>NC_092572.1:3736250-4415000 GCF_037975245.1 Apostichopus japonicus
GGATTGTAACAAAACTTGATATACAGTTGTTACTTAAAAACTGGTGCATGTAAGCCTTAATTGTTTGGGACCATCTGGGCCCCAAACAAATCAGGGCCCATTTTCGGACCGCGTGGGCCCAAATATAATTTCCACCTCAAATGAATTTTGGGACACATTCTTTATGCCCGATATTTTTTGAAACCAGTTTGGCCCTCTTTTTTGTGCTTCAAGATTTGGGGGCAAATATATTTTTGACCCAGTTTGTTTGGGCCACATTTTTTTGGAACCATTCAGACGCACAATTTTATCTGGACCATAGTGCCCGTTGGGCTCTCGTTTGTTAATGTTTCTCTATTCGCTGTGTGTGTGCGCGCCATCTTGCTCATATATGCATGCTGGCAATATACACACTCACTTTTTCAGCATGGCAGGGTGAAAATGACATTTAACCAGTGCATTAGATCTTCTACGTTGTTGCTTCACATAGTATGTGTTTGTTGGTCGTTATATAATTATCTGATATTTCCAATAAAAGCTTCTAACCAATGATGTGATTGAATATATATATATATATATATATATAGGGAAGGTGAAAGGTCAACATTTTTCAAATATTGATAAACTATTATGTGTGTTATGTTCAATTGTCATGATTAGATTTACCATAGTGATTATGGTATTGGCCAATGATTATGGTAGGTCAACAAAATTCAAACACTGAATCCTTGTAATTTTGTGAGTGGCAAGTTGGATGAATACCACATATATGTCTATTTGGAATAGACACAAACTTCAGTCTGCCTCTCCAAGTAGAACTTGTTATTGATTTTAACCACGGTTGACGAGGGGTTGGAAACAGATTTGGAGGTTGCCTTAGGTTCATAAAAGGGATCAAGTGGGTGATGCTCCAGAATGACTACAAAGACAGTTTGCTTTGCTGTTTATTTTAAGATTATTTTAAAATTGGAATTTCCAATCAGAAAGTACATCTTGCCTTGTAACGCCAGTAACCATACCGGTAGGTATCATAGCCAAAGTAACGCATATTTACACACAGACCTCACGTCTAACCTTGACCTGTGCATTGATGAGTGCGAGAGTCAAAGTAGACAGTTGGAAGTCTGACCTCAATATATGACCGTTACTAGCAAATTTTCGAGCACAGCTACTTGACCCGGAAGTAATTGTTTCGCGCAAATCCGGTTCTACGGACTTCGGTTCGCTACTTCCATGTATGGATGTAATCGGTAAAATTCGCAAACATCCCAATGTCATTCGGGTTTACGAGTATCGTAGCTCGATAAAGGATACTTTAGAGACTCAAATACGATCATTTCCGGAAAGAAACGAAGATTTTACCAATAGAACAGTGCATTTTCTTATCGACGACCAACGCAAAAACATAAAGGTAAGTCAAATCGAGTCGACGTCTATCGTTATGTGACTTTCGCGTCTTAGACAACTTTTAACCGTGAAAATAGCATTTTTGTAATATATAAGCTTGAATCTTACTCATATTTTTCAGAAAAGTTGTAACTCCCCCGAAAAGTGTGATTTTTTGGTCAACGAAAATGGTGCTCCTATGTGGTTTTGGTTGCCCCTAATACATGTACCCTAACGTACATAATACACATATACACGAAAGCACCGTATCCTATAACGTGCAGCCTAGCGCTATATGTCGACTATGATGTAGCTAGTGCTAGATTTGCAACGTCTCGTATTTTTCGTAATCTTTCTATTCGGCATAGATTCCCTTCATTTTTTTGCGTTAATATGGAAAAATCAGGGAGTTGATAAGTCACGGTACTACTTATGGCTACTAAATAGTTAAAATTTAAAAATTCGAGGGCATAGCGGACAGTAATATTACTAGTACAAGCCTAGGCTAGCCTATAGGCCTAGTACTTTTGTATTTACTAAAGTAATATACTACGACAAGTTTTTACTACAGGTAGGCCCTAGCCTAGTTTTAGTAATACTAGAATACCTGCATAGTTTAGTCCAATTTTAATAACGGACTAAGGCTTATAACCTTTAGTTCTTAGCCTACGCCTTCTTGTCCTTGTGTAATAATTCTAAGGGGCCTGTTCTTGAAAAGATTTGGACTGCATAAGATACAATTTAGTATTATTATTATTATACAAAAATTATTAGTAGTACTAGTAGACTGCCTTTGTACTATGTATAAGTTAAGATCATGGCTTATTATGAGTTTTATTAAAGCTGGACTGGGTGAAAATTTCCTCCATCCTGGGATCCATTTCAAAGTCACTTTGTTACAAGTGTTCAAGACCGTTATTAGATCCATGACTTAAGTCTAGGCCCAATTCCCTATGCTTAATATGTAGTTAGGTAGAGCAAGATACGTAACACAGAAATAAAACTAGCTTGCTTAATACTGCTTACACTTTATACTTATTGCTATTACAGTTAGACCTACTGCTGGTACTTGAGAACAATTGCACCTCATAGAGCCATGTAGTTGTACATAGCTACTATAATTCCAGGTGACTTAAACATTATCAGGGATCATTTTGTGACAACATGTTTTGCTGTTAATGAGAGTTTACGATCTTTTTATTGTTAAGTTGTTTTCTATGATAGGTACAGTAGTAGAAGTACTTAGTTAGTCATTCACGTACAGTCTTCCCTATGTGTGTGTGTATGTCACACACAGATTTCTCTAAGGTGCTTTCCCATGTATATATGACCAAAAAAAAGTTATTCCCAAAAAGAAGAAAAGTTTCATTCACTATTAAATTTGTTTTGTTATGTATAATGACTAACATTGCAAAATGCAGGTCCACTGGTATTAAGTATTAGCCCAGAGAGCTTCCAGAGTTTATTACATCCCCATGTTTATTATCCTCAAATCTGAAGTCTTCATATAAGAGTTTATTTATAGAAATCTGTTAATAAATGTAGTCTCACATTCTATTTAATACTATACATCTTTAAGTTCCTAGCTCTGTTATATGTTCCCGTAGTAAGAAGGAATGCAGCCTGTGGATCAGTTAAGTGCCTGTTGTTACAACTCTGCTCCAAACTATTGTTTGTTTAATCAGGTTGTATTATTAGTGTGCTACCTTTAAGCAATTTTGTTTTCTATATATATGTAATTTACATTTTTCCTCAGTTTCTGTTATACTCTTATAAAAAGAACAAGTTGTGTGCAGCAACAGGCTGTAATATACTCAGCAGTCTCATGCCTATTCTCTAGCTAACTCGAACAGGTTATTGGCCCAGACACATACACTGGAAGTTAACTGTGTAGAATAGATTGTTGTTTGGAATTTATGTGCTGATTTTGGAACCATTTCTTGGGAAATGTCGGTACTTAAATTGGTTAATTTAGTCGTGACAACTGACCAATATGGCTGGAACAACAGAAGATATGACGTGGAAAATTAACAAAATGGATGGCTCGAACTGGCTGACATGGAATTTCCAGATGAGACATTTGTTTCTTGCAAAAGACCTGTGGGCTATGAGGATGGCTCAGGAAAGTTGGGGGTTACTGTATGTGAGAAGTAGAAGAGTGCAAACTTGAAAAAGACACAACTGGCATTTTTCACCATTGTGCTTGCAATAGCATCTAGTCAGCTGGAAATAATTACAACAAGTGACAAACCAAGTGATGCTTAGGATGCCTTGCGTACTCTGTTTGAAAAGGATTCTCTAACCAACAAAATTCAGCTCAAGAAAAAGTACCTCAGAACTGAAATGGCAGAGGGCAAGTCAGTTGGAAATAATTTGAATTATATGAAAGGAATTATGGATCGTTGGGCTGCTATTGGTGCTCCTATTTCTGAAGAAGACCAGGTTGTTAAAGTTATATGTCAAGTTTGGACTTATTTATTTACTTTCTAGTTTCTACTCTTACCTTTTACTTTTATATATTTGTCTTTTAATTTTAATCTTATGCTATATCTTATGCTATATGTCACAGGTATATCTCACCATTTCAAAGTTACAAAACTATCCATCCTGCCACCTGAACTGTTGTTGCTATGTCATGCCTTCACTATGCCACCTTGAAATACCCCTTCCAGTCATAATGCACTTGACATTGTGTGTGATTTTTTTTCAGACAATATTATTGTATGAAGTCTTCACAGTATGAAGTGTGTTTCATTTCAAGAAGTATTCAAATTTTGTTAAGCTATTCCTTCCATTTGAACAAAGTATTTCACTTTGAAGTGATCGAAGTAATTTATATTTCATGCCCATATTTTCACAGGACATTAAAACATGTTTTTTCATGGAGAGTGTCACACCAAATGTTTTTGTTTTCTTTTTTCTGTTGCTTAAAGTGCCTTATTGTTACAGTTATAAAATCAATAAAAGACCAGGCAACTCTATTTCCACTGTTGACTAATGTTCTACTATGCATGTGAAAAAGAAAACAGCCCTACTCAAAATATTTGGTCAGAGTATCCATAGAACGTAATGTATCCAAACACGTCCTGTGTACTGAAAGTCCGCTTTAATTAAAGTCCCCATATGTGGCAAAACCACCTCATCCCTCCAAAATACCCTAACTCTTCCCAAAGCTGGTGAACACCACACCCATCCCAAAGCTGGGAACCTCAAAACCCTTCCCCAAATCCGCTAAGCACCACATTCCCTCCCCCAAAACCCCTAAAAACACCACACCCCTCCCCTAAACAACCCACCCCTACCCAAGCCACAGTACTTAACTCCAATATTGACAAGTGGTTATGTAGTGTGATACATGAACCAAACAAGGATTGGTATTGACTAGAAAACTGTTAACTGATATTTATTGATGAATATAAGCAACAGATGAGTACCCAGCTTTGCAGAATCTCACTGAGTAAGGGCTACTGTGGAATTATGGTAAGTGGGTAAGTATAAATCATTTGGTATTGTAGGTATAAATCATTCGGAATTGTTGGAAGTTCCTTAGAAAACAACTAGAAATAAGGTTTGGCCTAGGCCATGTTACCTTTGTATATTCGACATGTGGTATGACCCCTTCAGTTTTGACAACAGACTCAGA
The DNA here is from genome assembly GCF_037975245.1 of Apostichopus japonicus. Taxonomy (NCBI): domain Eukaryota; kingdom Metazoa; phylum Echinodermata; class Holothuroidea; order Aspidochirotida; family Stichopodidae; genus Apostichopus; species Apostichopus japonicus. The sequence continues at coordinate 3,741,259 of NC_092572.1, forward strand.
AAAATTTGTGTTACCTTAATAGTTACCACCATTAATTTAGCTAGTCAGGAAACACCATCTCCCTTGCGCCCTCCCCATTTTGTCTCTCTTACCCCTCCCATACGCAGCTCTCAGTAATTTCACATTTTACGTAATCATATATTAGAATTTGGGACAAAATTTCTTCCAAACCTTAGCACAACTTAAATTACGCCACAAAACCTAGCATTCCTAATAGACCGTACACTAAAGGAATTGGTTCCACTACATTGAAAACGATTTGAGTGAAGTCTTGTCGGTAGTAGCCCATAGCATGCAAACGGCTTGGCGAAAGTCTACCTAATTTCAAAATGGCGGCGACAGCAACAAAATCGCCGAGTCGAGGTAATCGTTTTGTGACTGGCCGTCTTAGACAACCATTTCACCTAATCTTTACAGCATCATGTAGGAGAGTACACGATCCACAAATGGGAGAACTTTTTTGCTGTAACTCTCTTTCGTTGGTTCGTTTTGACCTATTTTGTGTCAGTTAGGAATACATGTGTGAGGACGAAGTTGGATTGCAATCGTTGTTTCATAGGTTTTCGTTGATTTTTTCTCGGGTATCTTTGCCCTACCATACATTGGAATTACTTTTAATCCATTCTGTGAGGTTCCGGTAAGTTGTAAACTATCAATGTCTGTAAATTCTGTGAGTGAAACGTAGGACCGACTTTACGTAAAATGCGGGCAAATTCAAATTTAATGATATGCGTAATCGTTGATCATTCTTCGAGGTCACGGGGTCAGACTCCCAACTGTAGACGCTAACAATGGAAACAACAGCATAACATATCTAGCTGCGGGCAAAATTGTCTGCCAGGAATAGTAACAATAACATGAAAGAAACTCTACGGGTACTCTACTATTAGCTCGATTGGCGGTGTTCATTGTAGCATAAGTTTATGACTATAGCATGTGGTTCCTGTGAATCATCGTGCTTTAGAAGTTGGCTACAGTATAGTTTGCACGTTGAGTTTGCCACACAAATGCAAAGCTGACATATTGTGCGATGTAGACCTATCGAGTTGTAAAAATTCAAGGGCTCTTCCCAAAGTGTTGAATTTGAGGGTTTGATAAAAATTAAACTAACAATTTTTTTTTTTCCAGTCGTGATAACAAAACTGTAAGAATAGAAACTTGAAACTTGCTGTACATTTAAAATGAATTTACAGTTTTGCAGGGGGAAACATTTTCTTAAAATTTTGTTAAATAATTAGTTTGCTGTGATCTTGAAATCACGTTTGTTCATTGATTAAAATGTTAGAGTTGCGACACCATTCAGGGTTGGGACTCTATAGAATTGCGATTACTCGACCACAATTAATTTGGAGTCGCCTAAGGTTAGCTCCAAAACTAACAGTTTGTTGGTCTGTCCAGATTGACTGCAACATCAAGTGGGTTTAGTGATCAATGAATAGATTTAGTTGTTCAGTTTGTTACTTCGAAAAATCACATCCCTGTACTACAAAATACTGTACTATAGTAAGAAAATAAGTGGTGTTTTTGTATGACTTTAACTTTAATAGGGGCATCTTTCAAATATCGGTACCGTAATTCGAGTGTTACCTGTTCATAGTCATTAGAAATACCAGTACAAAATGTCTTGGTACCACACAACACTATACTGCTGATCTCTGTATTAGCCATAATAAAAACTACACTCAGTGTCTGTATATCTTTACACCTTGTCATTATTCTGTATGATTCTTCTATAGAGCTCGATAAGATTTGTGCCATTATGCCCCTGCATGTTAAACATGATATCGAGAAAGGACATAATATGCAAAGAAAATAGAAGCGTTTTAGCAAGATTTCTTGCAATTTAGTTGTGCATCATAAATTAGTAATAGGTTGCTTTAAGAATATTTATTGCAAGGTGGATCAACTCTTATATCGCTTGTCATTGATGCAGTTAATGAAACATTTTAGATACCAACTCAAAAGATATCTAGAAATTTGCCAAGAAAATTTTTCACATTTACTACATGTATGTGTGAGGGGGGAAAGGGGGGGCAGCAGTGTATGTCTGTGAGTCTTTGTGACGATGTATCTTGTAATTGTATACACCATAGTTTCCCAAACCTGGGGTCAAGCAATTCTTGTGGGGTCGCAGGCTTATTTCAAAATATAAATAAAAAATCTGAGGGTACCCAAAATTTACCCGAATTTGAACGTTCGCAGTCAAAATCCTACAAAATTCACCCTGAAAACTCATATTTAGGGTTTTATTAGCGGCCGTTCTAGCGTTTTTCCTGAGTGAATCTGGCGTTTTTTGCTCAATTGTCACTTGCCACCCTGCTTCTGTATATTCACTATGTTGTTTTCACATACAGCTACAGTACTGTACTACAGGTACATGTGGGTCGAACAATATAGCGCGAGGTGTAGCGTGTAGCACTGTAGCCAGTAGCGCACAACAACATTGTTCGATGTTCAGAACGGGATCGCTTTCAGTTGGAAATTATAGTTCGACAATGTGTTAAGGAAGATGGCTTGGGCATCACGCGAACGACAGTATTTGGACAAATTCCTTGAACTTGGATTCTATTATGTGACGGATCGTGGAGTTCAGAAGCCTCAGTGTGTTATTTGTTATGATGTACTTTCGAGTGCATCGATGAAGCCTAACAAGTTACAACGTCATTTGACTTCGAAACATACCGCATACGCTGACCGCGACCGTGCATTTTTCGAACGGAAGTTAACCACCTTGAGAAACAGCCGGTTGGATAAACAAGGCAAGTGTAGTCAGACCAATGAACGTGCAGTGGAGGCTTCCTATCGCGTTTCGCTGTGCATTGCGAAAGCTAAGAAGCCACTCACTATCGGAGAAGAGCTGATAATGCCATGTGCGAAGGATATGGTTTCTCTCATGATCGGAGAAGACATGGTTAACAAACTCGGAACTATACCTCTTTCGAATAACACTGTTCATATGAGAATTTGTGACATGAGTGAGGACATTACCACGCAGAATATTGCTGCTATCAAACAGTCACCTTGGCATGTCATACAGTTGGATGAATCCACTGATATTTCATCCTGCCCACAGTTGATGGTTTGGGCCAGGTTCATCAAAGATGATTATTTTTTTGATGAACCTCTGCTGTGCAAGTCATTGGAAACAACAACCAAAGGAGATGACATTTTCAAACGAATTAAAACATTTTATCATGAAAATGGTCTGGACTTCAACAAGCTAATTGGGTCAACTACAGATGGAGCTCCTGCAATGCTGGGAAAAAAATTCCGGATTCAAAGCCAAATTGCAACAAGTCGCCCCTAATGCGGTAACGATCCACTGCATGATCCACCGGGAAGCGTTGGCTACTCGCACACTGCCCGAAAGCTTCATGGACGTACTATCACAGGTGATAAAAATTGTCAATCACATCAAATCGAGTGCACTGAACACAAGGTTGTTCCGACTTTTCTGTCAGGAAATGGACGCTGATCACATGAACTTGCTGTTCTACACTCAAGTACGTTGCGTGAGGAGTTGAAGGAGTTCTTGCGTATGCAGCAGAAAGACTAATGGGGGTCATTGCTGGAGTCGAGTAACTGGCTAGCTAAATTGTGCTACTTGAGTGACATTTTTGAAAGGATGAATGTGCTGAATCGCACGCTGCAGGGCAAAGACACAAACCTGATGATCGCTAATGATAACATCAAAGGATTTCTCGCGACACTAGCTTTGCTGAAAAGCAAAGTGGATAACCGCCGCTTTGTATTGTTTCCTCGCCTATCCGCTCACATCGAAGAATCTGAAGGCATCGAAGTTGAGACTCTTTCTGTTGACATTGCTTAGCATATCCAGTCTTTGATCAGCCAATTCGACAAATACTTCCCAGAACTCGATGTTCCCTCGTTTGCTGTGGCACGAGATCCATTCACTGCCCCGCTAGACGCAGTGGCTGAGGATGATATCATCGAAGAGGAGCTCGTCAGAATGAAGCAAGACTCTGAAGCGAAAACCGTGTATCAGTCTTTCTCCCTACAAGAGTTTTGGTGCAGGATGCTCAAATCCTACCCTAATGTGTCACAAAAGGCAGTGTGGCTACTTATGCCGTACCCTACTTCGTACATCTGCGAGCAGTCATTTTCAACAATGGCGGCCATAAAAACGAAGTCCAGGATCGACTGTCAATAGAATCGGACATGATTGTTGCCTTGTCAACGACAGAGCCGCGTATCGGGAAACTGGTTGCAGAGAAACAGGCCCACCCGTCACACTGAGAGAAGAACACAACGGTAAGTGAATGCCTGCACAACTTCATTATTCCGGAGACACAAACTTGGGGTCGCGCTCGGATGGCGCTACATGAAATGGGGTCCCCGCCTTGAAAAGTTTGGGAACCACTGGTATACACTATAGCTCGACAAGGAAACGATGGATTATTGTGTACGCTTGGTGGACGGATGACTCAAGGTGCTCATCTCATGAATATTAATGAGTTTATTGGGTAAAAAGGCAAAATCTTTAAATTGCAATAATTCTGCAACTGGAAGTTGCATTTCTTTTAATCTCTATATTGGGTGCTGGTTTCTAGTAGGTGCATTTGTATGTGTTTAATCATTTGACATGCATATTAATGAGGGGTGAAGCTTCACATTATATCGCTAACGATATTTTGTATGATTTACACAATAACTTAACAAACTAATGATGAATCATTGTCATACTTGGTGGGTACTTAGCTCATATAGATAGTATAGATGAACCTTATTGTCAAAGGTCAAAAAATGAAATTACCAAAACTTTGCAACTGGAATTCGATTTAGTTTCCTACTAATGTATTGTTATATATATGTTGATGACGGATGCATGTTCATGTGTGGTAAATTTATATTTTATATATCTATGAAGGGCGGGGCTTATTATTGTTATATTACCATCAGTTTAACTGAATGATGGATATTCATCATGCTAAGTATTTAGATCAACCCTATCGATTTTCCTGTTCATATCAAAATATTAAAGACCAACATTTTTACCCCACACGAAATGGTGTTCTGGTCTCTATACTTCATAGGAATATTTGAACAAAATTCAAAAGTTGCAATTGTCGCAACTATTGATATGTACCTCATGGTAATAACGCAGTGACTCGAATCAGTGACATGACGAGTCAGCAAAAACACCTAATTTGAGTCAATAGTGGAGTGACTTGCTTAAAACTCTCAAGATCTTTTTTTTAAATATATTTTTTTTTCGGATTTTGACAGGATGATCACACCGCTTCACCACTTTTATGGGAAGATTATAATCTGTTTTCTGCCAAGTCTCTTTATATCAGGGGTTCCTAAACTGGGGTGCATATAAGCCCCCGCAGGGGCGCGTGAGTCCATCCCAGGGGGTTCGTGAGACGTTTCTGAAAGTCAAAGCTAGAGTACTTTTCGTTGAACTAAAACCTGACATATCATATAATTTAGTAAGGTACAAAAGTCGTACTTTACGACAAACTCTTTTCGCGTTCCATACGCATATGTTGCCATAGTAGTACCGTACCGTGCATGTGATAAATAACTGAACTATGAAACAGACACAGGCTGTTATGTGTATTATAGTATAAAAATGACTCAGATCGTGTCTCGCAAAGTTGGGGGTTCGTGGACGACTCTGATATCCACTATGGGTTCGTGTGGGTAGGGGTAGGGGGGTGGATACAGTTAGGGAAGCCCTGCTCTATATAAAAGCTGAGGAAGAGAAGTTTGGAAGAACAACAGATCTTGTATCTGACTTATCTGGTGGCTTCATTTTGGGTGTTAAAAACAAAAGGACCATCCTTCATGGAAACTGTTTTCCTGTTTACCCAAAAGAGCCCTGAGCAAACTAGTATCTAACATGAAAAGTCTGTAAAACAGTTTAGCACAAATCTTAGATATTGTGATTGACCATGCTATTCTTAACCAAGAAACTGTGCCAATCAGTGAAATTCTTAAACTAATTGGCATACAGTATAGCAGCAAAGCCACTATGCACATTTGCATTCTGGGTTTCAGTGGATACTGGTCTTCTTATATATCTTGTGACTGCTATTTTAAAAAAGTATAAAAACTCACAGGAAGTACTTGTATGAACTTTCATTTTGTTAGTGTGCATGTTGGATTTAACAATAGTTTATAAAAAAATTCAGACACGAGACATAGTTTATTATATTTCCACCGCATTTACTGATATGGCTAATCCATCTCCTGGTTTCTTTTACATTAAAAGATGGTTAAAACAATCATTAAAATTTCTCTGCTCTTTGAAGTACTTACCTTAATGACACTTGTATCAGCATACTGTATCTGTAATTCAAACTACCAACTTGATAAGCAGGGCAGGTATAAAAAGCAAAACATTGTTTTCAAGGGGTAACACCACATAAGGTGCAATTACCATGACAGAGAAGAAAGGAAAATGGGGAGACCTATGGAAATTAGCAGACTCTTTGTATTTCATGTTCAAATCAAATTTTGCTGTATTCAGTTAATAATTAGATTCTCTGCCATTGCAGTTTTATGTATGCAATGCTGGAAGTATGGTTGCCACAGAAGCACCGTTTGTTGTCAGGGTTTCAGTAACTACCGGGACATAACTTTTTTAATTTTACATATTTTCCTGCTTCAGGTTTACCACAGGCAGTCCAAAACACATCATTTGCCATATCCTTCAAGAAACGATAACAATTTGCCACTTTTGCATTAGAACTCTGTGAATCACGGTGTTACGTAACTGATACTATAACTTGTGAAGAGAGTGCAATCATATATCCTTACTTCAATGGCTTTATAACTAAGATTCATTAAGTGTTAAGTAAATCCATATTTTCCTGTGCCATATTTACTCCAATCTATTTAATCCTCTATGCAGGTTAGGTGTCTTCTGTAATTTCTGTCATGTGACTAATTCTGTTGATTGAGTTATGGATTATGATTATTTGCAAATTACTTTAACTTTTGGCGATATCATATATGAAGTGCAGTATAGGCTATGTATTTCTGTTCTCTCTTGGTTGGGACATGTAAGCCAGGGACTTGGAATACTAATTTATACATCGTTTACAGTGCAAGAAAACTCACTTAAAGAGAACGTTCTCTCGTCCTGTCAAACAATTCATATACATATAACTGGAATTGTGATTGGTGGATCTCCTATACATAGCAACAACTTAGCAGGCCATTTAAATAGTATTCTGGGATGACAGTACAAAGCTTTAAAGAAGCTATGAAGTGCAATCCACTTCCCTAGACTTAATTCACGTGATGCATGTCCTTTCATTCTATTCTACTATAATTCATAATTTGTCCATGGAATTTGGTAAATATTTACAAAAGTCCTGAAATTATGTGAAGATCATAAGGCAGCTGCGTGATGGCAGAGAAAATTCATACCGTGTAGTATAAATTTCAATATATATATATATATATTGTTGCGTTCCGAGGGGCCCTAAGCACGGCCAAGAATACTGCCAGAAGATCTGTATGGAGAAATCGATGCTAGCCTGTGTATCAGTTAACCGCAGAGCAGCAACTAGAGACCAGGCCAGGTTACAAACACACAACAATAATGACTCTGCGCACAAGACTTTAGAGTGTGTGAGTGCCAGTTCTTAAGAAAAGAACAATTTTATAGGCGTTTATTTGACCGTCTCACTCTGGTCCATATACCACGCAATATAACATGGGAAGTACAATCCCTTTAACTATTTAATTAACAACAATAACATTATTCCCCCCAAACATGTGCAGACATGTCGTAGACATTTAACTTAATGATAATGTTGGTTTACTAAATCCATAACTCTCTTAATTAGACAACAAAACACATCAATTAACATTTAACCTCCCAAAAATACATCCTAAAAGATTATGAATATTCATGACATGGCTGGCTATGTAGCTAAGTGCACAGTTTACTACGGATGAGTATAAAGGCCATTCACGTTACAATATATATATATATATATATCGTTTGATTTTATCGTTTAATTTTAATATTCCTAATACACTAGTAAAATTTCTCCCTGCACCATTATTTTAAGCTGAAAACAAATTATTTCGGTGTAGATTTCTCAATAATCAGTGCGCCACAACTGTTATCTAACAGTATCCGACCACCTTCGCGATACGTGCAATCCCCATTCTTTAGATATTTTTTGAATTTGGATACTATTTCAGGAGAAGCGGTTTGTTCAAAATCTTTCACATGCGTCAGAAAATCAAGCAGTTTTTTATCATCGGCACTACCGTCTTCAAATATAGAAGATACATCCACAACAGTACGTAGCATAACAGTTTTAAAGTTAATACTTTCTGTTTTCAAGAACTCTTCGACTGTTTTCGAATTAACTTTCTCAGCTGGGTGATCCGTCAACTCCGGGAATTGTTGTCGCAAGAAATCAATTCCCAGGATTCCTTCAGTCTCGATGTCCGCTACCCATACTTCGTACTGGACCAACTTTTCTTTGATAATCAGCGAGAAAGTTGCGAAGCCGTCGTAGCCTAAGGGCTGTCCATTTGCCATTCCCACTTGCACTGAAGATTTTTGCAACTTTTGCCTTAACTCTTCAGAAATGGCATTGTAGACATCTGGCCTTACGATGGTGACATCTGCCCGGTGTCTACGACAAATGACAATTTGACGTTCTCCAATTGCCCTTCAACTGTTACTTCTCGCCTACTTTTTCCTCTTTTCGCTGACTTCACGGAGGGTCTGTTGTCCCCTACTGCCGACCTTCGACCCCTAAACTCGACAGGTTGGAGTTTTCCTGTGTTGATGTTTGCATGGCCTCTTCAGGACAATCTCTAGCCCTATGACCTTGCTTGTTGCATTTAAAACATCGTCCTCTGAACTCCGCTCCACTCAGTCTGCCACTTCCTGTATATCTCTGGCCCCTGTTATTATTCTTGAGCTCGCCTTTAATTTCGTTAAAGCCGCTCTTAATAGCTTCGATGAGGGCGCTTGTCATCTCACTTTGAGTCTCCTGAGTCTGCTCTTTGGTTTTAGTCTGAACGAATTCACCGGAAGTCACAGTTTCGCCGGAAGCCACAGCTCGAACAAGCTTTCTTGCAGCACCTTTCTTCTGCTCCGCAATGGTGAAAGCCTCCATTTCAACTGCAATAGTGACAGCTCCCTGTAGAGTCGCAGGTCTAGATTGGTAAACCCGCCATCTGGTATCTGGGTCTTGCAAGCAGTCAACAAAATAATCTTTTGCCAATGCATCATGCATGGAGCTGGGAACATCAGGTTAGGCCTTAACTACTTGTCTACGCAGATCTTGTGCCAATTCTGGTAGGCTATCTGTCATTTTACGGCTTCTGTTCCGGAGTAGGGCTTTGTGCAATTCGCATTGATTTTCTGGAGCGAACCTCTGCTTTGATGCTACTGTCAGGGCCTGGTAATTTCTCCTGTACTCTTCAGGGAGATCTGCCAATAGTGCTTGAGCTGGCCCTCTGAGATTTGCTGCCAGGTTTAATGCCATCGAAAGCGGGCTCCAGCCATGGAGTTCTGAGACTACCTCGAATTGAACGAGAAAATCTTTCCATGGGGTTGATCCGTCATATGTCGGAGTGTTACCTGTTACACGTGCTCCTGATGATTGGGGGTACCTGAACTGATTGTTGGTTCTGGGCACATATCCATGACTTTCTCTTTGGTATGGAGTGTAGTAAAGGATTGATTCATATCCCTTTGATATAAGTCGGTATTCAGGAAAGGATTGGTCTGGTGTCTTTCTTCCTTCTGAAATGGATTCCTTGATGGCTGTGAGCTCACAGGTGACGTACATTGGTCCATTAGCAGCCAGTGTTCACTTGAACGTGCCTCCGACATAGTTGGTGTATGCAGAGTATTTCTTGATTATTTCGGGAATAATTTGACAAGTCCGAAAGTGTTCTTTCTTCAGATACCGAAATTCCTCTCTATCAGTGGTTCAAACTCTGGTATTGCCAGACTGCATTGTAGATCAGTCAGAAAGTTCCACTTGTTGTCTGCACTATGTTCCTCAGAATGGAAAACCAAACTCTTTCCGTAAATATTACCAGACTTCTTTGTTTATAGGAGCAGAGTCTTTTCTGTAAAAATCATCAGAGTCCCTTGTTGTAGAGCCAATCTTTTCTGTGAGAAAACATCAGAGAGCCTTGTTGGTGAGCCAATCTTTTCTGTGAGAACCAGAGTCTTTTCTGTGAGAAAACATCAGAGTCCCTTAATGGTGAGCCAATCTTTTCTGTGAGAACCAGAGTCTTTTCTGTGAGAAAACATCAGAGTCCCTTGATGGTGAGCCAATCTTTTCTGTGAGAACCAGTCTTTTCTGTGAGGATCGTCAGAGTGCCTTGTCCTCTTTTCTGTCGAACCAGTCTTTTCTGTCGGAGAGCCAGTCTTTTCTGTCGAAGAGCCAGTCTTTTCTGTCGGAGAGCCAGTCTTTTCTGTCGGAGAGCCAGTCTTTTCTGTCGGAGAGCCAGTCTTTTCTGTCGAAGAGCCAGTCTTTTCTGTCGGAGAGCCAGTCTTTTCTGTCGGAGAGTCAATCTTTTCTGTCGGAGAGCCAGTCTTTTCTGTCGGAGAGCCAGTCTTTTCTATCGGAGAGCCAGTCTTTTCTGTCGGAGAGTCAACCTTTTCTGTCGGAGAGCCAACCTTTTCTGTCGGAGAGCCAGTCTTTTCTGTTCTGTTCTTCAGATCCTGTGGTCTGGGGTTTAGTATTCTTCTCCAGGAGTTCAGAATCCCATCGCTGCCACCAGTTGTTGCGTTCCGAGGGGCCCTAAGCACGGCCAAGAAATACTGCCAGAAGATCTGTATGGAGAAATCGATGCTAGCCTGTGTATCAGTTAACCGCAGAGCAGCAACTAGAGACCAGGCCAGGTTACAAACACACAACAAAAATGACTCTGCGCACAAGACTTTAGAGTGTGTGAGTGCCAGTTCTTAAGAAAAGAACAATTTTATAGGCGTTTATTTGACCGTCTCACTCTGGTCCATATACCACGCAATATAACATGGGAAGTACAATCCCTTTAACTATTTAATTAACAACAATAACATTATTCCCCCTAAACATGTGCAGACATGTCGTAGACATTTAACTTAATGATAATGTTGGTTTACTAAATCCATAACTCTCTTAATTAGACCACAAAACACATCAATTAACATTTAACCTCCCAAAATTACATCCTAAAAGATTATGAATATTCATGACATGGCTGGCTATGTAGCTAAGTGCACAGTTTACTACGGATGAGAATAAAGGCCATTCACGTTACGATATATATATATATATATATATCGTTTGATTTTATCGTTTAATTTTAATATTCCTAATACACTAGTAAAATTTCTCCCTGCACCATTATTTTAAGCTGAAAACAAATTATTTCGGTGTAGATTTCTCAATAATCAGTGCGCCACAACTGTTATCTAACAGTATCCGACCACTTTCGCGATACGTGCAATCCCCATTCTTTAGATATTTTTTTTCAATTTGCATACCATTTCAGGAGAAGCGGTTTGTTCGAAATCTTTCACATGCGTCAGAAAATCAAGCAGTTTTTTAAAATCGGCACTGCCGTCTTCAAAAATAGAAGATACATCCACAACAGTACGTAGCATAACAGTTTTAAAGTTAATACTTTCTGTTTTCAAGAACTCTTCGACTGTTTTCGAATTAACTTTCTCAGCTGGGTGATCCGTCAACTCCGGGAATTGTTGTCGCAAGAAATCAATTCCCAGGATTCCTTCAGTCTCGATGTCCGCTACCCATACTTCGTACTGGACCAACTTTTCTTTGATAATCAGCGAGAAAGTTGCGAAGTCGTCGTAGCCTAAGGGCTGTCCATTTGCCATTCCCACTTGCACTGAAGATTTTTGCAACTTTTGCCTTAACTCTTCAGAAATGGCATTGTAGACATCTGGCCTTACGATGGTGACATCTGCCCCGGTGTCTACGACAAATGACAATTTGACGTTCTCTAATTGCCCTTCAACTGTTACTTCTCGCCTACTTTTTCCTCTTTTCGCTGACTTCACGGAGGGTCTGTTGTCCCCTACTGCCGACCTTCGACCCCTAAACTCGACAGGTTGGAGTTTTCCTGTGTTGATGTTTGCATGGCCTCTTCAGGACAATCTCTAGCCCTATGACCTTGCTTGTTGCATTTAAAACATCGTCCTCTGAACTCCGCTCCACTCAGTCTGCCACTTCCTGTATATCTCTGGCCCCTGTTATTATTCTTGAGCTCGCCTTTAATTTCGTTAAAGCCGCTCTTAATAGCTTCGATGAGGGCGCTTGTCATCTCACTTTGAGTCTCCTGAGTCTGCTCTTTGGTTTTAGTCTGAACGAATTCACCGGAAGTCACAGTTTCGCCGGAAGCCACAGCTCGAACAAGCTTTCTTGCAGCACCTTTCCTCTGCTCCGCAATGGTGAAAGCCTCCATTTCAACTGCAATAGTGACAGCTCCCTGTAGAGTCGCAGGTCTAGATTGGTAAACCCGCCATCTGGTATCTGGGTCTTGCAAGCAGTCAACAAAATAATCTTTTGCCAATGCATCATGCATGGAGCTGGGAACATCAGGTTAGGCCTTAACTACTTGTCTACGCAGATCTTGTGCCAATTCTGGTAGGCTATCTGTCATTTTACGGCTTCTGTTCCGGAGTAGGGCTTTGTGCAATTCGCATTGATTTTCTGGAGCGAACCTCTGCTTTGATGCTACTGTCAGGGCCTGGTAATTTCTCCTGTACTCTTCAGGGAGATCTGCCAATAGTGCTTGAGCTGGCCCTCTGAGATTTGCTGCCAGGTTTAATGCCATCGAAAGCGGGCTCCAGCCATGGAGTTCTGAGACTACCTCGAATTGAACGAGAAAATCTTTCCATGGGGTTGATCCGTCATATGTCGGAGTGTTACCTGTTACACGTGCTCCTGATGATTGGGGGTACCTGAACTGATTGTTGGTTCTGGGCACATATCCATGACTTTCTCTTTGGTATGGAGTGTAGTAAAGGATTGATTCATATCCCTTTGATATAAGTCGGTATTCAGGAAAGGATTGGTCTGGTGTCTTTCTTCCTTCTGAAATGGATTCCTTGATGGCTGTGAGCTCACAGGTGACGTACATTGGTCCATTAGCAGCCAGTGTTCACTTGAACGTGCCTCCGACATAGTTGGTGTATGCAGAGTATTTCTTGATTATTTCGGGAATAATTTGACAAGTCCGAAAGTGTTCTTTCTTCAGATACCGAAATTCCTCTCTATCAGTGGTTCAAACTCTGGTATTGCCAGACTGCATTGTAGATCAGTCAGAAAGTTCCACTTGTTGTCTGCACTATGTTCCTCAGAATGGAAAACCAAACTCTTTCCGTAAATATTACCAGACTTCTTTGTTTATAGGAGCAGAGTCTTTTCTGTAAAAATCATCAGAGTCCCTTGTTGTAGAGCCAATCTTTTCTGTGAGAAAACATCAGAGAGCCTTGTTGGTGAGCCAATCTTTTCTGTGAGAACCAGAGTCTTTTCTGTGAGAAAACATCAGAGTCCCTTAATGGTGAGCCAATCTTTTCTGTGAGAACCAGAGTCTTTTCTGTGAGAAAACATCAGAGTCCCTTGATGGTGAGCCAATCTTTTCTGTGAGAACCAGTCTTTTCTGTGAGGATCGTCAGAGTGCCTTGTCCTCTTTTCTGTCGAACCAGTCTTTTCTGTCGGAGAGCCAGTCTTTTCTGTCGAAGAGCCAGTCTTTTCTGTCGGAGAGCCAGTCTTTTCTGTCGAAGAGCCAGTCTTTTCTGTCGGAGAGCCAGTCTTTTCTGTCGAAGAGCCAGTCTTTTCTGTCGGAGAGCCAGTCTTTTCTGTCGGAGAGTCAATCTTTTCTGTCGGAGAGCCAGTCTTTTCTGTCGGAGAGCCAGTCTTTTCTATCGGAGAGCCAGTCTTTTCTGTCGGAGAGTCAATCTTTTCTGTCGGAGAGCCAACCTTTTCTGTCGGAGAGCCAGTCTTTTCTGTTCTGTTCTTCAGATCCTGTGGTCTGGGGTTTAGTATTCTTCTCCAGGAGTTCAGAATCCCATCGCTGCCACCAGTTGTTGCGTTCCGAGGGGCCCTAAGCACGGCCAAGAATACTGCCAGAAGATCTGTATGGAGAAATCGATGCTAGCCTGTGTATCAGTTAACCGCAGAGCAGCAACTAGAGACCAGGCCAGGTTACAAACACACAACAAAAATGACTCTGCGCACAAGACTTTAGAGTGTGTGAGTGCCAGTTCTTAAGAAAAGAACAATTTTATAGGCGTTTATTTGACCGTCTCACTCTGGTCCATATACCACGCAATATAACATGGGAAGTACAATCCCTTTAACTATTTAATTAACAACAATAACATTATTCCCCCTAAACATGTGCAGACATGTCGTAGACATTTAACTTAATGATAATGTTGGTTTACTAAATCCATAACTCTCTTAATTAGACAACAAAACACATCAATTAACATTTAACCTCCCAAAATTACATCCTAAAAGATTATGAATATTCATGACATGGCTGGCTATGTAGCTAAGTGCACAGTTTACTACGGATGAGAATAAAGGCCATTCACGTTACGATATATATATATATATATATATATATATATATATATATATCGTTTGATTTTATCGTTTAATTTTAATATTCCTAATACACTAGTAAAATTTCTCCCTGCACCATTATTTTAAGCTGAAAACAAATTATTTCGGTGTAGATTTCTCAATAATCAGTGCGCCACAACTGTTATCTAACAGTATCCGACCACTTTCGCGATACGTGCAATCCCCATTCTTTAGATATTTTTTTTTCAATTTGGATACCATTTCAGGAGAAGCGGTTTGTTCGAAATCTTTCACATGCGTCAGAAAATCAAGCAGTTTTTTTTTAAATCGGCACTGCCGTCTTCAAAAATAAAAGATACATCCACAACAGTACGTAGCATAACAGTTTTAAAGTTAATACTTTCTGTTTTCAAGAACTCTTCGACTGTTTTCGAATTAACTTTCTCAGCTGGGTGATCCGTCAACTCCGGGAATTGTTCTGGCAATTTCCAAAAACGGTTGTGATCTGTTCAATTACACAAGAAATCAAAACTATAAAAGAGAACAAAGTTAGGCAAAGTTAGGCAAAGATGAAACCTTAAAGTTGGATGATGCATTAGATGTAGCAAGAACCTTTGAGGCTACAAGGACACATATGGAAGCATTAAATGCACTCTCTATCTCTGTAGATTATGTGCACAAGGGTAGTACCAAAGTCCATCCTGGAAATACCCAGAAGTGTGTTAGGTGTGGAATAAATTATCCACACAGGGGGAAGTGTCCGGCCGAAGGGACAAATTGTAATTATTGTGGAAAGCCAAACCATTGGGAATCCGTATGTAGACAAAAGAAACGTAATGGAAAGGGTGATCATCCAAAAAGGGGAAGAGGCAGTTTTAAACCTCGTAAGCTCCAAGATGAGCGACATGTAAACGGTTTGACAAATGCACATGTAAACCAGAGTGATTCTCGTCTGAACCGAGGTGCCGAAAACCTTTGTTTTGATTCAGTATATATTTACAATATAAATGGTCCTCAGAAAATAGCTGATAATCAAGCTGTTGTCAACCTGAACATAGTTATAGGTGATCAGCCAGCCACACTAAAGGCCAAAGTTGATACTGGTGCCGAAGGAAATGTATTGCCGTTGCGTATATTTAGACAAATGTATCCTCATTGTATTGATAAAAGTGGTATTCCACTGCCCAGATCTACTAAACCTATCGAAACTATGGTCATGGCTTACAATGATAGCATCATACGTCATTTCAGTACTCATACCCTAAAATGCGAGTTTCGTAATAGAACTATAGAAACTGAATTTTATGTTGCTGATGTCAAAGGTCCAGCTATTTTGGGATTAAACTCATCCCTATATTGAAGTTAGTTACCTTGCATTGTGGAGTGTCTGTTGACACCACTAAAATTGACACTGCAGATGACTTAAGAAAGTTATGCCCTGATGGATTTGAAGGGGTTGGCAAATTAGAAGGGAACTACCATATTGTTATAAACACAGATGTTTCACCGGTAATTCATGCTGCTCGTAGATGTCCAATACAAATAATCGATGATGTCAAGAAAGAGTACGATGACATGGAGAAACTAGGTGTAATTGAGTCTGTAACAGAGCCAACTGAATTGGTCTCTAGTGTAGTGTACTCCCAAAAAGCCAATGGGAAGTGGCGTGTACGCCTAGACCTCAAAGACTTAAAACTCTGCCATTAAACGTACGTACCATAAAACTCCAACATTGGAGGAAATTACTCATAAGCTTGCACACAGTACCGTATTCTCCAAATTGGATGCTAGACATGGGTATTGGTCTATCATGTTGGAGAAAGAATTCAGTTTCCTAACCACTTTTAATAGTCCTTTTGGACGGTTTAGGTTTAAAAGACTGCCATTCGGCTTGTCTGTTAGTCAGGACATATTCCAGGCAAAGATGGATCAAATTTTGGAATTATGCCCAGGTACGTTTGGAATTTCTGATGACATAGGTGTGTATGGCAAAACAGAGGAGGAACATGATCAAAACCTCCACAGGCTCATGAAAGTGGCAAGAGAGAAGGGACTTGTGTTCAATTACGAGAAGTGTGAAATCAAGAAGCCAAGTATTAATTTTTTTGGATCAATTTATGACTCACAAGGTGTGCACCCAGACCCTGAAAAGGTTAAGGCTATAGAAAAAACTGAAGCCCCAAGTAACAAGAAAGAGCTTCAAGAAT
Source organism: Apostichopus japonicus (assembly GCF_037975245.1). Classification (NCBI taxonomy): domain Eukaryota; kingdom Metazoa; phylum Echinodermata; class Holothuroidea; order Aspidochirotida; family Stichopodidae; genus Apostichopus; species Apostichopus japonicus. The sequence goes on from NC_092572.1 coordinate 3,758,030, forward strand.
TTATGGGTATAGCCACGTACATGTCACCATTTGTTCCAACCTTTCCACTTGCTCTTCACCATTAAGGTCCTTACTGAAGGCCGATACGGAGTTCCATTAATCCCATAATCAATCCTTTAACCAGATAAAGGAACTAATTAGAAAGCAAGTAATTTTGGCATATTTTGATCCCAATAAGGAAAGTGTCATTGAAGTGGGTGCATCCATGAAAGGAATTGGATGTGTGTTATTGCAAGATTCTAAACCAGTTTATTTTGCATCAAAAGCCCTACCTGAAACCGAACAAAGGTATGCCAACATAGAACGTGAAATGCTGGCAGTTGTACATGCATGTGAGAGGTTTCACACCTATATTTATGGGAAATCTTTCATTGTCAAAAGTGACCACAAGCCACTTGAAATGATAAAACTGAAGAACTTAGGTGCAGCACCACCTAGATTACAGAGGTTATTATTAAGATTACAAGGTTATGACATGAAGATTCAGTTTAAACCTGGAAAGGACATGCTTATAGCATATATATATATATATATATATATATATATATATATATTTGCAAATTGACGAGACGAAAAATCCATCTTACACGAGTAACAAAGAGGCCGGGATCCAATACTAGATATATTTGAATTAAATCGATTTAGAGATTGTGTAATAAAGTTTCGTTTGATTACTTCGCAAGATCTTCATAATTTAATGTCTACCAATGACATATATCTGTCCACAGAGACAACAATTATTATTGTACATGAGGAATAATTCACTGGTAAAGGAAACCCTTTCAAGCCAGTTAAGTTTCGTTCATATTGTCTTTTCCCCATTAGTTCATGTTCTTTTGATTTACAGGTAATGAATTTGAAAGATGACGTAGAAACTTTGCGTAGCAAATTTACGATGGTTGTCTGTTACACTAAGATATGAAGACACCTCAATACGGGCCAATAGAACGATATTAAAACTTTTGCTTCTTCTTGTAGCAAAGGATTTTTTTTTTTTTTTGTGGTATGAAATCATAACATGTAAAGCTGATTAAGTTTTGTCCACTTTGTTTTATTATGATGACTTTAAAACATATTTCAATCAATGCAACATAATGCTCGAAATTAAATTTACTCTTTGATAGTTTAGAATTCATTTTATTATTAAAATGACAATGTTACAAATAAAAAATATATATTTAAATACATACTGCTTGTAATCGCTATTGTAAACGGCCAAAGTATTGGCCGTATGCTCCTGTTTGATATTATGAAGTAAATCATATAAAAACAGGGAGAGGATTATAAAAGTATCGCAACAAAATAAAATAAAAATAATATGAACACAACAACAAATAAGTATTGTAATAATGCTTCAATAATGTAAACGGAAAATTCGACAAGTGCAAAAAAGACAAACTTGTAATATGTATTGCAGCAAAGTGGAAGCTGGTAAATTAGCAATCGGTGTTAGTACTGCTGAGAGTTATGTATCTTTTTTTTTTCCTTCTTTGTTTCCATCCTGTTACATTGCTGGTGGAAGTTTAAGGAAACATATTGGTTACATCACGAATGGGTTGCTTTAGATCTCTGGTTACACATTCAACAAGGCGATGTACCACGATGTACTAAATATTGGTCACTGACAGCCTTGCAGTTTGATATAGAAGGATTTATTCCATTGAACGCCCTGTTTCTAAGTAATTGTGATAATGAATGAATTAACTTAAGGTTTTTATTGGATATTTGGTACCAGAGACCTACTCTTGCAATATATTTAACATGAGATGCGTCTTGCAGTTTCTAAGTAACGTTGTTAATTGTGTAACACATTGTTCTAAGTTTGGTGTTTTTAATGAGCCATCATATCTGATTTCGATAACTGTTTCCTCGTGGCCTTACCAGCTGTGAAACAAGGAGCGAATTATACGCACTGAATTAACTGCTTAGGATCAACATAAAACATCTGCAAATTTTGTAATTCCTTGTGATTATCGGATTTCCTTCTTGTTACCGTTTTCTACGTTAATTTACAACCAATAAAACATTAATTTTCAAGTCTTACATACATACTGTCAATGAACACTGTGTTACTCAGCTATACGCAAGACAACATAATAACCAAATAGTCACAACTTTGTAATTAGCAACCTTGTAAACTTTTACGGTTATTATTTTATCTTAGTTTTAGTTAACGAATTAAGGATTTTTCTCATGCATTTCATATATAAGGGAAAGACCGATAAAAAACACCGAAAAATGCTACAGGACGTTTTTCAATTGTAATGGAATGATGAAAGAATTCAATGTAGGGAACGACTCGAATTCTCGTACTTTCTCTTGTTCTCTTACTTACTTAATGGTATAAGTTATTGACAATCTATTATATCAAGGACTACATTCCTTTCGGTCTTATCCCTTATAGTCTTCTTCTTACTTGTTTATCTTCATTTTCTTTGTGAATTGTTATTTTTTATTGTGACAGCATTTTATACATTTTGAAACTTGATTTATTAATAATCATTTTAAGATATGTTTAAATAGTTTTATAATATCATTAATAATACCACTAGCCTAATACTCATTGAAATATAGACTTAAATCATGCTAATAAATATTGCTCAAATCAGTGAACTCGGAAACTTTTTAATTTGTTCCATTGATATCCTATTAACACTATTTAAACCTGTTTTATAATTCATTGAAAATGTATTCCTTAACACATTTTATTTACAACAACATACGCACGAATATTAATAATGTTTATTAATTATTGCAGTTGCGTTCACATCTATGAGCACAACCGACATAATGAAGATGATGTGCTCACTACTTCCACATACTTGAATGTGTTGTAAAGTGAATGATTGGTGATTCTCTTTAGTTATAAAATGTTAAACTGTTTTCAACCCCCATTTTCCGCCTCCACCTTTATTACAAGAGAAGACAAGTTAGACAGGCCCGTACAATATATTCCTTGCACAAGCTCTCAAACATTTTTCTCTGTCATACTGATATGAAGGTGCGACATATTGATGCCAACCGTTACATGCTGATGTTAACTTGTAACACCCTGTTATATTCGTAATATGTTAATATACTTTCTGAACTTGTGATACCGCCAATAAACGCCGATAGAGTAGCCGAACTCACGTGACTGACATGTGAAAAAGGTTGATGTTAGTCTTGAAATGATGATATTGCTTTTTGACATGTTGATTTTATTTTTGATGTTCTATACTGAAAAGTGTTTAGACCTTAAATCTCTTAAATGTGCTGTCTCTTGACAAAAGTGCCAACCGCGGCACAACGTTTCTTTAAAAATCTAGTCAAACTTTATTTCAAATTATTAGCACAGATAATTGTGATTAGAGTTACTATGTAGCATAGATGTCATTCGTGATGATAAGCTTATCATAATGGTTGCCTTTGTCTTCCAGGAGAAAACATGGCGTTATACTATTATGCATTACTTGGTGAACATAATGCCAGAGCTTTATACTGAAATAAGCAAAAAAGACAAATCGCTAGTTGAGGTCTTAACACGGCCTTAAAACAAAACATGATTCTACTGGTGTGTGATTGCGTGCAATCTGTACAATCATTACAATTGGGTAATACACCCTCATTGACAGATATACAGAACCAGTTGATACGCCTTCACATACCAGTTGAATTTCTCCAGTAGATTTTATTACCAAATTAAAAGTGTTACATGTTAAAAATAAGGAAGTTATGAGGATGATTTTGCTTAAGCAAAAAGCAATTGATCACACTATGTCAATCATCTCGATTTTTTTCATCCAATGAAGGTCGATAGAAATGTTATTAAACTCTTTGATTCAACGTTTAAAATTGTACTTTCCCTAAACGTGGGATAGCAGCGTAGTTAACATAGTTGTAATCTACATGAAAAATTTAAAAAGTTAGAATTTCACATCAATTTATTTAAATGAAACTTAATTAGTCAATCTGATGACCTCTATTGGTATGAAATGTAGAATTAAACAGTATCAACAACTTAACAAAGTGACCTCAACAGCTGCTTTTAGCAAAATCATTCTTACTTCAAGTGTCGTGGTAAAAATTTCCATATGTTTAGAGACTTTTCATACATGGGTTATCTCTCAATATTTACCAAAGGATATACATATAGACAAAACAAACATGCTATGCATTAACAATATGAGGACACTGATGTAAAAGCTATCAAATATTGTATACATGTCACTGGGATGTATTACCTCTTCATAATAATTGTAGTTAATACAGCTATTTCCTGAGCTAACCTTTCTTGAAGGACGATCTTTAGAAGAAATGAAAGGAGATGATAGGTAGACACTTTATTGTCCATCTCAGAAAACAAAACAGTAAACATAAAATAGTAGTGAATATAAATAGAACCATACAATAAACAGCTATTAGTGAACAACTACGAGAATCAAAGTAAATAAGCAGAACCAGAATTGTTACAGAAGCAGCACAGAGAGCTGCAAGTGACAGATCACACACTGTGCCATATCGCTTTGCGCGCGAGTTACACAGTGTATTGCCTCAGGTAGGAAAGAATTACGGAACCTGGACGTTTTAATATGTGGCACCTGTAATCGTATCCCGGATCTGTTGAACATGATAAGACTGTAAAAAGGGTATGTATGATCTTCTTTTATATTATTTAGTTTCTTCATCAGACTCTCTTCATATATGGATGAGAATGACAGAAGGCTTGAACCAATGCAGCAGCGTTCAGCTAGCTTCCGAACACGTTAGGGCTCTGCCCTGTACTTCTTCGGCATAATGCCAAAGAAACATATAATACTAGACGTTAGAACACTTAGGATGATTGACTGGTAGAATAATTTCATGATCGTATAATCAACTCTGCATTGTTTTACTTTTCTAAGGAAATAACGTCGTTGGCAGGCTTTACCCTTAACAGCTTTTGTGTGAATATTCTAATTAAGTTTATTATCAATATACGTTCCCAGGTACTTGTAGCTTACTACCCTCTAAACTACTTTGCCATCGATCATAAAATGATCATGAACATTATTGCCTTTCCTAAAACTAAAATTGTTTTTAAAGTAATATTGAAACGTTTTAGAGGGTCTTGAATAATACAGAATGATAACATTTTGAAAACCTCGTCAAAATGTCTTCCTAAAACTAAAAACATTTTGATGATGTTATCTAATGTTTTCAGCAAAACATTTTGCCTGATGTTGTAAAAATATTATTTAAAACGCTATTTAAAAAAAAAAAGGATATATCATTTGAAAAAGGACATAAATAAGAACGACCTGTTTTGGGGGTGTCTTTGTAACTTCTGCACATTACCAGTACCCTTTTTAAAATCCTAACAGGCAAATGAAGCCCATGGTGGAGTAATAGTGTTTTCGGTTTCGATGATAATCGTAACCTATGCATTCATGCAGGCGGAGAGTATGTGTGTGTGTATGCGTGCGTATGTGTGTGTGACGCCTCACTTGTAAACACGATATCTCAAGAAGGGAAGCTTGTACCAATCTAATATTTGGTTTATATGAGTACCACATTAAGAAGAAGTTCCTTATTGCTTTGTGGGGAGGTCAAAGGTCATTTGGGGTCACCAGGGGCCAAATAGTGAAAATCTTGTAAACACGATATCTCAAGGAGGTAAAGTTGGACCAATCTCATATTTCGTGAGTAGTAGGACCACATTTAGGACCAACAACCTATAGTTTTTTATGGAGATCAAAGGTCATTTGGGGTCACCAAGGGTCAAATTGAGTAAACCTTGTAAACACGATATCTCAAGAAGAAAAGCTTGGATAAATCTCGCATTTCGTGTGAAGGAGTACCACATTGAGTTCAAGATCCGTATTGTTTTTAGTGAGGGTTCAAGTCCATTTGGGGTCACTAGAGGTAAAATTGTGAAAACCTTGTAAACACGATAGCTCAAGAAGGGAAGGTTGGACGAATCTCATATTTAGTATGTAGTTGGTACACGTTTCAGTACAAGATTTTATTGAGGTCAAAGGTCAGTTGGAGTCACCATACGCCAAATTGTGGAAACGTTGTTTTAGAAGTTACCGTATCTCCCAGAGACCAGTCTATCAGATAACATGTGCGTAACGCCTCGTACGAATAGGATGCTATTGACAATTGGATATGAGCTTATAGGCATCCGTATAATCGAAACTGAAAACACGAACATAGTTGCATTGTCCTTAACTTGCCGCTCGGAAGCCTTATTTTGCGTGCAGAAAGATGTACTTTGTAGTACAGTGGTTCTCTTGGACGTCTTCCGTCGTATTTATTTCAGGTTGTACTTTTGTTGTGACCAGGCAGCGTTTATGAAACTGAACAGTTTGTCTAGTTAGATTTTTTACTCTGACTAATCTCAATGCGAAATAATTGTGTAAAACGGTCTTAGTTTGGCAGTGAGTTCACGAGCTTTTGACTGGATCGGCTGTTGATCTCAATTTGTGTAGTCTCTTCCACCAGTTTCAGCATAGCTTGGCCTTAAAAGTGACGTTCGACTTTCGCAACGTTTATGATTATGGGAGAACTTGAACAAACCTGTCTAGGCCTATGAGCAATTGTATGTTGTCTAGGCCAGCAACGGTTGGACAGAATAGGGTTCGTTAACACAACAACGTGAAGAATACGAGTCAGAATACCAATACACTTAAGATGGCAAAACAGGCCTTCATTATTTCTTAAGGCAATTTCCTACTGGCTATCGAGTTATAATTCGCAAAGTATAGAACAATCAAAAGAGTTTTGAGACAAGTTTGCTGTTGTTGCTGCTAGGTGTTTTTTACAGACGTTTTTTTTTTTTTTTAGTTTAATTGTTCAAAGACATTACAGTAGGCCTAGCTGCTTATTTATGACTCTGCGACATGTTTTACTTTGTTCAACACTTACTTTTGTTTGAAAGAGTTTAAATTTCATTCTGCAAAGAAAAATGACTTTCCAATGCGCAATTACGTAGCACCTTGTATCTGCCTAACTGCCTAACCTTTGTTCATAGAAAGTATTGATGTTGCAAATCTGTACTTTGGAGACATGAACAACAATACTTAGCCTAGTGGCGAGTGGAATTTGGCGAGTAGAATTTTAGTCACGGCCGCCAAATAGCGAGTATTTTACAAATATTTTTTCGAGGCCTGAAAACCTTCAAACATTATTTGTCATGGTAGAAATCATGGATATACTTTTCATACATGGTCTATGCATTTGCCATATTGAGTACAAGAATCCTATAGCTTGTTAGGTCAAATTAACTATAGATCACCAGAGGTAAAACTCTGAAAAACCTTTTACATGATATCTAACGATGGAAATCGTGGATATCTCTAAAACGTGCTAACATCGAAATAATGTTATATAAAACATTGTGAAATCGTTATCCTGCTATTCTAACAACTCAACATGTACGTTTATTGTAAGTTTACGCCCAATTTATAACGTATGCCCGTGCTAACTTGTTAGGCTAACTTTTGGTATGTTGCCTAGCGTAGGCCCTAGCACAGTCCTAGACGAATATCACATTATCAGTCACGGATTTGGCATGCATGCGAATGTGTTGTTAAACAACCTTCAGATGTAGATGTTGATAGTCTAGGCCTGTATCCTGAATCTGAGTTAAAATCGAAGCTAAGCCCAGGCCTATACTAGGGTGTAGCCTATAATATATAGGCCTGGGCAGCCCACCGCTGTAAACTATAAACGATCACCTAGACCTATGACAATGTTCGTGAAAAACATTCGCGGTTGCACATATGTGGCACGAGCCTAATGCTTTAAATGAACCTAGGCCTTTCTTGTATTATTTGGACCATCTGTTTTAAAGCCATATTAATCATCTGTGGTTCTACAGTAGGTAGTCATGTGACAATATTTTTGTTTCTGAAATGTTGAACTAATCAGTTTTGGTTTATTTTTGTGAGAAATATTGTGCAATTTTAAAAGAGAAATTGCTCCTAAATTATTGCTTCAGGATACTTGATTCTTTAAGAGGTTTGCCAGCTCTGAAGTTGCTATTTTGTTCTGCGATTCAGCATTTAGAAAAGGTTTTTGATGCCATTGTTTATACAACATAACCATGCGAGAACTGTGAGCCTTTTTTACTTTAATTATACACATACAGCTTGTACAACTTACCAAATTTCAGGGTTTCAGCTTTCCTCAATATTAATTAATGAGGTTCTTAAGTTGCTCTGTACAACCAACGTCATCTTTGACAGCTAATATCTCAAAGTGTCATGTTGAAAAAAAAATTTGATTATTTGTTTTAAAAGAGATTTAGTACCACCCTGTTTGTACAACAAGTTTCAGGAGGGTGTTTTACTTTTTTACAATAATCCCCACCTTCGTTATTCCTTTAATGGTTCATTTAAATCCGTTGAAAAGCGCAGTTTATGTAGGCATTATGTCTATAGACTATCGTTTTACTTGATTTCCGACATTCATGACATATGCACGCAGAGTGTAATGGTTCACTTAAATCAGTTTACTATTGTAGTATTTTTATGCTGGCATTTTGTCTAGACACTCGTTTTGTCCCCGACAATTCACAGCATATACATATAGCCTATAACATGATCATATACACTTTAGTTCTATACCGTACAGCAGTGTGTATTGTATGCTATCATGGGCGTCAATCCAGGGGGACGGGGGTACACGTCCATCCCCCCCCACATTTCGATGGTGGGGAAAACAATATCAAATGTCCCCCCTCCCACACATTTGGAAAAAGAGTAGTGTCGTGGCTCTATTTGGTTAGGGCTTACACATCTCAGGATTCATATCATCGAATATCACTCAATGTTGCTGAATGTAGAATTCCACCCAGATCTCGTGAGGTGATACCCTGAGCTCTCCAACAATCTTAAGCTTAGTCTGTTTCTCTTTCGAGGCCAGTTCCATTCGTCGTCGGTTGAAGGGTATAGACAAATATTCAAGTAGATGAATCCAGCGGTACGGGCTATGTTTGGTGAAGTCGAAGCTCTCGTGCGGTTGCTCCTCGTTTCCTCCGCCAGTTCGACGGAAGCCGAGAATTCTTTTAGTGCTTTGAGGCGTTTGAAGACAAGGCTACAGAGCACCATGACTCAACAGAGGCTGAACCATGTGATGGTGTGCCATATTCACCGCGAACGTCTAGCCCAGTTGAAGCATGAGGAGTTAGCAGAGAAGTTCGTTGGTTCCTCGGATTACAGACGCCGCATCTTCGGGCGATTCCAGTAGAAAACTAACGCGCTCCGTTATTATCATAAGAGACAGTACTTCATAGCTAGAGCCAAAGCCTGTACATAGTTGTTGTTTAGTTGTAGATGGTGTTTCAAAGACGGTGCCCGTTCCCTAATACTGGCAAAATGAAATAGGGAGCATATTCCGTGGCAGCGCATCCCATGTTACCTTGTTGTTGAGTGATACCGGAGTTTACTCCACAGTGAGAACACTGGGTACACGCAGGGACGTCGTTGGAGGGGGGTGTGGGGATGTCTCCCCCAAACTTGGTAAAACTGACGATAGTTGGAAAATTGGAGTGCGACAGTCGGAATTTCCGACTGTCGCACTCTAGTTTATCTAGGCCTATTAATTTATCCCTGTGATTTTGCATGACCTAAACAAATTGAAAAATTTCGGTCAAACTTTACCTTTAATCTGTCATATTTACCACGTTTTCCTTGCCACTCTGGGAAGTTGTATCTCGCGATTCTTATACTCCACCGTAAAAAACTTCGTATGATTTTGAATACTACAAAAAAAATGCCTAATAGAACTACCGTCGTAGGCGTAGGAGCCCAATTTGATTGGGGGGGGGAGGGGTTGTAACGACTTGCCAGAAAATTATAACCAAGTTTTCGCGCGCTACGCGTTCTACATGATAATGTGCAAATCATATAGGCATGCATCGGTTTTTTTTATATCGCATGCAAATAACATACAATCATTTTCCGTCTTATTACCCTTCCGTATTAGTTAGAATAATTGGGTAATAATAAAAGTTTAACCACTGAAAAACACATTGCAAATTATATTTCTTTCAGTAGGTGCCCAAAAAGTTATCAGCATATTGCCCGAATTTTCACAAAAATATTTGGTTGAGGTGGGGGGGGGGGCTAATAAGTTTGTGAAATGAGTGCCAGTGCGTACAAATGTATCGCAAAAAAGTTCGGAACAAAAGTGCAGTCGCGAAAGATTGGGTTTCTGACTGACACTGACCGTATCGTTGACGAGAAGCGCGAGAGTAGGGGGTACAAAGCAGCAGTCGGAATTTTCTGGCTTCAAAACCGATTTTCAGCCACTACACCCCCCCCCCCCCCCCAATCATCAGGCCTTAGCTACGTCCCTGGGTACACGGTGGTTACATAGTACGCTCCGACCATAATTCAACCAGATGCAGATCCACCTAGCAACCGAGGTAACTTGCGTGAGGACTCCAACGAACAACCACTGATTTATTTTGATGCCTTCATCACTTTAGCCACCACTCACATGGGACCTATTCTAAGTCTGCGCATGTGTGAGGTCCTGAAAACATAAAGTGGTTGTCTTGCCATCTTTGTTTCAAATTTCATAAAAATGTATTCTCGTTGACCTAGCAACCTGGTTTAACATGCTGGCGTTTGACGACTTTTGCCAAATTTGCGCTAAGCTCGCTATACGAACTCGGATCTGGGCTGTGCCTAATTAGTTAGTTATTTAAATAATGGCGTATGAGGAAATGCACCATTTTGTGGTATGACTCCCAGGACGGCACTGTCGAGAAACTCACATGCAGTCGCGACGGATAGCTTCCTTCGCCTATATGTCCGGGGACATTTTGGGACATCGTTCCTATAGACCAGGGGTGGGCAACCTGCGGGCCACATGCGGCCCGCCAGTGATTTTTTTGCGGCCCGTGAGATGTCTCAAGAAAAAGAAAAGAATCAATCTATTTTACATCATTACCAAAAACGAGCTAGCTGCTTAGAATTTATCTGCACTAATGATGCTGTCAGGTTGGTCTATTATCACCATCAATTATCAACTGGACTTTATTGACATTATGTTTTTGTGAATACAGATTAGTACACACACCTATTGCTTGAACGTCCTCGGAATCAAAGGTTTGAAATCAACAGCAGGTCGTTGGTTAGGTGCGGCCCTGTCAATCTTTCACTCCTAAAATCTGGCCCATTCATTCAAAAAGGTTGCCCACCCCTGCAATAGGCCTATATCTGAGGCCCTGGGGTCATTCCTTGACCGACTTGGTGCAATATAATGTGCCCACTTCGAAGTAAATTTATTCACAGATTGTTAGTTGTCATGGGTTCGAACAAATGGGGAATTCTATCCTGAAACATAGGGCAAAATGGGGCTGGGGTTCCAGTTCGCCGCATCATTTGTCAACTTGCACTGGGTTCTAATGTTCATGTCAATTGGAATCACTAATAAAAGAAACAATCCACCAAATATGAAGGTCGCATGAACTTTATTGCAGATTTCCTGAGTGACGAATTTGTAATTTTCCCCCGAAATCACGCAACTAGATGGCTGCTATCCAGCCTGGCAAGTGCCATCTCCAGCGATCTGGCAGGTATTGAAATCTGACATTTTCTTGGTACGCTGCGCGCCAAGCGATGGTGGCGCTCCGCTTAGATAGTACTTACGGCCGGAATACTCGAATCGATTACGTCCCCCCCCCCCCCCACGTTTCAAATCGGATTGACGCCCCTGTATGCTATCCATGCCTGCATATATGCTAACTAGTCAACGGCCAAAGTTCTCGCTTCGAAATTTGACAGTAATGTTGCTATCGTAATTAAATAACGGTTTCATCATTACATGTTTTGGTACACATTATAGGCATACCACTGCACGCTTACCTTAGGCACATGCCAGCGTATTGTCAGGGTCATTATGCATTTAAGTATTGCGCGTTCATTAGGAGGTATTTTAAAGTGCAGGTTTTCATCGAGGACAGCATCCTAGATGCAAGTTTTACTGAGCCGACGCAAACATTTTAAGATGTTGCGTCCCGTGGACGCAAGTTTTAAAATCCCAGTAACAATACGGCCTATACCATATATGCAACTTCTAGAATTGTTATTGGTAGACATTGTAATTTCAAACTTGCGTATAAGTCAATATACTAAATAAATACAGGAATGTTTGCAGGGATGTCAAAGGTGAATTGTACTACCTGGGTGGTGTGATATAACATGAACTTCTACGTGATGAATAACACTTTTGAATGAATACAACTCTTCTTTGGGGTGTTGGGGTGGGGGAGGAGGTTCCTTTGTGAAATTTGGCTCGGTATTAAGTTTTGAACAATTAAAGACATATATTTCAGAGGTTGAAAATCTTCATAGCTTATTTCCATTGTTGAAATATAACATTTTCAAATATATGAGAACCCTGTTGAAGCTGGTGGAGGTCAGAAATCATCTAGGGTCAACACAGGTCAAAGTGTGTACATCTTGTAAACACCGTATCGTAGTCTTGACAGGTCTCGTACTTGGCAAATATAGTGTACCGTAATATTTGGAAGAACACCATATTAATGTTGGTGAAGGTTAAAGATCATCTATAGGGTCAACAGAGATCAAATGATTTTTGCATTGTGGATATTGGAGTTGAAAGGTAATATTAGGTTGAAAGAGTTCCAAAGGTGTGAAGGACTAATACATGGTATTGCAAGAAATGCTAAAATTTTCCCCCAAAAAAACAAAAATAAATTAACATTTTACAAACGTTGTACTAACAACAAAAAACGGTGTATAAAACGTTGTGATAACGTTATCCTGCTATTCTAGCGACTCAACATTTTTTTTTTATAACGTGATTTTATTACGTTATCATAATATTTCTCAAAATGATATTATAACGTATTTAAAACATTTTTTCTGCAACATCTTAGAAACGTTGTGCTAACATCAAAATAATGTTATATAAAACGTTGTGAAATCGTTATCCTGCTGTTCTTGCGACTCAACATTTACGTTTGAATAACATTATTCATAACGCCATCATAACATTGGTTCAAATATTTTCCTGATATATTAAAATCAAGTTTGTGTTTGCTGGGTAAGTGCTTCAAAACCCCATGCAAGTAAACAAGTATGACGTCATCTACACCTCTTTTGCTCTGGTAGGCAAATTTATTTTGTATCTGTAACAACACCTTTTTAGCAAGAAGAAGTTTTAGTACCACCTTTTCTGACATTTCATGATATTTAACGTGAGTGATATCGGACGGTAGTCATTTAAACATGAAACCACTTTTGTTTTAGGAACCGGAGTTATGATTGACGTTTTCCATATCTCGGGAATAACGCCCTAATCAAGTGTTTTTTGCAAGATCGGAGTGAACACTGGCGCTAGCTGAGAGCTACATGTTTTATTAACATATTTGTGACCCCTTGTGACCCCGTCTGGGCCTGACACAAGAGACATATTTCCTGACATCGGGTGCATTTAGTCAGTGTGTGGGAGCACCATATATAAGGAATACATTTTGGTTATAACGAAAGTAGTTGATAATTCACGTGATGGAATGTCACACATTTCAAATAATGACTTTAGCTGGTATATAGAAACTCCATCGTAGCAGTCCGCTAGCTCAGGCGAATGTGTTTTTCTGTTATTGAATCTGTTCGAGAATCAAGCTGACTAAATTAATTGATAAAATTACAATCCATGTGATCATGTCGACTTTGAAGACCTATCTACATGAGCGAACTGTTTTGTGGGAAATTATGAAGACTGAAAAGACTGATGATGTTATTGGCTGGTACGACAAGAACTCGGAATTATATGAGAAGGTACGTAGAACATTATAATGTGAATCACCGTTAGGTGTGTATATGCAGATAGGTGCTTCAATCTTGTCTTTCATTGTAAAAACCTTTACATAACGATCCGGGTTATTTGAAACGAATCTCTCAGTTTTGCTGCTTTTACTTCCGCTTACACGAATTAAACTGAAGATATTTCGTTTAAGATATTTCTGAATATATATCAATAGGTCCATGTTTTTATTGTACTTTCAGCTATTTTCGGCATTCGCATACTTGCCAAAAACATGCTCTATTGTTTATTAAATTTACATTTCTAGCAAGTTTATTAAGCAATTATCTTCTGTGAGCTTGTTTTCAAAGCTAATTATTTAGTTTTTAAAACCTTCAGAAGTAAATATAATTAATAAACTGGACTAAAATGCAGATTTGTGATGACAAGCTATACTTTTGTGTTACTAATGCGCCTCTAACGTAGGTTATAGTAACTGCTACAACTTAGAAATCTCAAAAAGGTCGTTATGATACCATCTTGAGGCATAACTTCGGTCAATCAACAATCAATACATGAACAATGATAGTCAATAGGCCAATTTCTTTCATAGTGAAGTTTTGCATTACCTTAACCCTAAAATGAAGTTGATAGTAGAGACCACGAGGAATGTTCAACAATGTATTCTTAAACATTTTAGATTATTAGATGAATGGTCGAAGCGGTGCAATATGAGACGGTAATATTGCCTCCTTCCATCCTATATCACATGCGCATCATCAAAGTACGTGAAATATATATTTCTTTGCTTTTCTGTTAGTACGTTCCAAATGCAGGATTTCGATACCACGGAGACTTAGCGGAAACGGTTGTTGAATACGTTTCAAACAAACGTGCTGTAATTCTGGACCTAGGCGCTGGATCTGGCATTATAGGCAAATTGGTAAGTGTGTGTAGCCTTCCGAATAGTCTCCTATCTTCTGTTTCCGCTTCTACCCTTGTGATGTGTTAACCACTGATATAAACCAGAAATATATTGCTGAGGAGCCTAAGTTAGCTCTGACAAGTATTCCTATTTTGGTCCATCCCAATTTGGGCCGACCATTTGTATTAGATACTACATGATGCAAGTAATTGGGCAATTGGGGCTGTGCGGTCACAAGTTGGTGACGACCGCATGGCGCACGTTGTTGCATATGCATTTCCAATATTACTCCCTGAACATTTGGGTGACATTGACAAAAACACAATCTCTGTTATACACTTCTTTTCTTTCGTAATTGTAGATATATTGCTAAAAGTACAACAACATTATTTGCCTGCTTAATTCAGTGATGATTATGATTTGATTTGTTTTCAGCCATTTAAATTAAGCATTGTTCTCCTTTCTTTATCACTGTCTATTAGGTTGGATGCCAAAATAATTGTACGTGTTGGACAGTGCGTTGAAGTTTCTAGTCTATTGAACGATCTGTATAAATGATTTAAGTAATAATGGCCTTTTCGTCTAGAGCGGAGGTTATTGTAACGGTGGAGGTAGGAGAACAGATCATAACATTAATCAACCAATTAATTGTGCAAACAAAATTGAAGGGATCTAACAAGCGTTTGTTATACAAGCTAGCAGTTGCATATATGACATCCGTGTAAGAGTACTATAACGTTCGAGACAGGCTGTGCACATTTACCTTATACAGCCATCTGAACTTATATATCAATCTTAACATCCTTGCTCTCAGCTTTTTGATCGAGGTTTCCTAACAATTGATGCCTTAGATGCTTCACAGAAGATGCTTGATATTGCCATAAGGAAAAGAGTTTACCGTAACACACTCTTGGCTACTATAGGAACAGAAAAAATCAAAGGACTTACTGAAGGTAAGCTAAAGTCAATATGAAACCAAACTTGGTAACATTGACTGTACATAAATCCATGCTATATATATAATCAATATATCTGAAGACCGCCCTCCCCGAATTTTATATCCTATACTATCACTGATAATACTAATCATCAATGAGCAACTATTCGTGTTCGGAAGATAATGATAACCAATTGAGAAGTTTGTCCTCCAACGCTGGACGAATCCTACATGAAAATGCAAGACTTTGAAGATTTTATCTTTTCAAATTTTTATCTTGTTAATTCCGTTTAATCGAATATTCATTTTGACGCATTAAAGTGATATTCTGATGACAGGTTACTTACAGTGATACTTATATTAATTGAAAATGAAAACATTCACATCTTAACGTCTTGTTCCTAGCTAAAGGTTAATTAAATGTAACCTACTTTAACTTACTAAAACGTCTAAACCTTGAACCATCTAACATTCTTCATGTAAGGCTCTGATGGTCTTTTTCCAGATAATAATACAAGTCAGTTAACATTTAAGAATTGTTATTGTCTTTTAAAAAGAGCACAAGTTTGTTCTTTGTTACGTACACCCCTGTTGCGTCCCTTTCTAGAAATTCCACGTCTTTATCACTCCAGCAAGAGGGTCCCAGTAAATAATGTTCGATGTCATCATATCAAATGTATTGATTATTGCTTGTACTTTAGATATATTTTTTAATATATATATATGTGTATGCTCTGTATTAGAAATTTTGCAACATTTTGAAGAATTTTTTTTTTTTCCTTAGTAGCAAATGAATGACATATCATTATATATCATGAAATATGAAAAATAAAAATATCGGCGCCTCATAAATGCTATGTGGATATGGTTTCTTGACCTAAAACTGCAGGAAATTGTTAACAATTTAAGACTAAATGGCAAGTAACAGTAACAGAAGGGACAAAAACACGCACAGAATACAGACAGGTTAATGAGCATGGTGAACACAAAACGATAGATGTAAAGGGATGAGTAGACAAGGGATGGAGAGTAGAAAGAAAGAAACCAATAGGGGAAGAGGAGAGGTAGGATAGCAACAGTGGAGGGACAAAGACTTAATTTCAGGCACAGCACAGAACATATCTTTCAATGGAAAAAAAAGATCACAAACATGGCTCCCAATGTGCTGATGTTTATCAATGTGTTCTGTGTGAAACTGATAATCAATGTTATATTTCAAAGCAACGTTGGATTGATGAAATAAACGGGAGACACCTATATCCATTGCATGGACAAAGATGTAGGTTATGTGGTTTGCACTGTACAGAAAACAATAACTGGATGTCATTTCAGGTGATAATGTCTTCATTTTTCAGGTTCCTATGACGCTGTAGTAGCTGGCGGCGTTTTTTCTGTCGGTACGGTGCAATATAACTCCATACCAATGCTCATGAATTATGTTAAGAAGGGTAAGTGTTTAGTGGTTAACTTAACGAAAGCATAAACAAGAGGGCAATCCGCACAAATTGGGCCAATTTGACTTCTGGAGTACATTGACCTTTGACCTCGATCTTGAACAACCTTTTAAATTTACTATTTTAAATTTGTCTTATTGTTCTTTGGATATATTGTGTTTAAATGACTTTTTCCAACAGAGTGACAAGCAGGTTATGGCTAACAAACAGTTTGGGGTCTTTGATCTCTTAACGTTGACCTATGACGTCACCAATCGCGTAAGAAACGTGCTTTTTATGGTCAGGCACCTACCCACCAAGTTAGAACTTGAATTCGTCATACCATTGTCTACATATCGTGAGGTTTATTGCATATTTTCTAGATGTTGACAAACAGAAAATGGTTTTAAGCCAAGTTTTAGATGTTGGAAAAAAAATGGAATGCAACTTTGCCAGCAATATCTTGTATTACGTGATTTGGAAATCAATTTTAATGAAAGGACATATATCGTAGAAGTATATAGCCAATACCTTCATGATGAAGATGGTTACTAGCTCACAACCCACTGGGTCTGATGCACCTTCTTTCTCTTGGTCGCGAAATATTCTAGTTTTGTCCGGGGAGCCAAATGTTGCCCGTTTAAAGCTTGTTTCAGGACCGGATTTGTCAGTGAGCCGGTAGTAAGTTTTGCCCACCCCCCCCACCCTCCCCTTATCAACGACAGTACATGATCTACGTGTCAACTGTTCCTCTTTATCTTGCTTACAATCGTTTCGAACTTACAACGTATAACGACTGTAATCCATGCAGTATTCACAAACTTAAAATTTCTTCACAATATAGTTGGACTTACACTGTTAAAAACAAATATGTAGATATACAGCAGTGTCTCTGTCAATTAGTTTAGAGAGAATTGTTGTACAACTATAATTATGCTTTACCTACACAAGGTGTCTGTTCACCTACAATCTATCGCGTAAAAAAAGAAGTAACGGTTAGTAATTATACATATTAACAAAGAGTATCTCAACAATGGCATCTTGC
Source organism: Apostichopus japonicus (assembly GCF_037975245.1). NCBI lineage: Eukaryota > Metazoa > Echinodermata > Holothuroidea > Aspidochirotida > Stichopodidae > Apostichopus > Apostichopus japonicus. Next base: position 3,776,116 of record NC_092572.1, read on the forward strand.
TTCTGTGGATTCCGTTGTAGAATAACATTTGAACAAATGACATTCAGACACATAACAAAACATTGCTTTCGTTTCACCTTACAACATGTTATTTGCTTAAATGCACTGTTATACAGTTGGAACGAAAATGTGTGAGAAAAAATCAAATCAGAGAAACTAAGGATGAATTGAGGTGACTAAAGTAATACAGCAAAAGGGATTACAGTAATAAAAGAATGTATGGTTTCACTATTGACTCCTGTATAATTAAATAGACAGTAAAGTGTTACGTCTTAGATCAGTTTCATCATTTTCCGCCACGATAGTTCTGTTAGTTGTAACAAATTTGAGAGTATTTTTCATAACTTGTTGAAGGTAGTTACAGAATACTATAATTTTACAACATTATTGAAGCACATGGGCGGCGATCCGTACTTCCGAGTGGGGGGGATATGACCTTGTTGACTATCTAAGCGTAGCGCCACCATCGGTTGGCGCGAAGCGCACAAGAAAATTTTGGGATTTACAAACCCTCTAGATGGCCGGAAACGGCACTTCCCGAGGTTTCCAAGCGGCATATACCCAACTTAAAAATAGGGATATCATGTCCGAAATATCTCATAATCAGGATCCAAAATACTTTTTTTTTTTTAATTTCGGGTGTTATTTTGGGAAAATTGCCCCTGTCAATCTTGTTTCAGGCGCTACGTTAGAATGTTCGAGAGCTCTTTTATATTATTCGATGAAGAAAATGGCCTCATGCAGGCTATTATAGGCCTATACACATGCAATACACAATTACACATAGTTACATTCCTAGGTACCGATTGCTAGGGCATCCAGGTGAAACGTGTATTAAGCATTACCCTGGTAACATGCTGTTCGAGGGAACATGTACGTGTGTAGGCCTACTATAGGGCATATATCAGGGTTGTACAACCAACGGCCCGCGGGCCACAGTCCGGCCCGCCGCAGGGTTGCGTCCGGCCCGCCAGAGATGCTTGTACGGTGCGAAATTTTAGTGAGCAGATTTATTGATAACAATTTGAAGCTATATAATCAATCATTCGAACCTTCTGGGTCCAAAAAACTGCATACAGGTCAGTTTGTGTGACACTCTCAGCGGAGGGGGGGGGGGCGGCTGGACTTTATTCATCTGTTTTATCAGGAAGGAAAATAAATCAGTGCGAAAAATCGAGCGTAGGGTTCATGCGGCCCCTCCTTCATCATAATCATTCCATGTGGCCCTCCTCTGCAAAAGGTTGGACAACCCTGGCCTATATGAATACTATGATGGTGCATATATGTACTATATCAATACCGTGGGTGCAATAATACCTTTTGTTGTTATAGGGCCAATGAAGCCTACAGTCAACTATTCTTGCTTTATAAAGACGCTTTATTTGAAAAGATCGCACTGCGTTTATGGTAGGCGAGAAATGAGCTAAAAAAGAGCCGTACATTCACGATGATGCATAAATGTAGGCATGAAAATATTCTTATCCCTGGCATTTGGTGGGGGGGATATGGTGTATTACATCCCCTCCACCCATTTTCATGGGGGGATATATCCCCCCTTCCCCCCCAGGATCGCCGCCCATGTTGAAGCAATGGGGATTAGCAATCGGGGGGTTCCGGGTTCGATACCCGGCCGGGTCATAGTAAGGTGGCTTCTTTATTCAAGAGCAATCTACGGTTTTACCATCTGAAATGACTTTCTAAATTGATAAGATTCCAAAGTTCCTACATATGTGACGTAGAAAGAACTGCTAATTAGTATTATCATGATTGATCTATTAGCAGGTTAGATTTTCCAAACTAGGCTAGAACTAAAAAGCTGCGGTGCTATGAAAGTGTGCCAGAGCGTGCCGAAATTCTGCTAAATGTCTCGTGGTAAAAATATAGTTTACGGACTATCAACCTAAATACAGTCAAGTAATTACACAAAACATGAACATGCTTTCTTTTGCAATAAGTTTAAACATGCTAGATGTAAAGCAGCAAACGTACTTGGATACAAAACTGCCGAGGCTTTCAGATTAAGAGAACCATGTGTTTGGATTGTATACGAAGACAGATTAAAACCTCCAACTTGTTGCCTGTATCTAAAGAATAAACGAACTCTGAGATTTAAATACAAGTGTTTTTTTCTGAGTCATATATGTTAGCTTGTTTCGTCGTTGAGATATAAAATACTGCAATTTATTCACTGTTCTAGGTTGATGCCGCTGATCAATAATCTTTCAGGTCGTATATGAACCAAAACATGTGTCTTTCCTCCACAGTTTACATAATTATCAATCTTGAGAAATATTCAACGTGATTAGGAGGTTTTAGGCAAAGGAGGTGACTTCAACTAAATAAAGAATGGTATCAAGTATGGAAAAAAAATATTTAAAGAAAGAAAGAAAATAAACGGAAGAATTTGATGCATTGCACATGTTGACATCACAAGTTATTGCACAATCTACCGATCGAAATACTTTTAACAATAACATTGACTGGAGCAACATATCAACTTTGAAGTGGAACAGTGCATCAATGTTTAATTTTTCTGAATAGTTTGAAAGAAAATATGTGATTGTATGGACCCGCTTATACTTTATTTGTTGTGTACAATAATGTACAGTGAGTACATTATTGTTCCATTCTTTCTTTAGGTGGATACATCATTTTTAATGTTGCTGAGGAATCCATGAGTGAAATCCAAGCTCTAAGCGCCCGTCAATTTCAGATCCTGTCGTCACAATGGGAGGAAGCTAAGTTGTGCAGATGTGTAGAAGAGAGAGAATCATACCACATCAATGATGAGCCAGCCAAGATAATCGTTTTGCAGAAGATGTAAATTTAACATGATAATAAGTTTAGTTTAGGTTAATGTAATGCATGCTTCAGCTTTTGGTTCAGTTATTCTAATGTTACAGAGCCAAAAAATGGAGATAGACTTTTTGCGTTTGTATAAAAGTGTTGCATTTTCTCCTTTTTGGTTTGTCAGTGACATTAAGGTGCATACATTATAAATATGCTAGAAATAAAACAGTTACATAATTCTAATTGAAATATAAGCATGACATTAAATTAAAAAAAATAAATAAAACGACAGTCGAAAAGGACGTGACTACCATCGGACATGTGGAAAGGACAATACTACCATCGGACATGTGGAAAGGAAATTACTACCATCGGACATTTGAAAAAGACATTACTACCATCGGACATGTGGAAAGAACATTGCTACCATCGGACATGTGGACAGGACAATACTTCCATCGGACATGTGGAAAGGACGTTGGGTAATTCCGTGTCAAATCACGGATGGCTGTTGCTGCACCCTCTCCAAAAACTCCAAAAAAAATTGTATGATTGGACCACCATGAAATAAACATATTCTGAAAATTTCAGTTGCATTGCTTTACAATTGGCCGATTTATCACACTTTATAATTCCGCAATTTGTCGCCACCATGGCATTTTGGCATTTTCTTGACTTTTGAGGTCTAATTTCTCAGCAATTGAACATTCTATTACCTTTCTATTACAAATGCCTATAGAGTCTATCCTATAAAACAAAAATATAAAAAATTAGGCTACAAAAATATTGTCTTGTGGAGTTAGGTCAACTTAAAAGTGTCAAAATATTCGATTTTTGTACTTTTCACTAAACAATGTGCTATTTTTTTGTGATGAATTGATCCTAAAGCATTGCTTCAGGGTACTTGACTCTTTCAGAGGTTATTATGTCTAGTACAAACATTACAAAATAATGATTACAATCCTTTCCTATAATATGTTTGCAAGTTGTGCAACTCTAAAGTTGCTATTTCATGCCGATTCAGCATGAGGTAGGGGTTTTGATGCCAATTTTTTACCAAAGTAACCATGTTAGAGCTGTCAGGGTTTTATACTTTAATTATAAGTATAAAGTTTTTACATCCAAACATATTTCAGGGTTCTAGCTGTTCTCAATATTAATTTATGAAGCTGTTAAGTTGCTCCGATGTACAAAAGAAGTCGTCTTTGACGACCAATAACTCAAAACGCGTCATGTTGAAAAAATCTGATAATTTATTCTGGAAGAGATAAAGTACCACCCTGTTTGTAAAAAATATTTCAGGGGGGTGTTGTGCCTTATTTTGAAATAAAAAATCCTCAAAGTTTGGGATTTTTACAAAAAACACATTTTTGCCTGTTTTGATGTTTCATGTGTTTTGAGCCTGGGTATTGTACTTCAAGGTTATTCAATACAATACTGTGCAGTTTTTAATTTCATATAAACAAATACTATTTGCAATGTACTTGTCTGCTCCTGGTTGAATTCATTTAATTAGAAGACTTATAAAATGAATTTCAACCAGTACATACATATGTATGTACAGTGCGTACAGTACATACACTGTACTGGGTGTATATGTACAGAGTGCCATGAGAGCCAAGACTATGTTTAAACCTAACACACACTGTACATATACCCCCAGTACAGTGTATGTACTGTACACACTGTACATAGATGTATGTACTAGTTGAAATTCATTTTATAGTCTTCTAATTCAACCAATTGTATATGTATACAGTGTGTATATTAGTTATTGCGAAGTGTAACCTGCGAAACATTTAAGATTCAGTTATCATCAATTTAAATAATACAAATGTTTATGTCTAGTGGATGGTCATTGGGTAGACCCTAATGATACTGTGAAGTCAACTTCATTTTCATAAAGCTTAACATATCTTTAATTTGATGTACCATCGAAACATATACTCATTTCTTTGCGAACAACAGCATCATGATGACGGATGCGACTTTGTACAAATTTGGTAATGGAAAGCATTCTAATGTCACTGTTACTGAGAGAACGAGGGAGGGGGAACAAAATATATTTTGAGGAAATATGTGATAAAAAGAAAGTTTACTTGTTTAATATGTAGTTATTTGATTAGCAATTTCAATAATTGTTGCCGTTAGAAGCATGTTGACTTACATGAGTACAAACAAGTAATGTTTCTAACGGTTAGATTATATCACAGTAGAATGTGTTTGTCAAAACTTCTTAAAATGTCCGCAGACTGTGTAACAACAAATAATGTATTAAACCGTTTGACGTTTAAAATTCCAACCTTCGCATTCTTTAGGAATTTCTTGATCAGTCAGTTCAAGTCCAAAGCAAGTCGGATTGAAGATAAGTCAGAGTTCAGGCTTTAAACTATTCACGAATTCATCATTCCTCTAATTTGAAGTCCGCATCCTCTCTGACTCCTCGACTTAATAACAGTAAAGTCATGAGCTCATGGGCATGTACTCATACTATTTTGAAAACCATGAAAAAGTGTTTCTTATAATAAAATACAAGCTTTAATGTGACGAAATAAAAACAATTCTTCATTTTATATTAAACATTTAGACAGCGTACAGAAACAATGCAATCAAGCGGGTTTGTATTTCGTGGATGTCTAGTAAAACAATCGTTTTGTTGCAAAGGAAAAACAGATTACCAAGGAATGATACGGTAATAAATGGTTAAAACTGTTAAATTATATTTGTACCTGCGGTGCGATAGGTATTTTGAGCTCCTGGGTTCGATCCCCGGTGCCGGCAGATTGCTTTTGCCGCGCTCTCATACGGTCGCTTGCTTGCAACAGGGCCTTAAGCTAGCAAAGACAAAGGAATTCAAAGAAAATCAAGTGATACTTAAAGGTAATTTCTTAAACAGCACAAATAGGCTTTATACTTTAATACAATAGTGGAATGAAATGTTGTCAAAGACTTAGCCTACAAGTGAAAGGTATTCATTTTAGATCATGTAAGTTTGAATAGTCAACGTGTTTCTTAGTTTGGCACGTTTAGTATCACTATATTGATTTGATATAGCATATGAGCTGTGTACTGCTCATCTAGTTCTCTGTGTACTGACTCTATTTTTCAGAATAGATCATAGTAAAGCGTGGCAAAATATATTGCAGGTAATTAACCCACCTGTTTAATTCAATTCTTCAGGTATGCATCCAGAGCCCAGTATGATGAGGTGGCAAGGACCCTTGTTCAATGCTTTATGTTGGATAGTTACTTAGCGCCACCAAATAATCTGTTTACGATATAGTTTTATATATGTTAATTTATGCATACCTTAATTTGAATGGTATGGTTTGTGTTATGTAACGGCTACCAACACTTTACATGTCTCGGTTTCAGTGACAGTCCTGCTGTGAAACTGAGACATGCATATGCCATATGTATCAAAAATGTCCAAAACAATATAAGCATGTCGAAAAATAATATGAGAATATTTGGACATGCTTATATTATTTTGGATATTTTGAACCATATGGCGCAAAATTTTTCACTACAAACTTTTTATTCAATTAACACATGCTTTTGAAATATGGGGGCCGAATTGTTCGTCTGAAGGTCCACATGGTGGGACTGAGGTTGAAGGCTCCCTGGTTAGAATTGGAAAGGCCCTGAACTTATATGGGATTACTGTGTTGGTTTAATAAAATATATAGAATAGTTTGCATTTTTAAGAACGTTATTACATAGATAAACATATCTTCTGCCCCTATAATACCTATATGTAGTCTGCGTTGTAACGGGTATATGTAAAGAGCCATGTAGAACGGTAGTAACGTAAGAAGAAAAATATTGGCAACAAAATCAGTACTTTATATGCTATCATGACTTTCAAGCAAGCAATTGATGGTATTTATTTGTGAGATCAAGATCATGATATTTAAGTCAAATGAAAATTGGATGAACATCATGTTTGGTAAATGACTAACATTTGGATCCGATGCCGAACCTCTGCAGTCCAATTTGCGTGTGTATGTATGGATTTGTACCACGAACCTGTGGACATGATATCTCCTGGACTACTTGCAAGGATTGATATCATACTAGATACATGGGTAGTAGACAATACCTGTTGTTTTGGGTGAATACAACATGAGTGTCATGAGTTGCCTTGTATTTGTTGGAAATATATGACAGTATGCCGGTGTATATATGCAATAGGGAATGATATTATCACATTAATTATTCATGAGTGGTAGCATTATTATAAAATGGTGTGTTGGATTTATATAATAATTGGAAGATCATGGGTACTGCATGATCTATATTGATTCTAGCGCAGGTTCTATATATAGGCGTAATGACCATGGCTTGCAGCCATTTCAATTTACAGTATTGTGATATAGTTTGTCTCTAAAGGTATGACATAACTTAAGCCAGACTCTCTATAATATCCAGTCACTTGTAGGTTTAATATTTTGAGCATAACAAGTCAGTATAACCTCCAGTATATGGGAAGTTTGATATTCCTATATATCAGTTTGATGTTGCAAGAGATGAAAAAGACAAAGAAAAATGAAAAGTAACTTCAAGAACTGATGACGTGAACTAATCACCATCGAAGAAAAACCATCATTGAAGTGGAAATTATTGTAACAGAAATAAAGAACTCCTACTCAGCTTTACTGGAAACAAACAAGTAAGGAAATTTGCTGAACCTTCTCTTATAAACCTTAAATATCGGGAGGTCATAAGTCATCTGAGGAATTTTGAGTTATTTTTTGAAAACGGTAAGAATGCTTCCTTTTTTTATATACTGCTTGGAAGTTGATTAAGATCTGGGACAATGGTTCTTGTGTATTGGACAATAAGTGGTGTTTGCAAATTGGAGACCAAAGGTCATATGAAGGTCAATTGGAGCTTAGGTTCATAAGAGGGATCAAGTGGGTGATGCTCCAGAATAACTACAATGACAGTTTGTTTAGGGGGATTTGGGATTTGAATTTCCAATCAATAGGATCATCATGCTTTGTTTCGCCAGTGACTATACCGGTAGGTACCATAGACTACGTCAGGGTTGTCCAACCTACGGCCCGCGGGCCACATCCGGCCCGCCGCAGGGTTGCGTCCGGCCCGCCAGAGGTGCTCTACGGTGCGAAATTTTAGTGAGCAGATTTATTGATAACAATTTGAAGCTATATAATCAATAATTCAAACCTTTTGGGTCCAAAAAAACTGCATACAGGTCAGTTTGTGTGACACTCTCAGCAGAGGGGGGGGGGGGGGGCGGCTGGACCTTATTCATCTGTTTTATTAGGAAGGAAAATAAATCAGTGCACTCTGCACGCAGTGCGCACATTGCACATGCGGCCCCCTCCTTCATCATAACCATTCCATGTGGCCCTCCTCTGCAAAAGGTTGGACAACCCTGGACTACGTAATGCATATTAACACACAAACCTAACGTCTAACCTTGAACTGTGCATTGATGAGTGCGAGCAAAGTAGACGTGAACAAGGGAAACAATGGAATAAGATTTGTAGTTATAGGCAGTGGCGGAGCGTCCATACAGTCAGGGGGCGGATGCCCCCCCCCCCCCCGACGGACTCAAATGGACTGCTGGCGCCCTTTTCAGCTCTTTACCACTTTTTACTTATTCGCGATTATTGACTTTTTTAATGCGCTCTCATCTACCTATCGTCACATTTTGATGATGTAATTTGGCGATGACACATATTTATTCTTCGTTTATCTGCAAATTAGCAAGGCCCGGAAAGATCATTTCCGGCGATCTAGGGAGTATCTTTATTCACAAAATTTCTGTACGCTACGCGCCAACCAGTGGTGGCGCTCCGCTTCGATAGTGTCGAAAGCGCCCCTGCAGACCACTCTCGCCCCTCCTGACCAATACTCCTAGCTCCGCCCACTAGTTATAGGAAACATTTCCTGTCATAGAAATAGTAACAATAAAATGAAACTCTACGTGCACTGTATTCGTTGTTCGATTGAAGGTGGTCATTTAAGCATTAGGTTATGACTAAAGCCCTCGATTCCTGCGAATAAATTTGCAGTAGTGTGTTCGTTGAGTTAGCTGCCCTAATGCAAAGCTGACATATTGTGCGATGTAGACCTATCGAGTTTTAAAAGTGCAAGTCATCTTCGTCAAGTGTTGAATTGGTGGGTTTCATAAAAGTAAACTAACAATTTGTCTCAGTCGTGATAATAAAACTTTAAGAATAAAATCTTCACACTTGCTGTATTGAAAATGAATTTTAAAGTAATTACAGCTTTGCAGGGAAAACATTTTCTTACAATTCTGTTGAATAATTATTATGCTGTGATGTTGAAATACCGTTAGTTCATTGCTTAAAATTTAGGAGGTGCGACACTATTCAGGGTTGGGACTCTTAGAATTGCGATTACTAGACCACAATTGGGTGGGTTTAGTGATCAATAAATAGATTTAGTTGTTTAGTTTGTTACTTCGAAAGATCACATTATTAATGTCAATAGTCCTACATGAACGCAATCATTAGTAATAGGATTCTTAAAGAATATTTATTGCATGTCGTCTTTGTATATATATATATATGTATATATATATATATGTGTGTGTATGTATGTGTGTGTGTGATATATATATATATATATATATATATATATATATATATATATATATATGAGTCTATGTGACGATGCATCTTATATACACTATAACTCGACAAGGAAATGATGGATCAGTGTTATGCTTCGTGGGCAGATGGCCCAAGGTGCTCATCCATGAATATTAATGATGTTATTGTGTAAAAAGTCAAAATCTTCAAATTGCAATAATTCTGCAACTGGAAGTTGCATTTCTTTAAAACTAGGCCAATATCTTTGGTTGCTGGTTTCCACAAAGAGCTTGTGATATCATCATTGCCTGATGTGTCCTCTTTAACATCAGTATGGACTTGAAGGAGCCACACTTAGACCCCCAGCTTGACCAACAGGTTCAACCAGACCCAGATGAAGCTGGGACAGCACCTGATAATGTCCATGGGGCAGCTGTCCGGGCAGATATAATTACTTATTTGTTCACCAAAATGATCGTCTCATACCTTCTTCTAACCCTTCCCCTACGTACCCTTGTTAACTTTGAAAGAAGCAAATTAGTTTGGGCTGTACTCAGTGTCAACAAAGAATATGAATGTCATGTCAAACATACATTTTGCATTTTGTAAGTACCCATGCATTCTACACAAAAAAAAACAGTTTTCACATTTTGACATATATAATAGCTTAACATCGCATTTGAATTCAATTTAAGTTATGTTAACCATCAACTTTGTTCCAGTTGTACATCCGATAGAAATTTGATATCTTGAACAGATAGTTTATAAGCTAAAAATAAGTATATAAATTTGACCTCAATGCTGTTAGATAATTGATAGTTCAAAAATGACAATCAACTCAAAGATTGTCGGAAAGGAAGTAACCAATCCTTGATCATTAATATTGTCTACAATTACTTCCTCTCAGATGTTTTTCCAATTCAATTAGTAGTTCTTTAGCTTCCTTCACTTGTATAGGCAATAAAGCTACTTTAGTAAAGAACCAATATATTCCACGTTGAAGAGTACACTAGAGTGCAGGTTGCATAATGATAGCAGTTAGGCAGTATAACTGGCTTCTTTGGCCTGGAATGAATCTCTTCAGAAATCTTCTCCAGTTTAGATTACTTGATGACATTGTTTATGACAAGAGGATCATTAATTAATGTGACCTAATGTTCTAAAGCCTATGAGGCAGCTGGGATGAATGAAAGGTCTTGGCAACCAGGAGTTTACTAAAGATTTCTACACACTTGTTTAACAGCAATACATAGCAATATTATACTATTAAACCTTATCAGACACAGAAAAAACTGTGGTAGGGGGGTATGTATTTTGAAGTTACTTTTCGTGACCAAGGGCTGCTGAGATGATTTGAAGTACAGAAAGAATGCCTTTTTTGCAACATCAAATTCTCTCTGCAGAGCTCAAGCTTTTCCCTTTCAATCTTGATTATCTCTTCTTGTAATGAGATATCCCTCAATTCGTTGTCAGATTGTGGGGACGTCTCGGGGGGGGGGGGACATCTACAGGAGAAAGGTGTGACTGCCTGATTGGTGTCAATTCTGTTGGTGGTGAATCCTGTGATGACTCGCTCAAAGCAGTCAAAGGGTCGGTCACTGATGTCCCCAGAGCATTGACACCATCTCTGGCATGGGGGCCATTGCTGTAATCAGCTGCTGGCCCTTCACCTACAATTAAATGATATGAACAATTGTTATCGATGCGTTTACCATATATCAAGAAAACCAGACAAAGTATGATGGATGTGAGTTATGCCATAAATGCATTAACCTGTTGCATGTTTAGCCCTTTGATATTTGTTGGCCAACATCTTCAGATCTGACCACTTCTGTTTAATTTCTGAAGCATTTTTCTCTGAGACGCCTCCTGCAACCCTGATGGAATGTGCGGCGTTATTTTCTATCTTCTACCTGTTTGTTTCTTTCTTCTGAATAAATTTCCACATCTTATTTCCATGTTGTGCGATATCAAGATTTCACTTCTCTTTATCCGTTTACATGATGACACAGCATGAGGTGTTATTACTGGCAATCTTTTCAGCTTCAAATAGTGTCAAATCGTACACGCACTCACTCATGGTATTATTTATATATATATTCCAAACAGATACGCAGTATAGAACATATTCTCAAGTCCCAAAATTTTGCTGAGTGCTTTTTTTTTTTGGCTGCACAATGAAAGCTTGCATGTATCTTAAAAAGCAAAATCATTGTATGTTAATTATTCAAACTAAAACACACCTTTGATTCATGCTCTGTCAACACTACATGCAAAATGTACATATTGTATTCAATTTGAAGAAGAAAAAAAGCTTCCGAATGCTAAGTTTGGTGTGCTTAGGCTTTAAAAAGTCTTACTTTCTGTGAGCAATGTCCAGCTCAACCAAACAATTTATCACGATTTTCAAATTGGCAAACTGGCAAAGCACAAACATTTTTTTGTTGAGAAAATTCTTCTTTCTGTTTTTTTTTTCTGTTGAGTTAGACTAGGAAAAAAATTGTTCTGTGAAAAATTCTCAAGTTATCTTTAACGACTCAAGAACACTGTGCTCTAAATTCAATGAGACAGCCTTGCCAATACCAGGCTAGACCCCGTGACCTCTATTTGGAGTCCCAACAGTCAATGGATATAGGCTAGCAGTGCACGCAGCTGCTCAGCCCATTAAACAGCTTTAATTGTAATAACTTAATAATGGCAGATAAAATGCCGTCAACGGCAGATCTTTCCATGTTATTGAGTCGAAACAAACAACAAACCAATGCAATAAGAACTTGCAACTGTCATTCCTGAAAAGATTGTGGTTAAATATTTATTCTGACCCATTTTATCTGATATTTACTCACCATTTTGATGACATATAATGCGCCAACAGGTTGTTCTCTGTGTCAAAACTTCGGAGACATAAGTGACTTGAGGTCACGAAAGGTCAAAGTAGCCTCGTCCACTAACCATTACTTAATTAAAATCAAGCGTAACGTAAACTTGATTTTGTGGAACACGATTTTACGATCGAACTTACGCTACGATCTATCGGATGAGAATCGAACTTAAGTTTGAACTTAATATCAAGCGTTAATAAGTTAGTCTTTGTGGAACGTGGCCCTGGTGTGACCACAGCTGCGCGCGCTATGATACTGCCACAGCTGCGCGTGCTATTTTCCTGCCACACCTGCGCGTGTTATTCTCCTGCCACAGCTGCGCGTGCTATTCTCCTGCCACAGCTGCGCGTCCTATTGTCCTGCCACACCTGCGCGTGCTATTGTTCCCACAGCTGCGCGTGTAATTCCCCTGTCACAGCTGCGCTTGCTATTCTCCTGCATAGACAATGTTTTTCAAACACTCACAGCCTAAAGATTTATCTATGTCACTTAATTGTGTTAGTAGCACGATGTGTCTGATATGATAATGTATTTGTCCACAAAGTAAATGATTATATGCAAAAATAACTTGGGGTTCTTTTTAAGGACTGGGAGGGGGGAGGTATGGGTCACTTTTAATCACGAGATCTTGGCAAGCCTCGTGATATAAATAGACCGGGATGGATACCGACAAAAAAATAGTCCTATATAAATAGAAATAATTTAAAAAAAAATAAGCTGTTCGATATGATGAATTGAGTTGTGCTATATTTCTGTCATTGCATATGCATGTCGAAACGCCATTTACACTACTATTAATAACATATACCGACTCAAACAAAATAACTCACATATGAGTTGTATATCCAAAGACAGTGTTTGATAATGAGGGAGACTTCATGCTGTTTTGATGTAATATATGGAATAACTTAACACCCCCCCCCCCACTCCCTCCCCTCAAGAAAAAAATGGGTGTATTCATTTCAAACACTGCATACTATACATTTGTTTTCATATTGTGACATGTGCCGCTGGGTGACAACGGTGTAATATATCATAGAAAGTCATCACCACTCATTACCAATAAATTGAGGTAATTTTACTTCAATAATTCTTTCACTTCTTTCAGTACAGCCATGCCCTGACTTATACTTTTTACTTAAAAATCTTACTTATACATCTGTGTATCTTACAAAATGCATTTCACGTCACACGCACAGTTAGTTTATGCAGGGAGCTGCTACTCTAACTAGCAGCTCCCTGGTTTATGTATCAATATCCATGTAACCTAGGTTGGATACCAATGCTTGTATGTTGATGTCATAGTATGTTATAGCTATAAGCAATAATGGGTTGAAATTAACTAGTAGTGGTATAATCTAATAGAAGTAAAATAGCAATTTTGTTTGTACTCTGTCCACAATCTCTTTTGCAACTGAGAAAGGCTGATGGATGTTTAAGGCTACATGCTTACAGAGTAGCTGCTTCGCAATTTTATGTTTAGATTTTTCAACAACAATTTCCTACTTCACAGACATCGACAGCCTTAACAAGACTTGCGTTGCATATCCTTGTTTTATATGATATATTACTCAAGGAGGGAAGGTTCGACGAATCTCATATTTAGTATGTGGTTGTGACATGTTCAGTAAAAGATTTTAATAAGGTCAAAGGTCATTTGGAGTCACCAGACGCCAAATTGTGGAAACCTTGTTTTAGTTACCGTATCTCCCACCTCCAGTCTATCAGATAACATGTACGCCTGATACTAATAGGAGGCTGTACGGTAAACAACTTTTAATATGTTATAGGCTATGCATATACGCTGTAAATTTTGGAACTCAAGTAAAACGAGTGTCTAGACAAAGGACCAGCATAAAAATACTGCACTTTTAATCTGATTCCATTGAACCCCTTTCAACATGTGTAAAGATACGCTGTGAATGTCGGAAATCAAGTAACGTAACACGAGTGTCGAGACAAAATGCCAGCATAAAACATGCCCTTGAAACTTATTAACTTGAACCATGAAATGATGTCTGGATATGTTGTGAATGTCGGCAATCAAGTCTTGTGGTAGCTTTCCGCAAACTTCATAGATTGCCTCAAATCATAACTTTCTGTGATAAAACAGTTATTCAAATATGACGTTAACAATATCGTTAACAACGTCCTCGGGGTTGTAGCAACTATCATGTAAATATCGTTAACAACGTGATTTTGTTCAACTAAACAGGTTGTTAAAGGCATTGAAGACTCGCCCCAAACCGCGTGCCGGGCTCTGAAAAAGTTAACTTTCCGTTGATTGCAAATGACGTTTTCTTCTTGTCGCTACAAAATGCAGACAGTAATGAAACCTGATACCTTGTTATCTTTTATCTAGACCTGAGATGTCCATTGCTGCTATGTACACTGTATTGTGGGTAATGACCGTAGCTGTGTGTATTGACTGTACACTAGTGTATAATTACCGACGGTAGCAAGCTGTGTGTGTATTTTCTGGGATCGATGGTGGTGTCTAACACGTCTGTTACACCTCATTCGAAAATAGGTCAGATTACTGGCATGAGACGTTTCTTTGTGCGCGAGTCTTCACATCCTTTAACGATATTTACATGGCTGTTGCTACAAATCAGGACGTAAGTTTAGACAACGGAAGTAAAGAAATCAACGTGAGTTTGAGCAACATCGTGGTAAAACAACGTGGTAAAACAGCAGCAACAACTTTAGTTTTGACCCAAAAAAACTTATTTCAGGCAACGACATAAGTTTGCCCTTTTTGCGTTCCATATTTTCGCGTTCCATAATTTTACGACCAAGGAATGTCAATGGTTCTTCGGGGAACCATATACAGAAAGAGAGAGAGAGGAAATTGTTCAAACCAGCAGGTTTTTCCCAGTTCATCAAGTTGTTGTATGTTACCTGAAGTGTGTTATAGTTAAAGACCGCAGAGAGCTATCATTTCAGCCTACCACATATAGGTGCGGAATGTCAGCGTGACTTCGCAATGGTAGGACTCCATAAATATAGTGATGTCTGTGATAACACACAAACAGCGAAACGGGTTATTTGAAGAAAAAAATGGATTTGCTGAAAGTTACGATTTCTTTCAAGTGAGAAGGCAACTGGTATATAATATTGTAGTTCGGAGCTCAGTGTAGAGTAAACTATCAATAATTATGTGCAGTTGGTTGAATATTTTTTCTTAATAACATTCAGGGAAAGCTATATTAAGTGAGCTTTCTGACTGTTCTTTAAATGATTATTCCAGCCACCCCACCCCACCCCAGCTCCGAGAACAAAACAACATGTCCATGACTTCTCAACTGCATTGAAAATGTTCGAAAATGTATCTCATATTTTTATAACCTCTCACAATACCGATTGACATATTTTAGTTTATTAAACTACATGATCATGTGACCCGCATGTGACCCGCATGGGTGGGGGTCAACAAAGTTGAAAACAAGATTACAATCATAATCTCTTTATTACACATGATCGTATATCATAAGCTAGGCGTGTATAAAACCTGCATCCTTTTATGAATACCACCTCCTCTTCCCCAATGTTTCATTGCATTTGGCATGAAGACATTGACGTGGAAGGATCACATTTCGCTAGCACTCAGGCCATACATGTAATCAAACGATTTAAGACCTGTTTGACTCCTTAGCAAATATAAGTAGACTGTAAAATGTTGCCAATCATTTTCATTGACTAGATTGCCATATGTGTAACTAGCTCCGTACACTTTCGAAATATAATCTTAGTCACGTGTCCTAGGTTCCCATGATGTTGATCGATATGATATGGGGCCACTTTTTTTCATAAATTGGTTTCGTATAAGTGGCGAAGGTGTCTACTTACTTGATGCCATTCGCGTATAGGCCATGGTACATAGGGCATTTATGTGCTCTGTTTTCAATTTCCGTGCAACTGATCGAGGGAGGGGCTAAATTGATCACAGAATGATGAATTAGGAGTTGCTAATCACAAATTGCTTTATCCCCACGTATGTTTGTGGTTAAGCGAGAAGAAAATTCATGGAAAAGGGAGTTACATTACCATGCTTAAAACCCATATACCAGTTCCACTACTACTGTTTTACTAAAGTGAGAAAGTACACTAACACTGCAAGTTTCATGGGAGTTCACTCATTTTTTTTTTATTTCAGACCTTGCATGAAATCATAAATGAATTATGACTGCTAAAATATGTTAGCTAATTAACCAATTGGTTAATTAGATTAATTAGTTAAAAAACATTGTTAACTAGTTAATTATCTTAATGCATTAATTATTAAAAATCCTACTAATTTATTAGCCACTTAATTAATTAAGGCCATTTTAATCAGTTGAAAGGATTGATTATATATGGTAGGGAACAAAAAGGAAGGAAATTTCAAATAATCTTCAAAACTTCATCCACATCTTTGTTTGTATATAGAGAAGTTGGACTGAGTAGGTTGTATAACATGGACTTCCTTTAAATAAAGATTTTCTCAATCGCCTTGAAAGAATGCTATACCCTCCCAAACCAAATTTGACTACAACTCAAACTATGAGCACTTTATTCATTCAAAAGTGAAATACTTTACCAAGCCTGATGACTCAAAAGACAGATGCTTATCCACTCTATTCGAGGTGCAAGAAGATGAGAGATACTACCTCCCCTGGACGACACGATACCATTCCTAGTTAAGTCCAAGCATTGCTAAAATAAGACTCCCTTTCATCAATTTTCCTGAAAGAATGCTTACATCCTTCCAAATACAATATTCACTATTAAATACAAAACAAACAAAAAAAACTACCACACTTCCGGGTGGGGACTGATACAGCACTCCAAGTAAAATACTCAATTTTCCTGAAATATGGCCACATCATCCCAAATACAATTTTTTCTAGTAATTTACAACAACAAAAAACTTCCAATCTCTGATCATGAGCATTTCGTTCATTCGGAAAAATTAAATCCTTACCCATCCTGATGACTGCCAAGGCTGATTGTTTACCAGACAAAGTGAAATAATACTCAAAAGGAAATTTGCTTGTTCTCTAATTTATTTCGTTGCTCATCTCTCTCTTTTTCTCTCTCTCTTTTACTCAGTCTTTTACAAGTTGTGTTTCGTATTATACTTATTTCTCACTCAACCTTTCTCTCTGAAGAACAGTTTACAACTGACCACTGTCTCTAAAAACACACTATTCAGTAACTCAATACAATACATGCTAATTTTACATAAACAAAAACAGAATGGTTGGGCAAACAATAGATGGCATTTTGAAAGCATTTGCCTATTTTCATAACATAGCAGGTGCAAAATTGTTAGACTACTTTACTCTCTAGAACATTCTCCCCTTCCATGAGGTACTCTACCTCAAGTATAAAAAACAAAAAAAAATTAATACATTTTACTCATACATTAACCATCAAGAATCTTTCTTCATTACTGCAAATCTATGTACAGTAAAATATTTTTGGAGTATTTATATCACATAATATTGAACTTATATATAACACTTTCTGTCTACATTCGACACAAACACATGGAAACACTTTTTAAAATTAAACATGTATGCTTATATGGTATGTTCTTATACCAACATTCACTGATACAAATGCAATAGATCTTGGACTGTGTCAGGCTTGGGGCGATTACATCTGAATGTAATCGATTACGATTACGATTACTTGAGAATGTATGATTACGATTACAATTACGATTACAGCCTAAAGTTGAAGTAATCGATTACGATTACATTGTAATGTAATCGTGATTACAATCATGATTACATTGTGGTTACTTGCACAATCCTCTGCATATCTGTTTAATATAACTCTCTGCTGGGAAAAAGGAAGGGCATTTACAGTATGGTATATTGAATATGTACTTCCCAGTACTTCTTAGTATAAGTTTATTGTGCTAGAGAATTCTAGAAGCAGGAATACTTCTTTGGTCACACTAAAAGCCAATAGTAAGAATTAGTTTTAATCATTTCTATTAATTTTGCCCTTCTCATTCAAATTTCACTGTAATCATAAATGTAATACGATTACGATTACTTTGCCCTTGTAATCGATTACGATTACGATTACTTTGTAATTTTCACAAAAGTAGTCGATTACTATTACGATTACTTCAAAAAATGTAATCGATTGTAATCGATTACGATTACTGATTACGATTACCCCAAGCCTGGACTGTGTACAGTCTGAAGGGAATTTATAACCGCTTCTAAGTAAAATTTACTTTACCACAAAAACTTAACTTAATCTAGGATTTCCACACGACAAATCTTTGTAATGTTTCTCAAATAAACAACTCTAAACTAAATAGGCATGCTTATAGCTTTTACAGGAGCCACCTTCGCTTTTGAAGCTACTAGCTGCACTCTGATTCCATTTACCCCCATGGTTGTTAAATAAACCACAGCTGCATATGCATCACTCGAAGCATTACAAAACACATGCATTCTTTGGTCTGCGTTACCCTTTGGGCACAAGCATATTCCAATATCAATTTTGTCTAAATTAACTAAATTTTCCAACCACCTTCTGATTTCAGATTCTAGACCCCCTACATTAAGATCATCCCAATCAAGTCCTTTTTCCCCAATTATTTTGCATTCAAATATTAGCTACTACTATAATAGGCCCAATAATTCCAAGAGGGTCAAACACTGATGATAGCTTGCTTAAAACAATTTGTTTGGTTAAGGTTTCAACATTACTAACCATTACTGGCTTCTTAAGTTGAAATTTGTCTGACTCTGCATGCCAAGTCAATCCTAAGGTCTTTGTTGACGGCAACCTCTGTCTAGTTTTATCAACTGACTTAGCCCTATGTTCCTTTGGAATCCCTTCTAAAAGCGTCTTTGAGTTTGATATCCATTTCATGGGTTTCATGCCCGCTTGGCCCCGTAGAGCAACCAACTGGGTATACAATTCTTATATCCTTTCCACCATTAACAATCTCACACCTCATAAGTGTCACTACCAGTCTTTTCCCTGTGAACTTATAAGGTTTCATTTTGACGGAATGACAAATGAAGCATTCATTCGGAAACATGTGGCGTTCCCTCCACTCTCTTGGACCACTTGTATTGTCGGACCAGAGGGCGCGTTTCCTCGGCGGTTCGTTTTCATCTGCGTCATCATTCAGCTTGTTTACATCCGTTTCTATATGAGTAAAATTTAATAAAAAAATAGCTGTTAAATAATGTTTTGCAACAAGAAAGGTAAGTTTTAAAATTTTGAGCAAGGATTATTTGCCTCCAGTTTTTGTTACTTAAGATTCAAAGCATTTCGCCCCCAACTTTCACTCCCTAATCATTAGGATCATTCAATAATCAAAAAGGAAAATAATATTTAGAGTTTAACTTTTATGTTTAAAAATTTGAAGGAAGAATAAATTGCCAATGTTCAGCAACATGCTCTAGCAAAATCTTTGAATTTCTCAAAGGCATTTAAAGTTACCTCGCAATCTTAACACAAGTTGACAGAAAAGGTTACATTTCCAAATTCAAAATGCATAAACTCTTGTAAATACTGTTTTTATTTTGTTTACTGTATTTGCCGTAACAAAAAAATTAATCTATATATGTCTTCTTCCTATTGAGGGCCCATTCCCATAAGTCATAATGAACTAAGAAGTACATGCATACCATCAGTGTATCAGGACTACAGTACGTATATTGCTCATGTTTGAATGATGACAAGAAAATTACAACAAGAAAATTAAATTTTGCTGATAAAATAATGCTCTATGTAGGCTATATGCAGTAGGCTATATGTAGTGTTTTTGATCAAACCTGTAATTTGCTTTGTCAGCCTGGTGTAACCCACAAGTTGAGACATTTGAAAGAAATATGCTGGTCAATGGTGTTGTTTACATCACAGTCAAACTGTTTACTTATAGACCTTATACTGTGTGTGAGCATATCTTTTCTGTCCAGATTGAATTTGAAAAGCCAGATTTGAATTAGGGTAAAATTTACATAGGCCTAGTACTAGTAGATATTGTGCCTTGCACCAGCAAGATATTTCTATCGCTATATTACCTTTGCATAGTGGTTATATTGTGTACGTTAAAATTCGCCAAGTTTAGTCAAATTGGCTGAGCTCTACGCCGAACATACATTTCTTTTCCAAGTGGGCAATTTGGAAAAACAGTGGTAGGGCCTAGCCGCCTAGGTTTAAATAAAATTAAGGGTCTGGTTGGAGGAAAAAAATGGATTAATACAGAATCTTACACATTTTTGACAAAAATACTAGTACATACCTGCAGCGCGTTTTTCAGCGTGTTTTGCCTGCCTTTTGACTTTAGTTATGTCGCAAAACCGTTTGTAACATTCAATGTGGTATCATCATATATGTCTCGATGTAGTAAAACTTCCCCAACACATTCTGGAATTGTTAACGTTAGGCCGATCGCCGTCGCGGAATTTCTGGCTATTTCTGCCTCCTTGCAATCAAATTGTGTCCACTCCAAGGCAAATTTCTTAAATCTCTCTTATGAATTACTTGTCAGTTCAATAAATTTTGATTTAGAGCAATCTTTAACGTGTATAATACAGTTTTCTCGAAGCGACTTTCGTGTAACACCTTCACTACTGAACGCGGCCATTTTTGTTTTCGGAACAATTGTTCTGTCAATATTAACAATCGTTGTGATTGGTTGATTCGCCGAAATTTCGTGTATGCCGCAAGAATGTCTCTCGTACGACATTTCTGATTGGTAGAAAATAGCCTCGTAAAATAACGCAAAAGGACCCGATTTCTGTTAGATTTTTACCAATTTTTAAGCATATATACCAGCATCGCAAGTGGGGACAACTGAATATCCATTCAGAATAATATTTTCATATTTATCATTCACATATTATCCCCTCCCTCTTTGAGTTGCACGGAATGAAACGAAATCAAGGGATGTACCACGGCCTAGTATGACTGGCAGCGTATGTCCTCCTCCTTGTCGCATAAGTCAATATTATCGCTTACATGTCGCACATCTTTAGCATGCCGCACATCTTTAGCATGTCGCACATCTTTAGCATGTCGCACATCTTTAGCATGTCGCACATCTTTAGCATGTCGCACATCTTAGCATGTCGCACATCTTTAGCATGTCGCACATCTTTAGCATGTCGCACATCTTTAGCATGTCGCACATATTTTGCATGTCGCACATCTTTAGCATGTCGCACATCTTTAGCATGTCGCACATCTTTATCATGTCGCACATCTTTAGCATGTCGCACATCTTAGCATGTCGCACATCTTTAGCATGTCGCACATATTTAGCATGTCGCACATATTTAGCATGTCGCACATCTTTAGCATGCCGCACATCTTTAGCATGTCGCACATCTTTAGCATGTCGCACATCTTTAGCATGTCGCACATCTTAAGCATGTCGCACATGTTAGCATGTCGCACATCTTTAGCATGTCGCACATCTTTAGCATGTCGCACATCTTTAGCATGTCGCACATCTTTAGCATGTCGCACATCTTTAGCATGTCGCACTTCTTTAGCATGTCGCACATCTTTAGCATGTCGCACATCTTTAGCATGTCGCACATCTTTCGCATGTCGCACATCTTTAGCATGTCGCACATCTTTATCATGTCGCACATCTTTAGCATGTCGCATGCAAGTCTTTAGCAACTCCACGCTATGATAGCACTATGGTATGCCCTTTTCTAGCTTCCAATCACCGACCACCTATATCAGAATGTTAAATAACAGAGAAAATAAACATTCATATAGTCAGGAAAGTCGAATTTTCCAAACAAAATTTAACTTATACCGCAACTTTGGGGAATACAAGAGCCACATTTATGTTTGATATATATACAAAAATAACCAGAATGCAAAGAACACACTTCAATTCAAGTAATACAACAAAAAGCATTGAAATGTGAAAACAATTTTCGCATTGGCAGCATATGACCGAAAAGGATACTTATAGTATTCTTCTACTCAGCATTCAGATATTGTGTTTACAATGTTTTCACAATTTGACCCCAGTCGACCTAAAATTACCTTTGATCTCTACCAAATTCCACAGGTTTCTTCTACTCAATGTCGTACCATCAATAGACTAAGCACCTGTACAAGCTTCCTCTCTTGATAATATCCTTTGCACAAGGTTTTAACAATTTTACCTACAACCAAAGCAATATCCAATAATCTTCTTTCGCTCAGTGTGATACACCTACGAACTAAAATTAGATTAGTCAAATCTGTCTCTCCTTGGGATATAATGTTGAGATTTAATGACAGCTGTTGAATCCAAGGTACTTTTGACCTCTAGTTATACCTATAGGCTCCCTGTACTCAAGTTGGCACACAAACATATCAAACGTGAGATCTGTTAAAGCTGTTCGTCAAGTATATCAGGTTAACCAGGGTTTCACAATTCCACTCATTTTAGGAGATGGCAACTCCCAATAACTTCAACGAGCAACGTATAGGAATTTGTATGCCAACTTCCCTAATGCTCAGATTATATTCACAAATTATATCTTTTAATGAATGTTGGACTGGGCTATCATTTTAAAGGAGCTATACAGTGAAGCAAAGAGTAACATCGATTGAAAAGTGTACCAAAATTCAATGAAAGACTCATTGTTGTTTTTAAGAATTATTATTTATTATGAATTCACGGATTAGCAAATGTTTGAATAAACTTCAAATATATATTATAATGCTCTCAACAATTCCCAAAGGAAATGTTTTAAATTAACAAACGTTATGGCCATGTTAGCATATCTAGCGTTTCTTGGGGTCACAATGCGGTCCTCTAACCGATTTTCAAATACGTACTATGGTGTTCTGAAACTCTTCTTGAATTTGTATTTACTCTTACCGTTCACGATATGGATATAATGTTTGGATGCTAAAAATGTGATCGATATGTAAAGATTGCTATAAAAGTGTGGCATTTCAAGGGTATACTGCATGTTGAAAAAGTAGGCATACCAGTACGATAAAAAAAAACGTTTGTAGTCCATGTCACCTGTGCTACTCGTCAATCTCCATCAAAACCTTCCAGTTGTATTCTATTTTTCACCTGAATTTTCACTTATTGGTTTAATGATAGCCTTTAGATATGTGTACACTTTGAGTCTGATAAATACTATTAAGTATAGCTTGATGGCTTGGTACAGCCAATATGACAAGCAAAACTAATTACCAGATACTTTTTAAATGATCGAAAAACTGTACACTTCACCACGTTTAATATGTGTTTTTTGACATCCTCTAATCCTTTCAAATTTATGTTACATTGAATATTTACACTTGTACTTTTCCATTGATGTATGGCACATTGTATTATTTTCTTTTGGGACTCGGGAAAACTTTATCAAACCTAGCACTTTTGGACAAGGAATTTGCTCTTTTCGCAAAAAATTCCTAAGCGCTCACGTGACTGCAGGTCACCCTGTGATGCATATGTGCGGAGTCGGTTGAGGAAAAATTTCGATCACCCTACTCACTTCAAACACTACGCCAATACTACACTCTGTTATACTGTTAATATCAAAAGTTCAAGAAGCCAATGAATTGTGTAGTAGGAGGTTGCAAAAAACACTTCTGAAAACCGAAATTTAAGTTTCTTTTCCTTTCCCAGTCATCAAAACGACGAAAACGTACCAGGCTTTTGGATTAATTTTGTAAATAGCACCCGCAAAGATTTTCTCGCTCCCGGGGTTTCCCACCGTCTGCAGGAATATATATGTTCAGTGCACTTTGACACAAACACGTATTATAGGCAGTAGTACATGTCTACGCAGAGGCTTAATAACGGATAGCATCTGAGCTGTTTACTGCTCATCTAGTTCTCTGTGTACTGACTCTATTTTTCAGAATAGATCATAGTGAAATGTGCAAATAATATAAATGCAGATAATTAAACCCACCTCTTTAATTAAATTCTTCAGGTATGCATCCAAAGCCCAGTATGACAATGACAATGACCCTAGTTCAATGCTTTCCATGTCTCGGTTTCAGTGACATTCCTGCTGTGAAACCGAGACATGTAAGTATTTAAATTGGCGTAAATATTAGCTTGGCTTTGTATGATTGATAGTTTTTCTGGTGGTTTATATGGTAAAAGGATCCCTCTTTAACTGATTTTCATGACCTTTGGTGGAATAGTTTGCCATAACGAATGAATGATATTATCTGCTTATTATTTTGTTATTGGTTTTACATTATTTAATTGCCATTTCTCTCGAGATTGTTTGCTTGCTTGCAGAATTAAAATTTAGGAAATGATTTTGATGAAACTTATCAATGTCTTTGAGGACATTTTTCGGCTGCATGTTAAGTCTGCACAGATGACAGCCAAATAAGAAATCAAAGGATTAAGCACCTGTTTGTATGCTAAATGAATTAAAACCTCCACGTTGACTAGGTCTGTACAATATGTGTGGTTAGTGAAGTTCATTATATTAAGGAGATATTTATTGGCATTTTCCTTCAATTAACACATATATGCATTTGACATATGACGGCCGAATTGTTCCTCTGAAGGGCCACATGGTGGGACTGGGGTTGAAGGCTCCCTGGTTAGAATTTGAAAGGCCCTGAAACTTATAGGGGCTAACTGTGTTGGTTTAATCAAATAAATAGAATAGTTTGCATTTTTTGTAAATTTATTACATACATAAACAAATATTCTACCACTACAATATACCTATGGTCTGCTAAGTTACCGGTTTATGTATTTAATTGGCATTCAATATTTTGCCAGTAAATGTCAACAATGTTGGGCCTGCAAATACTGTTTTGTGTTCAAAATACCGTAAAAGGGGCTTTCAAAGTTGGCTTCTTTATTGCTTAAGAGTTATACAAGGCAGATACTTGTTATTGTACATAAACTGCTATATAATAAGCAATATATATGATGTACCCTCGGCCGGTGCCAAACACGTCATGCTTAAATTGTTGCCAGGGGTGGGGGTGGTGGTTCCATCGTGGACCTGAGTTTAAAGCCATACTTTCCTAATTGCCATGGAATCATAAAGGGTGCTAGAGTTACTTAATAGTATATTGATCTTTATTTCTCATTGTAAATAATCATAATAAACAGTTCAAAATGTTTGTCGATTACAGCAGAGGCCAACATCATTTGAGTTCATCAGAAGTCCAACACTGAAAATCCTTATCATAACTGGTATGAACATATTATTTGGCACTGTTCTACATTGAGTAGTAAACACTTTTAGTTGAAGCAGACATTAAGAAAAGTCAGTTTAGGTAAACAGATATGAAATGTTGCATAGTAATAAAAACTCCAAAGCCAAATTCAGAGTCATTCTAAGGACCTCTCTATAATATAAGTACCTCTTGGACATTGGTAGTGTTCACAAGTGAGTGTGTTCACAGGAGAGTGAGAGCACATTCGGGGCAAGAAATTCCAGAGCCTTGTGGATTTCCTTCTTGAAATGTGTCAAACAGAAACTTATGGTAATTAATATAGTAATGTAAGACTCACTGCAACATTTTTTTTAAGCAGTACTGAAAAACCTTTTAGGTTCCATACTGGAAGTCAAGGAACCTATATAGTCAGGTTAGCGTGTGTGTGTATGCGTCTGTGACACTTGCTTGGGTCCGTCATAACTTGATCAGCAATGGAGTAACGGATATTTGTCATACTAGATATGCATATGTATTCAAATGAGAAGGTGTGCCACGTTGTGTTTTGCAATGACGTTATGAATACTAATGAGGTATGGGGTCAAAGCAAAATTTTTACATTGCAATTACTCTGCAACCATAAGTCGGATTGTAGCAAAACTTGATATACAGTTGTTACTTAAAACCTGGTGCATGTAAGCCTTAATTGTTTGGGACCATCTGGGCCCCAAACAATTCAGGGCCCATTTTCGGGCCGCGTGGGCCCAACTATTATTTCCACCTCAAATGAATTTTGGGACACATTCTTTATGCCCGATATTTTTTGAAACCAGTTTGGCCCTCATTTTTTGTGCTTCAAGTTTTGAGGGCAAATATATTTTTGACCCAGTTTGTTTGGGCCACATTTTTTGGAACCATTCAGACGTACAATTTTATCTGGACCATAGTGCCCGTTGGGCTCTCGTTTGTTAATTTTTCTCTATTCGCTGTGTGTGTGCGCGCCATCTTGCTCATATATGCATGCTGGCAATATACACACTCACTTTTTCAGCATGGCAGGGTGAAAATGACATTTAACCAGTGCATTAGATCTTCTACGTTGTTGCTTCACATAGTATGTGTTTGTTGGTCGTTATATAATTATCTGATATTTCCAAGGACTTGTTCTTCCACAGTTAAAGGTCAACAAGGCACACAATAAAAGCTTCTAACCAATGATGTGATTGAATATATATATAGGGAAGGTGAAAGGTCAACATTTTTCAAATATTGATAAACTATTATGTTTGTTATGTTCAATTGTCATGAGTAGATTTACCATAGTGATTATGGTACTGGCCAATGATTATGGTAGGTCAACAAAATTCAAACACTGAATCCTTGTAATTTTGTGAGTGGCAAGTTGGATGAATACCACATATATGTCTATTTGGAATAGACACAAACTTCAGTCTGCCTCTCCAAGTAGAACTTGTTATTGATTTTAACCACGGTTGACGAGGGGTTGGAAACAGATTTGGAGGTTGCCTTAGGTTCATAAAAGGGATCAAGTGGGTGATGCTCCAGAATGACTACAAAGACAGTTTGCTTTGCTGTTTATTTTAAGATTATTTTAAAATTGGAATTTCCAATCAGAAAGTACATCTTGCCTTGTAACGCCAGTACAGTAACCATACCGGTAGGTATCATAGCCAAAGTAACGCATATTTACACACAGACCTAACGTCTAACCTTGACCCGTGCATTGATGAGCGCGAGAGTCAAAGTAGACGCTAACAATGGAAACAATAGCTTAAAATATCTAGCTACGCCGCGGGCAAAATTGTCTGCCAGGAATAGTAACAATAACGTGAAAGAAACTCTACGGGTACTCTATTATTAGCTCGATTGACAGTGTTCATTGTAGCATAAGTTTATGACTATAGCATGTGGTTCCTGCGAATAATTGTGCTTTAGAAGTTGGCTACAGTATAGTTTGTACGTTGAGTTTGCCGCACTAATGCAAAGCTGACATATTGTGCGATGTAAAGCTAGCGAGTTGTAAAAGTGCAAGGGTTCTTCCCACGTGTGGGTTTGATAAAAATTAAACTAACAATTTTTTTTTTTCCAGTCGTGATAACAAAACTGCAAGAATAGAAACTTGAAACTTGCTGTATATTTAAAATGAATTTACAGTTTTGCAGGGGGAAACATTTTCTTACAAATTTGTTAAATAATAATTATGCTGTGATGTTGAAATCACGTTTGTTCATTGCTTAAAATGTAGGAGGTGTGACACCATTCAGGGTTGGGACTCTATAGAATTGCGATTACTCGACCACAATTAAATTGGAGTCGCCTAAGCTTATATCCAACACTAACAGTGTGTTGGTCTGTCCAGATATAGGCTACTGCAAAATTAAGTGGGTTACGTGATCAATGAATATATTTGGTTGTTTAGTTTGTTACTTCGAAAAATCACATCCGTGTACTACAAAATACTGTACTATAGTAAGAAAATAAGTGGTGTTTATGTATCTTTCAAATATCGGTAATTCGAGTGTTACCTGATCATAGTCATTAGAAATACCAGTACAAAAATGTCTTGGTACCACACAACACTATAATGCTGATCTCTGTATTAGCCATAATAAAATCTACAACAGTGTCTGTATATCTTTACACCTTGTCATTATTCTGTATAATTCTTCTAGAGCTCGATAAAGTATGTGCCATTTTGATCCTGGTAACATGCTATCGAAGAAGGACATAATATGTAAAGAAAATAGAAGCGGCTTGGCAAGATTTCTTGCAATTTAGTTGTGCATCATTAGTAATAGGATGCTTTAAGAATATTTATTGCACAATGGATCAACTAGCCTATATCGCTTGTCATTGATGCAGTTAATGAAACATTTTAGATACCAAATCAAAAGATATCTAGAAATTTGCCAAGAAAATTTTTCACATTTACTACATGTTTGTGAGGGGGTAAAAGGGGGGGGGGGCAGCAGTGTATGTCTGTGAGTCTTTGTGACGATGTATCTTGTATACACTATAACTCGACAAGGAAACGATGGATTATTGTGTACGCTTGGTGGACGGATGACCCAAGGTGCTCATCTCTTGAATATTAATGAGTTTATTGGGTAAAAAGTCAAAATCTTCGAATTGCAATAATTCTGCAACTGGAAGTTGCATTTCTTCCTAACTCTATATTGGTTGCTGGTTTCTAGTAGGTGCATTTTTTGTGTTTAATAATTGGACATGCATATTAATGAGGGGGTGAAGCTTCACATTATATCGTTAACAATATTTTGTATGATTTACACAATAACTCAACAAAATAATGATGGATCATTGTCATACTTGGAGAGGAGATAGCTCATAGTGAGTATAGATGAACCATATTGTCAAAGGTCAAAAAATGAAATTACAATAAATTTGCAACTGGAATTCGATTTAGTTTCCTACTAAAGTATTGTTATATATATGTTGATGACGGATGCATGTTCATGTGTGGTCAATTTATATTTTGTATATTTATTAAGGGAGGGGCTTGATATTGTTATATTAACAACAGTTTGTATGGTACATAGGCTATTAACTGAATGATGGATATTCACCATGCTAAGTAGTTAGATCAACCCTATCGACTTTCCTGTTCATATCAAAATATTTAAGACCAAAATTTGTACATAAGCAAGGAACCCCACACGATATGGTATTCTATACTTCATTGTAATATTTGAAAAAAACTCAAAAGTTGCAATTGTCACAACTATTGATATGTACGTCATGGTAATAACGCAGTGTCACGAATTAGTGACATGACGTGTCAGCAAAAACACTTAATTTGAGTCAATAGTGGAGTGACTTGCTTAAAACGCTCAAGATTTTTTTTTAATATTATTATTATTTTCGGTTTTTGACAGGATGATCACACCGCTTCACCACTTTTATGGGAAGATTATAGTCTGTTTTCTGTCAAGTCTCTTTATATCAGGGGTTCCCTAACTGGGGTGCATGAACCCCCATGGGGTGCGTGAGCCCATCCCAGGGGGTTCGTGAGACGTTTCTGAAAGTCAAAACTAGAGTACTTTTTTGTTGAACTAAAACCTGAGATATCATATAATTTAGTGAGATACAAAAGTCGTACCTATCGACAAACTCTTTTCGCGTTCCATACGCATATGTTGCCATAGTAGTACCTTACCATGCATGTGATAAATAACTGAATTATGAAACAGACACAGGCTGTTATGCGTATTATAGTATAATAATGACTCAGATCGTGTCTCGCAAAGTTGGGGGTTCGTGGACAACTCTGATATCCACAATGGGTCCGTGGGGGGGGGAGGGGGGTGGGTGGGGATACAGTTATGGAAACCCTGCTCTATATAAAAGCTGAGGAAGAGAAGTTTGGAAGAACAACAGATCTTGTATCTGACTTATCTGGTGGCTTCATTTTGGGTGTTAAAGACATAAGGATCAAAGGACTGTGTATCCTGCATGGAAACTGTTTTCCTGTTTTCCCAAAAGAGCCCTGACCAAACTAGTAACTAACAT
This sequence comes from Apostichopus japonicus, assembly GCF_037975245.1. NCBI lineage: Eukaryota > Metazoa > Echinodermata > Holothuroidea > Aspidochirotida > Stichopodidae > Apostichopus > Apostichopus japonicus. Next base: position 3,806,057 of record NC_092572.1, read on the forward strand.
GAAAAGTCTGTAAAACAGTTTGGCACAATCTTAGATATTGTGATTGACCATGCTTTTCTTAACCAAGAAACTGTGCCAACCAGTAAAGCTCTTAAACTAATTGGTATACACAGTGGCGGAGCTAGGGGTATTGGTCAAGGGGGGCGAGAATGGTCTTTAGGGGCGCTTTCGACACTATCTAAGCGGAGCGCCACCACAGGTTGGCGCGGAGCGCACAGAATTTTTTTGAGTAAAGATACTCCCTAGATCGCCGGAAATGACCCTTTCCGGGCCTTGCTAATTTGCAGATAAACGAAGAATAAATAGGTATCATCGCCATTTGTGATAACTCGGAACTTTATATGGGTGTTGAAAGTACATGCGCTTCATCACAATCCCTGTGGTATCTTTGTGGGTGCTCATGTTTTCGTAGCCCTGACACAATGCCTGTTGTGCCTATTAGGTATTTTGGACCAAATGCCAACAATACCACATCTTGTCAGACAATTATACACCAACAAAATGTGAAAAATGTCAATAGGTAGATGATAGCGCAATAAAAAAAAGTCAATAATCGCGAATAAGTAAAAAGTGGTAAAGCTGAAAAGGGCGCCAGCAGTCCATTTGAGTCCGTCAGGGGGGGGGGGCATCCGCCCCCTGACTGTATGGACGCTCCGCCACTGGGTATACAGTATAGCAGCATAGCCACTATGCTCATTTGCATTCTGGTTTTAGTGGATACTGGTCTTCTTATATATCTTGTGACTGCTATTTTAAAAGTGTATAAAAACTCACAGGAAGTACTAGTATCAACTTTCATTTATTATAGTTTGCATGTTGGATTTAACAATAGTTTATAAAACATTTCAGACATTAGACTTAGTTACTTATACTTCCACCGCATTTACTTATATGGCTAATCCATCTCGTGGTTTCTTTTACATTAAAAGATGGTTAAAACAATCATTAAAATTTCTCTGCTATTCGAAAGTACTCACCTTAATTACACTTGTATCAGCATACTGTGTCTGTAATTCAAACTACTAACTTGATAAGCAGGGCAGGTATACAAAGCAAAACATTGTTTTCAAGGGGTATAACACCACAGAAGGTGTAATTATCATGACAGAGAAGAAAGGAAAATGGGGAAACCTATATGGAAATTAGCAGATTCTTTGTATCTCATGTTCAAATCAAATTTTTCTGTATTCAGTTTATTATGTGATTCTTCTGCCATTGCAGTTTTATGTATGCAATGCTGGAATATGGTTGCCACAGAAACACCGTTTGTTGTCAGGGTTTCAGTAACTAGGACATAAGTTTTTTAATTTTACATATTTTCCTGCTTCGGGTTTACCACAGGCAGTCTAAAACACATCATTTGCCATATCCCTTTAAAAAGGGAGAACAATTTGCCACTTTTGCATTAGAACTCTGTGAATCACGGATTTACGTAACTGATACCCTAACTTGTGAAGAGAGTGCAATCAATTTTTTCTTACTTCAATGGCTTTATAACTAAGATTCATTAAGTGTTAAGTAAATCCATATTTTCCTGTGCCATATTTACTCCAATCTATTTAATCCTCTATGCAGGTTAGGTGTCTTCTGTGATTTCTGTCATGTGACTAATTCTGTTGATTGAGTTATGCATTATGATTATTTGCAAATACTTTAACTTTTGGCAATATCATATATCAAGTGCAGTATAGGCTATGTATTTCTGTTCTCTCTTGGTGGGGACATGTAAGCATGGGACTTGGATTACTAATTCATACATCGTTTACAGTGCAAGAAAACTCACTGAAAGAGAACGTTCTCTTGTCCTGTCAAACAATTCATATACATATAACTGGAATTGTGATTGGTGGTTCTCCTATACATAGCAACAACTTAGCAGGCCATTTAAGTATAGTATTCTGGGATGACAGTGCAAAGCTTTAAAGAAGCTATAAAGTGCAATCCACTTCCCTAGACTTAATTCACGTGATGCATGTCCTTTCATTCTATTCTACTATAATTCATAATTTGTCCATGGAATTTGGTAAATATTTAGAAAAGTCCTGAAATTATGTGAAGATCATAAGGCAGCTGCGTGATGGCAGAGAAAACTCATACCGTATAGTATTAATTTCAGTATTTATAATATTTTAATAAACACACTCACACACACACACACGCACACACACATACATGATTTTATCGTTTAATACACACGCATGTTTGTGTTTCATTCAGACCGAGGACCCCATTGTATTTTCCATTGTTCAAATCCACGTACCCTAACTTTAACAATACCCCATACAATAGAATTCTTCCGAGGACGTGGTGATTCTTTAGAAATCACAACCGATGACCTGAAATTCTTTTGTTCAAGTCCTCGGTCAGATAGAAAAACAAACGCACACAAACGCACATATATATATATTTGATTTTATCGCTTAATTTTAATATTCCTAATACACTAGTAAAATTTCGCCCTGCACCATTATTTTAAGCTGAAAACAAATTATTTCGGTGTAGATTTCTCAATAATCAGTGCGCCACAACTGTTATCTAACAGTATCCGACCACTTTCGCGATACGTGCAATCCCCATTCTTTAGATATTTTTTGAATTTGGATACCATTTCAGGAGAAGCGGTTTGTTCAAAATCTTTCACATGCGTCAGAAAATCAAGCAGTTTTTTACCATCGGCACTACCGTCTTCAAAAATAGAAGATATATCCACAACAGTACGTAACATAACAGTTTTAAAGTTAACACTTTCTGTTTTCAAGAACTCTTCGACTGTTTTCGAATTAACTTTCTCAGCTGGGTGATCCGTCAACTCCGGGAATTGTTCTGGCAGTTTCCAAGAACGGTTGTGATCTGTTCAATTAAACAAGAAATTAAAACGATAAAAGAGAACAAAGAAATATCTCTTGAAATGAATTTTGGTTTACAGCATATAATCTAAAAGGCACAACCAGTGGAACTTGTGAGTTTCCTTTAACTTCGAAGCAAATTGTTAAACTCACTGTGAAGTTTGTACCAAAACAAATCCACTATTTTGATGTACTTGCACTTTTTTAATTAAAAGTTATTTTTTAACTCTATCAACAATATGATACTTCTTTATTACAGGTTTCTCATTTTTTCAACAAAAATCACAATGTATTATTATAACAAAAGAGACTTATTCATTCAAAAAAAATAACTGTAAAAGGGGCCCATTCAGGTATTTATTCAATACTGTATATACTTCAGTATACGTATCAGAACAACGAAAATTCCAGGGCAGATTGCAATAATTAACAGTTTACTCGTGAAAGTTTAATTGAAGAAGAAAATCTCAAACACGGTGTCTTCTGGCTTAAGCCAATTAAAATCCTATTTGGAGCGATATTATTAGTTCGCGTTTACAAAATGGCCGGGGCCTGTATGGCCAAAGATATATTTGAAAAACTGAGTAACATTTTGCAATATCTGTTATTACACCCGATACACATAGAGAACACAGTTACTACTGTAAATCTTACAGTTTTGTACCACAGTAACTTACTGGATCGTGCTATAATTCGGTAGCATGTGCTATTAGAATTACAGTAAGAACTGGGGATGTGTAATTCCAACAAATCCAGTTGTTTGGGATTTGATGGAATTACAAATATCCTCAGTTCTTACTGTAATCCTTATAGCACATGCTACCGATTTATCAGATTTGTCAGCACGGGCCAGTATTTACTGTGGTACAAAACATTGAGATTTACAGTAGTTACTGTAATCTCTGTGTGAATCGGCTGGTTAGTCACCTGCTGTTACTACAATTAGCAACAGTCCGCCGTCTTCCAGATACTCGTACATATTCATGACTTCTCTCCTCCAATCTTCCATGTAATACAACACGGAAATGGCATTGATGAAGTGAAATTTCTCCGAACCTGGTGGCACTTCACTACAAAACTCCTCCCACGACTGATGATGAAATTTCCATGTGGCACCTGTGATTGGTTTGTCTGTAACAATCTGCTGGTAGTTTTCGATGGCATCTCCTGGCTCTAACGCCCTGTTGAATATCTTTGGATAATATGCAGACCACCGTCTCACAAAATCATAGTCAATTGTTCCTGTAAATTGTAATGAAAGTCGAGAGGTGCCTTGCGCTAATATCAGGAAAATATTAATTATAGATTAGCTTTGTTTAATGAAAATGATCCTGTGCACCGAATTGATTTTGATAATAAGTCAGATTCCTGTAGGAGAACAAGCTGAAATATTGCAAAACATATAAAGACAAAGAAAGACAGTTATATATAGTGCGACTTTAACGCCAGCGCTTTCTTTTCTATACATCTTGGCAGCGGCATGAACGATATCATTATCACCCTGGAAGGCAGTTATATTGCGACGCTAAGCAACTACAACAGAAAACTGGAGAAGCCAAAAGGCTGTTGCCTTGCACTTAACGTCGAGTCGCTATTTCGTTAAGCATTGTATTCGGGATCTGAGTGTTTGTGTCTTTAGTTTTTCCCCTGTCCTATAGGGACCTTGATGGGGACTTCAGTGTCCCTCCTGATCCTTTTTTTCTACTAAACTAAACTAAACTTCTGTTGTCTCTTACATTATAAATTAATCAACTTTTTGATCGTTGCTAACGCAAGGTAGTATCAACATGTGTAGGGACCAAAGATATAATACTGCCCTCTATTGTATGATTTTAAAACTACACGCGATGTTTTTAACCCAAAGATTCCTTTCGGTCATCTATTGAAAAGTTTCGGAACCTACAAGTGTGCATCTCTGGCATTACGAGCCTGTCAGTGTTATGCTGAAGTGACCACCGACATGACATCAAATACACTATGGAGGCATCAAGAACAAGGTCGGATGCCGGGTACAAAAGTATCTTTAGAATCCGTTCTCTTACCCTTCATATCCTATACATATAAAACAAATTTAAAAAAATTGTGATATATCCCATATTTTCCCGGGCCTCCTGCATATGTCACGAGCCTCGGTTAACCCCGTTAAGTTGTAGCTCCCTTGCTATGCCACCACCCCTTGCTATGCCACCACCCCCTTCAACATATCAACGACTCGAGGAGACTGTATTGACATTATCCCGAGTTATAAATAGAATATGTTCTAATGAGACTCACATATTGTTCCTTACGGATTTTTTTAGTAGCCAGTCTATTGGGTGTATGGAAACAAAATCCATATTTTTTTTTTAAGGCACAGTCCTAGTTCGGAAATTTTTCATCCTATGATTCAGGAGAAGTGAATTTTTGAACCTCGCGCCAACTGAATTAAATCTATTTTGAACAGTGGAGAACGATGAGCGACTGTGACGTCATCTCGGCACTTCGTTTCCGGGGCTGCAGGGACGCTATCATAAGCAAGCTACACTATTAAAATTTCTGAAAGTGAAAGAGCGATTTAGATGGACATTTCTCGGTGAAGTGGCAAACTAGCAATCTTTCGGAGAGTTAAAACGTTCCAGAATTACTTTACTAGTATTTGAGAGATTTTTTAATCAAAGCTGTATGCGAAGTCTGCACACTTTCCTGTGTACTTAAGCAAGGTCATGCTTAGAGTGATATATTTTGCATTCACAGCCGTACGCTTAGTCTGTGCACACTCCTTTGTACTGTAGCAAGGCGTAGTTAAGAGTGATATCTGTTGTATTCACAGCCGTACGCAAAGTCTGTACTCACTCCTGTGTACCGGTACCAAGGCATAGTTTAGAGTGATAATATATTTTGTATTCACTGCAGCAGTACGCAACGTCTGTACACATTCCTGTGTAGACCTACTGCAGCAAGGCCAAGCTTAGAGTGACATCTTTTGTATTCACGATGTCTGTAGACGTTCCTGTGTATTGTATATGAAGGCCCTAGAGTGAGATCTGATCGAGACTATCAATGTGCCGCACTGACGTCACGTCTCGGCGTAAGTCAGTGTAAGATTCGAATTTTCTGGCAGGACGGGCCAACATTTCAAGCACTCTATTACAGAAACTAGAAATTCCTGGCAGGACAAGTCTTAGGGCGATACAAAGACAAATAATGATATGACCGGAAGGGCTGGATCCCATTTTTCACTAATTAAACTTTGTAAATTGTTATCAATACAATTAATTTATTCAGCCAATGTATAAATATAACACATCGAAATTCAGATCGTTTCTCCTGCTCCGTAATAAATATGAGTAAGAAATTTATAAAATACCCCAAAAAAATGTGAAGCTATATAAAAAAAAACGAATATAAAAATATAAAGATATGCAAAAGCATTGAAAGAAATCTAAAAATTTGAAGAAAATGTAATATAAAAATATGTACCGTAGCAAAAAGGCTGAAAAGTGTCAAAATGTGCAAAACTAAAATAGGAATAACTAAGTAAAAACTACAAAGAAAATACAGATATCCGTTATGACGAATGAAATCATTTTACAACAAATGGTAAATATTATCCGTTAGTAGACGTGGAACAACTCACCATCGCTGCAACCAATCCCCAGCATTTTCAGAGGACTCGAATCTTTACGGCCATTCGGTTTTAACTTCGGTAAAAGATTTTCGTCGAAGACTGTTACGATCCACTGCAACCAGTTAACGTACCTGTTGCTAATCTTCAGGTAGTTTTCGAAACACTTTTCATAATATTCTAGGTCGTTCCCTAAACTCTCCATGTTGTGACTTTCGAAATTCATGCCCTGAAGTTTAAAAATGAAAATGAGTGATCAAAAAAGTCAGACTAGCATATATAGTGAATAACCTGGAATTCGAACTGTGTGTTTCAACAAATATAGTCTATGCATTGTTCGTTCTGCAATACTGAACAATAATTTCCGTGTCAGCATTCTGAAGTCGTGTCAATATCTATTGAAGAAGCACCTGCCAACAGATCGCACAAATACATGTATTTTTGTATGACCATACATGTATGAAGCTCAACAGAGTTTCGCCTTTTCAGTTTTCGTGTACGATAGGGTTCAGACTTCAACCTCTGTTCATTTCAAATGTCATAGGTTTGACCTCTACCTTACGGGGCTGTTCATTTATACTAAACCAAAATACAAAACGATTCAAGTTTTGCTTTTTAACGTATTGTTTATATTACAAATGGTTTTGGACTTTAAATTGTTAATTGTCCCAGGCATATCGGCGAAAGTGTGCAGTGAGGCGACACACTCCCATGAGTAGCAATACAATTATCCACCGTTTGTGATCAACCAGGTCGGATTTTCTACTCCAAATATTGCCTATCCTTCATGGAAAAAACCCAATTCGAAGTGGGTTTTTTCTTCAACTTCTTTTGGAACGACAAGCTTGACAAGGTTAGAATATGATATAATAGGGAAGGCCAGCGATGGGTGTGGGGTTAAAGCTAGCCGTTCATATTCACCAAGTTTAATGATGCATACAAAAGCCGCCTATAGCCTGTACCTGATAGATAAAGTGCTGTGATAGTTCTACTGACACTGAATCGAATTTATTTGTCAGTTCTTACACAGTTTCGTTTGGTAACGCTTGTCTGGTAACAATTTGAAATATCACTTTTCAGGTCAAGGACGTATAACGTAACGTGCGGTTGAGTCGGAGTCGATTCGCGTTTCAGTCCCGAACGGGGAAATGTTAGCGACCAGCTTTGAAGGAATAGTTTATACAAAACACAAATTTCACAACAAACGTCGAACATGTATTAAAAAAATGTAAGAATAACATTCACCATTGTCTAATCCTATGTCTAATCCTATGTTCAATATTCATCAAGAGGACCACACATTTACGAAACCGAGTGACAATGTAGAAGCTCTCCCTTTTGAGTATTTTAATCCGGGTATATTATAATTTAGATTAAAACATCCTACCCGATAAAATACACCCCGTTTTATAATACTCCCTATACTAATACACGGGGTGTAGGCCATATGATCAATACTGCTCAAGTATACCCTTAACGGAGAGAGAGGGGGTCTTTAGACTGGATAAACTTCTGAAATACAACGCGACATTAGATTTCTGAGGTGATGACTACACACATAGCATGTATGTTATACTATTAATTCGTACTAAACACCAAATATAGTAAGGCAAGAATAGTCGCAGTAGTTATGGTGTACTACATCCACAAACCAGTGACATTGATTAATGAACAGCTAGATATAACTGAAATGCATCCATCGAAGCAACTCCCGGCTTGTCTCTTGCAACAAGTTGAAGATCAACAGCTCACACAAAAACGTCAACCTACACCGCTACTTTAAGTAGAGTCTTCACGTTATCCAATGAAGTGCCCAATTAATTGTCCAGCTTGAAATAAATCCTTAAATAAATAACAACTTTAAAACAATGCACAGAATTGTGAGCCACCTCTCAGGGTATAAGTGTGCGAAATGGGAAAACGAAACGGAATCTTTACCATGTTTCTATTACAAAAAAGGAATACTTGGTTCCACGAAACAAATGGTTACTGCTCGAACTGTAATGCGACGTTTTAAAAAGTACAGTAACTGAAACGTGGCTTCAACAGAGCAAATACTCGTATGATGTAAACGACATCTGGCATTGATTTTTCTTATATAGATTAGGCTGACCGCAGACTGCGTCTGTCCTTCGGAATTTCACCGGCAGTGACCGTACAGACGATCGATAACCTAGGTACAAGTTAAATATAGTACTAACTAGTAATAGTATAAACTATAAATTTATCGTTGTCTACTGTAATAAGTAGGCCTAGGATATATCAAATTGCTAGGATAGGAAAGTAGAATTCAACTCAAGTAATGGTGATTACAAACTTTGTTGGAACTGATATGACCGTCTGATCCTGTTGTTTTCCTATGTAGGCTTAGCTGCTAATTTAAAAAGCCTAAGATGCAATACGACAGAAATCCTTGTTGTTCCACCCAAGCCAATGACAATGAAGTTTATGAATATGGAACGCAAAATGGGGAAAATCAAGCGACAACAACGTTTATTAAAGTTGATGATTATATAATGACAACGTGTTTTGAATGATGTTACACTTATGTACTACAACAACATAACTGTCTACAACAGCTACGTAAAATAGTATAACAAAAATATTCATTAATATCATCTTTCAGTATGACAACATCATTTTCTTTTGTAATGTCATAGTTAATTATTTTAATGAAACCGCATATTATAAAAACATAAACACACGTGAAACATGCACTGCACTGATAACAAGCTGACAACAGGATATGGTGGCGCTATATATATATATATATATATATATATATATATATATATATATATATATATATATATATATATATATATATATATATATATATATATATATATATATATATATATATATATATATATATATATATATATATATATATATATATATATATATATATATATATATGAATAACGGAAAAACTGTTAAACAGCTATGCTGCATTTAGAGAAAGGCTGGATCTCGAGTGAGATACAATAATTTAATTAGGTAATTTATTGGAAGTTAAACAGCCAATGTTTGGTTTTTGCAGAGCTTACGAGCAAAACTATAACTCTTCTTCAGACGACTTCAAACGAAAGTTAAACACCAGTTAGGCTGTGTTAGGCCTAACTTAGCTGGGAGGCTAGGAGTCTAACTGCATGCGTTAGCCTAACGTTAACTTCATACACAACCCTAGCATATAGGCTAGTATAATTATGTGAAGTGTGTACCACATTATACTAGTAGGGTTTCAGTAGTATTCTCCGCCAGTAATTTCCGCTGATTACTTTCCACTGAAAAAAATTCTTGTGTGAAAAAAAAAACAACTTCTTCTTTTCCCACTTACATGTACACTGTGTTTATCATCAATTTTAGGATATCAAATCCAGGATGATGAAAATAACAAAGTATCAAAGAAAGTCGAGAAGGATGGTTATCAGACCCGTCAACTCTCCCGGTTTTACCGGGAGACTCCCAGTTTTTACCCGAATCTCCCGGCCTCCCGGTTTCATATTCTATTCTCCCGGTTTTTTAATGATTCATCACTTGCGACATTTCTGAAAATAGCCAACAATTAGTCCTAATTTAAAACTTCCTAATATAACGTCGAACAGGAAAGGCTATTCAGTGTAGTTCGCAAGAACAAGACAGACAGTCGGTCAAGTCTCAAGCTTGATGGGACTCTATCTAGCATACTAGCCATGAAGTCACAGTACCCAGAGTCCACTGTTCCCTGTTTCAAATGGAAGCCTACTAAAGAAACCCTGTAGAAAGCGAAGCGAGCTGCTGTAAACTAAAACAAGAAACACTGATTGGATGATTCTCTCACTGTATTGCATAAGTAGACTATACTTATTGAGGAGTATTTATCAGTGGCGGAGAAACAGGGGGGTTGGGGGGTTTTAACCCCCCCACTTTTTGAAGAGGGGGGTTGGCCCACACAATCAACCCCCCCCCCCCAGTAATGTTCTGTTATAGCCTATGTTATGTGCTCCAAATGGCATAATAAATCAAATTAATAAATTTGAAATTGTTAAAGTCATTTCAACCTTTTACCTGGTAGGCTACATCAACAATTAACGACCGAAAACCGAGTTAGAATTGACCGACACATTATTTCTAGCCCCTTTCCCCCACCTTGCGCATTGGAACTTGTAGCTCATAGCGCTAACTTCACCCCACAACAGAAATACACAAAATAACGTTTTGTTGCTGTTGAATAGCTTTGGAACTGTATACACTTGCCAACTTCAACGAGGTGAAGGAAGGAAAAGAAAAAGAAGAAAGAGAGAAAAGGACCAAAGGATGGAGTAGAAAATACGGCAAGAAAACGGGAAGAGGAAGAGGAACAGTGACAACATTATTCGAATTTGTAAAGCAAACAGCAGATATCACATCATATCAGTGAGCATTTTCGTAGTGTTAGCTCAGTGGTTAACGCCGGTGCCTTTCAATCATAAGATCCCCGGTTCGAGTCACTCCCAGATTAATGTATGTCGTCCAGTTACAGAGTTGTTGACAATTAACAATTCATAATCATGGACGTTAAATATGAATGTAAGAGACTGGCTTCGGTCAGCTTGCGGCTTTGATAAGCCAATTAGGCTTCTTCGCGAGTTCCTGCTTGCAGGAGGATCTAATGTACATAGCATGAAAATGGCGTTCCACGATAAACAGCCTCCAAACCATGGGCGCAGATCCTGGTGAGGACAGCGGGACGCGTCCCCACCAACTTTTTCAGTAGTGGGGACATGATATACCGTGTCCCCACCAATTTGTCTTTGCATTTCAAGTTCCCCTGTATGGAACTTTGGCGCAGTTTGATCCAGCATTGTGCAAATGACATGCAGCAGTTCTCATTTTATTGTATTTTATCCACAGTTGCACAGTTTCACAGCATTTGCGGCAGTCTATATTTGTTTTCTGGGAGAGGACCCCAGACCCATCGTATATACAAAAGTCTACTTGGAATATTTGTCCCCTGATTTTCTTTCTGCAGATGCCCATGCATTTCTCCAAACTAAATTTCTAAGCAATGAGATCTAAAACTTAAGGAGGTTTAGGAGCATCATTAGGTCTGGGAAGTGTTATTTCCGGCGATCTGGGAGGTATATTTGCCCCAAAAAATCGTACGCTACGCGCGAACCCATGGTCGCGCTCCGCTTAGATAGTGTCATAGAACAGACACGCGTCCCCACCATTATCCAAGACTGATCTGCGCCCATGGTCAAAACTGTCGATGTGTGTAGTGTTCGGTTTCGGAAATATCTGGTATATTTTTATTTCCTTCAACGAAATTTTTTAGTAGCCGTCTGAATTTTCGAAAATTCCCTAACCAACATTCTTCATCATACTTCATCATACTCGTGCAATTTTGACCCGTCTGTTAGGGTTTGAAGGAGGTTTTTCTATATCGGTTGTCCATAGATGATATTTTGTGCAACATTATGGGTATGTTTTGAAGTGAATTTATTCACGAGAATTGTGAATTTTCAAATTCTGAACAGTGGGGCTGACGGATATTGTGGGCCGCGATGAAGAATCACCTACAAAAGCAATGATCCACAGGATATGTGATGAAGTCGAACATGATGTGTGACTGGTGACAATCTTCAAAAAGGTTATAGATGAGAAAAAAAGTATTTGGAAAAAACTTGGTTGTCAGGCAAAAGTGTACATATGGTTGGTCAGTTTCAAGCCATTTCAAGTGCCATTTCCGGTGATCTGGGGGTACCAAAACCAGAAATTTTCTTGTACGCTGCGCGCCAACCAATGGTGGCGCTCCGCTTAGATAGTAATTCGCGCCCCCCGGGTTAGAAACTCCTGCATACGCCCTGGTTAAATGCAGCTTTTCAAGGCCTGGGCAGTGCCATTTACTTGCAGTCTGGGAGGCAATATTTGCCAAAAAATTCTTGTGCACTTCGCGCCAACTTATGGTGGCGCTCCACTTAGATAGTGAGCCAGCAGTTATGACTTTTTATTTCATCAATGGCCTGCAACCCCCCCACTTCTGACAAGAAATCTCCGCCACTGGTATTTATATCATTTCAGTTGAAAATTACCAACCTCCCTATTTTCCCCTCGATCTCCCTATTTTGTGGACATGAACAATGTTATTCTCCCTATTTGGGGTCAAACAGGTTGACAGGTCTGGGTTATACTACAACAATAAAGGAGTTTACCCCTGTTCGACCTCTCAAGAGGTCCTCCGGGGGATAATATTTAAGTGCTGTGGAATATAGACAATCTTTTTTTTTTCTTTTTTTTTTCTAGGGAAAGTTGTCTATTATTCAACCAAAAAATTAGGCAAAGACAGATGTATAACTTGTATTTGTGTGGTAAAACTATGAAACAAGATAAATGATTCATAATAATACTACAACTTTACGAGATTAATTACTAAACTAAATACGATCGTACTCCGAGACAGTGTCATGTTAACATTGTCGGTTGCGATGCATATAGATTAACTATGATTGAGTATGAAAGAGACGAGAATAAAGTAGGTTACCTCTAATAGCAATACTACAAAAGTTGAAGTCACCACCAATCAGAAGAATCCTAGGTGATGGGACAACAATTTCTAGCAAAGATTAAAAATCAACTATGAAGTCACTTTTGGTTGCCGTGTTTTTGCCTGACTCTGATGGCCTATCAATAACAACCGTTCGCAAAATGACATTTTGTGACCGAAAGGTGACCTCTAAACATTCGAATGATTATATGTGTGTGCCTTATTATATTATCCACCTTGAGGTTTGACCTGGCTAAGATTGCCAAATCTCTGTGAACGAGATTTCTGATGAAAAGTGTATCCAGTAACAGTAGTACGAAGGTCAGAGATCAGAGATTGTTAGACTTTGGCCAGGTCTCAAACAGATACATTAAGTCTAGTTTTTCTTCAATTAGAACAAATGATCAAGGCAAATCTTCCCAGTGAGAGACCTGCATTCTAGAGCATCCCTTTCAATGTGAGTCTACTAGTATTGAGCGAGGCTCTTTGAATAATAATAGGCAAACGATATTTTCCTGACCGAACACAAGGATGGTTTGCGATTATGGGAAATAATGGTCTCATTAGCCTAGGCGGTGGTCTGTGCCTAATCCATCCTTTAAAAAACCACGAGGACGAATAAAGCGCTCAATCCTCTGAGCTGCATGTCGTCCCAAAAAAAAAGTTTTGCAAGGGTATTGTTACGTAGTGATAGTAAAAATGTCCGGGTCAGTGGACCATGAAGACCGATAGCTGCATTTGGAAAGACCATTTTTGACAGAATGACACGGAATTCACAGAAATTGGCAAACAAAATACGAGGAAATAACTACCAATTGACTAGTGAAACTCGTGAAAAAATGACGTGCCAAAAAATTACACCTTACCAGTGACAAAGAAGCAGCTAAAATAAGACAAACTAACAGAGGTCAGTAAAACGTGTGGCGGCCGAGATCAGCGCCAGAGTACAACACAGACAATGTTGATTATTTATGTTATAGATCCGAGAGAAGTAACATTTAATGTGCAGTGCCATATCCCTCTAGTGTCCTTAATTGATCTCTACTATGCAGTCAAATGTTGAAACTTCTTCAATTGCCCTAACCATTACATCATGATCTTAGAATTTCAACTACTCAGGCTCTACAAACGTTGAAATAGGTCTATGTACATTAAAACAATTTAACAAAATGTTACGAAAAGTAGGCTAACGTGTGCATGGCAAACATTAGTTAACCAACTCGAAGATATAAAATGATGCAGACTTCTATTTTGGTTTGGTGGATACTCACTGCCAGGTACAGTTTGCTGGCTTGACTTATCTGTCTGCCTGGTATCGTTTGGATGTATTGGTATAGAATGTGCACTAGGCTGGTGATGTATTGGGCACAGATGGTGCACTAGGCTGGTGACTGGTGACAAATGTATAGTGATCCACTAACAGGAGAGAACACAATTATAACCTGTTGGTAGGAGGAACAAAGCGGAACCAAGAGGCAGCTCGAAACTTGTCAAAATGAAACAGAAAACTGTTGAATTATGCAGATAAACTTTTGACGGGTATTATACCAGCACGGTATACGAAAGAGGTACTAACTAGTAAGGTCGGTTACACTCAAACTATACAGTAGTAGTAACTGGTCCGAAAGTGTCGCATTCTACTTACAGCAGTCAACAAATAACACTGTAGTTAAATGGAGGAGGCCGCTGTAACGGTTTGGCAAGTTTCATCGTTGTTTTCTCCAACTAGACCGTGGTATGACAGTCAATATCATGCTTGGATTTTAATTTTTGTGCATAAAATATAGGCAGGAGCTGAAATTTGTCAAGCAAGTACTTTTTAAGGTACTGAATTTAAACTAATGTGTTGTTTTATTCTAACCTTGCTGAATCAAAAGTTAATTAATTATTATTTATTTATTTATATAGGAGAACCCCACTTGAATAGTTGAAATTATAGGCAAGAGCTGAAACTGGGCAATAAAGTACTTTTCAAGTGGCTGAATTTGAATAAATGAGTTGTTTTCCTCTGAACTTGCGCAATCAAAGTTAATTAGCTCCTTAATTGGTTAATTAAAGGAGAACTCCGTATAACAAATGGAATTCATAGGCAGGAGTTGAAAATTGGCAAATAAGTACTTTTGAAGGTGCTGATTTTGAACAAAAATGTGTAAGTTTCCTCTAATCTTGCTCAATCAAAGGTTAATTAGCTCCCCAATAAACTAAAGGGGCCCAACCCCACTTAAAATATTCAATTTGTAGACAGGGCATGAAATTTGGCAACTGAGTACTTTTGATGGTGCTGATTTCGGGAGTTGCATTTTTCTCTAAACTTGCTCAATGGAAGGTTAAGTTAGCTTCTCAAATGATTAAAGGGGCACCCACATCAAAAATTAAATTTGTATGGCCTATATTGGTTTAGTTAAAGTAATTTGCTGACATACACAATGCGCAAATTATCTCAAAAAAAAGGACCTGCTATTTGTCAACCATTACTTAATCTGTATCCGAATCTTCCACCTATGGGCATACATCATCAGCAAAATCCTCCTCAGTATCTGCCTTGTTGTTCCAGTTACAGCATTTGCATAAGTCTGTGCACGAAATATAACTTTTGATACAACCACACTGCCTTGTCATTGCATTTGCTTCTTTTGCAGCTACACTGTGTTTGCAGCCAACAGATCAACTGGTGCAGGTTGAATGTCTCCCCAGTGAATCGCCAGCTCGCCATCATTTTTCTAGATTCCAGCAATGGTTAACAGGATTTGGGACATCGGGAACTTGTTATTATGCACGTCGATGAATGGCTGATTGATAATTAGCTCTAGGAATGTGTTGATGTAGTGAGTCTTTGTTTGGGGGCATAAATGTTTCAAAATTACAGTCCATCCGGAACATGTTATATCTTGCCATATTGACCTCTTCACAATCTTGACCATACAGCTTACATGTAAATTTCTCCATTTTGCTGACATTGTTCAGTTGTAACGCTGAAGCTTTGGCCCAATTCCTGGAAACCAGCTTGGTATATGCATGATGTGTCTGCCATAACTAGTGTTAAAGGATTGGTTCAGGTGTTTGACATGTCTATCTTGTATGAAAGAGCTCACAAAGGCAAACAGAACAGTGAAGAAACTACCATGATAGCATGCTCTGTTTAGGAGATATCACGCTTTGAAGATATAAACATTTCTTTGAAAATGACTGGTGTAAAAAGACTAACTGTGAGGGTGTGATGTCACATCCTCACTTTCTTAACATGTGTGAATATATTTCAATAAAAATTAATTACATATTTTTCACCAGTCTAAAAAAATATAATCAAAATAAAATAACAAAGACTTTTCAGAAATGTGAGGATGTGACATCACAGCTAGTCTGATTTCAGCAGTTTCTACACAAACAGATAGACCTTTCAACTTGAATATCTCCATAACGGAATAAGATATTTGAACAGTTTCTTCATCATTTTGTTTCGTTTATTGTCTTCTTTCATATAAGATAAACATGTATGACACCTGAACTAATCCTTTAAGCTTTCGACTTGTCTTTCCCGACAATTTCCGACAAAAGCACTAACCGAGTCACACCCAGTGAAGCGATGAAGTCCAATTTAAGGCCCGGTCATTTCAGAACCTAGGTTTCTTGCTACAGCTGTTTTGTTTATTGTGCGCATCATTTCTCCTCTTCCAGTATGAAACATGATATGAGCATCCATCTCACTGCAGACACCAGTCGCAATCATCCATCTCACTGCAGACACCAGTCGCAAACACAACGGCATCTGTATCTGGGCTCCGGATGATGATATTGGTGGTCTCTGTCAGCCAATACTCGCTAGTACAGTAACTACTGTTCAGTAACTACTGCGCTGTGTCCGTAACACGGTAACATGTGTTACAGGTGGACTGCAAGTTTTTTTCTTACTGCAAATTTTAAAATTTAAAATTTGGAATATATATATATTTTTTTTTTAATTATTGCAAATTTTCACCTGTCGGACTCGTAGTCCAACGTGTAACAGCTTTCCAGTACTTACTGTGCCAACTGTAACACATGGTACCGTGTTGCGAACACAGCGCAATAGTTACTGATGCACGGTTGTGGAACATGAATAGTAGTTACTGTACTAGCTATGAGTATATCAGGTGCCTCTGTTGATGATGGTGGGTGCTCGGCTATATACATACAATGCAGTAGAAGTCTCATGTCGGTAATCTTCATGGCTGCAGTTAAGCTGGAGTACCTGGAGCTCTTCTGAAATGTTCTCAAATGAATGACACAAGTCACCATGCGCAAAGAACACCGTCACCTCTCCAAAACACATTGCAATCTATTTTTCTTTCAGTAGGTGCTCGAACAATTCTCAGCATATTGCCCGAATTTTCACAGAAATATTTGGTTGGGGATGCAATATATTGGTTGTCTATAGATGAAATTTTGTGCAACATTATGGGTACGTTTTGAAGTGAATTTAGTCACGAGAAATGTGAATTTCAAAATTCTGAACAAATTCTGAGCAAAACCTTGAAAAGTGGGGCTGACGGGTAGCCTATCGTGAGCCGCGACGTAGAATCACCTACAAAAGCAATGATCAACAGAAGATGCGATGAAGTCGAACATGATTTGTGACTGGTGACAATCATCAAAAATGTTATGGATGGAAAAAAAAACTATATTCGGAAATACTTGGTTCTCAGGCAAAAGTGTACATCTGGTTGGTCATTTTCAAGCCCGAAAAGTGCCATTTGCGGTGATCTGGGGGGGGGGGTATCAAAACCAGAAATTTTCTCGTGCGCTGCGCGCCAACTGATGGTGGCGCTCCGCTTAGTAATTCGTGCCCCGGGTTACAAAAACCTGGATACGCGTCTGCCTATTATCGAATGGTACGGTCCAATAGACCGGTGAGGTCATTATAACATTGCAGTGTACGTAACTATAGGGACAAACTAAAACGAATGACAGCGAATGACCGAATGACAATTGCCTTTGTACAGGGTTAATTATCATTTGCGAATGACAGCGAATGACAACGAATGACAACGAAGGACAGAGAATGACAGTGTTGAGTAGAGATAGAATGATTAACGGAGTGGAGTAAAAGCGGTTATTGGTTTTCTGCGCAAAAATGATTTGAGGGAAATCGCATGTTACGTGGTTGCAGGGTTTTGGTGTAATTTACGGATAGAAACCACAGGGAAAGTTTTTGTGTAAGAATGCGCTTGATTGCTGTCACGGTGCTTTTTCACTCTGTAGATTTATATAGAAAGAATCTTTAGATAACTGAAGCCGTTTCAAGATTATAGTAATGTTAGGTTCTAAAAATAAATATCGGAAAAATGACGTTAAATTTACTTTTTAAAATCAGACTTACAATTTCGCTTACTATAAGGTGCGTGTTTTATCTTGTCCGTACTTTACTAGATCTAGATACCCACGAAGTCTGAACTGTGATATCCGGTTGAAGCAAATGTCTGTGCTGTCATTACTGTCATTCGTTTTAGTCAACGCAACTTTTTAGTGTGTACAACATATTTTCATTCGTTATGTGTAACGCAATTGTCATTCGTTTTAGTAACACCCTAACTATAGACAATGCGGTGTAACTACAAATAACGGACTTATTCCAATGATGTATGATAAACTACAGACGTTGTTCACACTGGTCTATCTATGAAGTAGGAATAGTGTTTACAGGTCTATACTTCAAAGGGAAACAAACATTTGACTTACCAATTCAAGAGGTTTTCTTCAGGACATCCCCCCCAAAAAATCGATTTCTATTAGGTAAACTTTGGGCAAGCAAGTAATCTTCAGGCTTAAAAAGTTCTAAATTGCATGGAGTATTGTTGTTCCCTCAAGAACTAATATCGATTACTATTGATTCAAATCAATTTGCTTGCTATACAGCAGTAGCCTACTACAAAACTACACACAGGGTACTTGTTGTATATAATACAACGTAAGTAGGCTATATGGTCAAGCTCTAAATATGTGTGTTACAACACGGCGTATATCTGCAGGTACTCTTTACAACGTGTAGATATCTATAAATGGAAAATCAATAACTTGATGTGTGTGAAAGGTATAGGCCTACTATGCAATATTACAACCTTAAAGTACAATGGTGTTAACTCGAGTGGAAACCCAACACCACTGCGAATAGAAATCCTCATAACATTTGCAGGAAATAAATTAAAAATAACAAAAGAACTTATTAGCAGAAAAGGTTGCCATGAAAACAAATTACGAATTTCATTTTTTTTAAATGAAAAAAACAAAAAAAACAAACGGAGACCACAGCGATACGTAGTTAATTATTTGTATATTCAAATATACTTGTTGCAAATTTGACAAACAACTTTGAATAATTTCAACAACGCTAAATAAAACATGGCTAAATGCATCAAATCAATAAGACATTAGCTATAACATGGAACGGGAATCCTCAAAAGTAGTGAATAATTTCTTTGTGTCTACGCGGCTCAGACAACAGTAAGTGAGTTTTAGTCTCTTGAACCTGACGAAGTTGTATAGTGTCGCGTTCGTTTTACTGTTAACGCTTCCTACAGACAACAAGAGATCATGGTCTTACAAGGAACATGTAAGTAAACAGTCTGTTCTATCAGAGAAACAATTGTGAAAGTTACGGTGTGTATAGTGAAATAAAACGTATTTTCTATACGGTAAGGCATATTGACTGATACGAGTGAAACACCGATAACATTTTTTTTTAATGTGTGTATTGGTATGATTGTCTAAAAGGACTTTCCCTTATCGTTTTCAATACACACATCATAACACAACTGAACAGTATCATGTCAGCAACGAGGTCCCTCAACCGCACTATCGACCGGTTAATCGTTACACGATAAAGCATATCTTAGCTGGGCATTGTCAGCTATATATAGTTTGACAAGTCTAAACTTTAGTTAAGTGACGTCACACGTTTGAATACACACATTGTGTTTGTATGTATTTTAGATCCTCCTGTAAGCAGGAACTCGCGAAGAAGCCTCATTGGCGTAGCAAAGCCGCAAGCTGACCGAAGTCAGTCTCTTACATTCATATTTAACGTCCATGATTATGAATTGTCAACAACTCTGTAACTGGACGACATTCATTTGAGCTAACATTCCACTGACAAGGGGAGTAACAAGTAACAACTAACAGTTGTTTACGTAACAACTGACAAGAAAAGTACTGGAGTTAAGATTTTCTACTTTAACAACTCCCCTAATATGATCTTTCTCTTACCGTAATCATGTCTGTCCATGATGGGTTTATTCTCATATGTAATTACGTAAGTTTGATATAGAAAGTTTAACTTTTCTTCTTTGAGACCACGCTCTCGTGTATCGGTCTTATCGACCACTTCGTAACAAGAACTAACATATTTCTCCGACATAACCTCAAAAACTACAGAAACCAAACAAAATGAGATGACAAACATCTTTTCAAAGACATTTAGTGAAAGTTTATTTTGTGTAAAAGTAAGTTTGCCTGACGTTTCGATCCTAGCAGGATCTTCTTCAGAGGCTAAATGACAAGTAACAGTAACAGAAGGGACAAAAACACGCACAGAATGCAGACAGGTTAATGAGCACGGTGAACACAATGAGATAGATGTTAGGGGATTAGTAGACAACTTACTTTTACACATTCTATTACACAGGCTCTCTATAGTGGATAAGCAGTTTGCTAACAGTTTTATATTATTTTGAAAGTTTATTTTGCAGGAAATCTCCAAATTGTATCCATATACCACGATATATACTTGAGGAAAATGCCAAAAGCAATTGAGGATACGATAGGTTTGCTTGTTCCCTTGACAACATGATATACAATCCATTATAGTTTGGACAACAAAAGACAAGTACTACATATTCCCTCTTCGTCTTGACCTAACGAGACAGTAGGCGAGTATACGGGATAAACACACGAGAAGGGACTAATTACGAGCCTAGCTATGTCCAGGGGCGTAGCGAAGGGGTTTTTGTTGGGAGGGGTGCGGAGAATTTGATTTGCCGACGGATCTGGAAGTGGTGACTGAAATGGGGGAGGGGTCTAAGGGGAGGGGGTTCCCCCTCCCCATTGGCATTTTTTTAGTTTTGAAACGTCCTTAGATGCAATCTGGTGCATATTTTAAGTCAAATTTGATTTGCCGACGGATCTGGAAGTGGTGACTGAAATGGGGGAGGGGTCTAAGGGTAGGGGGTCTACCCCTCCCCTTTGGAAAATTTTTAGTTTTGAAACGTCCTTAGATGCAATCTGGTGCATATTTTAAGTCAAATTTGGCACGGAAGAAGCTCCCGTTCTCCTTTTCTCTATTCAGCTTTCCTTCTTTCTTCCCCCTCCGCTCTCTTCACCTTTTCTCCTTTTGCCGACAGACCCAAAATTTGCCGACAGCGACCAAATTATTGGGGGGGTGACATCCCCCCACACCCCCCCCCCCGCTCGCTACGCCCCTGGCTTTGTCTCGATTTACGTTGTCTGTGATTTATTCCTAGCACAGCAGCGCGCGAAACCAAACGCGCAAGCGGTCCATATTTCATGCATCACTAAAACTGTTCACCGACTAAACTTCAACATTGGAAATACTATGATTCCTTTTAGTTGTGTATCTCGTGTCCCACCCAGTAGGGACATTTTTCTATACTGTAGTGTCAAGTCCCGCTTCAGAGCACTCGTTTTGTCAGTACGAGCAGTCAGGCGCGGCGGAACGGAAAAATTATTGGGGGGCTAATGTGTGGAGACTATCCAAGCGGAGCCCCACCATCAGTTGGCCCGGAGCGTACAAGAAAATTTTGGTTTTTTTCAAACCCCCAGATGGCCGGAAACGGCACTTCCCGAGTGTTTTATGCTGCGAATACCTAGCCCTAAAATATGGGTCTCACTGAGCCTGCAATTTCTCAGATTGCACGTAAAAGTCTGTAAAAACATTGTAATTTGTATATTCGATGGTGCTTTAAGAGAGTAGCTATTACTCGTAGTGTACTCGCAAAGATGTTTTTGAGTGTAGTAAGGGCATTGGCGGAGCTAGGGGTATTGGTCAGGGGGGCAAGAATGGTCTGTAGGGGCGCTTTCGACACTATCTAAGCGGAGCGCCACCACAGGTTGGCGCGGAGCGTACAGAAAATTTTTGAGTAAAGTTACTCCCTAGATTGCAGGAAATGACCCTTTCCGGGCCTTGCTAATTTGCAGAAAAACGGAGAATAAAATAGGTGTCGTCGCCATTTTGTCGGAAAATTACACCAACAGAATATGACAAATGTCAATAGGTATATGAGAGCGCAATAAAATAGTCAATAATCGCGAATAAGTTAAAAGTAGTGAAAAGCTGAAAAGGGCGCCAGCAGTCCATTTGAGTCCGTCAGGAGGGGGGGGGATCCGCCCCCTGACTGTATATATGGACGCTCCGCCACTAAGTAAGGGGATGTTGGAGAACTGGCTGAAATGAGGCAAGTCATTGGCCTAAGACGAAGTTGTGTTACGCTTACCGGTACTCACACTCACTGCTTCCACTTTTCACGGGGCGTGAAGACGCGGTTGGGGTGACAATGTGGTCTATAGCCAGGGGACGGGCCGAGGTACCAGGGTCCCCCAGCAATTACTAAAATTATTACACCTATATAGTATACGTGTGCATCGGACAGATCGACAAGTATGCATTGAAAAATGGGCAGATGCACGTTTCGGAGCCTTGGTAAATATTGGGGGGGGGCTTATCATGCATTTGCCCCCTCAACTTTTTCATTGGGGGGCTGAGCCCCCCCCCCCCAGCCCCCCCCCCCCCCCCGGTTCCGCCTCCACTGCGAGCAGTATGAATATCATGTTTCTATATCAGAACAAGTTTAGGAACTGTTTGTACTGACAATACGGTACCAGTGCTTTGAGAGCATGATATTGGAGTACAGTTTAGAGAGGTATTTGCATTAGGAAATTGTCCCAACTGGCTGCGTGTCCGCTTCAAGTAATGCATATTCATCACCTAAATACCGATACTCACAGACACCCAAACTATAGCCTTACAACTATTCTTTGCATTGTTGCATATCTAACACATTGAAATCACACAAACACCCAACGTATAATATCCAAACTGAGCCTAAACCTACTAGTCAAATCAGTATGATATCAAGTATGTCAATGTTTCTTGTAGATTCAGTTTTCATCGAGGGACTTTCTAAGCAAACCATCTGATCCATATAAACATACTGAAATCTTGCGATATCACGACCAAATTTCAAGTCGTTATATCTAAGCTTCAGTACTATGTGAATAGCCTTTCAGTAACAACTATTAATAGTTGTTAAAGTAACCAGTACATGTACTGGTTACTTTAATCACGCGTTCTGCAAACCCTACTCGTTCAGATTTTATAGTTACTGAAATATATTGTCCTGCTCGTCTCGGTATAAAAGACAGCTCTCCATTCCAATAAAATGCCTACATTTTATTTGCCAATCTATAGTTCATTGTTGATATTCGCCTTTGTTGTTTTTTTCCTTTCTGGCCTTTATTCTTTTCATTCTTTTCATTTACATTATTTTACTGAGTGTCTGGTACGTGATACTTCCGGCTATTACTTGTATCATACTTAATTTTTAAATATATATATTGATACCTATCTACCTATCTATCTATCAATCAATCTATATATATATATATATATATATATATATATATATATGTAAATGCCTAGGCCTAAATATGCGTTTATAAATGTATAACTACCTATATATACTTATATAAATGTATAAATACCTAAGCCTATACATCCTTTTATAAATATACATATCTATTTATACTTTTACACTTTGTATTATATAAGTATTATCAAAATCAATGCTTGACCGTAATGGAGCGCTATTACCTTTCAGTTCACCCACCACACTTCCCCTCCACACACAAAAAACAAATGCGAACACTACATACTACACTACTAACAACAGTTTGTTATCCAACGGCATAAATTCATGTGACAACTGAATATCATGCAACAAACTGATGGCGCGCTTCAACTTTTTGAACTAGATTCTATAATTTGAACCAGATCCGAATAAACGGTTATAATTTGAGCCAGAGCCTAAGTTCGTATAGGTTTCAAGCTAACCGTTATCGTTACCGTTGTTTCCATGCACGAATTGTGAATAAATCCACAAGAGAATTTAACGGCAAAGGTATTATATTTGATAATGCCCGACGAAATAAGAAATAAGTTGAGGGGTGTAATTGAGAACGCAGATAATGCAGAATTTTTGGAAGTGTCGGAAAGGAAGTTGAAATCTCTTCGCAAGGTTGATGGATTGAGAAAAAGGGATCTATTGAATGATATAAGCGGCAGGGACGTTGCCAAAGGGGGAGATATATGAGCGATCGCTGCCCCCCCCCCCCACCCTTCTCTTCGATTACCCCGAAAAATGAAATTTAACTAAAAGCAGGAATATCATCTAAGCCCTCTTTTCAGGTTGAAGGAAGCTATAGGGAACCTTCTCAATCTTTCCCCTGAAAGTTCGTGTGCTATACGTAATAAAATACTCTTATTATTTTTCATTTCATGCAAAGTGCATTGGGAGGCATTTTGGGCAAACATTTTCTATATACATACATCATGCATGGCGCTCCGTTAAGTGTTATAGTGCTCCCATTGTGACAAATGCCCCTTTGAAAGTTCTGCCCCCACCCCCCCCCCCCCCCGCTTCAAATTTCTGGCTACGTCCCTGATAAGTGGTGAGTCATACCCATGGTATTCTACTATCATTCTGTTAGTCTATTTTGTCAAACAAAAGGAACTGCCCTTTAATAGTAGCCAATATGATCATTCAATTTAGCATTACTATATTGTTTGATATTTGCAATTTACCAAACTGGTTGTTGAATATTTAATATATATATTTATATAAGGTCCCGGTTCGAGTCACTTCAAGATTAATGTATGTCGTCCAGTTACAGAGTTGTTGACAATTGACAATTCATAATCATGGACGTTAAATTTGAATCTAAGAGACTTCGGACTTCGGTCAGCTGCGGCTCTGATAAGCCAATGAGGCTTCTTCGCGAGTTCCTGCTTGCAGGAGGATCTAAAATACATATCACTTCAAGGTACTGTACCACAGCCTTAGCCTACACACAATATATATACTGTATATACAGTGCCATGCAGTATAGCACATTGCCAGCCCTCATTTACAGGAAGGGTAAATTAGACTTGACCAAGCTACTGTTAACCAAATAAAATACAGAGTCAATTAACTCACCAGTTATTCAACTTCTGCCACAAGGGTGTAAGTTAAAGCAATACTTGAAACCAAGGGCGGCGGAAGCACTTTTAATCTGGGGGGGGCACCGACATCAAAGGGCACTTTGCAGAAATTCGATTGGACTGATGCAGCCTTATATTTAGTACCCTTTATGACTCTTATTGTATTATCTTATTTGCGTATACACATCACTCCATCAGGGGCGTAGCCAGGATTTGCAAAGTTGTATGCAAGACTATCTGAGCGGAGCGCCACCATCGGTTGGCGCGGAGAGTACAAGAAAATTTTGGGTTTTACAGACCCCTCAGATGGCCGGAAACGGCCCTTCCCGAGTGTTCATTCTGGTTCCCTGGCCTCAAGCTAACTTGAGACACCTCAATTTTTATGTAGAAAAAGGGCACATTTTTAACCTGAGGAAAAGTGGGGGGGCACGTGCCCCCTGTGCCCCCCCCCCCGGTTCCGCCGCCCTTGCTTGAAACTCAACTTCTAGGCCTCTTCTCGCTGATAACCATGACGCATCCAAAATAGCACACATTGGTACGTAATGAAACAAGGTTATTTAAGTACAGCTCTTAGCAAGAAGGAACCTAGCATGATGAGATACTTCCTGTTTAGTACTAGACTTCAAGCGTGGTCAGAGTGAAAGTCCTGTTCGAGCCGTGCAAGGCACGGCTCCTGCAGGTTAATTGCAACTTTTATTTTCATTTTTGATTGGGAAAAGCAGACAAATGAGCAGTACAAAAAAGCAGTACAAAAATGTGGAAGCTTTAAAAGTGAGAAGGGAGCTACTTAGGAAAAGTAATGGGAGGTTGCCCCCGGGCCAGACCTGGCAAACCCACCCTGCCGGGATGTACCCTTATGCTAATAAAAAATGAAAAAAAAAAATTCCCGGTGACTGGACTGTTCCCAGAGTAAGACAATACCAACGGGGTTTTACTCACAAGTCCTCTAGCCACCGGGTTCCTAAACAAGCCCCCCCCCCCTCCCCTCTGCCAGGGCTGAAGCCTCCTCCCAGCTTAAAAAAATCTAAAGTAGGCCTATCTAGGAAAAATTTAATTTATATTCTGCGTAGATTTTATGAACTAAGTATTTTTTAGGGTATCAAGAAGGAGGGTGTTTTTTAAGGATTTTTTTGTTCGAAATAAATAGTTGTTCTAAGACTTTTCTGTGAGGAACTCTGTATTTATGCATGGTGCTCAATGGGAGGCTAATAAGGAACTTCCTAAGGCAGGTCAATTGTGACAATATGCAAAACTACACAATACCTCAGTGCACCTTTAGTAGCCTAACCACGGCACGGTTCAAAGCAATGATGCATCTTGAGTAGCCTAACCAAGGTACACATCATATATATTAATGGTGCACCTTGAGTAGCCTAACCAAGGTACACATCATATAGATTAATGGTGCACCTTTAGTCGCCGAACCATGGTACACATCATATAGATTAATGGTGCACCTTTAGTCGCCTAACCAAGGTACACATCATTGAGATTAATGGTGCACCTTTAGTCGCCGAACCATGGTACACATCATATAGATTAATGGTGCACCTTTAGTAGCCGAACCATGGTACACATCATATAGATTAATGGTGCACCTTTAGTCGCCTAACCAAGGTACACATCATATAGATTAATGGTGCACCTTTAGTCGCCGAACCATGGTACACATCATATAGATTAATGGTGCACCTTTAGTAGCCTAACCATGGTACACATCATATAGATTAATGGTGCACCTTTAGTAGCCGAACCACGGTACACATATAGATTAATGGTGCACCTTTAGTAGCCGAACCATGGTACACATCATATAGATAAATGGTGCACCTTGAGTAGCCTAACCAAGGTACACATCATATAGATTAATGGTGCACCTTTAGTCGCCGAACCACGGTACACATCATATAGATAGGTTAATGGTGCACCTTTAGTAGCCGAACCATGGTACACATCATATAGATTAATGGTGCACCTTTAGTAGCCGAACCATGGTACACATCATATAGATTAATGGTGCACCTTTAGTAGCCTAACCACGGTACACATCATATAGATTAATGGTGCACCTTTAGTAGCCGAACCATGGTACACATCATATAGATTAATGGTGCACCTTTAGTAGCCGAACCATGGTACACATCATATAGATAAATGGTGCACCTTGAGTAGCCTAACCAAGGTACACATCATATAGATTAATGGTGCACCTTTAGTAGCCGAACCATGGTACACATCATATAGATTAATGGTGCACCTTTAGTAGCCGAACCACGGTACACATATAGATTAATGGTGCACCTTTAGTCGCCGAACCATGGTACACATCATATAGATTAATGGTGCACCTTTAGTCGCCTAACCAAGGTACACATCATTGAGATTAATGGTGCACCTTTAGTCGCCGAACCATGGTACACATCATATAGATTAATGGTGCACCTTTAGTAGCCGAACCATGGTACACATCATATAGATTAATGGTGCACCTTTAGTCGCCTAACCAAGGTACACATCATATAGATTAATGGTGCACCTTTAGTCGCCGAACCATGGTACACATCATATAGATTAATGGTGCACCTTTAGTAGCCTAACCATGGTACACATCATATAGATTAATGGTGCACCTTTAGTAGCCGAACCACGGTACACATATAGATTAATGGTGCACCTTTAGTAGCCGAACCATGGTACACATCATATAGATAAATGGTGCACCTTGAGTAGCCTAACCAAGGTACACATCATATAGATTAATGGTGCACCTTTAGTCGCCGAACCACGGTACACATCATATAGATAGGTTAATGGTGCACCTTTAGTAGCCGAACCATGGTACACATCATATAGATTAATGGTGCACCTTTAGTAGCCGAACCATGGTACACATCATATAGATTAATGGTGCACCTTTAGTAGCCTAACCACGGTACACATCATATAGATTAATGGTGCACCTTTAGTAGCCGAACCATGGTACACATCATATAGATTAATGGTGCACCTTTAGTAGCCGAACCATGGTACACATCATATAGATAAATGGTGCACCTTGAGTAGCCTAACCAAGGTACACATCATATAGATTAATGGTGCACCTTTAGTAGCCGAACCATGGTACACATCATATAGATTAATGGTGCACCTTTAGTAGCCGAACCACGGTACACATATAGATTAATGGTGCACCTTTAGTAGCCTAACCATGGTACACATCATATAGATTAATGGTGCACCTTTAGTAGCCTAACCACGGTACACATCATATAGATTAATGGTGCACCTTTAGTCGCCGAACCAAGGTACACATCATATAGATTAATGGTGCACCTTTAGTCGCCGAACCATGGTACACATCATATAGATAGGTTAATGGTGCACCTTTAGTAGCCGAACCATGGTACACATCATATAGATTAATGGTGCACCTTTAGTCGCCGAACCACGGTACACATCATATAGATAGGTTAATGGTGCACCTTTAGTAGCCTAACCAAGGTACACATCATATAGATTAATGGTGCACCTTTAGTCGCCGAACCACGGTACACATCATATAGATAGGTTAATGGTGCACCTTTAGTAGCCTAACCAAGGTACACATCATATAGATTAATGGTGCACCTTTAGTAGCCTAACCACGGTACACATCATATAGATTAATGGTGCACCTTTAGTAGCCGAACCATGGTACACATCATATAGATTAATGGTGCACCTTTAGTAGCCGAACCATGGTACACATCATGTAGATTAATGGTGCACCTTTAGTAGCCGAACCATGGTACACATCATATAGATTAATGGTGCACGGCCTTTTAAAACGACCTGGAACTCTCACTCCACGATAGGAAACAGTACCAACCAAGTATGGTCTTGTGATACGCTTCCTGCATGCGATACTAACATTATTTAACCCTTTGTCAGTTCCAGGATATCAGCGGCGATCTAGGGAGTATCGTTACTCAAAAAATTTCTGTACGCTCCTCGCCAACCTGTGGTGTCGCTCCGCTTAGATAGTGTCGAAAGCGCCCCTACACTGCAGACCATTCTCGCCCCCCCCCCCGACCAATACTCCTAGCTCCGCCATTTAGACCGGCAGCCCAGAGCACTTTGATCAAACGAACGAGGTACCAATATCTGAGTATTGGAACATTTGTGGAAAAACCCAGTATATCCAAAAGTGGACGTCTGCCGTGGTCGCTCTGCTGCATGTGGCCCATGGGGCCGGTTAAAGGGGGCCAAAAAATGCATCTGATCAAACGAACGAGGTACCACTTGAAACCAATGTCAACTTAATGCATGAATGCCACATAGTACTGAATGGCCCATGACAGACAAATTTTCTGCTGCAAAGGGCCCGCCAGACGCCCCAAAAGGGCCCCTAAAAATGCATCTGATCAAACGAACGAGGTACCACTTGAAACCAATGTCAACTTAATGCATGAATGCCACAAAGTAATGAATGGCCCATGCCAGACAAATTTTCTGCTGCTAAGGGCCCGCCAGACGCCCCTAAATATGGCCCAAATGCCCATTATCGTAGCATTGACCCAGATTAAATATGCAAGGTACCACTCAAAACCGGTTTGGAATGTTCGGGTTGACCTTACAGACTATGGAAATCATCATGCCAGACAAATTTTCTGCTACAAAGGGCCCGCCAGACGCCCCAAAAGGGCCCCTTAAAATGAATTTGATCAAACGAACGAGGTACCACTTGAAACCAATGTCAACTTAATGCATGAATGCCACAAAGTACTGAATGGCCTATGCCAGACAAATTTTCTGCTGCTAAGGGCCCACCAGACGCCCCCAAATATGGCCCAAATGCCCATTACCGTAGCATTGACCCAGATTAAATATGCAAGGTACCACTCAAAACCGGTTTGGAATGTTCGGGTTGATCTTACAGACTATGGAAATCCTCATGCCAGACAAATTTTCTGCTACAAAGGCCCGCCAGACGCCCCAAAAGGGCCCATAAAAATGCATCTGATCAAACGAACGAGGTACCACTTGAAACCAATGTCAACTTAATGCATGAATGCCACAAAGTACTGAATGGCCCATGCCAGACAAATTTTCTACTGCTAAGGGCCCGCCAGACGCCCCCAAATATGGCCCAAATGCCCATTAGCGTAGCATTGACCCAGATTAAATATGCAAGGTACCACTCAAAATCGGTTTGGAATGTTCGGGTTGATCTTACAGACTATGGAAATCATCATGCCAGACAAATTTTCTGCTACAAAGGGCCCGCCAGACGCCCCAAAAGGGCCCATAAAAATGCATCTGATCAAACGAACGAGGTACCACTTGAAACCAATGTCAACTTAATGCATGAATGCCACAAAGTACTGAATGGCCTATGCCAGACAAATTTTCTACTGCTAAGGGCCCGCCAGACGCCCCCAAATATGGCCCAAATGCCCATTAGCGTAGCATTGACCCAGATTAAATATGCAAGGTACCACTCAAAATCGGTTTGGAATGTTCGGGTTGATCTTACAGACTATGGAAATCATCATGCCAGACAAATTTTCTGCTACAAAGGGCCCGCCAGACGCCCCAAAAAGGCCCATAAAAATGCATTTGATCAAACGAACGAGGTACCACTTGAAACCAATGTCAACTTAATGCATGAATGCCACAAAGTACTGAATGGCCTATGCCAGACAAATTTTCTACTGCTAAGGGCCCGCCAGACGCCCCCAAATATGGCCCAAAACGCCCGTTATCGTAGCATTGACCCAGATTAAATATGCAAGATACCACTCAAAACCGGTTTGGATCCACACAAAAACAATATTAAATGCAAAGGTACTTTCCACAGAGTAAAGAACTGCCAATGCAAGACAAATTTTCTTCTGCATAGGTCCCACCAGATAGAAAGAATAGGTGGCCCAATGTGGCCCTATATATGGGTCTAAAGAATTGGATATATGTGCCTTGTAACATGACATTTCAAGCTCATGATTATATTGTTTCCAGCATAAATTGGAGTTACTGTACACAAGACCAGTGTTTTATCTTATTTAGCTATTCGCTGCTCTAAGCAAAGTAAAGATAACACTTTCACCAAAGCCTCTAAATATTTTGGGATTTGCTGGCCTGGGCAAAAATTACAGTTCCCCACATTATAATTCTAACACTCTGAGGAAGAGTCTTGCCTGGCTTGGATCCACAGAACTACGGTTGGAAGAGCAAGAATGGGTGCTACAGCCCTGACTGGTTTGAGGGACCGGCTCTCCCAGATCATCTATTCCAAGAGGGGGAACTGAGCGAAGATTTTCAAAGTAGCCGACCAGACGTGGCTTCCGAGTTTGATGGCGATGATTCAAGTACTGAACCATCTTGGAGTGATGACTCCGACAATGAAACATTGATTTGAGCTTCCATTGTCTTTTTAGAATCAAGTTCATGGGAATACTTAATTTTCATAAACTTAGAGATCTGTCTGAATGGCAAATGCAGTGTCTTTTTACAATGCACACACTCCAGTGTTTAATCACTGTCAAGAGACATGAATTCTCAGTTCTTATACTTCGAACCTAACATGTGTCATGTTCAGAGTAATCACATAATGATCTTTTGTTACTATCTTTGCCAATTATGATTTTACTACATTTTAAACTAGCAAGATGACTTTCTTCAAAGGTAAAAGATCCCTTCATAGATGAAAACAAAAACCCTCATCTAGCATTCATATTTCTGAAAAATGGATGCCACATCTATTTGTTGGACTTGTTACAAGCTATTCGAATTGAATTAGTGTAATGATGGAAGTTCTAAAAGACCAAGATGGAGTAATATACGCCAATTACTCATTTTATATTTTGTATCAGGGAATGGAGTCATACGTGGTGATATCAGTATTTGTTTGTTCAATCTTAGCATTTTAAGTCCTTTAAAGAGTGTACCTAGCATAAAGGTACATATACATTTCTATGCTTCAATTATGTATCTTTTAAAAACCATATTGGACAGTTTCAAGTTGAAACTGTCCAATATGGTTTTTAAAAGATACATAATTGAAGCATTACTTTCAACCCAAACCTTTATCGTTAAGTACACGTTATAAAGCATTTTCACCATTGTTTGATAATTGTTTCTTTGTCTGAGCTTAAGAAACAAAACAATCTCTTTTGTTCGACTACATGTATGTCTTAAGATGACACTTGAGCGTTCTTTCTCAAGATTTTAAACTTTGTAGATTTACAATGCTAACGTAAACACAGTGTTTTAAGATACAAAATGATTTTTGGTTTCTTATTTACAATTCATAAACTGATTTTAATCTGCTCCAATGTTTCCAGCGAAACAAAGTAACTGTCAAGTTAAACACTGCTCACGATACAAAGTACTGACTGGATAAAAGGAAAAAGAATAGATAAAAGGAACAAGAATGGATTTGAGAATGCATTATAACTGTCAGGATCTCCCTCAAAGACTGAGTTCGCGTCATTTTTGTTTTGCTCAATGAAATGTTCAGTAATTGATACACCTACTAGTATACTAATCTCATTATTCCATTGGCCTATGTAGCGGGAAGGAATTTGAATAATTCAGGATGTTCTTGATTGTTATAGATTGGTTTCTTGTGGCATCTTAACTATTTAAACTGCATATTTCTTTTACATGTGGAGGGCCTTTTGCAGAAGAAAATTTGTATTGCATTGGCATTTCTTTACTCTGTGGAATGTTACAAATGTCATGTCACAAGGCACATATATTCTGCATCAATATACAATCCATTAGGCCCATATAGGGCCGCATTGGGCAACCTATTCTTTCTATCTGGTGGGACCTATGCAGAAGAAAATTTGTCTTGCATTGGCAGTTCTTTAATCTGTGGAAAGTACCTTTGCATTTGATATTTGTTTTTTTTTGTGGTACCAACTATGATTGATCATAGCCCATTTGGGGGCCCTTTTTTTTTAGTGTGTCTGTTGGCCCCTTTGTAGCAGAAAATTTGTCTGGCATGATTATTTGCATAGTCTGTAAGATCAACCCGAACATTCTAAACCGGTTTTGAGTAGTACCTTGCATATTTAATCTGGGTCAATGCTACGATAATGGGCATTTGGGCCATATTTAGGGGCGTCTGGAGGGCCCTTAGCAGCAGAAAATTTGTCTGGCATGGGCCATTCATTACTTTGTGGCATTCATGCATTAAGTTGACATTGGTTTCAAGTGGTACCTCGTTCGTTTGATCAAATTCATTTTAAGGGGCCCTTTTGGGGCGTCTGGCGGGCCCTTTGTAGCAGAAAATTTGTCTGGCATGATTATTTCCATAGTCTGTAAGGTCAACCCGAACATTCCAAACCGGTTTTGAGTGGTACCTTGCATATTTAATCTGGGTCAATGCTACGATAATGGGCATTTGGGCCATATTTGGGGGCGTCTGGCGGGCCCTTAGCAGCAGAAAATTTGTCTGGCATGGGCCATTCATTACTTTGTGGCATTCATGCATTAAGTTGACATTGGTTTCAAGTGGTACCTCGTTCGTTTGATCAGATGCATTTTTAGGGGCCCTTTTGGGGCGTCTGGCGGGCCCTTTGCAGCAGAAAATTTGTCTGTCATGGGCCATTCAGTACTATGTGGCATTCATGCATTAAGTTGACATTGGTTTCAAGTGGTACCTCGTTCGTTTGATCAGATGCATTTTTTGGCCCCCTTTAACCGGCCCCATGGGCCACATGCAGCAGAGCGACCACGGCAGACGTCCACTTTTGGATATACTGGGTTTTTCCACAAATGTTCCAATACTCAGATATTGGTACCTCGTTCGTTTGATCAAAGTGCTCTGGGCTGCCGGTCTAATTGCAGAACGGGCATCATTTGAGAATAATTACTTAGGTTAGGATGATAACGTTGTTGAGATTTATATTTCGTCTCATGAAAAGCTTGATCTGCACGAACGCAGGCTACCGTTCGAACATGTACTGTCAGATTGCTAACGGCGGTTACACCTATCATACATACGCCGCGCTTGTGCAAAAACGGCAAGGAAACTTGTGTTGCTAAGAAACAACGAATCCAGTCGTCTGCTTCTCGTGCCTGATGTGGATGTGGATGATGATTTTCGATTATTTGAAAAATAATACTCAAAAATATCATTTTGTTTGAAATGGAAAGTTGCGATAAGAAATGAAAAAATATGTACCACTTAGCTAAACAAATGACACTCTTCTCGTAGCTTCATGAGGAATGTGGTAGCTATGAGAATTAGAACATTAGTTGTTGCACAATACACATTCAAGGGCACTTTAATTGTTGAGGCATACCGAGTGACATTTCACATGTTTTGTGTTTTTTTTTGGAGGGTCGGGCGGGGGGGGGTAATAACGCGTCTCCTCATTGACCACAGAATAAATCATTTTCTGTGCGCATCGTCATAGTCGGTCCACGTGTACGCTGATGGAAGCACGTACCGCGCTGCGAACTTTTTCCCCAAACATTACGGAGTTTTCAGCCATTTAGATTGCCCGTGACGTCACCATCAATAATAACCATATCGATTGGAACTTGGAAGACATACACTGAATCA
The DNA here is from genome assembly GCF_037975245.1 of Apostichopus japonicus. Taxonomy (NCBI): domain Eukaryota; kingdom Metazoa; phylum Echinodermata; class Holothuroidea; order Aspidochirotida; family Stichopodidae; genus Apostichopus; species Apostichopus japonicus. The sequence goes on from NC_092572.1 coordinate 3,840,818, forward strand.
GAAGAATGATAAGGTCCACGGGTCTTGAAATGTCAAAACATGAATGAGTTTATTGATCGACGTCACTGAAACATGGACGTAGCCAGGGGGGGGGGGGGGCAGGGGGAGCGACTGCTCCCAAAATGTTTAAAAACTGTTGATTTTTTAGCATGGTATTTTGTCAGTGCTCTTTTGATCTTGAATACTCGTCAGCTCCGTTAACTCGATTATAATTGTAGTAACATTCAGGCCTACTGATTCAACTACTTACATAGTTTGGCAGCTGCAATTAAGCTAATTTTACCCTATAGCCTATTACAAGCCTACAGTTGGTCACTGCGTAATAAATACATATTGCCTACCTAACCGCACTCGATTGAGTGTCACGAACCGTATGCACAACGACGTCGACAACGTTCGTTCTCATCCTTTCTATGATTCGTCCTAAGTTGTTGCACGAACAGCATGTTATGAAGCTAAGCTAGCAATCGTACATGATACGCATTTCCTATCAATAATTATTAAACTGCTTATACACGTACTGCGATAACGATATTTGTTTTTAAAAACAAATATCGTTATCGGAGTGTATTAGGCCACTGCACAGCTGTCTTACAAAATATGAAATTTTATATTGTCCATCAGTTAAGTTCGTCAAATGTATTAAAGTCCAGACATTGGACATTAAACAAGAATCATCCTACTGGAAATATTGTAAAAGAGCACTATTTTTGCCTATCTGATATATTAAGTAAATGAACAAACAAAATCTGCTGATAATATGATATCATATGATAATGATGAAACTGGCACAACCAGATCGCTTCTAAGGACCTTCAAGTTTTCATAAAATATCTCAAAGGGGAGGGGGACACCCGCTCCCCTTAGACCCCTCCCCCATATCAATCGCAAAAAAGTGCCCCCACCTTTCAAATTCCTGGCTACGTCGCTGATTCGCGCGACTAGATTATGACTCTAGTTAATCTGAATTTTCCTGTCTAAAACTTGCAACATGGTATGCGAATAATCAAGGCTAGAACACAAGTTTTTACACATTGCAAACCTGTTTGGGGTAAACAAATTCGCTACGGGTCGTCCTAACAGGCCAGCAGAGCGATTCATCGAGCACTCTAATAATGGATAGCCCCCTCTAATTAGCTGTGCTTTGCTAAGTATAGTACAAGTGCTTCCATATATAAATTAAGTCCGCAAAGTTGCCGAGAACAACTGAGTTGGGTCCATAGGCTGCAAACACCCGTACACTTTTTGATCAGGCAATGGCTCCCAAAAAGAAAAAGAACGTGACCAATGGGTTCACTATGTACATGCTGGAAATGCAGAGAGAAATCTCAGAGCAAGAAGGACGTCGTGTACCAATCCCACAATTGGTAGAAGTTGCAAATCCACAATGGAAGGTTAGACGTTACAATTAACAGTAGTGTATGGCTAAGTTAAAGGCTAGGCTCCTGCCTAGGCATGTCAACACAGGCTAAGGTGGAAGTTTGTAAATAAAAACGATGACGCTCAGACAGTTGGTTTTATATGGCCTAATGCAATGGCCTAGCCTTGGGGACAAACTCAAACGAATGACAGCGAATGACAATTGACTTTGTACAGGGTTAATTATCATTTGCGAATGACAACGAAGGACAACGAAGGACAGTGTTGAGAAGAGATATATAGAATGATTAACGGAGTGGAGTAAATGCGGTTTTTGGTTTTCTGCGCAAAAATGATAAATGGGGAAAATCACATGTTACGTGGTTGCAGGGTTTTGGTGTAATTTACGGATAGAAACCACAGGGAAAGTTTGTGTGAGAATGCGCTTGAGTGCTGTGCTTTTTACCTCTGTAGATTTATAGAGAAATATATCTGAAGCCGTTTCAAGATTAAAGTATTGTTAGTTTCTAACAATTAATATCGGAAAAATGAGGTTAATTTTTTTTTTTAAATCAGACTTACAATCTTGTCCGTACTTTACTAGATGTAGATACCCACGAAATCTGAACTGTGATATCCGGTTGAAGCAAATGTCTGTGCTGTCAATTACTGTCATTCGTTTTAGTCAACGCAATTTTGTAGTGTGTACAACATATTGTCATTCGTTATGTGTAACGCAATTGTCATTCGTTTTAGTAACACCCTAGCCTTGGCCTTATCATGATGCCAATATTATTAATGGCGATCATATTTACCCATTGGCTGAATAAGCGATTTGTTTGTGCCTATTTACCTCACTAATACCTGAGACAGTGATAGTTGGTTAAGAAAGAGTGCTTATTTACCAGATTTTGGGTTTAATATCCCTGATGTAGTGCATATTTGACCATCAGGACAGTAACCGTAACAAGTCAAACAAGTAAGTAGAACTGATAAGTCCAACCTTGCAGTTGCAAAGTTACGTGTAGCCAAAGTATAAAACTAATAAAGGCCTAGCCTAAATCATAAATGGACCTAGGCCTAAGACAGAATGCACAGTTTCACTTTTTCTTTGTCGGGAGGACTCCATAATCTCCCTTCAATGACCTTAGGGCAAATGCCAACCCCCCTCCCCCCCATGACCCCCTCCCAAGTGCTTACAAGTATATCTGACAAATATATTTAAATTCCTGTGGGTAGGCTCAATGGTCTTTTATGCAATTACACTACATTAAAGGTAGTGTAATGCATCTGAACACTTTTTAACTGTTACGATAGGATGCATATAGACATAAGTTCCTTCCTGTTAAACTTTATGAGTCTCCCAGCTCACAGGCTGTGATTGGGTAATAAGCAAGATTGCCACGCTTATTCACCCGACAATCAAGTAAACCTTGTATACACTTTACAAATTTTACAATCCCTATCTTTGCTAATCTACTGTGGCTTCATATTTCACAGTAAACTTTTTCCTAGGCACAAAATGTAGCACTGTAGGTAAGGTTTTGACAATGTCTAGGCCTAAGCTAAAACTTGCGCAAAATTAAGATGACCTGTGTAAACAGTGGTTGGTAGATTTCATGATAAATACAGTATTGCCAAACTGAAAAAACAAAACTGTCATTTCTGTGGCTGGGAGGAAGCATAGTTGAGGCTAATTAAGTGCATTGAGGTTCATAAATTTGTTCACCTTGCTCAAAGAGGCTTAGCATTTCAGTTTCAGAAAAATAGGTCTTTGTAAGTTTGTGATCTATAGCTTTTTTCCAATTTGGCAATTAAAAAAAAACGCATCTCCATCCAACTCATTTATCATACAACAAAAGTTCAAATTATTTCACGTTCTTTAATCAGATCCTATCTTATTGCATGTAGTGTGAAGGGTCTCATATCAAATGCTACACAATATGAACTCTTTCTTTCTTTCTTCTTTAATCGTATTGTGTATCAAGTGTGTAAAGGGCTTGAAGGTATTTAAGTTTTAACTAAATATTGACATCTCTCAACAGGCACTGTCTGCAGATCAAAAAGCTCATTACAATAATGAAGCAAAAAGGCACAAGAAAGGTCCGAAAAATGGCCCATTAGAAGGTCAGGGGAATAAACAAGGAGCTAGATCAACTGACCACAGGATGGATACCACAAGAAATTACATATCTGTGAGTGATTATTTCCTGTACATAATCTTGTCTCAAGTTACAATCATTGTATGGTCTAGACCAGGGGTGAGCAACCTTTTTGAATGGATGGGCCAAATGTAAGGAGGGAAAAATTGATTGGGCTGCACCTAACCAACGACCTACTGTTGATTTCAAATCTTTGATTCCGAGGACTTTCAAGCAATAGGTGTGTGTACTTACTATGTATTCACAAAAACATAATGTCAATACAGTACAGTTGATAATTAATCGTTATATTAGGCCTACCTGACAGCATCATTAGTGCCGATAAATTCTAAGCAGCTAACTCATTTATTGTTATGATGTAAAATAGATTGATTTTTTTTCTTTTTCTTGAGACATCTCACAGGCCGCAAAAAAATCACTGGCGAGCTGCATGTGGCCCGCGGGCTTTACATAGGTTGCCCACCCCAGGACTATACTCTCTGTGGATGGAGATGATGAGCTGTCTCCATACCAAAATTTCTTAAAGTTCATAAGACTTGAATTCCTCTAGACACACCGAGGTGGTGTCCAAATTGGAAAAGAAATCTAGATATTTACTCTAGTAATTAAGTGTAGAACTTTCTGTTTCCTTTCTGTTCATACAGTTTTGCAGTTTTTGTTATAATCAATGTAAAACTAAGTGAGTTGGGAAATATTGTCCAAGGGTGCCCTGCAATTACCCTGAAAATACAAAATAAGACGTACTTCCTAGAATTTGAATTAATTACTGGAATGAAGGGAAGAAAGAAATTTCAGTACTAAGATCTTCTAAGTACTTGCAAATCTATCATAATTCCATTCAAGATTTTATAAGTTACCAATTTTGTTTGACCTAAATTAGAAGAAAAATTGGTGATATATATACTTTTCAGTTTTCAGGAAATATTGCTTTTTACGATCATTCCTTCAATATCATGATTATATGAAATGGATACAAGTTGAATAAGGGGTTAATCAACGGTCTAGCGTGCGTTACTCACAGGATTAATGCACGATCGGGGGATAATGCAAGCGATGCACGAGGGCGGAGCCCCAGTGCATCCAGCGATAGCATTAACACCCGGAGTGCATTAATCATGTGAGTAACGCACGCTAGACCGTTGATTAACCCCGTTCATTCATACACTACCATTTGTGTGGGGGAAAAATCATAAAACAAAACATTTTTGGTTACATATAACCAAAGATTTATTAAAGTGATGCCCCGTAATTTTACCGTGCGTTACTCACAGGATTAACCACGGTCAGCTGACCTGAATGGACCAATAGAATTTAGGAATCTTTACTAAGTATGAATGAATGGTTTATTAATCATCCACACGTGAGGATGCTTCCCTACAGAATTGGTAAAATTTGTATTTCTGAAATATTCATGCTACAAATAGTCTAAGGTTCTATTTCCAAATTTCCTGTGATTTGATTGGCTAACAATCCCTTTACCCATTGGCCGCAAACATTCTGGCATCTACAGTGCTCAATGAATACAAAGTATGTTTTTCAAGAACAACTGCTTAGTAACATTTCTTTACCCTGTGTCGAGGTAGCAGAGTTTGTGCTACAATATAGGCTATCATATGTGAGCACTCAAATATCATAACATTAGGCCTTGTCATAAGTTTCCACAATGCTGTTTTGAGACTATATGAATTTTATGTGGAGGTAACATCTCTGATATACTGGAAAGGATTTTTCCATCTCACAATATGTAGTTGTTTCCGCGTTGAGAGTTGTTAAAATATTAAATGAACATTCATACTGTACTATCATAGCATAGTAATTTGTTGCAAACTTGTGTGTAAACTACTTCAAACATCTTCAAAAGTAGCCATTGAAGCTGGAGTTTTTTAATCAACATTGTGAAGTAGTTATTTTTTTTTTTTATTAACTGGAAAATGTAATAATTCACTCAGTTTTGAAATAAAACATATTAAACTTTTAATATGCTAGTAACAATATTGGATTCATTTTTCTTAATGCTACTTAAACATATTGATGATCTTTGCTATGACAAACATTCTCCATCTCTCTGGTAGGATCGTGTGTCAGTAGCCGACCAACTCAGAGAACGAAGAGAAAACGAGAAAAAGTTGTTGACTCAAAACTGGCCAGATGGAAAGGGTTTGTTCTGCATTTATTGATGGATTTTGCTGTATAAGACATTAATGGATACATCTGATATTTCAATCCCAGAGGTAGCTTCTCTCCATTGTTCTATTTTTTCTTTCTTTTGTCTCTGTCCTTTGTCTTTGTTGCATTTCTTCCCATTGTTCTATTTGTCTTTCTCTTTTTTTTGTCTTTTTTATATTTCCCATTGTTCTACTTTCCTTTTATTTTTGTCTCTGTCGACTTTTCATGTGGTATCATCCTGTTTTTTTTTCCCTTTCTTCTATCTAGATTCCTATAGTGCCTTTTAGTAATGAATCATTGATCCATTTAACAAGTTTGTGTTTCCTGATAAATTTGTAAATCTTATCAGAACATACCTTTTGCAAATGATACAAGGTAATGAACACTTCACACCCACAAACCTGTACCAGATATCTGTCCTGAGAATCACGCCTAAATTATTTGCACCATGTATTACTGTAACTGTCAGCCAAACTTTCTTCTTGACGTAGATCTCATTGTAGTAACAAACTCTTGCATGCTTGTATACATGTAAAGTCATTCTTTCTTTTTTTTAATCATTCTAGATGGCAATTGCCCATTTTTTCTGTTATCAGGAAATATTGGAAAACACCTTGATTTGCTAATCTTTGGGTCTATTCTGCATTATTAATGTAGTAGTTGTAGATTGATTGCCTAACAAAGATTTTTTTTTTCATTTTCCATTTTTATTTCGTGATAAAATGGACACCAAAGAAAATTTGTATCAAGGAACATTGAGAAACAGTGTGATTAAGTGCCTCAGGTACATAGAACACCCTTTTTTTTTTGTAGATCTACGAAGCAGGCAAAACTTTTGTATTTTCCGAGTTCGATCTTGTGATTTTACGGTTTTGTGACATGTCTTCCCTTTGCAGGTGTCTGTGACAGAAAGTTCTACTTCATTGCGTTCCAAACTCTCTGCAAGCTGCCTAATGATATGGGATACTTACCGTGTGAGGTGGCCTGTGCTGAATACACTCTGAGGAACGGGATCAAGAGAGTGTATCACCGATTTCTGAGGCCCGACCCGATACCGATTGGTTACAGATATACCTGCAAATCTAACAGTGAGTGATCTGTAGCCATGGGGGGCAGTTGGACAAGGCCCGGTGGGCTGGGGAGCCTGGTAGAAATTACAGCCCATTTTCACAGTAGTTAATAGAATACAGACGGGCTGTGTAGAAATATATTTTTAACTGTGGGAATCAGCTCATGAAATCACCATGTTAGTTAGTCTGTTAGTTCGTAACAAAAGAACGTGCTATTAGCAACCCGTCCGTGCTAATGGATTTTATTTAGGTTTTTTTCAATTGTTTTCAAGCATGTTGTCACAAAATGCTTGACAAACAATATAAACTCCAGTCTAAAACATATATTTTTGTCTATTTTTGTTTACGTTTTTTTTTATCTTTCCTCAGTTTAATCAAGTGTTGCTTCTGGAAAATTATTTTTGGGTCATTTTTAAAGGATTATTGTAACCTACCAAATTGAGAAATATAGCACCATTTTGCATCTTAACTTCAAAAACCTTTCAATGACCCCTCCCCCAGGACGGCGATCACTATGTAAGTAGCATATCAATGAATAATGGGCCGGTCTAGGTGGAAAATGCCCAGGCCGGTTTTAAGACCCAGTCCGCCCCTGAGCGGGGGTGGGGGGGGGAGACCTAACAGAACTGATATCCGAAAGAAATGGGCCCAAGTTCAAAGTTGACCATTTCAACAGAATGATCATGTCAAATGTCAATGCATCCGTGGAGAACCAAGTTCTGATAACTTGTTTAATGGCATGGAGATAAATGATTTGCAATCTTGTGACTTGCTTTTAGTTATTGCCGTTAATTGAGTAATATTAGTATCGAGGTCTGAAGGTGGGTGCTGCAATACCATGGTCAATTTTGTCTTAAAGGAGCGGTCCATAAAATGTAACATATTTTAAGGTGATGTATTTTGTTGGTCTATGACAACATATCAACACTTAACTTCGGCTTTAATATAACACACCGAAATATAAAGCAAAACAAATAAACACGGTGAGATTTTAACCAAAATTCTGTACATTTCAGTAAGAAATCAGATTTATATTGTTTGGCTTGTGTGACCATTGAAACTTGGAAACGTATAGTGGTTTACAAAAAATATGGCTGCCATGCAAATAGGATTTCCAGTGCACTGTGAAGAAGCAGTATACCTAAATAGTTGGCTGGCAATCTGCTGAAACGCTGTGACCAATTTAGCATATCAAGAACTACTTGCGTGGCTGTACTTTCCTGTTCGGTTCTCTTCACAAAGTCTTCTTTTTTTGGTTATTGTTTCTCTCCTCCAGGTGAAAACACTCACCAGATTCCCATCGAGGGTCACGAAGATGCGACGGGGGATTATCAGAAAGTCTGGAGAGAACTGGTGGCATTTATTAATCCAGACAACCATAGAGTCACACCTGCAGTCTTTTGTGAGGTAAGGTTAAAGGGTGTGAAGACTCTTGCAAAAAGAAACGTGTAATGCTGGTAATCTGACCTAGTTTCGAATGAGGTGTAATAGAAGTGTTAGACACCACCATCGATCCCAGAAAATACGCACACAGCTTGCAACCGTCGGTAATTAGACACTAGTGTACAGTCAGTACATGCAGCAACGGTCAATACCCACAACACTGTACATAGTAGCGATGGACATCTCAGGTCTAGATAAAAGATAACAAGGTATCACGTTTCATTACTGTCTGAATTTTGTAGCAACAAGAAGAAAGCTTCACTTGCAAGCAACGGAAAGTCAACTTTTTCAGAGCGTGGCACGTAGTGGGGGGCGAGTCTGCAATGGCTTTAAGCTTAATTGGTTAGATTAGGGCTTAAAGTAGAGAGAACAGAAGAAAGTTACTTCTTTTGCTATTTTTACAAAATGTGTGGGTTAGTTAGGTGTTAAATGGGTTTGAATTGAGAATTTATGCCACATTACTTGTGTGGGTCCATCTGCTAGCTTGGACTCCATCCCTTGTTTGGGTCCTATTGCTATGTTAGGTCCCACATAAAAATTATTGGACCTTTTCTCACCTGGTCACAGTCCAAGCTTGGAGACAACTCTATAGTGATAGATGTTAGGCTGTGAAGGTTTACTGATATACTGTGTTAATTCAACAGGTTGTATTGATAAGGCTGGGTTTCATTGGCAGTAGTCCATTTGCTTGTGTGGGTTGCATTGATAAGGCTAGGTTGCATTGACAGTAGTCCATTTGCTTGTGTGGGTTGCATTGGTAAGGCTGGGTTGTATTGGCAGTAGTCCATTGCTTGTGTAGGTTGTATTTGGTGAGCTTGGTTGGGGTGAAGTGCCTCACCGGTATGACTGGCTTGTACTATGGTTTAGAGGATGGGCTGTAATGGTTAAACCAGGATGTGATGATGTTATTCCAAAGATAATATTTGTACATAAAATGCTGGGTTAAAGTTGTCATTACCATCAAGTAATATCGTTAAATAATTAGTTGCTAATTAATTAGTTGCTGATTTGTGTCCATTATACTTTAATTGACCAGACAGTGAATCTGTTGGTCAGTACATTAATGTAGTATAAGTTTATGAATGTAACTCAGTCAGTCATCAGTAATCGCATTCATTGCTCTCGTGTGTTTTTCTTTGTACTTTAGTCAGCCCAGAGAGGAATGGTGGAGTGGAGTTTAAAGTGGTTGTCAGAGAGAGCAGGTACTGTATGTAAAGAATGCCTTTAATTAGTCATTAACCTTATTATCTTAAATATCCTCACTTTGGAACCCAAATCATGTGAACCAAAGCCTGTGAAGTCAAGCCTGCATCTGTATCTAACAGATATATTTTCAAAATAAAATAAAACTGTTAGCAAACTGCTTATCCACAAGAGAGCCTGTGTAAGAGAATGTGTAAAAGTAAGTTGGCCTGACGTTTCGATCCTAGCAGGATCTTCTTCAAAGGCTAAATGACAAGTAACAGTAACAGAAGGGACAAAAACACGCACAGAATACAGACAGGTTAATGAGCATGGTGAACACAAAGAGATAGATGTAAGGGGATTAGTAGACAAGGGATGGAGAGAAGAAGAAAGAAACCAACAGGGGAAGAGGAGAGGTAGGAGATAAACAGTGGAGAGACAAAGAGAGGATTAAGGGAAGGGGGTAGGGAATAAACTGGAGAAGGACAAAGAAAGAAAGGTGTGGAGAATAAAGGGTGTGTAAAAGTAAGTTGGCCTGACGTTTCGATCCTAGCAGGATCTTATTCAGAGGCTAAATGACAAGATATGTTTTCATTAGATATTTTGATGAAAAATGGAGGATGCTGAAAAAAGTCCGAAAAATATACAATGTGTAACTTTTCATATTTTATCTGCTTTATGAAATAGTAATATGTAAATTATCTGGGAGATGAACTTTAAAAGTTTTTAGTTGATTACATACATTTGTAAGTATTCATTCCCAAATCATATTATTGAACAGAAAATGTTCTTGTTTGGTTGCACTAGCCATTCTTGCCCAAAGCACATAGTATTAAATTAACATGCGATTCACCAATTTACTTGACCAGTGATCTTAAAGTTCATGTCACTAATTTCCAAGTTTTACAGTTTGTGCTCTGACTTTTAAACAGTTTGGTCACCTACCGTTCCATTAGATATGTTTTTTACCTGTTATGTTTATCTTCACAACTAAGAACTGTTGAATTCATGACTTGCTGGGAGTAGTATGTAGGCTGGGAAAATGGCTTTGTGCCATGTGAGGTACTTGAAATCTGAGATAATAACCTCTCTGTATAAACAATTGTACTATTCTAATTCTTTTGGGTATTTTGTTTTATTTTGTGAATTTCCGAAAATTTTGTATCGACGAAATACATGAGGCATTAGTGTGTCTGTTGTATGCTCTAGTCAACCTTAATCAGAATACTGAAGACTATTGTGTTTCACTGTTGTTGGAACACAACTATAAGCCCCTTCCTGTCCTCCACCCCCCCCCCACCATGCACAATTTCCTGGTAAAATTATGCATTTGATCTTCTTATTCAGGTATTTCAAACTCTCTCAGGAAAGCAATTGAAGTGGAGTTGCTGATGACCCAGTTGTATGCTCATGTAGAAGAGGTGTCCCACTCCTGGAGTATGCTCAGTGGCATGCTGGGAGACTCAAAGTGGGATCATATGAATGATACCAGGTATTAAATATTAAACATAAACAAATACCCTCTGTTTCATGTAGAAGAGGTGTCCCACTCCTGGAGTATGCTCAGTGGCATGCTGGGAGATTCAAAGTGGGATCACATGAATGATACCAGGTATTTAATATTAGACACAAACAAACACCCTCTGTTTCATGTAGAAGAGGTGTCCCACTCCTGGAGTATGCTCAGTGGCATGCTGGGAGACTCAAAGTGGGATCACATGAATGATACCAGGTATTTAATATTCCACACAAACAAACACCCTCTGTTTCATGTAGAAGAGGTTTCTCACTCCTGGAGTATGCTCAGTGGCATGCTGGGAGACTCAAAGTGGGATCACATGAATGATACCAGGTATTTAATATTCCACACAAACAAACACCCTCTGTTTCATGTAGAAGAGGTGTCCCACTCCTGGAGTATGCTCAGTGGCATGCTGGGAGACTCAAAGTGGGATCATATGAATGATACCAGGTATTAAATATTAAACATAAACAAATACCCTCTGTTTCATGTAGAAGAGGTGTCCCACTCCTGGAGTATGCTCAGTGGCATGCTGGGAGATTCAAAGTGGGATCACATGAATGATACCAGGTATTTAATATTAGACACAAACAAACACCCTCTGTTTCATGTAGAAGAGGTGTCCCACTCCTGGAGTATGCTCAGTGGCATGCTGGGAGACTCAAAGTGGGATCACATGAATGATACCAGGTATTTAATATTCCACACAAACAAACACCCTCTGTTTCATGTAGAAGAGGTTTCTCACTCCTGGAGTATGCTCAGTGGCATGCTGGGAGACTCAAAGTGGGATCACATGAATGATACCAGGTATTTAATATTCCACACAAACAAACACCCTCTGTTTCATGTAGAAGAGGTGTCCCACTCCTGGAGTATGCTCAGTGGCATGCTGGGAGACTCAAAGTGGGATCACATGAATGATACCAGGTATTTAATATTAGGCACAAACAAACACCCTCTGTTTCATGTAGAAGAGGTTTCTCACTCCTGGAGTATGCTCAGTGGCATGCTGGGAGACTCAAAGTGGGATCACATGAATGATACCAGGTATTTAATATTCCACACAAACAAACACCCTCTGTTTCATGTAGAAGAGGTGTCCCACCCCTGGAGTATGCTCAGTGGCATGCTGGGAGACTCAAAGTGGGATCACATGAATGATACCAGGTATTTAATATTCCTCACAAACAAACACCCTCTGTTTCATGTAGAAGAGGTGTCCCACTCCTAGAGTATGCTCAGTGGCATGCTGGGAGACTCAAAGTGGGATCACATGAATGATACCAGGTATTTAATATTCCTCACAAACAAACACCCTCTGTTTCATGTAGAAGAGGTTTCTCACTCCTGGAGTATGCTCAGTGGCATGCTGGGAGACTCAAAGTGGGATCACATGAATGATACCAGGTATTTAATATTCCACACAAACAAACACCCTCTGTTTCATGTAGAAGAGGTTTCTCACTCCTGGAGTATGCTCAGTGGCATGCTGGGAGACTCAAAGTGGGATCACATGAATGATACCAGGTATTTAATATTCCACACAAACAAACACCCTCTGTTTCATGTAGAAGAGGTTTCTCACTCCTGGAGTTTGCTCAGTGGCATGCTGGGAGACTCAAAGTGGGATCACATGAATGATACCAGGTATTAAATATTCCACACAAACAAACACCCTCTGTTTCATGTAGAAGAGGTTTCTCACTCCTGGAGTTTGCTCAGTGGCATGCTGGGAGACTCAAAGTGGGATCACATGAATGATACCAGGTATTAAATATTCCACACAAACAAACACCCTCTGTTTCATGTAGAAGAGGTTTCTCACTCCTGGAGTATGCTCAGTGGCATGCTGGGAGACTCAAAGTGGGATCACATGAATGATACCAGGTATTAAATATTCCACACAAACAAACACCCTCTGTTTCATGTAGAAGAGGTTTCTCACTCCTGGAGTTTGCTCAGTGGCATGCTGGGAGACTCAAAGTGGGATCACATGAATGATACCAGGTATTAAATATTCCACACAAACAAACACCCTCTGTTTCATGTAGAAGAGGTTTCTCACTCCTGGAGTTTGCTCAGTGGCATGCTGGGAGACTCAAAGTGGGATCACATGAATGATACCAGGTATTTAATATTCCTCACAAACAAACACCCTCTGTTTCATGTAGAAGAGGTGTCCCACCCCTGGAGTATGCTCAGTGGCATGCTGGGAGACTCAAAGTGGGATCACATGAATGATACCAGGTATTTAATATTCCTCACAAACAAACACCCTCTGTTTCATGTAGAAGAGGTTTCTCACTCCTGGAGTATGCTCAGTGGCATGCTGGGAGACTCAAAGTGGGATCACATGAATGATACCAGGTATTTAATATTCCTCACAAACAAACACCCTCTGTTTCATGTAGAAGAGGTTTCTCACTCCTGGAGTTTGCTCAGTGGCATGCTGGGAGACTCAAAGTGGGATCACATGAATGATACCAGGTATTAAATATTCCACACAAACAAACACCCTCTGTTTCATGTAGAAGAGGTTTCTCACTCCTGGAGTATGCTCAGTGGCATGCTGGGAGACTCAAAGTGGGATCACATGAATGATACCAGGTATTAAATATTCCACACAAACAAACACCCTCTGTTTCATGTAGAAGAGGTTTCTCACTCCTGGAGTTTGCTCAGTGGCATGCTGGGAGACTCAAAGTGGGATCACATGAATGATACCAGGTATTTAATATTCCTCACAAACAAACACCCTCTGTTTCATGTAGAAGAGGTGTCCCACCCCTGGAGTATGCTCAGTGGCATGCTGGGAGACTCAAAGTGGGATCACATGAATGATACCAGGTATTTAATATTCCTCACAAACAAACACCCTCTGTTTCATGTAGAAGAGGTTTCTCACTCCTGGAGTATGCTCAGTGGCATGCTGGGAGACTCAAAGTGGGATCACATGAATGATACCAGGTATTTAATATTCCTCACAAACAAACACCCTCTGTTTCCTCCGCCTGATAAGAAAGAAAAAAAGATGAATTTGCTCTGAAATTTTTTCATTTTTGCAGAATTTAGGACAAAAATGTGAACGCATTTTCATTGAGATATTTGGTCTGGTTCAGGTTAGCTCAAGTTTTATGGTCTGTAAGAAGTGTTGTGTACATGACCTGTTTGCACTCGGTGCAGTATAAGACAGTAGGGTGTAGTTTTTGTAACCAGCAGTTGCAATTACAAACCATCATTATGCTAGTTAATGACTACTGTCTGTTCTACTGGTAACCCTTGATTCTTTCTTTAACCTTCCTACAGGTGTGAGTTTCATGAAGAATTAGATCTTGCAATACACAAGTGTGCTCTGGGAGTAGTCAAGAAATATTGGTGAGTCATAGTAGTCATTTATGAGAGGAACATCTGGTTATTTTGAGCTCTGCTACAAGAAAAGTTTTGTCAATTTTAAAAACCAAGTTTAATAGATGAGTGGAAACTATCGTAGAGTTGAAAACTGAAATAGAGGGCGCACTTCATATACCACCAATGATAAGTGAACGTGCTGAATGGTGCACTCCAGTCACGCCCAAAAATGAATAGAGGGCACTCTCATGATCTCTGACTGCAGATCTTAACAGTATGGTGACTTCTACAATAGTAGTTTATACAATCTTGTTTGTAATTATTGACGAAGAGATCTTTCTGGGAGTGTCATGTCAAACTAATTGTTTTCATCAACTTGTAATTTCTGAAGCACATGTTTCATTTGGTCAAACTGCACAGGGGTAACCTTTACCTAGTTAGTCACCCAGCGTGTCTTTTTATCAGTTTATCTAGCGTTTATGAATGCTTACGAGCACTTTCACATGCGTGTAACTTTGATTCAAAGAACTGTTTACAGCACAGAATAGTGCTGATATTCGTAATGGATTTATCGCCAGTAGTCACGATTACACTTTGGAAGTTTGATTAATCGGGATGAAAACCTAAGTTGGGATTACTCAACTACAAGCTAGCCTACTACACATAATCTGCTTTTGAAAAATAGCCTAACCTATCAGAAACAACACTAAAGCAGTTTGTCAGCAAATATCACAAAAGTATACAGGTTCACACAATGCTTCACTTTCACTGTGCTGTGTTAAAAATCGTAGATTCATTCAAAAGTTTTTGATTTACTATGAAGGATTTTAAGAAATGTTTTAGATTGTAAGATGTTCACAGTTTTTGTTTGGTAGTTGTTTTAACATGATTTAGACACCACACATTAAGACTTGAAAGAACAAATACAGACAGTGCACCATGGAGAAAGATTAGTTTTGACTGTATATCTGCAAAATGACAGTGATGACGTAATAACTGTAATCGAGTAATCGCGAGAAGAGCGGTGCGATTAATTCACAATCAGCACTAGCAGAGAATATGCACATTGGCTGACATGTAGAAACCATTGGAGAACCACATTAAACACACTCCATTTGTCTCCATGTGTCATGTAAGGTATACCACATTCAGTTGCTAACCCTGTACTCTGTGTACCATGCTATGAACAAACACTGGCCTTGTCATCTTTATTCAAAGATTTAAAAGTAGGCATTCTAGAACCTTTTTGCACAGTTTTTTCGAGAGGTTGCCCTGCAAGCTATCAGAGAACCAGAGTTTTGTGAAAGTGATCAAACTATGGCTGATTCTCATCGATTATAAATCTAACTGATCCGTCCCTCTTTTCCTCTCCTCTCGATTAGCTTTCATCTGAGTGATCCTATCGCATCGGAGGTCTACAATATCACCTTAACAGATAAACATCTTCCTGAGAGGATCGACACAGATGAAATGGCAGCCATCGTCTACCCGAAGATAACTACACCCATATCTTATCAACAGCCGCCTCGACAGATGCCTCCCCAACAACCACCAGTTGCAAGGACAGTGAGTAACGCGACCTTAAAACATTTATAAAGCAATCTCTCGTTTTTGATTTATTAGATGCTGAATGCATGAATTGGTCAAATTTAGTTCAAACAATGAAAGAGTTTTAAAATGTGTTTACTACCCTTCCTACTCCCCCTCACCCCCTACATTCCTGCAAATATACCAGAAAGGGTAGATTCTGTAATGTATCATCAAAGGTTTCACAACTCACTCTCCAAAACAGTGTGAGTTATCTCACCTCATGACAGGTCACAGAAAAGCCTTCACAGTTAAAAAAAGTGTGTATTTTTTTATAACAGTTTAACATCTAAAATGTATTGAATCATATATTGAATCACCTCTGTGTCATGTGAGAGTTATTAAGTTGTAACGTGATAAGAGTAACCTTATTGCCCTAAGGGGGCACAACAATTTCAAGATGCCATTTCAATATTTCTCTTGGTTAAATTATATTCCATTAGGGCATATGTCTCTTTGTTTCTGTTATAATATATGTCAGTGGATTTGGGCTACTCATCATTTGATTCCAGGTTATTCTTATATTCCTATATTTTCTGTATTTCCTATATCTCCTATATTTCCTATATTCCCTATAGTTTATATGTCCTATATTTCCTATATTCCCTGTTTCCTATATTTCTTATATTTCCTATATATCCTATATTTCTTATATTTCCTACCTTTCCTATATATTCCTATATTCCCTATATCTCCTATATTTCCTATATTCCCTGTTTCCTATATTTCTTATATTTCTTATATTTCCTATATATCCTATATTTCTTATATTTCCTACCTTTCCTATATATTCCTATATTCCCTATATCTCCTATATTTCCTATATTCCCTATAGTTTATATGTCCTATATTTCCTATATTCCCTGTTTCCTATATTTCTTATATTTCCTATATATCCTATATTTCTTATATTTCCTACCTTTCCTATATATTCCTATATTCCCTATATTTCCTATATTTCTTATATTCCTATATTTCCTACATTTTTTATATTTCCTATATTTTCATACATTTCTCCAGTATCGTTCTCAGCAAAGACAGCAACAAGTCTCAGACCAGCCCATCAGGAGGCCAACTACCGACTGTAAGTATCTGGAAAAGAAAATTCATGTCTAGTCTTTAAAAATAATAATTGGATACCCTTTTATCTTACAAAAAAAAAGATGTATTTTGTTAATACCATCTTTGGTTGATAGAATCACACCGATTTGCCATTGATGTGATCCATCAATACATGTATATATATACATATATATATATATATATATATATGTTTTTGAAATTGGACTGAGGTGGAAAATCCAGAACAGTGAAAAACTTCCAGCTTCCACCAGGCTTCTAACCTGGGCCTCCCGCTTTATATGCAGACACCCTAACCAACTAACCAACAAGGCAATGGATGCTGATTGTACATCCAGAGGTTTGGCACCAGTAAGGAAGGTCGTAATTCCACTGTAGGCGTTTGTCACATGTATCGAATGATGCTAGTTCTGTTTTTGGTCACATACATTGCCTTATTCTAGATATCAATCAGGATGCTAACCAACTCAAAATCATTTGTCTACTTATTTATATATATATATATATATATATATATAAATAAGTGTTTATATATATATGTAATGTAAATAAAATCTTATATAGAGCACTACGCGCGATGCATCTGTGCGCTTTACAAACAATCTAGAAAATACAATGCCATAAAACAATAAAAAGAAAGAAAAAAAAACAGTAAATACATAGTACAATCTACAGAAATATACAGGAATATGAGATCGAAAAACTATTAAAAGTACTGGTGAAGCGAAAAGCGATAAAACAGAATGACTACAAAATCTACAAATTAAATGCTAAAAAGTAATAAATCCAATTGAAGTTAGAACCTAAAAACCAACACGACAGAACAATAAAAACAGATATAAACAGGAATAAGAGATAGAAAAACTATTTAAAGCACTGGTGAAGCGTAAAGCGATAAAACAGAATGACTACAAAATCTACAATTTGAATACTAAAAAGTGAAAATTGCAATTGAAGTTAGAACTTAAAAACCAACACGACAGAACAACATAAAATCTAAAAAATCCTAGAATCCGTCATTTGTAGTGCTCTTGAAAGAGATGCGTTTTGAGGTGTGATTTGCAGGAGGTGAAGTTTGTGATTATCCGAATTCCGGGAGGCAGCTTGTTCCAAAGATCAGGTGCTGCGACCGAGAATGCTGTAGGGCCATAGTGCTTCTTGTTATTAGTGTTGCGCGGAACGAGAGTGAACGGCTTAGAGCGAAGGGCGCGTTTGGGTACCCGAGGTGTGATCAGCTCAGACAGGTAAGACGGTGCCAGTCCGTGTATGCATTTAAATGCAGTAATTAAAATTTTGAATGTTATGCGTTGGTGTATAGGTAGCCAATGTAGATCGTAGAGGATAGGAGTGATGTTCGTGACGTCGTGAACGAGTGATCATGCGAGCAACTGCGTTTTGGATAGTCTGTAGAGGATGAAGTGCAGTTTTAGAAAGACCGTTCAGAAGAGCATTACAGTAGTCAAGACGGGATGTAATAAAAGCATGAACTAAGCGTTCTGTCCATGTACGGTTTAAAAGGCGACAAATTCGACCAATCTTCCATAATCCGAATGAAGCCGATTTGCATAGTTGATTGATGTTCTCGTCCATGAGGCCAGATTGATCGAAATATACTCCTAAGTTGCGAACTAGTGGTACCGATGAAACTTCGGAAGATCCTACACGAAGCGATTCTAGTTTATTAGCGGCTTTAAATTTAGAAGTGAAATGAATAACCTCAGTCTTGCTGTCGTTTAGTACCAGTAGATTCTCTCTCATCCAGACTCTTATCTCATCGATACATGCTTCGATTCTAGATTGAGCGTCGCTCTTGCGTTTGAAAGTGATGTATAGCTGGGTGTCGTCTGCAAATAACATGGGTTCCAATCCGTGACGAATGATGATCTCCTCGAGAGGCGCCGTGTAGAGGATGAAGAGTATTGGTCCAAGCGTTGTTCCTTGCGGGACGCCGCAAATGGGTGTGGTCTCGTCTGATTTGCTGGACGCAACTGCAACGTACTGCTTCCTGTCTTTTAGGTACGAACTGAACCATTCCAAGACGGTACCAGTGAAACCAAAGGTGAACTCAAGACGATGTAGCAGGATATTGTGATCAATGGTTTCGAAAGCGGCACTCAAGTCCAAAAGTAGCAATAACACGTCCAGTTTCTTATCTAGGGCCAGCATTATGTCGTTATGGACACGTATTAGTGCGGTCTCGGTACTGTGGTTCACCCTGTATGCTGACTGAAATTTCGGCAAAAGTCCATGTAGAGCGAAGTGCGCATCGATTTGCTTCTTCACAGCCTGTTCTATGAGTTTAGCTATGTATAGAATGTTTCCAACTGGACGATAGTTCTTCAGCACGTTCTCATCCATATTTGCCTTCTTTAGCAGAGGGCGTATAACTGCGAGTTTGAGACTTCTTGGGAAGATTCCACTCATGAGAGAAGAGTTGATGATCCTAGTCAATATCGACACTGTGACCTCCTTGCATTTTTTCACAAGTGTGGTGGGTAAGGGGTCGAGTCTGCAAGATTTTGATATTTATATATATAAATAAGTAGACAAATGATACATAACCACGATATTTTACATATATATCATGGTTATATACACATATATATCCTGGTACATGCCTGTCGGTCATGACTGCTTAAAGTATTTCATTCATCTAACAGATTTCAACTTTCTCTCAAAGTTCCTCCAGATTGAATTCAGTTGTTTTGTAAATCAAGCCAAGCATTATTGTGATTACTACATGTGTGACCATATCATATTAGATGGATCATGTCGAATACACGACATTCCTCCACCAATTGTTTTTTTATTTATTTCTTCAGTTGCATCACCTTCATCATCATCATCAATGGCTGCACAGAGTAATCAGTACTACGCATCAACAGAGCCAGAGGCCCCTAGCCCCTCAGCTGTACCCATGCCAAACTTTCAGTGGCAGACACAGGTGGTGTCTGACCCTTGTAAGTACTTTCTCCCCTTGTGTTAAAGTAAGCTGGATTGCATATTATGTGCTCTCACATGACCAATGACATCATATATAAGAGGTGTTGATAATAACATAACATTGCTGTGCCTACAGATGACCATCCTGAGGTAAGCTGTTAGTGTCACGTCAGCCATATCACCAGCTGATTCGGCTACGACGTGGGTCCTGTCTTAGTAGTACGAGACAGTTAGAATATATGTACACAACTGAACACAAAACTGAGAAGGCGTGGAACTCTTTCTCATATCTATACTTTTTAAGAAAAAGTCATCAGGAAAGAACCTGGGCACGAAAACCAAACTACCAAACGACTGATCCGCTCTCAACCCCAGTCCCCTTGCATCAGGACTGTGACTGTGTGATCATCAAAGGGAACAGATACTACACATGATCTAATATCTATTAACCATATACGACAATCGGCTGAGACCCAATCCAGACTACTCAAGCCTCAGCTTCTTACAATATATCTCTAAGACACTTAACAAAGAACACACAATTACACTAACACAATTACCAACATAACTGATATGCATACAACTACAAAAACACGTGCAAATTAACATATACAAAGAAAGTAACAATACGATGGTACGCCAACATCGCGGGGCTATAACAATAACATTAAAACCCAAAAGAATGGTGTGCAATCTTACTTTAACATTAGTAAACCTCAATAGCTGTGAATGCCTTTATGTCCCCCCCCCCACTCCCACCCATCAAGCAAGACACGGGGTACACAGATGGCACATAGTCTAAGCTCAGTATAATTTCTACATATATATGATGCTTGTCAGAATAGTCTCTGTCAGTAAGCATCATCCCCAGCCTGGAATCAAACTAAATTAAAAGAAAAATTGACTAAAATAAACAAGATAAAAATTGAAGTTTTATTTGGGAGATGCAATCATACTTCCAATCATTATTGTCAGCAATTTACACTGCAGTTGTCTTAATTCTCCACATTGTCGTCAAGGTATGGGATAACCTAGTAATGAGCTCTCTGAGCTCACAGCATGTTACCATCCGGAGTAACGGTAACGGACCCGTTCACTGAAATGTTTCCTCCCCTGTCATATGTATTGATGTTAACTGGTCTGCATTCTGCTTTCTCCACAGATGCTACCAGCGATGGTACGGACCAAATCACTCATCGTTTACAGTCGACGACAATCAATAGTTCATACTCCGGACAGATGATACACCCAGGTATCGGCCGTGGCTTGGGAAGGGGTATGCCCAGCAGGAGCGACCAGCCACCGCTAGCTATGGGTATCGGACGTGGTATAGGGAGAGGGTTCAGAGGGGTGCAGTCATAAGAGGAAGAGGGCTGGGAAACAATATCTTGTATATTCTTTTATCTTTGGCTGGATCAAAGATACCGTTTGGCAAATTTTTTAGAAGAAATCAAAATACTCGGTTTCAATTTCCTTTTTCCTATTTTATTTTAAATCTTTGTTTTCTTTCACATCTTGGCAATCATCTAGTTAAATCACCTGAAGGTCAGAAAGAACAGGATACTAGTACTAAGTTGATGCACAAATGACATTGTTACATGATTATAGTACTCGCAAAGCAATATCACGTCAAGAGTTTGCAAATGGTTGGTTTTGTCTTGAACACCTGCTAAATCATGAAGAAAGATTTACTTCTTCTATAATCATTTGTCCCCTTCCTTCCGTAACCCCCCTCCCCCCCCCACTCCCCCTCCCCCAAAAATTGAATTTAATACCTAAGCAACACCTCTATTTGTGTGACATGTTGCTCCTTCATCTGTATCAGGGGTGTCTTTTTCACAGACTGACAACAGATATATAGTTTTGAAGTTTCCATCTTGCCTTGTACTTTAGTTCTTTCCATCTGTCCCTGATCCTTGCCGTGGGTTTGTCATATACCTTTCTTTAGTTTCCTCTCTGACAACAGTTGTCTCTTTTATATCTTTGTATAATACTGGGTAATCTTATTTAAAGTACATTTATATGTTTGCACAATCTGTAAAAGAAAGTTGATTTGATTTTTGTTATATTTTTCTGCTAGAAAAGTAGCATGTCCCATTAATCTCATAATGAAGTTTTCAAAGTAAATTTGTTTTGTTGTTTTTGTCTCACTTTCTTTTTAATTTCACCTGCTCTATGTGTAGCTTGAGTTCTTCAATGCAAGAGATTTCAGAAAGACCTTTTAACTAACAAAACTTAACCAACATGTTACATATTTACATTTGATTTACATTTGACATAGTAAAAATGTCATTTAATAAAACTTATTGAAACTTGATGTTAACATAATTAGCGGAACTATGTCTTGTTTTAATTTTACATGATTTATATGAGAAACGTTTTTTTATGTTTTGCACTTTTTTGAGAATTTTTTGTTTTGGCATGAGGTACAGTTGCAGTTTTTGATGTAAAGAACAATGGGTCATTGTTTATTATGTTGTTTTGAACTTTTCTTTCTGATAATTTGGTAGATTGTTTGGTCCTGATCGTCAGAATTGCAACCACTGGTAACCATTGGTAACCACTAGTAACCAGCCATGGTAACCTTTCTCTAAGTGACCATAATTCAACTGAAGGTGATCTTATTTCCAAAATATGCTAGAGTGTTCTCTGAGATTTAAAAACCATCAATGTCTCCACCTCATTTCATTTTTTTTAATTAATTTCCTGGTAAATCTGCCCCTCTCCTCACCCACCCCCCCTTTTTCCATATTACTCCCAGATGTAGAACTTATTCAGGGTTGATAATTATCAAGTGTCTCAGTGAGGGAAACGAATTTCAGCAGAAATTTCAGTGTGTCTTATGAGAAGATTATCCAGTATATTTGATTATCTAGCATATTATGTGGCCGCAATTTTGACAACCTTCAGATTTGTCATGTAAATGTTTTGTTAGAATTCATAGTACTAGTTAATGAATGGCATATGCTTGGACGTTTTGGTTGGATGTAAATATGTATAAATTACTACAACATTTGACTTTTCAGTTATGTAGTGTGACTGTCAGTACTTCCATACTTCAAGAGAGTTAACTCAAAGAGTATTTTACACTTTTACTTTATCAAGTGGTTTGTTAGTTCCAAGCAAACCAACTGAATTTTGCTCACAATCAAATTTTACACGATTATTTTTTTTATTTTTGTTCTCTCATGCATATGCAATGAACTATTTTATGTTAAGTTTGTTAAATGATTCCGCTGTGTCACCGACAACTTTCGAAATCAAAACATCAATCACGTCTCCATGACGACGTATTTCAAATGAGCCTTAGTTTGTACACAGACTGTTTCTAACCTAAAAAGTGCTATGATAGACGAACAAATGTAAATAATGTATTCATAGAAGTGGTTCCTTTACGCATGCTCAGTACCTACAAGACTGATCGTCTTTGATTCATATCAGAGGGTCGGCACCGTTTAATAGATTATGTTTATGTAATACAATAAACTATCGTCTTCTGTTATTTTGAACTTTTGGAACTGAATATACTGTAGTCGAGAGAGGGCGAACTCACGTGACGTCACGAGTGTCTCGTTTAGACGACGATAAATTAACATTAATTAAAGCAGACAACTCCAACTCCCCCCCCCCCCCTTGCTCCTCACCATTACCCAGTGCCCCAATAACCAGGATATCTGAGTTGGAGGGACACTAACAATTTAGAAGGGGACAATACGCCGTGTTTAGGAACTTTCTTTGCAGGCCTACACATGGTATCCCAGATGGGTTGGGGGGGCAGTGGCGGAGCTAAGGGGTATTGGTCAAGGGGGGCGAGAATGGTCTGTAGGGGCGCTTTCGACACTATCTAAGCGGAGCGCCACCACAGGTTGGCGCGGAGCGTACAGAAATATTTTGAGTAAAGATACGCCCTTGATCGCCGGAAATGACCCTTTCCTGGCCTTGCTAATTGCAAATAAACGAAGAATAAATAGGTGTCATCGCCAACAAAATGTGAAAAATGTCAATAGGTAGATGAGAGCGCAATAAAAAAGTAAATAATCGCGAATAAGTAAAAAGTGGTAAAAAGCTGAAAAGGGCGCCAGCTGTCGATTTGAGTCCGTCGGGGGGGGGGGGCATCCGCCCCTGACTATATGGACGCTCCGCCACGGGGGGGTAGGCCTATTTACCTGCCTGCCTGCCTAAGGGTCGGTCAGTACTCCTCAATATGATATCCCCTTCTCGCGGATATTTTAAACCGGCTGCGATAGGTAAGATGATTGTATCCAG
This sequence comes from Apostichopus japonicus, assembly GCF_037975245.1. Lineage (NCBI taxonomy): Eukaryota > Metazoa > Echinodermata > Holothuroidea > Aspidochirotida > Stichopodidae > Apostichopus > Apostichopus japonicus. The sequence goes on from NC_092572.1 coordinate 3,864,952, forward strand.
CCAAGAGCTACAACGTGTTTGTTTTTCATTATACCGCTGAATCCAAAACTAATTAGGCTACTTCGATTCACTCTGCGATGTGATATAGGATACTGTGCACTAAACACAGACTAGCATGTGACGGAGGTTAAAGTACACAAACTTGTTGAAACAGATTAACTGATTTATGATTGCTAAGACCAAACTCAGACAAGGACCCAGTCCAGTGAACTCACAAGTCTCACATATCGAATCTTGGTATTCATTTAACAAACACTCAGTGAATATTATATTCGGGATTGTCATATGTTGACTGTAAAAAGTGTCGCGAAACTAGGTCTGTGGTGTATATATGCCTTCGGCAGCTCGCATGGTTTACAAACGCATGATTTCAGCTTCAGGTGAGTCATACAATAGTCAATAGACAGCTAATCAAGTTGTCCGGGAAACTATTTCACCACATACTGTGTATTCGTGGCTTTGTTCGTATGAAATATGACTACCTGTTATGAATCGGCTGTATATAGTTTAATCGATCAGCAACTGCGGGAGAAAATAACGTCTTTTCAGTTATGTTTACTGTGTTATATGTAGTGAGCTGTGAGTATTAAAATGGGAGATTGAATTTGAGGTAGTGATAAGAATATAGGCCTATTTACTTTTACCATGCAGTACGGTAACGAAGACAGTCTGAAATGTGTAACGAACTTACTCAATTCTGTATGTAGTTTAAGTCGGCTAGACAATCCCACAAATGTCCACATTTTTCTTCACTCATGAAGGGTTTTCAAAATAACGTATCGGTGCTTGTTTACATATAGGCTACCGTGTCGATAGCATATAGGCAGCTTCTGTGTGATTAGATGGAAAGTCGATGAGTAAAAAAAAATTTTTTTTGATTGGTGAAAGAGCCCGAACATATTCTGAGCATACTGGTGAAATTTGAATTTGACACTTTTGTACCACCAATAGTGAGCCTGACGCCATATTTGAATGCATTTTTTTTTAAGGAGATGTTTTTCTTATTTTGAATTATAACAATTCGCTATATCATCGGTATATATAGGCCTATTTCTATTCCCTAATTCAAGATCAAAACAAGCAAGGGCGGCGGAACCGGGGGGCACAGGGGGCACGTGCCCCCCCCCCCCCACTTTTCCTCAGGTTAAAAATGTGCCCTTTTTCTACATAAAAATTGAGGTGTCTCAAGTTAGCAAGAGGCCAGGGAACCAGAATGAACACTCGGGAAGGGCCGTTCCCGGCCATCTGAGGGGTTTGTAAAACCAAAAATTTTCTTGTACTCTCCGCGCCAACCGATGGTGGCGCTCCGCTCAGATAGTCTTGCATACAACTTTGCAAATCCTGGCTACGCCCTGACTTTTTAATGAGTTTCTGTGGGTCAAACTCAAAGCTATTTCGAATGGAAAAAAATTTGTTAAGATATTAACAAGAAATAAACTCTAATTAGGAAGATTCCTACATTAGCAACTTGCATGATTTCACCTCATTTTGTCTCAAAAGAAAACTTGTTCCTTGTTTCCCAATTTGCACATTGGATATTGCAGTGCTAGTACGCATATTTTCCTTCAGGGGGGGGGGGGGGGTGGGCGTTGATGGAGTGATGTGTATACGCAATTAAGAGAATACAATAAGAGTTATAAAGGGTACTAAATATAAGGCTGCATCAGTCCAATCGAATATCTGCAAAGTGCCCTTTGATGTCGGTGCCCCCCCAGATTGAAAGTGCTTCCGCCGCCCTTGAAAACAAGACTCTGATAAATAAAGCAAAACGAAGCAATTTGTTGACGATTTATGGTATCACACAAGCTCGTTATGGAAAATGAGTAAATAATAGTTTTCCAAAAGTTCTCCGTGCTTACTAATAGACGCCGGACCTCAGAACTGTATCATACCACTGATCCCCTCCTGATCCCCCACCTCCAAAGCCCCTCCTCCACCTCCACCCCTCCCCACATCCATCCCTCCCTCATCTACAACCTTCCCCCACTTCTAACCCTTCCCCACCTCCAACCTTCCCCACTCCCAACCCTACCCCACCTCCAACCTTCCCCTTTTCCCAACCCTACCCACCTCCAACCCTCCCCCCACTCCCAACCCTGCCCCACCTCTAACCCTACCCCACCTCCAACCCTCCCCACTCCCAACCCTACCCCACCTCCAACCCTCTCCCATCTCCAACCCTCCCCCACCTCCTCTGGTCTGCTGGTGATAAGTGTTATGACAAGTCTTATACTATATGCACGTGCACTGCAGCGTCTGTGGCATATAGTCAATCACCTCATGCAAGCGTAGCTAGTAAAATCACACATACCGACAGTCACACGTGTGGACTATTACGTAATTCTCGGTACTCGTCTAGCACAATTAACGTGATAAGAAGGGCTATGTGCGGACATATGAACTGACCCACTGTTATGAAAAGTCAAGCGCGTGACCGTTAGTACTGACTAATACACTGTAGCTATAGTATATAAAGCAACCGTATAGGGTTCAGTTTGCTACCTTTAATTAGTGCCGCAATAGCATACCAGACTTAATTACTAATGTATGTTTAATACTCCTGTTTATTTTATTCAAACATTTCATCCTGCTGCGTGGTAGGATTCACCAATAATTCCTCAGGACTCAACTCTCTCTGATCATGGATCAAGGATTTAGTATCGTCGAGGAAGCCGAGAGGATTACCGCAAGTCGGGGCAACTTGGATCATGAGACACCTAGGGCCATAGATTTCAAAAATGCAGAAGATCAAGCTCGAAGGATGCTGGAAGAATTTCCTCCGGGACCTTTAAATCTTTACAGAGAAAAAGCTTCATTCAGGTGGCAGGATATGAAGATATTACTCGATGGACCGGAAAATGTATTGTTGAAGGTGAGATCCTGTCTACATATATCATGGTTTGAATAACCACTACTGAAATCCATATATGTACAGGCATAGGCGTAGGAGCCCAATTTGATTTGGGTGGGCTGTAACGACTTCACCGAAAAATATAACCCAAATTTTGTGTACGCTTCGCGCGCGTTCAACATCTTAATGTGCATATCATATAGGCATGCATCGGTTATTACATCGCATGCCAATAACATACAATCATTTGCAGTGTTATTACCCTTCCATATTGGTTACAATTATTGGGCAAGTCGTTACAATAATAATGATGATAATATCAGTTTATCCATTTAAAAACACATTGCAAAGTATTTTTCTTTCAGTAGGTGCCCGAAAAATTCTCAGCATATTGCCCGAATTTTCACAAACATTTTTGGTTGGGGGGCTGCAGCCCCCAGCCGCCGCCTCCTACGCCTATGTGTACATGCCTTTTAAGAGATAAATGTGTGTTGGGGTGGGGAGGTGGTAAAGAGGGGCCTTCTGTCCCGTTAGACCCGATGGAGACCCTACGTGCGGCTTTAAAGTTAGCAAAAAGCAAACATAAATATTACAGCATTTACTCTGAACCGCTGTACCGGACTGTATTGTTTTTGTTGGTATTTTGTGCTTTGAGGTAAATACCTTTGCCACTGTACCACTGTGATATACAGTTTGTAATCATTTTTCAATATGACCTAGGCTATTTGCAGTATGAAACACTGAAATAAGCTAATAATAGTGTATGATTTGTCAAACACAAAATGATATTGTGGTTTGCAATCGCATTTGTTTACTAATTAAGTCGAGACGCTAACAAATTTAAATATTAGGTTTTTCTAAAATTAGAAAACCGCGATATCAAAGCAAGATTTATCATTTTAATTTTACAGAATTTTAACTGCTGAAAATGATTTTGTTGTGAAACATTTGCGTTTGCATTGAGGAGACTGAGCAGTTTAATTTCCTGATAATGGGTCATTAAGTTTTATATTTAACTTAACTTTATCAATATGATCGTAAAAATTAATTTGAGGTTCAATATATTACATTACTGTGCCACAGACTCATGTAATTACCACATGCGGCAACTTAGATAAGATAAAGTATGATCAACCAACATGTGTCTTTGTTTATACTGTTACTTTTTTTAGTCAGTTAAAACTTATCTTGTAACCTTTGAAAATGTTATTTATAGTGTTAGATCATCTATTCGTGATAACATGTTACCAGGGAGTTATAGCAACTCCATGATGTTACTAAACACACCGAGCATTAGTTAATAGTCCTCCCCTTAGAATATATGTTGACATACACCTTCCCCCCCCCCCCCCAGAAAAAAAATAAACGCTTTGGGCGTGAAATGGTGCGTTCTGTAGCTTATTTTGGCCAGAAATTAGCATACACGCATGCAACTACGCAAGGGTTTGCTAATAAACTGTACATTTGATTATTTAGTGGAATTGAAAAGGGAATGTATAGAACCCCTCCCCGGTTCCGCACCACAAATCTTATCTCTCAATATCTAATAGAATTGTAATAATTGTCTACTTGTTGGCTTTTCCAACTAATAAGGCTCCGCCCATACCTCTCCGCCCACTCAATTCCATTCATATGCTTAAATCACACCTTATAATTTCCCACAATTATTGACTGTTTTATTTCGTTTTCAAAGTTATCGGGTCCCATTCATTTGTTAATTCGAACTCAAAGAGTTCCATTATGAACTTAACTTCGATTCCTCGCTTTCCCGTCCCCTCACAACATTATATAACCCTCCATACCTAAAATGAGCGGGTCAAGTTAACCGTTTTTAGGACTGTGCACCCTTTGAAAAAGGTCATTTCTGGTCATTAATGATTCCCTCTTCTATTTTTATCACCCAAAGTTTCTAAAAATTGTGTTTTCTTAACTTACTCCCCTATCGATACGAATCTACACTCCCTATCTGCCATAGACATCGAGACAATTCTCTCCATCCATCCGTGCCTTTCGTGTTAATGACGTTAATTAATTACATTCTTTGTTAATTTTATTCTTTGTATTTTATGTTAAGTAAATTATTTGGTGGTATACTTTGAAGAACAAGATATGTTTTAATTACTTTCAATTCATTTAGTTGAAAAATGATATTAGTATATTGCAATGCACTATACGGAAGTCACAGTAACGTATTGTCTCTTCACGTTACATTTATGTCTATCAAATGTAAAACAAAATCGAATAAATATGTTGGATTATCGACTGAAGATAGAGGTACACTTTTCGGTTAATTTGTGACGTCTCCTCTCCCATCCAGTTTCCTTCAATTTTCATCTTAAATTTTGTTTTTTTCTTCCTTCAATCCATTCTTTCATATATTGCTTTTTCTTTCAATTTCAATATATTTAGTATAAAGTTTGGAAAAAAATGGAAAGTGACCCATTGTTCCATCGTCCAAGCAGACCAATGACAATAGAAGAACATAGAGACATGTCAACAAAGCAGTTCAGACGATTTATAGAATACCAGTTTACTCCTTACTTTATGCTGAAAGATAACTTTCCTCTGCAGCTTAAGGCTTACCTGTGGCTACAGGAAGCACTGAATATGTACGATGCCTCGTTGTCCCTTAGATTTAACGTCCATTTCGGGGTAAGTATAGGATGCTGTTCTCTTCTATATGTGTCTGCAGTGACATGCACATGGTTTCAAAGATGGTGGAGGGCGTCCCGGGGGAGAGGGGGCGTCCGGACGGAAGAAAGGCAAATTTCACCCAGCTGAGTTATCTTATGTAGGGGCATGAATCGATACGAGAGGGCGTCCTAGGTCAGGAAGATTGATTTCAAGCTCCCTTGACTGAGTTTAAAATATTCTCCAACCAGGACTTTAACCCCCGGCTGACGAGGGAGGTGGGAAGAGGGTCATGATGTACCCCGGCCCTTAACACTCCCCCCCCCCCCCATTTGCGTACGCCAATGTGTCTTTGCTCAACAGTTCGATGAGAACTTTCGCGACTTGGAAAGAGAAACTTTCAGCCCGAGGAATCACGTATATAGTGGACACTGCAGGGATACCTTGTACAGCCAAGAATGTTTCCTAATACTGTAGATGTATGTGTGACAATCACATTATGTGGTATCTTTATTATATCATGCAGGTATTGCAATGCTTTCATGATTACAAGCCTTCTTGGCTATAGTCGTTAATCGAGGATTTTTATTCTTTTAATAATTCATCAGCTGTTACTTCTTTTACAGTTATTTTCAGGTGCTATACTCACAGCTGGTAGTTCAAGACATGCGCAGTTCATCGATAAAGGAATGCATGGCGAGGTAAATTTAATAATGAGACTATAACGACAAAGCTTTAAGTGTTTAATTATACATATATATATGAACATGTTTGTTACATTTACTTATCTGATATCATACTGTTGGAAGAACGTATCGTTATCAAAGAAGTATTTATATAAATAGGCCTAAAATATAGTTGCAAAATTGCTAGCATATCTACTCGACGTTTCTGGAGCACATAATCGGAACTTGCCTAGACTGATAAACGGCAGCGAAAATTAAACTATTTGTTTTCTTCTCCACGTGGTAACCAATTTGTAAGTTAACATTATGTAAAGGTAATTAGTACTGGTCCAATCTTAAGCACGCTAAAAAATGCTAGAAATTGTCAAACGTACTTTCTGTAAAAGTCTGATCCTGAAAATATTAGTCCTACTGTATATGTGGAAAAGAGTTAAAACAGACAATTAAGTATCTTATTGTGGATAAATTACTGTTGAAAGGATATATAGTACAAGGCGAGTGTTAAAATTAGAACATGGGTGACGGCATTTTCTAACTTTCTAGAATATTTAAGTGTGTGGGGGGGGGTCCTGGTTTAAGCTTCAAGCTAAATTCATCACCGCAGCTCTAATTAGAACAGGCATCGATATAGTGTTTGTGCAAACGCACGTCTGTCCAGTGACCAAACCGTTTCAAGACTTTGATCCTGAGAACCAACGGCAAATCTCCCTTTTGTCTTAGTCTTTACACAATAGTGTTATTTCAGCTTCAGATTAATTAATTAATTAATTAATTGATCTTTGTTCAAAGTTTGCTAACCTCCAAGTTACGATATAAATCATCGTACGTAACCACGGACGGACCAAGCAAGTTTAATAAACACCGCACTCCGTGTGATATACAAAGGTTGTTTAACCAATCCGTTATTTCTAGTACCCCTATAGTCAAGTGGGTTAGCCACATCCTTTCAAATTATCAGATTAATTATTTCTTAACCTCTGTGTTCCAAATAAAACCCGATAAAACACCGTGAGTCAATAACAGTTCATCTACGATCCCAACTACAATAATGTAAATATGTTAAAAATAAATATGTTACAAATAACAACAATTACCTGAAGATAAGCAGGCCTCGAAATTCGAGCTCTTTAGCGGTGTCACACTATGACGATGCATTAGAGCGCGGTAGAGTTAGTATATCGTTGCCCGTAGGGAGTAATTACATGGTAGGCAACCAACGCAAGCCTTGGCCACGAAGCGCCACTGAAATAGTTAAAAAGTTCCGTTGATTTCAAGGTGGCTTATTTTCTCCGTCTCTCAATTAAAGATGAACCGATGATGACTGTAAAATGAAGATTGTAACATGCGGTAAACGGCTGCAACCTAGTACTCGCTGATTCGACCAACTTTCCAGAACTAATTTTGCCTCAAATTAATAATAAAGTAATAAAACTGGACAAGTTGCAAAGCTTGGGGTCACACGTGATGGGGCATCTGGTTGATGATTGGTCCAATATCACGTATACCGAACCTAATTAATATTTATGACACCATCACTGAATGAACCAATCATGAGTGAGAAGGAAAACAACAGGTGGTCCTAATCTTTAGTTATGTTTTTCCTTGTCTGAACCTACGGACTCCAAAACTAGACGTCTGAAAATGGACCGAACAATTTCTCATGTTTTCCTTTATTCGGGAACCGTGGGAATTAACTAAGGGGGTAACTTGAAGGTCAAATGTACAAATGGTGAATAACCTTGCAAGAGTTGATAAGAAGTTTAGTGGGGGGGGGGGGGTATAATATCACTTCATGACACTATTGACTGGCTAAATGCTAGTGGATTTTGCCGGTTCTTAGTAGCAAAATAAGCACTTGTAATTTTACTGCCAGAAGGCAGTAAGTACATAAAGACTTGGTAAGTTGGTTAAACATATGTCAAAGAATTTGCATTCATAATAGTATAATGTATTGCTGCTTATTATCAGCAACTTTATGTAGCTGCTCTCAAAGACCCCTATATATGTATACAGTAACATAATGTGTGATATTTTTAAGCACTGGCCATTTCTAATCAAGTGAATAAAATTGTGAAATTCCAGCCATGAATAAACATCTTTAAGTTCATGCTCCCTACATGTTCCTTTCCTTATATTATAGATAAGTGGCTGTTTTGCTCTGACGGAACTATCCCATGGAACTAATACGAGGGCATGTAGGACAACCGCAACATACGACCCGGAAAAGAAAGTAAATATACCTGACATTCATTGCTATTGTGTCTTATTACTTGCTCCACTACTCTCTAAACTGTCTCCTCTCAAATATTTCGCCTTCCCATTCACACCTAACCTTTCACAAACAGAGCATTTTAGCACTGCTCGACAGTAATCCCACTTCCGGGTAATCACCCATTTTCTATTGTCTATATTATTGTCTATATTATCTATTGTCTATTTTACCGTTCCTCTCTACAATTAGTTAAATCTTCATGGCTGTTTAGTGTATTTTCAATCACTGTTAGTTTTACAATTCTTTACTTCTATAGTATAATTACATTGGAGTCGATTGAAGATAAATTGTTTCTCACTATATACAGGAGATAACTCCCACACCAGTTGCCCCACTTTATCTCCCCAGGCATGACGATAGGCCGTCGGGGAGTGGGAGATACAGCCTTAGGCCTGGGTCAATTTGGGGCTCGAGGAAATAAGGGATAAAGTGTCATTCCATACAATATCAACATATATTCTACAAATGTTTGCGATTCTTCTCTTTAAGGATTTAAGTCATTTTTGCATTTATTTGGTAGTTATTTAGTGATTTTGGAAGGTCTACTTGGTCGAGAAATGACACCAGCCTAAAATAAAAGTTCACTTTCCGTTGTTTTTTTTTTTGTTGCTTTTTTTCTACATATCTTATGTAATGTTTCGAATTTTATTATCCCGACAGGAGTTTGTAATCAACACACCAGATTTTGAAGCTTCTAAGTGCTGGTCGGGTTCCTTGGGAAAGTCAGCTAGCCATGCTGTGATATACGCCCAGCTATATATGCCAGATGGACAGTGTCACGGGTTGCATATGTTCATTGTTCCCATACGAGACACACACACATTCCAGGCCATGCCGGGTGTAACTGTTGGTGATATGGGAGCAAAACTAGGATTGAATGGATTCTCCAATGGGTTTGTACATCATACTTAAGTAGGATTGAATGGGTATTCCAATGGGTTTGTACATCATAATAAACTAGGATTGAATGGATTCTATAATGGGTTTGTACATCATACTTAACTAGGATTGAATGGATTCTCCAATGGGTTTGTACATCATACTTAAGTAGGATTGAATGGGTATTCCAATGGGTTTGTACATCATAATAAACTAGGATTGAATGTATTCTACAATGGGTTTGTACATCATACTTAACTAGGATTGAATGGATTCTACAATGGGTTTGTACATCATACTTACTAGGATTGAATGGATTCTCCAATGGGTTTGTACATCATACTTAACTAGGATTGAATGGATTCTACAATGGGTTTGTACATCATACTTAACTAGGATTGAATGGATTCTACAATGGGTTTGTACATCATACTTAACTATGATTAAATGGGTATTCCAATGGGTTTGTACATCATACTTAACTAGGATTGAATGGATTCTCCAATGGGTTTGTACATCATACTTAACTAGGATTGAATGGATTCTCCAATGGGTTTGTACATCATATACTTAACTAGGATTGAATGGATTCTCCAATGGGTTTGTACATCATACTTAACTAGGATTGAATGGATTCTACAATAGGTTTGTACATCATACTTAACTAGGATTGAATGGATTCTACAATGGGTTTGTACATCATACTTAACTAGGATTGAATGGATTCTACAATGGGTTTGTACATCATACTTAACTATGATTGAATGGATTCTCCAATGGGTTTGTACATCATACTTAACTAGGATTGAATCGATTCTCCAATGGGTTTGTACATCATACTTAACTAGGATTGAATGTATTCTACAATAGGTTTTTATATCATACTTAACTAGGATTGAATGGATTCTACAATGGGTTTGTACATCATACTTAACTAGGATTGAATGGATTCTACAAAAGGGTTTGTACATCATACTTAACTAGGATTGAATGGATTCTACAATGGGTTTGTACATCATACTTAACTAGGGTTGAATGGATTCTCCAATGGGTTTGTGCATCATACTTAACTAGGATTGAATGAGTATTGCAATGGGTTTGTACATCATACTTAACTAGGATTGAATGGATTCTCCAATGGGTTTGTACATCATACTTAACTAGGATTGAATGGATTCTCCAATGGGTTTGTACATCATACTTAACTACTGTAGGATTGAATGGATTCTACAATGGGTTTGTACATCATACTTAACTACTGTAGGATTGAATGGATTCTACAATGGGTTTATACATCATACTTAACTAGGATTGAATGGGTATTCCAATGGGTTTGTACATCATACAAATAACTAGGATTGAATGGATTCTCCAATGGGTTTGTACATCATACTTAACTAGGATTGAATGTATTCTACAATGGGTTTGTACATCGTACTTAACTAGGATTGAATGGATTCTACAAACGGTTTGTACATCATACTTAACTATGATTGAATGGATTCTACAATAGGTTTGTACATCATACTTACTAGGATTAAATGGGTATTCCAATGTGTTTGTACATCATGCTTAACTATAGGATTGAATTGGTTTGTACATCATACTTAACTAGGGTTGAATGGATTCTCCAATGGGTTTGTACATCATACTTAACTAGGGTTGAATGGATTCTCCAATGGGTTTGTACATCATACTTAACTAGGATTGAATGTATTCTACAATGGGTTTGTACATCGTACTTAACTAGGATTGAATGGATTCTACAAACGGTTTGTACATCATACTTAACTAGGATTGAATGGATTCTACAATAGGTTTGTGCATCATACTTAACTAGGATTGAATGAGTATTCCAATGGGTTTGTACATCATACTTAACTAGGATTGAATGGATTCTGCAATGGGTTTGTACATCGTACTTAACTAGGAGTGAATGGATTCTCCAATGGGTTTGTACATCATACTTAACTAGGATTGAATGGATTCTCCAATGGGTTTGTACATCATACTTAACTAGGATTGAATGGATTCTACAATAGGTTTGTACATCATATACTTACTCTTCAAACCAGAATGGCGGATAAGTTTATGTAGCCTATCGCAAAACTATAGGCATAGGCATTTTTGTAATCATTCAATTATTAATGAAAACTCAAAACTGACAGTTGTCATCTATTGTTCAAAATATCGGAACCAACCAAGGGGGGGGGGGAGGGGGCTTGATTCAATGAACTGTTTATTGCTACACATCATGTTACAGTATATAGTAAACTTGGCAAAATTGTTGGGCGCTATTACATTATCTTTATTTCTAAGCTGAACAACTCGTTCGATTTGGTGACTTCGATGAAAATTATTTGGCGAGTGTAACAAATTATTACCCATGGTTGATAAAAAATATATCGACCGCATAATGCTCAACCTTAACGATCTAACGTTGCTAAGTTATTTCTCCTTAATTTCGTAAACTCTTCAGATTTGCATCTTTTAACAAAGTTCGCATCCCTAAAGAAAATTTATTAAACAGACTCGGTGACGTCGTTGATGATGGAAGATACGTCAGTCAGTTTAAGGTAAATTATATATATATATATATATATATATATATATATTTATATTTATATATATATATATATATATATATATATATATATATATATATATATATATATATATATATATATATATATATATATATATTTGTTTGTTTGTTTTACATATGAATTATAAATACAAAATGTCATGGGCTTACTTTTGTGATCAATTTCCAACTATATTTTCTGAATTGCTTAATATGTATTCTAATTTATATTTGGAACGAGATAATCAGGTTAATATTATAAACGACTGGATTTTTCTATGTGAACCGGATTTGTTTATGTCATTTTCGGTAACATTGATAATTCCCTCTTGACTATATGTTTTGTTTTGTTTTGTTTCAAAATGAAAACTTATTTTTTAATCAAAGCATCATTTAGTTATAGCTGCACATACAGGGGCGTAGCGAGCGGGGGGTGTGGGGGGGGGTGTCACACCCCCCAATAATTTGGTCGCTGTCGGCAAATGTTGGGTCTGTCGGCAAAAGGAGAAAAGGTGAAGAGAGCGGAAGGGGAAGAAAGAAGGAAAGCTGAATAGAGAAAAGGAGAACGGGAGCTTCTTCCGTGCCAAATTTGACTTAAAATATGCACCAGATTGCATCTAAGGACGTTTCAAAACTAAAAATTTTCCAAAGGGGGAGGGGTAGACCCCCTACCCTTAGACCCCTCCCCCATTACAGTCACCACTTCCAGATCCGTCGGCAAATCAAATTTGACTTAAAATATGCACCAGATTGCATCTAAGGACGTTTCAAAACTAAAAATTTTCCAAAGGGAAGGGGGTCCTCCCGTTAGACCCCTCCCCCATTTCAGTCACCACTTCCAGATCCGTCGGCAAATCAAATTTGACTTAAAATATACACCAGATTGCATCTAAGGACGTTTCAAAACTAAAAATTTTCCAAAGGGGAGGGGGACACCTCCTCCCCTTAGACCCCTCCCCCGTTTCAGTCACCACTTCCAGATCCGTCGGCAAATCAAATTTGACTTAAAATATACACCAGATTGCATCTAAGGACGTTTCAAAATAAAAATTTTCCAAAGGGGAGGGGTAGACCCCCTCCCCTTACCCCTCCCCCATTTCAGTCACCACTTCCAGATCCGTCGGCAAATCAAATTCTCCACCCCCCCCCCCAACAAAAACCCCTTCGCTACGCCCCTGTGCACGTAGCGTATCAATTAGCTAGATTATGCAATTTCATACAGAATCTGATTTTGACATTCACTGATTAGTTGATATGTACATTAATTTTATTCAAGTTTAACTGTTTTAGGTATAACGTTATTTGACGACTGTTGTTACTTTTAAATACTTGATGTAGTCTATCGGAGAGCGTTTGGGGGCAACCCTTAGCATCCTATCCTCTGGTAGAATCGCAATCATCGACTCATCCGCGGTAAATCTCGCATCAGCAGTATCTATAGCTGTGAGATACTCAGCCGTACGACGGCAGTTTGGACCAACCAAAGAAGGGGAAATTCCCGTCCTGGAGTACCAGTTACAGGTGTGTTGTAGTGTCTCTCCCCTTTACTAACGTGTATATGTTCATCCCGAAAATAGAGAATTTGTATGCTTCGATTGGAATTGTCGAGAGAGGCCCATTAACGTAAGGGGTTTTCATATGAGCCTCTAGGTACTTGCCTCAGTTGCCAATTAAATACTCTGGTTCTGATGTGCTGTTATGTACATTAAAAAAACAATTTTCCTTCGTAGCAGAAGACAATTGTAATAAAAAGCTGTCTCCTGCGTGGACAGATTCCCCCCCCTTCCCCCCACACCCCACCCTCTTAATATAAGTGTTTGTTGTAGCAAACCATGTCATTTTGATATCAATACTATGATCAATCATGATATAAACTCATAGTTGTAACCTACAAGACATAAAGTTTACCCCAAAAGTTTAAGTCAATCTGGTCAATTAAATCATGTTCCTAGAAAAACAATAAGTTACAAAATTTGGATAATAAATAGCCTACTTCACAAGATTTAGTTTAACGTTATAACGAAAGCTTTTAGCAATTTATCGTCTCAGACAAATTTGTATGTTTCTTGTATATAGCAATGGCGCCTTTTACCATACGTAGCTGGATGCTACATCTATCTAAACTTTGCGCGCAGAGTTCACTATCTCTACGTGGAATACCTGACCGCAATTATTACCGGAAGTAAAACTCCTGGAGCGAAAGATGACGTAAGTAATTTATTTAAAGAAAATTATCTATATTAAAAGTTCGTAATATTTTCATTCACCTTTGACCTATAATGACCTCTTTTGTTTCACGACATTAATTTATTCATCAAACCAGATTGTAGATTTCTAATTCATCTTAACTTTCAGATGTATGAATAGATAACTTTATTTATTAGGTAGAGATATTTGTCGCACTTTTATTAACATTGCTTGAAGAAATTATAAATAAAGCGAATCGTTTAAATATTTTCAGCTTATTCATAATTGTGCTTTTTCTAAATTGAACTTATTGTCTCAAATGCCAGCATTGTGGACAACTTCACATTTGCGTTGATATTGCAGTAATGTTACGTTATTTACATCATAAATAAACCAAAAATGAATCTTTATGACATCATAATATATATTATTACTTATCAAGGCGGACCTTTTGAAAGAAGTCCACGCCTTGGTTTCTTCAGGTAAACCAGCAGCTTCGTGGCTCGCACAACATGGTATCCAGGAGTGCAGAGAGGCATGTGGTGGTCATGGGTACTTGTGGGGTAAGTGATATTATGAACCTTAATGGTGTCACATCTTCATGGAGGTTTTGGGGTGTCATAGGTACATATGGGGTATGTTAAATAACGAAATCGAATACATATACGCATGTCCACTGAAGGTTTAAAGTTTAAAGGAAGGTTTAAAGTGGACATGGGTAATTGTGGGGAGTACCTTTTTGGAAAGGGTAGGCTATTGGTGAGTAGGATGGTACATTTGTCGATGGAACATAACCACAACAAGGCTCAGCGTTATCTGTGGGGTAAGTGAAAGGGTGGTGGTGAATAACATGGGATATCTATTGTAGTACATTTTCAACAGAATGTTACATTTAAACAACGTGTAGTTTATATCCATGAAGTATACAGATTGTAACTTTCCCTCAAAACGGCATTTTAATTGGACTTGTTTCTTTTATGACTTATTATTAGCTAATCGATTTGGTGTTTTGCGAGATGACAACGACCCTAACGTATCATATGAAGGAGATAACAATGTTATCTTACAACAGACGAGCAGACACCTACTCCTTACAGCCAGGGATGTATTCCAAGGTTAGTGAACCCTACTCCTAACAGCCAGGGATGTATTCCAAGATTAGTTAACCCTACTCCTAACAGCCAGGGATGTATTCCAAGGTTAGTTAACCCTACTCCTAACAGCCAGGGATGTATTCCAAGGTCAGTTAACCCTACTCCTAACAGCCAGGGATGTATTCCAAGGTCAGTTAACCCTACTCCTTACAGCCAGGGATGTATTCCAAGGTTAGTTAACCCTACTCCTAACAGCCAGGGATGTATTCCAAGGTCAGTTAACCCTACTCCTAACAGCCAGGGATGTATTCCAAGGTCAGTGAACCCTACTCCTTACAGCCAGGGATGTATTCCAAGGTCAGTGAACCCTACTCCTTACAGCCAGGGATGTATTCCAAGGTCAGTTAACCCTACTCCTTACAGCCAGGGATGTATTCCAAGGTCAGTTAACCCTACTCCTAACAGCCAGGGATGTATTCCAAGGTCAGTTAACCCTACTCCTAACAGCCAGGGATGTATTCCAAGGTCAGTTAACCCTACTCCTAACAGCCAGGGATGTATTCCAAGGTCAGTGAACCCTACTCCTAACAGCCAGGGATGTATTCCAAGGTCAGTGAACCCTACTCCTAACAGCCAGGGATGTATTCCAAGATTAGTTAACCCTACTCCTAACAGCCAGGGATGTATTCCAAGATTAGTTAACCCTACTCCTAACAGCCAGGGATGTATGCCAAGGTTAGTGAACCCTACTCCTAACAGCCAGGGATGTATTCCAAGGTCAGTGAACCCTACTCCTAACAGCCAGGGATGTATTCCAAGATTAGTTAACCCTACTCCTAACAGCCAGGGATGTATTCCAAGATTAGTTAACCCTACTCCTAACAGCCAGGGATGTATTCCAAGATTAGTTAACCCTACTCCTAACAGCCAGGGATGTATGCCAAGGTTAGTGAACCCTACTCCTAACAGCCAGGGATGTATTCCAAGGTTAGTTAACCCTACTCCTAACAGCCAGGGATGTATTCCAAGATTAGTTAACCCTACTCCTAACAGCCAGGGATGTATGCCAAGGTTAGTTAACCCTACTCCTAACAGCCAGGGATGTATTCCAAGATTAGTTAACCCTACTCCTAACAGCCAGGGATGTATGCCAAGGTTAGTGAACCCTACTCCTAACAGCCAGGGATGTATTCCAAGGTTAGTTAACCCTACTCCTAACAGCCAGGGATGTATTCCAAGGTTAGTTAACCCTACTCCTAACAGCCAGGGATGTATTCCAAGGTTAGTTAACCCTACTCCTAACAGCCAGGGATGTATTCCAAGGTTAGTGAACCCTACTCCTAACAGCCAGGGATGTATTCCAAGGTTAGTTAACCCTACTCCTAACAGCCAGGGATGTATTCCAAGGTTAGTTAACCCTACTCCTAACAGCCAGGGATGTATGCCAAGGTTAGTGAACCCTACTCCTTACAGCCAGGGATGTATGCCAAGGTTAGTGAACCCTACTCCTTACAGCCAGGGATGTATGCCAAGGTTAGTGAACCCTACTCCTTACAGCCAGGGATGTATTCCAAGGTTAGTTAACCCTACTCCTAACAGCCAGGGATGTATTCCAAGGTTAGTTAACCCTACTCCTAACAGCCAGGGATGTATTCCAAGGTTAGTGAACCCTACTCCTAACAGCCAGGGATGTATGCCAAGGTTAGTGAACCCTACTCCTAACAGCCAGGGATGTATGCCAAGGTTAGTGAACCCTACTCCTAACAGCCAGGGATGTATGCCAAGGTTAGTGAACCCTACTCCTAACAGCCAGGGATGTATGCCAAGGTTAGTGAACCCTACTCCTAACAGCCAGGGATGTATGCCAAGGTTAGTTAACTCTACTCCTAACAGCCAGGGATGTATGCCAAGGTTAGTTAACCCTACTCCTAACAGCCAGGGATGTATTCCAAGGTTAGTTAACCCTACTCCTAACAGCCAGGGATGTATGCCAAGGTTAGTGAACCCTACTCCTAACAGCCAGGGATGTATGCCAAGGTTAGTTAACCCTACTCCTAACAGCCAGGGATGTATGCCAAGGTTAGTTAACCCTACTCCTAACAGCCAGGGATGTATTCCAAGGTTAGTTAACCCTACTCCTAACAGCCAGGGATGTATTCCAAGGTTAGTGAACCCTACTCCTAACAGCCAGGGATGTATTCCAAGGTTAGTGAACCCTACTCCTAACAGCCAGGGATGTATTCCAAGGTTAATGAACCCTACTCCTAACAGCCAGGGATGTATTCCAAGGTTAGTGAACCCTACTCCTAACAGCCAGGGATGTATTCCAAGGTTAGTGAACCCTGCTCCTAACAGCCAGGGATGTATTCCAAGGTCAGTGAACCCTGCTCCTAACAGCCAGGGATGTATTCCAAGGTCAGTGAACCCTCCTCCTAACAGCCAGGGATGTATTCCAAGGTCAGTTAACCCTGCTCCTAACAGCCAGGGATGTATTCCAAGGTTAGTGAACCCTGCTCCTAACAGCCAGGGATGTATTCCAAGGTTAGTGAACCCTGCTCCTAACAGCCAGGGATGTATTCCAAGGTCAGTGAACCCTCCTCCTAACAGCCAGGGATGTATTCCAAGGTCAGTTAACCCTGCTCCTAACAGCCAGGGATGTATTCCAAGGTCAGTTAACCCTGCTCCTAACAGCCAGGGATGTATTCCAAGGTCAGTTAACCCTACTCCTAACAGCCAGGGATGTATTCCAAGGTCAGTTAACCCTACTCCTAACAGCCAGGGATGTATTCCAAGGTCAGTGAACCCTGCTCCTAACAGCCAGGGATGTATTCCAAGGTTAGGTAACCCTACTCCTAACAGCCAGGGATGTATTCCAAGGTCAGTGAACCCTGCTCCTAACAGCCAGGGATGTATTCCAAGGTTAGGTAACCCTACTCCTAACAGCCAGGGATGTATTCCAAGGTTAGGTAACCCTACTCCTAACAGCCAGGGATGTATTCCAAGGTCAGTGAACCCTACTCCTAACAGCCAGGGATGTATTCCAAGGTTAGGTAACCCTACTCCTTACAGCCAGGGATGTATTCCAAGGTCAGGTAACCCTACTCCTAACAGCCAGGGATGTATTCCAAGGTTAGTTAACCCTACTCCTTACAGCCAGGGATGTATTCCAAGGTTAGGTAACCCTACTCCTAACAGCCAGGGATGTATTCCAAGGTTAGTTAACCCTACTCCTAACAGCCAGGGATGTATTCCAAGGTTAGTTAACCCTACTCCTTACGCCAGGGATGTATTCCAAGGTTAGGTAACCCTACTCCTTACGCCAGGGATGTATTCCAAGGTTAGTTAACCCTACTCCTAACAGCCAGGGATGTATTCCAAGGTTAGTTAACCCTACTCCTTACAGCCAGGGATGTATTCCAAGGTTAGGTAACCCTACTCCTTACAGCCAGGGATGTATTCCAAGGTTAGTTAACCCTACTCCTTACAGCCAGGGATGTATTCCAAGGTTAGTTAACCCTACTCCTTACAGCCAGGGATGTATTCCAAGGTTAGTTAACCCTACTCCTAACAGCCAGGGATGTATTCCAAGGTTAGTTAACCCTACTCCTTACAGCCAGGGATGTATTCCAAGGTTAGTTAACCCTACTCCTTACAGCCAGGGATGTATTCCAAGGTTAGTTAACCCTACTCCTAACAGCCAGGGATGTATTCCAAGGTTAGTTAACCCTACTCCTAACAGCCAGGGATGTATTCCAAGGTTAGTTAACCCTACTCCTAACAGCCAGGGATGTATTCCAAGGTTAGTTAACCCTACTCCTTACAGCCAGGGATGTATTCCAAGGTTAGTTAACCCTACTCCTAACAGCCAGGGATGTATTCCAAGGTTAGTTAACCCTACTCCTAACAGCCAGGGATGTATTCCAAGGTTAGTTAACCCTACTCCTAACAGCCAGGGATGTATTCCAAGGTTAGTTAACCCTACTCCTAACAGCCAGGGATGTATTCCAAGGTCAGTTAACCCTACTCCTAACAGCCAGGGATGTATTCCAAGGTCAGTTAACCCTACTCCTTACAGCCAGGGATGTATTCCAAGGTCAGTTAACCCTATTCCTAACAGCCAGGGATGTATTCCAAGGTCAGTTAACCCTACTCCTAACAGCCAGGGATGTATTCCAAGGTCAGTTAACCCTACTCCTTACAGCCAGGGATGTATTCCAAGGTCAGTTAACCCTACTCCTAACAGCCAGGGATGTATTCCAAGGTCAGTTAACCCTACTCCTAACAGCCAGGGATGTATTCCAAGGTCAGTTAACCCTACTCCTTGCAGCCAGGGATGTATTCCAAGGTCAGTTAACCCTACTCCTTACAGCCAGGGATGTATTCCAAGGTTAGTTAACCCTACTCCTAACAGCCAGGGATGTATTCCAAGGTTAGTTAACCCTACTCCTTACAGCCAGGGATGTATTCCAAGGTTAGTTAACCCTACTCCTTACAGCCAGGGATGTATTCCAAGGTTAGTTAACCCTACTCCTAACAGCCAGGGATGTATTCCAAGGTTAGTTAACCCTACTCCTAACAGCCAGGGATGTATTCCAAGGTTAGTTAACCCTACTCCTAACAGCCAGGGATGTATTCCAAGGTTAGTTAACCCTACTCCTAACAGCCAGGGATGTATTCCAAGGTTAGTTAACCCTACTCCTAACAGCCAGGGATGTATTCCAAGGTTAGTGAACCCTACTCCTAACAGCCAGGGATGTATTCCAAGGTTAGTGAACCCTACTCCTTACAGCCAGGGATGTATTCCAAGGTTAGTGAACCCTACTCCTTACAGCCAGGGATGTATTCCAAGGTTAGTTAACCCTACTCCTAACAGCCAGGGATGTATTCCAAGGTTTGTGAACCCTACTCCTAACAGCCAGGGATGTATTCCAAGGTTAGTTAACCCTACTCCTTACAGCCAGGGATGTATTCCAAGGTTAGTTAACCCTACTCCTAACAGCCAGGGATGTATTCCAAGGTTAGTAAACCCTACTCCTAACAGCCAGGGATGTATTCCAAGGTTAGTTAACCCTACTCCTAACAGCCAGGGATGTATTCCAAGGTTAGTTAACCCTACTCCTAACAGCCAGGGATGTATTCCAAGGTTAGTTAACCCTACTCCTAACAGCCAGGGATGTATTCCAAGGTTAGTTAACCCATGTATTATTTATTTCATCCTCTTCCACGCCCAAGCATAAAAAATCATTTAAGAATTTTTCCCGAAAATGGTTAACTTTTCAGATGATGTATACACTACTCTTATTGTGGTATACCAGGTTACATGCAGCATCAGGGAGGTTGCCAAAGAAAATGATAAATTTTAAAAATATGATATATACCAATATGGTTTTTCCCATAGGCGGGATTACAGGGGCAAGAGGGCAATTGCACCCCACCACTCCCTCCACCCCACCTCACCCCTTCCCCCGACATTTTCCCAGACCTTGAGTTGGCATTTTCTCCAATTCGGTCGGTATTTTTGTTGGTTATGCCACAGCAATACTGACAACTCTGCGATACTTTTATACTAATATTTATAATGTCATTACATAGGCTAAAAAAATTATCGACCCATTGTGAAGATTCTTATTTAAATCCACTTGTTACTTTTTATATCGCTGTATAAGTATATTTTGTATATTGTGTACAACGGTTCATCCACTATTTAACGTTTGCATGTCACACAGTTCCTTCTATACCATCCAAGTATATCACATATCAAATTATGGAGTGACCCAAAGTGTCTTCAAGGAAATATTATTTTGTTGAAGGTATAACTTATAATGATATCAGCAATTAGCACAGTTTCAGTCTGTTAAATGGAGCATAAAATAACCATTGCGCAGTGCTCATTAGCATACTAGCAGTATATGTAGCAAATCTTCCCAGTCCACCGAAATAACTCTAGAGAGGCAAAACCCACTTCGGTTTTCATTTAACCGACTAACCGTCTGTAGAATTAACCTTTACAATAACAAGAAGTCAACATCTAACAGTATGAGTTTAATCTTTTTTTTAGTGAGAGAGATAAAGTACAATTTGCTTATAGACTTGACAAGTCATTGCGTTCCCCACCAACCCCCCCCCCACCCCACCCCCATAATCTTTTAATTGATTTCTGATTGGACCTACGTTCAATTCTTGCTTATCTTGCTGGTCAACATTCGATGGGAATAAATTGAACTGAATTATCTCAAACGAATGTATAATTTGATATAATATATGTTTAATAGGAAGTATATAGTACAATTTATAATGTTGTGAATTTAGATTTAATATATGTATATAGGTCTTTATATTCATAGTCATAAGTTTTCATGTTGTCTTTCTTATTTCTTGCAGGAAATGAAGTCCGCTCCCCTCTAGGCAGTCTTGATTTCTTGAGAAATGTTTCTGATATTCTTGGAGATAAATTCTCTGCAAAATCAATCCAAGAACTCGCAGAACCAAATAGTAAGGGTGGAGAAATATTTTCTTTAACTTTAACCGGTGCTATTCCCAGAAATAGGAGTTTTAACTTATAGTATTTACAGAAACTGTTTATGTCTTTTAGATAAGATGTTGCGCTTATATCTTTTCAAATCTTGAAGATTAAACTTCTTTGATTTTTCAGTCTCTAAAATGAATTAATCATTTACAGGATTTCACTTCCTTTTAAAATTCACCGCAGTTGCTGTCGTTATTGAACACAATTATTTTTCTTTCTTTTTCCTTTCATCCAATTTTTATTGGATTCGTTTTACAAATAGCATCAGTCATAGAAAGAAAAAAAAATCGACTGTGTTATAATCCTTTCATACAACCATCACAATTCAGGGGCGGTAGAAAGAGTTTGTGTGTGTGGGGGGGGGGGGGGGCACAACATCATAGGGGCACTTTATCATTCCACAACCACCACTCGTTATGCTATAAAGCGATACGCACCGGCCATATTACTTAAATATATATGATGAGTTAGTATGCTATCAATACTATTATGGTGCACGTGAATAATTAAAATAAAATATTAAAATTAACAAAGGCTTAAGATATCCAAAAGACAGTTCTTCATCAAAGGGGCACATTTTATTTGCTAGTAGGTCACATTTGCTATTTTGGAAAAAAGTGGGGGAACGTGCCCCCCTCCCAGCTCCTACCCCCCCCCCCCCCGGCCCGGTCACAAGTTCTTTCAGGTTCGGCCAGTAGACAATCGTTTCACTTCATTCTTTTCATATCATATTTGTTTCATCCTCTAAACCTCTCTGATTACTCTCATACTTTCCACAGCCATATTACGAGCCTACAGATGGCTGGTAGTGTATCTAATGGAACAGAGTGGGGACAAATTCAGCAGAGAGTTGGAAGCGACTAAAAATGGGTTCACCGCAAACAACAATTCGCAAGTTTACAACTGTCGCTCGATGTCTATTGCATACATTGAGGTATAAAATTCAAAATAAAAGGATTAAGTCTCTTTCCCGAATTATTAACCCCCCACCCCCCCCCCCCCCGCATCGACAATGATTATGACCTCATATAGGAGGAGTAAATTTAAAGAAACATGAGCTGAAACTGTCATACAAAAAGTAGTATTTGTAAATTACCATTTTATGACGGAAAATCCCCAGTTTTGATGATGTCTCTTTTTTCTTTAGCTTACGACTTTAGAGTTAGACTGGTTCTATCAGCTGATTAATGGTCCAGATGTGTTATCGGAGCTACGCAATGTTCTACTAAAATTGTTCTTTATTTAGCTTACAGCTTTAGACTGGTTCTATCAGCTGATAAATGGTCCAGATAAGTTACCTGAGCTACGCAGTGTTCTACTAAAACTGTTCTACATTTAGTTTACAGCTTTAGAGTGGTTCTATCAGCTGATTAATAGTCCAGATAAGTTACCGGAGCTACGCAATGTACTACTAAAACTGTTCTTTATTTAGCTTACAGCTTTAGACTGGTTCTATCAGCTGACTAATGGTCCAGATGTGTTACCAGAGCTACGCAATATTCTACTAAAACTGTTCTTTATTTAGCTTACAGCTTTAGACTGGTTCTATCAGCTGATTAATGGTCCAGATAAGTTACTTGAGCTAGGCAGTGTTCTACTAAGACTGTTCTTTATTTAGCTTACAGCTTTAGACTGGCTCTATCAGCTGATTAATGGTCCAGATAAGTTACCTGAGCTACGCAATGTTCTACTAAAACTGTTCTTTATTTAGCTTACAGCTTTAGACTGGTTCTATCAGCTTATCAATGGTCCAGATGTGTTACCTGAGCTACGCAATGTTCTACTAAAATTGTTCTCTTTGTACGGGGTATGGAGTCTGGAAAAACATACATCGACGCTAGTGAAGGGTAATTCAATCTTTTCTTAGTGACATTAATTTTTTTTTTTTCATAATTATGTAAAATTGAATTTTTATCAAAGTTCAAATTGATTTCCTTGTCCGTTTCGTTTCGAGTTATCTCTGTGACTAATTAGTAATTAGTACCAGTCATGAGTTTTATACGTCTTCATCGTGATTTGAAATAAAAGTTAAAATTTGTTTGAATTTGAATTTGTTATGATCGAATAAGTTCAAAATATTTATTCTTCTTTTCCAAAATGTATTATTCTGAATACCCACACCTTCTAAGTATGTGTGACTCTTCATCTTTCTGAATCTCGCTGGTATCGTGACGACACAGTATCATGTATATTTAATACAACATGTGTTATCGATTTATTGATCCTATCTGAATGTATCAATCATTGATTTCTTTCAGGTGGCTACATCGTCGGGTCCGAGCCAATCCAATTAATAGAGGACGCTATTTTACATCTCTGCTCAAACTTGAAAGACGAAGCTGTCACTCTTGTAGATGCTATAGCGCCGACAGATTTTATTTTAAATTCTCCAATTGGACATTCAGATGGACAAGTAAGATCATATTTCTTTTTCCCAGTTAGTTTGTTAATTAGTTTATTAACATTAGTTATTATTGTTTATTGTCGTTTGCATGATTGAGCTTTAGGATATAATTTGTTAATAATACTAAAAAATAAAAATTAGTTCAATAAAAAGTTTCTGAAGGTTTAGAATTTAATTTTCCTTTTTTTTTGTACATTCCATACCGGGAGAAAACAGATGTGTGGATGATATCCCACTCAAAGATAGCATATGAAACATTAATTTATTTTTAATATTATTGCTAATGTAGTACATTTGGATGGAATTCGTTCAATATTAGTCGGTTATCACCGTGAATAATAGGCGTTCTTTGAGTCTGTTACATATTCTGATGGTTTGCATTACTGACTTGGAAAAAAAAAGAGAATTCTGAATGTTGTGTTTAAAATTCAAATCAATGTGTTTCTTATAAATATATTTATTTATTAATTTGCTGATTTATTACTTAGCTTATTTATTTTTCTTCTTTACAGGTTTACAAACGATTATACAACTCAATGCTACAAACACCGAATGTTTTCTCGAGAACAGAAAACTGGGAAACTTTTGTCAACTCCGCCAATCCTCAATCTAAACTGTAATTCTGTGTACAGAACGAATGACCTATGACCTATATGTCCAATGTCATAACAAATTGATCATTGGTGGAATTAGTCTCACGTGACTTTAATCTTAATACAGGACAAACGATTGCAAGAATAACTTTAACCGTCAGTCCAGCTTTTTCATACCTATCACTATTTTATAAATTTGCGAGAAAATAATGTTTTAAACATAAAAGATTCTTCTGTAAAATTATATATCAAGGAAATAAATGTTTATAGCCAACAGTGCTTAACAAAGGGATAATACAAACCTAAAATAAATTAAAATTGATATACAGATTTGTCAAAAACGCAAGTATTTGATTCCATTATTTTGCATACAGTGTTTTTGAGACGAAGCTAAGATATCACTGATCACCATAACATTCCAAACATTAATGTTTTATTTCTAAATCATACATAGCATTTATTGACAACAATAAATGACGGATATATGATATACAATGCCGGTATGGGTTTTATTCAAACTTAAATTTGATAAAAAATACAACAGTTACTTATTTATATTTCATTCTGAATGTATGATGTGTAGGGCGTGGATAATTTAGTTTATAAATTCAATGCTTCCGCAGTTTCATATATTGCCACAAAATAGCCAAATATAATTTATATCAAGTATTCCAAACTGAAGTTTGCTTCATGTTTCCAAAGATTAAGTTTTGTTTGGAGTCTTCGAAGGGTCACTTAAGTTGTTACCTTTCAACAAAAGAAAAATTATCATTGAGCTGAATCCTACCCCCAGACCTTATCTGTTGTATACAAAACGTTCGACCAGAAGCTGTTATTATTCATAATTATCGGTTAAATGTATAAGTTTAGACAAGATGAGAAGCTTTACAGAACTTGTACAAGATATTTCTATGTCTTGAGTGAATTCTGGTGAAAAGAGGAAATAGTCTTGAAAGGTAAAACTCGAGCCACGTGATTTTGTCGTCCATTTTCCCTATATTTTAATTTTTTCTTGACTTTCATTTTTGAGTCGCAGTTGACCGGCAGTTGTTTGTCTTTCAGAAATATAGAGTTTCACTCAAAATCAGATAATTTGCAATTGTTCAAACAAAGATGCTTTTTTTTTTACTATTATTGTTCTTATTATAGTAAAGTGAACGCTTACACGCGAGTTTGTTTATGTGATTAAAAGTCTGAATCCGTCTCACATTAATCTCAATCATTTGCAAAGATCACAATGGAAATTTCTCACTAGAATGTCCCTTCAGCTATTGCAATGAAAGTGGACTATATCAACATTCAGTTAGGCCTATCTATCGAAAATTTACTAAAATTTGTACGAAAGGCTGTTTTAAACGATGAAAGTTTTCAGTTTTAGCCAAAATTATTATGTGTAACTATAAGCTTGTGGTCGACTCTTGAAGGAGGTTATCAACTGTGTGGTCAAATAGTTGGTGTTGAGTCTCAGGGCGTCGGGGTGGCACGATGGGTTTTCGGTGGTTGGAAACTTGGAGATGCCATAGAAAAAGATAGTAAATATAGCCTCGCATGTTAATACCCAGACGGATAAGTTTAAGGATATTCTATGCCCTCGATCCTCTCTTACCTGTTTCGAATCTTTTATCAGAATATCGCTGAGAATCGAAAGTTACTGCCACGTTGGTGGAACGGTCGGAACGCCCACCACCACGGCCGGATTGCTTTCCTCTTACGCGAGTACCGCGTATTGTTTGACAATGTTTATTATCATGATAAGAGTTAATTTAAAGGTATTCTCTCAGCTAATCTTGTCTCAACGTATTCCCCGATTTAAAAATAAAATCAATGCTGCCCTCTGTTCACAGCGGCAACAGATTCATTCCTTTAATGTGGCATTCTCATCTTGAAAATGGTTTGTTAATAATACAAAAGCATATGACGTTAAAAACTTTTCTTATTTTGCCTCCTTAGGGTAACATATGGAGATATCTTAGTGTAAATGATATCTTGAAGGAACACACGTTAACCTCACGCCACTGAATATTCGCGGGAAAGTGAATATTAATAATGATTAAGAATTGGTAATAAGTTTGATTTAAATTTTTGGTATGAACCGAGTAAAAGTTGGTTTTCATATATGGTCATTGTGGGTATTGTGTAAATTTCTTATATTTTAGTACGATTACAACTAGAATAATATAAATTCTTTCATATGAAAACTGCTTCTTAATAACGTTATTGCAAATCTTGCCTTGCAGCTAGACTTACTTAAATAAACTTTCCTGTTGCGTTTCAAGCGTATAGCCTATATCAACCTTTGTATATTAATTAAGAGATGAATGATGGGTGTGAATTTATAAAACCAGTT
This sequence comes from Apostichopus japonicus, assembly GCF_037975245.1. Taxonomy (NCBI): domain Eukaryota; kingdom Metazoa; phylum Echinodermata; class Holothuroidea; order Aspidochirotida; family Stichopodidae; genus Apostichopus; species Apostichopus japonicus. The sequence continues at coordinate 3,892,006 of NC_092572.1, forward strand.
ATTTATGATAGTATTATAATACGGTGATCGTGTACGGTTTTATTCAACTTTAAGAAACACTCATGTTAATAAGAGGCATAATTATTAACCATTAATAGGCCATGGTAAATCTCATAAGATCGAAATTTTCTATTTCAGTTATTGAGAATCCAAGCATGACTTGTATAAGAACTGAATCATTACTTTGGACACAAATCGAAGGTTACATCATCTACAATTTTGTTGATAAAATAAATACTTTTGAGATGAAATGAATGATATCACACCTTAGTTTGTTTTCTGTAGATCTTTTTCTTGAAAACGATATGAACTTGTGTTGACACACTGCCGTCCATGATCAAGGGCGGCGGAAGCACTTTTAATCTGGGGGGCACCGACATCAAAGGGCACTTTGCAGAAATTCGATTGGACTGATGCAGCCTTATATTTAGTACCCTTTATAACTCTTATTGTATTATCTTATTTGCGTATACACATCACTCCATCAAGGCCCCCCCCCCCCTCAAGGAAAATATGCATACAGCACTGCAATATCCAATGAACAAATTGGGAAACAAGGAACAAGTTTTCTTTTGAGACAAAATGAGGTGCAATCATGCTAGTTGCTAATGTAGAGTTTATTTCTTGTTAATATATCTTAAATTTTTTCCATTCGAAATAGCTTTGAGTTTGACCGACAGAAATTCATTAAAAGTCAGGGGCGTAGCCAGGATTTGCAAAGTTGTATGCACGACTATCTGAGCGGAGCGCCACCATCGGTTGGCGCGGAGCGTACAAGAAAATTTTTGGTTTTACAAACCCCTCAGATGGCCGGAAACGGCCCTTCCCGAGTGTTCATTCTGGTTCCCTGGCCTCTAATTGCTAACTTGAGACACCTCAATTTTTATGTAGAAAAAGGGCACATTTTTAACCTGAGGAAAAGTGGGGGGGCACGTGCCCCCCCCCCCCGGTTCCGCCGCCCTTGTCCATGATAAAGCTATTACATTTTACTTCTATGCACACATCAACAAGATTGGCTACCAAGTCAATTGAGTCAATGCATATATTTCTCGTTTCGCAAACATTTCTTTCTTCTTTAATGAAAACCAAAAGATTCACAATTTATGGTTACAGCGATAAATTTCATCAGTAGCCTATATAAGCCGCCTACACTTAAATCGAGGCTAATTTATTGCATAGGCTTCGTCCCGTGAACGATTATACAAATCTGACTTAAAATGTGGCTAAGACTGGCAAAGCAGTATTTTTGTACGGTTTCTACAAGAATATTAACCAGAATTATGTCGTAACGGAAAAGAACAATTATTTCAGTACTAGCTTGCGATGGTGTTAATAAATGCGAATAGTGATATACGTATGATAATTCATGTGATCCGTGTCTTTTTCTTTTCTCTCTTCAAATGTTTTGCATAATAAAATTGTGTTGTTCAACGTCTTACACACCACTCAGCGGTTGAGGCTAATATAACCTATACCGCTTTAGCATTTTTCTTCAGTCTGATTTTCATATTCAAGGTTAACGCCATTTTCATTCCGTTCAGCCTGTTCTTATTATCCCTACAGCATGCCAATTGACTTTTGAAGCATTCCTTGCCAAATGAACAAACTCTTCAACAGTTTTTTTAGCCGGAAACAGGCAAATTGTGCTAGGCCCGTTAGAATCTGTCATAATTACAAAATTCAATTCTCCGGCTCTCCCTTGCGCCCTCTTATACTCTCTCTCATTACTATCCCTCAATTTTCCCACTCTTCACTCCACCGTTTTTCCGGCCGTCCACCTTCTTAACCTACCTTCTTTCCCCTGCCCGTCCGCTTCCCCCTCCCCCTTCCCTCCCACTTCTCCACCCTTCACAGGCCTTGCTTTTCACGCCAGAAAATGATGTCCCCGTTTTCTGCCCGTGAATTTGTCTAAGTTTCGACGTAAGTGTTTCGTGATATAAATGCAAAGCTTTCCCCTGTAATTTGTACGTAGTTGATATAAAAATCATATAACCATTACAATTAATACTAGAACTGCCTAATGAAAAGGACTAAAAATATAAAATTAATATACAATAACATTTATACAGAGAAAACTTAAAAAGATGTTTTCAAATATATTTGTTACCTTACTAAAAATTTAATATTTACGAATGTGCGCGAGACACTCGCTTTTTAGGGATGTTACCCAACTTTTATCGTCGTTTCCTGTTAGTACACTACGGGCGAACGCCAGGGACCTCGAAAGCTAAGACTAGGGACAAATTTTTGGCTTTAAAAACGTTAGTATTGCCATAGTAGTTAACCGATACCTGGAGTGATTTAAGATATACCATTAAGTTTTAATTTCAACCCTTATCTTTGCATTTTCACAATTCAGTAACAGTTTGTTCCCATACTCCTAATCCTGGTATTTCAATTGCATCTGCCAAAAAGAGCATTGGTAGTAGTTGAGCGACATATACGTATAGATTCCGGGCTTTGTGAGCTACCACTACCAGAATAATAGATATGCCTAACATGTTCTTTAATATAAAGAAGTTCTGTAATGAAATAAGTTATTATGTTTCATCCTTGGATAACGTAGACCAAAGTTAAGCCTAGCACTGACATTACTATTTAGCCGTTTTAAAGTAGCCTAGCCTAACTTGCAGTTACACATAGATGCTAGTGACACAAATTCTACAGCCAACAGGCCTCATTATCACTTTTTGGTGAAACTCTCAGCAATCACCTTTGATATCAAAATTCCAGTAAAAAAGGTGAATATGCATATCATTATATTTGCAAAAGAATAAAATATTATGTAAGTGCATTGCTAGGGTTGCCCTATGAATCGAAATTTGACATGACAAAGATAAACATTGCCTAACCTTACCCTAAGGCCTATTGGTCTACAGTTCATTAAAAGTTTGATTTTAGAGGGTGTGAACAGTTTAGGATGATCAACTGCTTGCAAGTTCCACAAAATTTACAATGTCATATGTAATCCAAATATATATGTCCCCCAGGCTGTCTGAACCACGTAATTGTAATTGAGTTTAATAATATACTTCAAATTCATCATCTAGTGTTGTGATCCATATTTTTCTAAATGAGAATGTATATAAGGAAAATAACATTTAGTCTGATAGAATAAGGTATCTTGTTAGACCCAGATTTAATGATGTATTCTACTAAGGTTATTAGTGAATGGTTAGGTGTTACCTTTTCATTATCTAGATCTGATGTTTTGGCCAACTATGTTGGAACAAAATGCATACTGCAGTGATTTTGTTTTCTTTTTTCTTCTTATATGAAAGGTATATGATTTAGCTCCAGGAAATAAAATCCTTTTTTTGTAATGAAAAAGCTAGATAGCTTTTAAGTCATCTAAAAGTACCAAAATGAAATATTTCAAGCTAAAGGATGACCATCAATCTGCTAATAAAGTTTTTTGGCAAAGGTTTTGATATCCTTTTAATCACTGGGAACAAATTTCAGGGATTAAAATTTTAGGATCTAGTCAAAACACCTTGTTTGTTTTCAGATGACCAAATTTTCCTTGAAGGTTGTCCAATCATGGAGCAACTCCTAAAATTCACACTAGATTTAAAACAAAAAGTAGGGTTGGCGCAGTCTTTAACCAAATGACTAGAAATGTGTTGGCCTGATTATATCCTTATTTTAACCGCATAGGCCTTAGTCTGTTGTTCGGACAAGTTGGATTAGCTGATACAGAACACATTATTAACCATACATCAGAGGCAGAAAAATGCCGGTCATGTTGTTTTATGCTTATGTGTACAGTTATTTCTTAATGTAGGTAATAGTTCTGGAACCACATATAAAGTTTCAATCTGGACCAGTTGTCCTCAGTGGCATGTACTGCCCTTGAGTAGGAGGAAGTTGTATGTTTTGGTATGTTACTAGGAGAATGAAGCCTGGGGGGTGGGGAGAGGGGAGGGAATTCACCAAAGAATCCATTTGCCATGTCTTCTCACAAAGTATGTACAGCAAGATCGCATCACCATTGAAGGGTAAAGTGCTACCATCAGTGAGACATGCTGGAGGCAGTAAGGCTAGTTGCTTTCAATTTGTTAAACAGCATATTTTTTGATATTTTTTGTAAGAATTTATATTATATTGCACATAATTAGCCTACCTTCTGCTCACTGATATACATCTTATATACTTTTAATCATAAAATTTGAATTTGAAGTGTGTTTACAAATAAAATGATAAGTCTAGACCCCCAGAGTTCCTTATTCTCCACTGTTGTATAACACAGGGATGTAAGTCTTCCGTATTTTTACGGAAATCCGGTTTTTTTAAAATTCCATTAAAGTTTCTACAAAATTGTACGAATATCAAAGACAACGCGCCAAAAATGCCTGGCCCGTTGCAGCAAGCTAACTTCAATTTCCACTCATCGATCAACCAAAATACCATTTCCTGTTACACATCGCATTGCAATGTACAACATTGTGCCATGTGAACACATCATTGCGTACGTGCGAACTTCAAATCGCCATAGCTCATTTGTGTCGTTGAAAAACCTTGCCTAATTCACATCTTCTTAACTGCTGGTGCTCGACATAAGTTTTGGAATTAAAGCTTGTGATATTTGTGAGCGGCGGAAATCTACGGGATACGCATATGATAGTTGATATTCGTGATCGCATTCGAATGTGAGACTGTTTTTTATTTCGGAGTTCGCTGCGACGTATTCGTAACTTTGAGCTAGCCTAACATAACGATAGTGTGTAAGTAGTCAGCACTAGGAGTAGGATGTGTTAGCGCTAATACTTTTGAGCTAGCCTAACATAACGATAGTATGTAAGTAGTCAGAGCTAGGAGTAGGATGTGTTAGGACGGCATTCACCCGGGGTCTCCGAATAGTTTTCCGTATTTTTTTGGGGGCTGCACTTACATCCCTGATAACATACCTTGTCGATATTAAACATCATTAAATTTTGCTTTGACTTTTGTTTTTCAGCAGGTGTTGTTGATCATAAATTTTGATCCTCATGGCGGACACTCCCAACGCATACCACACTCCAACGACCACCATGTCGGTGGTCCCACCTTCCACCATGTCCCCTCAGAATCATCCCCCTCCATCTCCAGCTGAGAGGTTTGTGCAAGCCTTGGGACATGACTACAATGCTATTCCAGTTTCTAACCATTATCCAAGAGATCTGGGTCCTAGACCAGTTACCACTCATAGTCCCTTTACACTGCCTCTTTCCCTCCTGCCGAATAGTATTAGACTCCAAAACTTCCCAGGGGTTCCTGCTGGTATGATGGAGTTGAGGTCACCAATGGGTCATCAACCTACCACTGTAAGTACAGTATGTTACATAGTTAATTGTTTTATGGTTCGAGTATTGTAAGGTGTGAGCATTTGGAATGTAGGGGGGGGGGGGGGATGGGGGTGGATGGAATATCTGTACAGATATGAGAAGTTATGCTGTCCGTGTAACAACAGGCCATGTATTGTTATCAAGTGGTCATGGTACATACGGTTGACAATTATCAAAAGCAAAAAAAATAGTATCAGAAATTCAATTTACAGATGTGATAAATCTTCACAGAAGACAGAGAATGTCAACTGTCATGAGCTTCTGAATCAGTGCTAAAAGTCTATTTGCCGTATCAAAATTTATTAACGTGTTTCTAAGTTGAGATTTTCTGTTTCTCTCTGCTTGATTATTTAATCGAACTAAGAGAACTACAAATGTTTTCTTGTTATAACCCCAAATAGATGACGTGGGTATTATATTGGTTCTTTGATTTTTTTGTTTTTCTCCTCCTTTCTGCAGTTTATGCCGACCCATCCTAACTTCCAGCTGCCTTTTCAAGCTCTCAGTCCAACGATGGTACCCATGGAGTCCCCAAGCCCCACCCCTCTCTCACCTGGTTTCATGTACAACTCTGTGCCCGGGTTTAGTCCTCAGTTCCACCCAGCAAGGTAAGAATCATCATTTCATGTTCTAGTCATTGAATGACACAAACATTTACAACTTTTACAGATGTTAATATTGCCAAGGTTGTCTGCAAACCCAATTTTTAGTTGATAAAACATTCTACTGAAGCATTATGTGTTAATAGGGATTCAGAAAAATATAGCTTTTCATCCCATTTAGTCAATTTTATCATATGATATCACATAGACAGATCAATTTTATGAAATTCATAGCTGAATGCATCTCAACATTCTTGGACATCTTAAATAATTACCTTACTGACTATTGTTTGTTTAAATGTATAAGAAAAAAATGTTGTATTCATTTTTAGGGATGCACCCGATATCCAGTCCGGCCGGACTATCTGGCCGGATAGTGAGGAATTATCTGGTTCCGGTTCCGGCCGGATATTTTTCAAAATCCGGCTGGATCTTTTTCAAAATCTGGCCTGAATTATTCCTTATAAAGGTGTTGGTATTAACTTAAATCTATGTAAACTATTTCCAAAAATTAATAAAAACATTCAAAGTAAGGAAAAAATTAGGTTTAACATGTTCAATTTAATTTTCTCAATGGTCTGACCCACTGTTTCTAAAGATCAATCAAAGTAATACAACTACTGTAATAATATGAAGCTATATACAAAAAATAGTTTCAGTGAAATCATTTCTTGCAGCCTTCATCAGTTTAATATTGTGCAGTTAAAATAGACCATTCATATACTTATCAGTGAAAATACTGTTCCATTGAATCTTTACTTTCCCATTATTGTTGGCATTCATGTTTTCTCTGAATATTTATGTGTGAAACAATCTCTTATATGGTTAAATACGTCTGAATTTTTTTAAATTCCACAAAACCACCTTCTTTATAATATGCGTATACCTCACCTAAGATTTGCTCCTTGTTTCATAGTACCTCTACTTCTTATTAATGATTTTCTTTTGTGTAATGAAAAAATCCGGTTCCGGCCGGATTTTATCCGGCCGGATTTCATGTACTATCCGGCAAAATCCGGTTCCGGCCGGATCCAAAAATTTGGATCCGGTGCATCCCTATTCATTTTTAACAAAATTGGACAACAAGTTGGAATATTCATTTTATCATTACAAAATATGACATAACGTGGGATCCTGGAAGCCCCAAAAAAATGGGTAATATCAGATACCTAGATATTACCAGTTTATGAACAGCGCCACCTACAATATATATATATATATATTGAATGTTCACAGCTAGTTTTCTGCACCACAGACAGTGTTATACTTCAGCTCTTCACTTCATCCGTGCATTTATAATTACACAGTGAGTCCATTCACAGATGGCTGAATACATAGGATAAAGCAAAACATATTCAAAATAGAAACAAATGGTATTTAATTACCTGTTAGTTGGATAACCACCTTCATATGATGTTTAGACAAGTATAAAGATAGACCTACCAGTACTGTCAGCATCAACCAGCAACTGCCCGGAGGCCATTTATTATCCAATGCCATAAATGAAAACAAAGTTGAATGTTTATGTAAACATAAATACAGCCACCCACCCCTCTAGGCATTGCAGGGTATTCTGCATCAAGGATAGGGCATTGCTACTGCAGCAGTGTTTAAGTTTATTCTTGTCAGTTTAATACTGTTAAATCTGAGATAAACACAGTTTTCAATCAATTTTTACCCAGCCTTTTTTTGTACTTGGTGAGCAATTCAACCTAACAAACAGAATCTTACTAAAGATAAGATTGTAATTGACTTAAATGAAGACACTGCACAAAGCAACTTTAACTGTGTTATTTTGGAGGGGGGGGGGGGGGTGGGGGGAGGGTATATCTTGTTTCAACAGTGTTGTTGTAAGCTATCATAAAGTATCCTTTAGTTTTATTTTGATAATATTTCAAGATGGTTGGTATCAGCCAGTGTAAGGTACCTCTCATTCGGTTTTCGTATTTCCTCAGCAGTGTCGGTGTCAGCCAGCGTAAGGTACCCGAAGTCAAAGAAAAGTCTGGAGTTGGATGGCTAGATGCTGCTCAGGTGAGGTTAAAAGCTTCAGCTTTCCATTGAAACTTTTGCATCATTCTCACCCAACCTTGTAATATTTGTACATGAACAGTCAGCTTCCATTAGTTTTATTTATTAAAAACACTCCTCATTGCAGGTTTTCTACCTTTTCATTCCCTGCTCCCTGCAGTTCTTAATGCCGCCCAGAACAAACAGTATTTTAAACATTTCCACCCGCCACTACTTTCGATGATTAATTTTAACAAATTTTACCATAATTACCAAAATATTGGTGAATACTTGGGACAAAAGTTAGCTTCAGAATAGGAAAATAGAAACAAATTGCAAAACTTTTCCAAAGGGGAGGGGGACACCTTTACCCCTTAAACCCCTCCCTCTGGACGTGGATCACCCTACTGAACAAATCCACCCCGCACTGAAATATTCCTGAGCACATCCCTGCATCCCATAATGCAGGAATATCTGCGTTCTGTTATGTAATGTACTATGGTTTCATTTGCAAACTTGATAATGGCATCATTCCTGGTGCACTAATGATACAGGCTATGTGAGCAAGGAATCGTTTGGGTACGGATTGAATTGTACTGTAGATGTGTAACATTGGCTTTATCAGTTAGCGCAACGTATTGCCAGGTTATGTTCTTAATGTCTACCGGTAGAAAAGTGCAATTGCCTTTCTTTTGTTCTTCCCCTACTGGCAAATGGTAAAATCCTCTTTACTGTATACTGTCCAGTAAATTGCCTAAAGTTTGAGACTGGTGTATGATGTCTTGCCACATGTCTCAAAGGATGAATTTGGGCAAAAAGCTGTTTAAAACTTTATGGTTGCTAGGATACGGCCACACCTAGCAACCAAATCCAGGTTGCATTTTAAGAGCCCTAAATGTTCCCTCAAGTTTGGAGGCATCTTTGTAAAGTATTTTATGTCTGATATTGCAGATATTGTGAAAGACATGTGACCAGTCTTCGAATTTAGCTAATTTTGAGGAAAATTTAAGGTCTTAATTTTTCGTAACCAGTAATTAAAATGGCAGAAATGAAATAGGGGCCTTTTCTGGCCCTACCTTGAGTGTGCTCTATATTCACAAACAAAGGCATCTTTGAGTTTTAATTTGCATAGGATCCTTGTCCATTGGATGTTGTACAAGAAAAGTGCCCAAAAAAGTCAAGCGGGTCGTACGTTTTAAGAACAGCGCCCTCAAACAAAGAAATCTCACTTCTGGCCCTAATTGGGGATCCAATTTGGGCCTGTGGATAAATTTCAATATTTCTTTAAACATCATTTTTCAGGAGTGTGTTAGCCCTATTTTTAGAAACTCAAGTCAAAAGTTTGTGTATTTTATATCTACTCAAATTTACGACTCGACAATTGCGATATATTGAATATTAAAAGAGATATACATGTGGGTCATTCTATATCAAATCACCAAATTTTGGAGTATATTTTGTTTTGACCTCTTTCAAAAAGTACCAAATTCATGGTATACTTGGAACACCATGAAATAAGCATATTCTGAAAATTTCAGTTGGATTGCTTCAAAATTGGATGATTTATCTCACGTCACCCTGAAGAAATCTCATTATTTTTTTCTAGAAGAGAATATAGTAGTACAGTACTACCCTGTTTGTACAAAAAATTTCAGGAGGGTATTTTGCCTTAATATTTTTAAATGAACAATCCTCAAGTTTGGGATTTTTACAAAAAACGATTTTGCCTGAACTGTGCTGTTCCACATGTATAATTTGAGCCTGCGTATTGTAGTTCAAGGTCATACAATTCAATACTGCAGATTTCAATGTCATATAAACAAATACTATTGCAATGTACTGTCTGCTTCTGGTTTAATTCAGTTAATTAAAAGACTTTTAATACTATAAAATGAATGTTTAACCAGTACATACATGTACAGTGTGTACTGTACATGTGTAGAGTGTGTATTTATTAGTACTTGGTATAAAATAACACTGTACTTAAGTTTCTTACAAATGTTATGATGAAATTCAACATCATTTTAAAACAATGCACTTTAATTACAAAACTCCCCTCATTTGGGTAACTATTGATACAAGGTTTTCGTAGTTAACACAGCCACAGAACCTCGCTTTGTCAATGTAACTCAATTATCACATACTGCATATATATATATATACAGTGTTCGCATACATGTCAATATACAGTATATATCCATAAATCTCTGTTTAATCGTGTAACAAATATGTGGGCATGAAACTCTGGTAGTATTCCTCCCCGTAGGTTTGTTATTTGTGTGTTCTTGGGGTTTTGTTCCCCCGAGGCCGAAAGATGAGTTCTTGCGTACATATCAGTACTACAGTAGTCTTCCAACCAGCTCTGATGTAATAGGTTTTTGGGGGGATTTATATGCTGGTATGTATGTTGTATGTTTTGTGTGTGATAAGTGAGCTTAGAGTCTGTTTAAATGAATAGCAGATATATAATAATGAAACACCCCAATAGACATGTACTGTACTCAGTTCTACATGACTTCTGCTTGCAGCTTTACCTGACAGGTGAGTATTTCAAGAATTTTGGATTGCATCAGTCCAATGACAGGGGGGGAGTGGGGGGGGACGATATGACATCCATCTTCAGTAAATAGCTTTGTTATTTTGTCAGTTCCAGAAGAAAAGAAGAAAACTTAGGAATATAAGAACCTAATATAGTCAATTTGGTCTGCCTTAATTTTGATTTTTTTTCTTTTCTTTATTAATCAAGGTTTTGATCTAATTAGTCTGGTATTTCACTGTCTTTTTATGATTACTTTGTTTTATTCTTGACTTTGGGGTAATTTGTATTATTTTTCAGCTTAATGAAGACTTCTTTACCAGACCTAGTTAACCTAGTGCATAATGCAGTAGATTCTACAGTAGATTCATACTACAGTGGACAGTAGATTTATACTGCAGTAGACCGTAGATTCACATATATAGTAGATTCTACAGTGGATTCACAAACTACAGTATATTCTACAGTAGACTCATACTACAGTGGACATTAGATTTATACTGCAGTAGATTCTACAGTAGATTAATAATATTGTGGACCTTAGATTCACAGTACTACAGTAGATTCTACAGTAGATTAATACTACAGTTAACAGTAGGTTCACATACTATAGTTGATTCATACTACAGTGGACAGTAGATTTATACTGCAGTAGATTCATACTACAACAGTAGATTCTTTTCTAAAGAGGAAGTTTGTTATTGATTATTGCTACCTGAGTGAAGCAAAATAGTATTTACCCTTTCATGGCCAGTTAAGCTTAGGTTTTTCGTGTCCATATCAGGAATGCCGATTTCAGTAATTGTACCAAAAAATTAAAATACTTTTGCATTTTTGATCCAAAATCTTAGCTTTTAGGGTAAATATCACTTTGTCTTAGTTTTACCTGATGTTTCATTTCCATTTTCATATAAATGTAATTTGTGTTAATTTGCCAAACTGATGTTACCTCTAAAATGATCAGTTACCTTTAAGGTGATCAGTTACCTTTTGAAGTACTGTTCATATTGTTTACCATACTGTACATGGTGTAAATACAATATACATTGCTTAAAACTGATTCTTGATTCATTTTTTTCATTTTTTATCAAAAAATCAGAAAATTGAGATCAAAGGTCACCTACACACATATCTTCAGGTGTTTGTAAAACAGACAATTGGGATCAAAGGTCACCTACACACATAACCTCAGGTCATTGTAAAGCATCATATGACATGTAGGCTGAATCCCTTCACCATTAGTGCCTTGGGCTGACACTTTGCAGTTCTAAAGAAAAGTGCTGGTGATGACTTCATTGGAAATCAAGATATTCATGTCATTTTTTTTTTTTTTTACGATTAATTTATCTCTCTATGAATAAATTATTGAGGATTTCCTCCCAGGTTTCCAAGTTGGTACTATTTGCTTTTCCTAATTTATCTTTCATTTGCTTCAATAGAGAATCCTGGAAGCAAGTAACGGACCTTTACACATCGACGAAATCAGGAAAAGGATTTTAGACCTCGACATTCTGAGGAGTAACACCAGATCGAGTCTGGAGTCTGTCTTGAGCAAAGACCTTCATCGAGGCAGTAAGAGATTCAGGAAGGTCAAAGGTCAAGTTTACAGACTCGTGGTAAGGGCTGAATGTTGTTACGATAACATCGGGGAGGGTTAACTACGTTCAGCCATCTTAACTGCTTTGTATTCTTGAAGTGGCGTTTGAAAATTAAAAGCTTTTTACCCAATCAGCTGTAGGATTATGTTAAAGATCTTTGTAATAGGGTATCCAAAGCAAAACCTTATTCCATATAGGAGTTATTGAGTCTTTAAGTTGGGTAGACTACATGTCATAAAGGTGCTTAGAGGTTAAACACATTTCTTTTTCAGAATTCATAGTTTATAAGGTCAACGTAAATGCAGTTTGCAGTTGATAAGCTAAACGTAAAATGCAGTATGAGGTTTATAAGGTCAACGTACAGAATCATTCAAAGATAGAGCTTCACTTATAACTAAAACCAAGAAAAGTAAACGTTTGATCGTTTCCATAGCAACCTATATATCTTTTCTTCTTGTAGCAACCTATATATCTTTTCTTCCTGATTTGTACATTATTTTATTTCTCGTTAGACTCCTGAAGAACTCACAGCTCAAGTCAAGCGACAAATAGCGATGACTTCCACAAATGCCAGAAATTCATCTCAGTCTTTAGTACAGGAACAGCGATCTCGGAAGCAGAAGCACAAACGAAATTACCTCTACATGAGAAGAGTCGCCAAACAGCTGGTCTTTGTAAGTATTCGTTTATAAGATGCAGATGCTGTCAGAATCTGTGCATCCCCCTCCCCCTGCCCCCTGCCCCAAGCAGAGACATAAACAAAATTACCTCTACATGAGAAGAGTTGCCAAACAGCTGGTCTTTGTAAGTATTCCTTCATAAGATGCAGATGCTGTCAGGATCCAAGCATCCCCCCTTCCCTGCCACCAAAATTTTTCTCGATTGGTTTTAATATAAAATGTTCTTCGCACGGCCAATAACTGCATTGGTTTCTGTGTAGTTTGCCACTGATACACACTGACTGACAGTGACCATCGCAGACTTAATGAATCAAACTGAGAGCATTTGTGGTCACATGTTGATATCAGGCGATGGACATGTAAGCTAAGGATGACACATATGAGTACTTGCAGGACCATTACACTGAGACCTTGGGCATGGCACTGAGTGTCAATGGCCTCTCTTCACCCAGGTATATAAATGCAAACAAGACTGTGGCTTCACCCAGGGTGTTTGGACCAGGGGACCAGTAGATTTGACATACTGTTATGGCCCAAGAGCAACAGTGAAAATTATTCAGATGAACAGGCAAATAGAATATTTATTTCATTCGTATCATCTATATAAGTTGCATATTAGTTGTTTTCCAGCACAACAGTGAACACAGTTTTCTGTAGTACTTGTGCTTATAAGCCTTTATTATTATGATTATATTAGCTGTAACTTGCTATAGCATAAAATTATATATTAATATATATTTGATGGTTTATCTTTTCATGAAAATTTACTTTAATTGTATTTAGGGAAGTTCTTTCTGAAAATAGAGAGTCCACATTTTTTTACATTTTTTTTATTCATTCTCCCAATCCAGGAAAATGGTGCCCTCGCAGACACGCTGGCCCAGTCGGAGAAGAAGTTATCTCGCGCCAAGACAGAGAGGCGGTTCCTTTTGAACCGTCTGCTCAGCTACATGGCGATGATGAAAGACATGTCCCTGCTGGAGGTCAAGAAGACCAGGAAACCTGAGAGGGAGGTGGAACGGAGGCAGGAGAAGGACTCCAAGAAGAGGAAGGAGAGGAACAAACATAGACATAAGAGGAACAAGAAAGTCAAAGGTCAGAAAATAAAAATTCAGTCTCAACAAAAATTACCTCTTGGAATTGTTATTTCTATACCTTGTGTGTGGCTTTTACAGGTTTCATATTTAAGTTAACAGCCAAACAATTTTAAGATTGTTTTTTTCCTTAATAGTACAATTCCTTTAGTGTTTGGTAATAGACGAAAGCTTAAGCCGTGATTATTTGTGGTGGCAAAATGAAAAAAAGTAAAATGTAAAACTCTTGAATGAGCTAAAATAAAGAATAAACGGCATACATTGTTTCCTCCTGATGTTTTACTGTCAATATTTTCAAAGGGAACATAAATAATGAGCCCACAATTGCTGACATGCTGATTTAAAACTTAACAACATGTCATGTCTTTAAAAGAACTTTTTGTTGCAAACATTGCTATCATGTCACCAGTTGAAGGAACCAATCTTTGAATCAATTTCACTTCCATTAAATTGCTGGTTCTCTTTTACATAGTCCGTTTAAGGTATGACTGTGTACTGTTTTGAACAGCTGTTTATGCAAACTTTGCATTCATATGATGAGAGCTGGTACAAAGAATGTACCCCTCACTTAGCACCTGAGCTAGCCCCATCTTAGAGGATCTGCATATCTTGCCAGCCCCTGGTACAGTACCTATGTATAACTGCTTGGTTTTGTTTCCTTGTAGGCAACACCAACCCAGTGGAGATGGAACCACCGAGAAGGAAACTACAGACACTGTCCATGACAAAGCATTATATGCTTCCAATACCTCTCAATTCAACAAATGGTAAGCCCCCCTATGGTCCTCTAACCCCACCCCCATCTGCCCCCCTCCCCCCGCAAAGAACGAAAAGTAACAGCAGAATGAGCACAAAATAATCATGGATAGCCGCCCATGTTTAATTCAAAAATCATTGCTCAAGATTGTTTTACATTGTTATTAACAAATGCTACATTTTCTCCTTCAATTTTGTCATTCTCATGACCTTTGAAGGGAGATAGTTGGAATAAAATTTCCAGAGCTATTTTGGATAAATGCTCAAGCATTAACAGACAATGAAAAATGCTAAGAAAGTATTAAAATCACAAATTTTTATGTAAAGGAGAAAATATGTGTTTTGAAAGTGGCAGGCTTCACTACATTAAGGACTTGTTAATTAAAGATTTATTTTTATAAATTATGTTCCAGCAAATGAACTTCATACATTTGCTTCTTTGCAAATTTTTGTCCAAAGTCAGGAAATAGTTTAGTGTTCTCATTTTATGCGGTAGAAGTTTATATTTTAACAATTATAAAAGATTATGCAAAAACTTGCCATTATACATATTTGCATTCGTGCATTAATTTGCCCGTGGTGCATATCTTTTAGCTGTACTGGATAAATTATTCCTAATTTCTTTTCTTGTCCTACAGGTGAACCTATTTTTCCAATTGTTCTCTCAAACCTCAGAGTTCACAATCTGGGTCTAGTAAAATTTGACAGGCCCAGATATCATGACAAGAGCCATATATACACCCTTGGTTTCTCCAGCGAGAGATTATACGCCCACTACCAGGACCCTTCCAAGTCCATGTGGTACATATGCAAGATTCTCGATGGTGGACCAACTCCAGTGGTGAGTCAAAATGTGTCAAGCTAATTATTAACCTGAAGGGAAAATCAAATAAAGAATATCTTAAAATTCAATTTAAATTTATATGACATGGAAACATCATGGGAATTTGTCTTGCTTAAGTTTTGGAAATATAAAAGTTGGAAGAAAGCTTTACTGAATTTCTTTCAGACAACAACGTCATTGAAATAGCAAAGTGACAATTTTCAAAAACATTAATGTCAAATGGAAGGAAAAACCAAGTGCATTTCGTGCATTTAGTATTAATTTTTTTCCTTTGACAAATGCAAAGATACTACTACTGTGTGACTAGAAAGTCTTCTCAGACCAAACGACAACCCTTAAAATTTCAGCTATGGGGTGACAAAACTTTACTCAAGATAAGAAAATGTGGTCAAACAATGAGCAGTCAGGTATCACTCACCAGATGCATCAGGTCATGAGACTAGAATTTCATATTCCCCAAGATTCTATGGAGTAAACTCTTTCCCGCATACAAGGTCGTTATTAACTTGCTATGAGGGTTATCAATTTTACAAGAATGATAAATTCTTCCTGGATTCTTGTGTGCAGAGTGTGCAAAAGTGTTACATACCTGCCCTTAAGGTATGTTTAATAAATAGTCCCAGCTGTTGATGTGTATGTGTTTGATATTGATGGGCTTTGTCTTGAGGCATTTGCATGTGTACAATGACATGCTTCATACTAAAAATACATATTAATAGTGTCTTGTGTTTGGTTTGCTAATTACGTTAAGACACAAACATCTGTAATATTTAGTGTTCTGAAGATGGTAGCTGGCTTAAACGTTAGGATTAGTTATAAACTGCTTAGGTGTCAAAACTGAGGAAGCTGAGAGCTGCAGCATTACTGCTGCCAACCTGCATAGGAAATAATTGTTTGTGCTCCCCAGTTTCACAGGATATGGTCTGGCTGGTCTGTGGAGATAATCACCTTCGTTTGATTTTGCTTCAGTGCAGTGTAAATTTCTTAAGCTTCTTTTCTACATTTGTAAAATTTTCAGTTTGTAAATATTTATTTTTCCCTTTTACATAGTTCATGCCAAATATAATTTATAATCTTGAACATCGAATGTTATTCTTTCACCTCACAGTTTCAGATTAGTGGCGAAGGTGAAGAGGCTCAGAGTTTTCGAGGTGAAAACATCAATATTTGTCATCAGAAATTAATGGAGGCTGTCAACAGAGCCAGGTGATGAACTTTTTCTCATTTCTAGTATTTTCTGGGTGATTTTGGCCCTTTACTATGCACAATGTCGCCCTGCTGAGATATTTAATGATCGTCATAATTAATGTCAATTAAAAGATTTAATTGTCTTCTCTGATTTAGCTGGTTAACTTTGTCAAGAGTGTTGAAAGGGACCATTCACAAATTGTTCATATACTGTGCTCAGTAATTCTGAACCTTTTCCATTTCTGACACCTCTTACTGTAGCAATTGAAATTTTTTTTTGCCCGCACCCATGCTACCCTTTCGAGAGGAGACACCCCTCAGAGGAAACAGTGCCTACCCCCCAGTTTTGAGCCCCATCCGTACCAGGGAGCAGGCCATTTCAATCAAAAACAAACTGGGGTGCACCTCTCAGCAAGAGGAGACACCCGGCCGGGAAACAGAGCTTACCGCCGTTAAGATTTGGGTGAACTTATTCTTTCAGGAAATTTGTATATGCCAATAGCTTCACACTCGAACTGTCCTTCATCCCACCCTAACAACATTACCAAATGCTGATCTGGGCCTGATCCAGGATTTTAATAAAGGAGTGTGGCCCTGTTGTTTTTGAAGCCAAATCCCAACCAAAGAGGTCTTAGGGTCCTCCTCTAGGGAGAAAAAAAATTGGGGGCCACAAATGGTGCAAACTGAGGCATATTTAGGGTATAAATTAGCATATAATTTGTATTAATATTTTAATTTTTTTTGTGTTTGGTGAAAAGCTGGGGTAGAGCCAAGCCTGCTGCAATAGTATTATTTTAATCCGTTTCATGATTCCACAATATCTCTCTCATCCATTGAGGATCACGATTTTGAAAAATATTAATTTACCTTAATAAGATGAAGATTTTGGAAAATTAGAATTTGTTAAAAGAAACAAAATAAGTTAAATAGATGTAATTTTTGTTATAATTTGTCTTAATCAAAGCTGATTGGCAACAATGACTAACTAATAAATCATTAATAATTATAAATCTATTCTGCAGTGGGAAGCGAATGGTGGACGACACTCGAGGCTCCGGTGCAGAATTCTTCGGCATCTCCAATCCAACCATCTGTAACCTGATCCAAAATCTAGCAAACGCTGAGAAATGCCCCGGATACAAGATGATGCAGTTTGAAACCTGTCCGGAGAAAGATAGAAAAAAACTGAGGCTCTGGTGTGCGGAGGATCCAAGAATTGATTACGACGCCCTGCAGAGATCCCAAGAAGGTATTATAGGGAAATGAAACTGTGGAAGTGTATTTTGTGGGTTGTGTTTAGTTGACATGAAATGTTTCTAAGCGAGAAACTGGTGGGAAGGTATCTTGCTGATAGAAATGGAGAAGCAAAGATGATATTCTACGGATTTGATGGTCGGCCCATTATTAAAGGCTGACGTACTGGGATATCGAGACTTGGGTCTGACCAACAGGACAAGTTTATCACAGGGCCCCGTTTGTAGTCATCAGAAATTCATGGTACATCCTTGGGCCCATGAAAAAGTTTTCTTATAATGAGAATACATTGTACCCCCATCTGGCCCCCTATAGGACCCAGGCTGTTGGGCTGGACCTCATGTAGCCCCCAATTCTCTTCAGGCCCTCCCCCTCATATGTCAACAACAGCTATAGTTATGTATAAGTAGACACAGCAACAGGCTAAATATCAGCAGTCCTATTATATTATGTGGGGTCTTCTACCAGTTGTAACTTTAAATATAGGCTTGGATTGAAAATTGTTGGCAATAGAACAAAACAATTGCAAATGTTGTTTAAGATGGCTCTTTCAAAAATGACCAATGAGTATAATCATTTCTGCCAAACAACTGAAAGAATATTTCATATTTAGTAATTATTTTATGGAATTTGTGTTTTTTTAACCATCATTTGCAGGATATACCAAGAGGATAGACCTGGGTGGCTCCAGTAGTCGACTAACGATGACAGACAGTGAGAGATTAAGATTCATTTTGAACAGAACCAGCACGTCACACTTACAATCAAGTACAGTAGCATCTAGTGTTAGCTCTGTTGATGACCTTTCAACTCAGGATGGTGATGCTGATACCACAGATCATATTGATGTCACATGACCATAGTCAGCATGGTGGGGGAAGGGGAGGGGGTGAGAGAAGTATGGGGTGGGGTCGACAGAACCAGCACATCACATTTACAATCAAGTACAGTAGCATCTAGTGTTAGCTCTGTCGATGACCTTTCAACCCAGGATGGTGATGACGATACCACAGATCATATTGATGTCACATGACCATAGGCAGGATCGTGGGGGAGAGGGGGGGGTAGGGAGGGACAAATTGAGGGCTGTACTACTGAAATGGACGATTAGTCGTAACTCTCCCTTTCTGCTCAGTACAAATCACTACCCAGCTAATGGAAAAATGTGAATTTAAATCTTTCAGAGGAATAAATAATTTTTAGTGTGAAAGCAGAAGAAATACTGTATATTAAATCTTGGACATTGGACATATTAATCAAAACGCCAACTACTACAAGGTTGTTCTTCTTGTCCTGCTGATTCTGTTATGAAATGCTGCAATTCATATGCTGCAAAGAGTTCTGAGATGCTGCAATTTTCACATCAAGAGGTGAAGGAGAAAGTCACATGACAATACATATGGAAACAGACTTGAAACAAGTCTTAACATGAACTGCCTAATAATTTTTAGTTGCGTGAATTTGTTTTTTTCCTTCTTTTGTTTTCTATTTGCAAATCTGTATTGCCAAATTAAATTAAAGTTACTGCTAATCAATGGAAACTGATTCTGCTGTTGTTCTCCATGCAAACCCCTAAGTCACCCCTCCCGCCCCCCACCCATCCCTTCTCCTAACCTCCTATACATTGCTATCTTAGCATTGGAAGTGTGAGGACTGTCTGAAAACCAAAGCATTGCAATACGAACAATTCTCCTGGCTTGAAAATGTCCCCAATGCTAAGTACATTTTTCTACTAACATCAGACAATAAACTCAGATGTTTCTTAATCCTAATAAATAATAATTACAGAAACTAAAAAAGAGGACAGGAATGCATAAAAGGTTATTTATGTACAAAAGTTTTCATTGTAACAACATTGCACAAAATGGTTTTCAATGATATGAGATCTATACAACTACAAGTTGAAGTGGTAATATGCTACATTATAAACCACCAAACAGTCCGAAAATGAAATAAAAAGGTTTTTTTATTGTATTTTTTTCTTTTTACATTCACACAGAAATTATTTAAACAGTTTTATAATGGACAAGTTTAAAAATTGTTTTGTCTTGTAGAGTTTATCTTACAGTATAAAAATTTCCACCAGAAGCCCCAGGTAACACATGGTCAGTGCCACCAAGCCAATTCTCTTTACCATGGCTGTCACCGGCTATCAAATATGTGACCTTGTGATTTTTTTAATATATGTTCATTATTGATTAGCCATTTATTACAAGATACCTCAGGGAAAGCTGGATCATATAGTTTTATCATCAAAGTTTTCTCATAGGACTTGTTTTACTGCCAACAACCTCCTATGTAATGGAAAAACATGTCAGTCTTACCGATGCTTACCGATGTCATACATCAGGCCTTAATTAATTAATTAATTAATGGATCAATTATAATTTAGCCTTGGATTTTGTATTGTTGACCAATATAAGTCCTAAATTTAAATTCTGGATCTTAATCTGACTGTTGAAGAAGAGGTTAAAATACTCGCTGTATTTTCAGAATCTGTGCCATTCCCCATTCACTTTGCAGCACATTTTGAGGCAAAAACAGGTGGCAAAATTTAGGAGTCAACAAAATTTAAAACACTAGATGTGAATAAAAAACATCTAAAAATTACTAAGACGAATAACTGAAAAATTTAATTACACCTCTCTAAGTAATAATTCAAGGATAATACTAAAAAGAAAGAAATATTAGCATGGATTTTACAATTGGGTTGAAAATTGCATCACTTTGGCTGCAGGTGTGTTTAGCCAATATCTGTAACTCTTACCTTCGTAAAGAATTTTCTGGTGCTTATTGTCACAAATTTACGATACTTTTGAATCCAGTTTAAGTTCCGATTTTAATGACATTCATTACCTTAATGTTTGGTTTTAAATTTATAAAAACAATTTAGCAACTTCTGACCCCTTCTGATGTGCTTCTCACATGTGATTTACACAATATTCACACGTCTGTGATATTAAATTTTTTCCAAGTGTTGTAGCGCCTACTCCTAATGAAATTATTATCAGTGAAACAGCCTAGCAACGAAGTCTTTTCATCTATAAATTACAACCTTTGTTCTCAGTAATATAAACTGTAACAGCTGAGCTAACTTGCTTTATGAATATTCATTTCATTGTGTGTCGGAGCTCAGCTACCTTATACAATACATACACAGTTTTTCAATCGTTATCTGTTACAATTATAGCAAAATTTATAGCATAAAATTTATGGAAAGGTTTCAACCTGAAAGAAACTTTCAGTTCTCTTCGAATGAATTCCCGATAGTTAGAATTTGATGAGCAAACCAGCTCTTGAGTTCGCAGAAACCCAAACCCATAGAACTTTACAAGAGACAAAATAAAGAGAATTCAAAACCGCAACACAACAATTTGAACGTTAACTTTTGCCCTGTAATAAAACTTTAAATTCGATGAGCAGTTTGCAAATAATGCTATGAAAGGCAACCAGGTATTTGACAAATTAGCTGGGAGCCATGTTAGCTCCAATCCAGGGCACACATTTTGGCTCACTATTGCCTGCACTCTTTACAATATTACGACAGAAATTTATCTTGAGTCCCATCCACAAATTTCTCAACGTTGATGATTATGTAACATCAGATGAGATCCCAACAATAAGCAACTTGCAACCGTTAATATTAAATACCGCAAATATTAAATACCGTTAATATTAAATACAGCACTTCTCTCTTCTTGTTCACCCAACAACCACCGTAATTAAAAACAAAAGAGTCAGTTCAGCAGGAATAGTGCATATCTCATTGGTTGCTATGGTAACCAAATGAGAACACCTCTCTTAACCATATCCAGATCAGAAATAAAGAACCAAAAATGTCAAAAATTGTCTCGACAAATCGTGTGAAAGAAAGTTGTGAAGAGGCATAAATCTTCCGTGAAAAAAAATCTGGACATACACCTACAGAGAAACATAAAATCATTAGATGTTATTCAAACGCTTATTCCACCCTTTCGTATATATCTTTGGCGTTCTGCTACTTCACAGATGCACAGCTTTTAATAGACCACTGACACCCTTTGAAGAACATTGACGGGAGATAATGGGTTCATGGTGGTTGATGGTAGCTGTGAGTTCCTTTTCGTTTGGCTACAGCACCTGTGGGGGTTGGGGAGGGGGTAGGGGGATCAGCAGTTCTCTACGACAGGGGGTGTCCACTTCAGGCAGGTGGGGTCGATGGTCTTCCTGTTCTTCTTGGTATCCTCTTTGGCAAGAAACTCTTGGATAAGGTCTTGACGTTTTAGCACCAGATGTTTCCCCTTCCAATACTTCAACATACTCATTGACTGTAAGGTACTGACGATATCGTACGGATTTATCGCTGTCTCCTGGCTAATATCTGAAAAGACAAAACCAAATGTTTCACCTACGTTCAGAAAATCACTTCATACGACAGATTCCAAATTTTTCTATACTGAGGGGACATTTGTTGGAATTAACATCTCACAACCCCCTAATTTGTACAATGCACAGTGGAGGCTGATAGTCTGCTCAATGCCTTAAGGGCACAATTACCTTGTTAGAGAAAGATTCTGGATGAAGTCAAAATGGGCCAACAATTCAAAACCCCTGCTCTAGATAAAACTCAAGCAGTAAGAAGCTGAATTCTTGACAGTAATATTAACAAGAGCAGCAATGCAGCTGTATCTCCATCTATATTATTTCCACTGATGTAAAATGCTATTGAACATTTCTTGAAAAATAAATCAAGGTGATTCGTTCCAAGTGTCTCGCCTGGTTGAGCTATCAGTGGTTTTGCATCGGTATCCATGCAAATCACCAGTTCCAGAACAAATGAGCCTACAACTATATAGCAAACCATGTCAATATAGCTGCTGCGGTTAATAAGATATACTTCAAGTCAACTTTGATGATACTTACCAAATTTGCTCCAATGACCTTATGTACCAAGTTTCATGTTGATCTAACAATTAGGGTTTATTTCACTGTCTAGAGTGAGGTTATCTAGAGAATAATCAACGCTCTGGGTTTAATACAAGCGAAGCCAGAGTGCATACAGCGATAGCATTAAACACAGAGCGTTGATTATTCGTTAGATAACCTCACGATAAGATCAATCAAATCTGAGGATTCTATTCAAGTATGAATGAATGTCTACTAAAATGACCTCCCCATTTTGCAGCATGAAATGTTGGCTATAGGTAACAAGTTTCATGTTGATCCAACAATGTCTAGTAATTTGACCTCAAATTTTCAACATATTAAAATGTAAAGAAATAACATAGTCGTAATTGTTTGTTTAATAGGCTCGTTTTATTTCAACACTATTCTAGAAATGGCTGATAGAACTATAAACATAAAAATATAGAAGAACAAATGATGTAAAAGGAATATAAAAAAAAAATTAAAACAATAAGAATGTCATAGTCTGTCTAAAGAATAAATGGCAGCAATGTGTTGGATATTACATGTCGGCAAGGTGATCTAAATTTTTTAGTTGAAATATAGGTGACTTTTGGAGCACACATCATAAATAAGTACTATTTTGGGGGAAAGAATCTGTTGTGAAGACTGGAAGTATAAAATGATATGTTGTGAAGGTAAAGGCCCCCCCCCCCCCTCCAGTTTGTTCTCTCTGAATAAATATCATGCACAGCCGCCACTGATTGTGGACCTATCCACCAAATATGAATTGACCATAGCTATGCTTTATGTGGAAAAATTAATTTTAAGATTGGCCTCTCTTATTTCTGGATTACTGGAACAATAAATAAACAATAGGGGTAGACTACTTCGTTGAGACTGCCCAAGATAATTGAAAGGTATATGTGAATACTGCACGTAATAACCAGAAATCTGTAAACACCGCATTTCTGAGTGGTGGTGTTCACAAACAGAATGAGGTCACTACTGACGTCTGGTAGGCTACGTATCGAACCCTATGTAGAAAGTTTCATTGTTGTACACTTGCTTAAGATACTAATTTTTGTGAAAAAATACCATTAATCTAGATTTACTGAATTGTTACATGGCATGTTCAACAGAAGTCAAGAATACAGGTTTAGTAGAACCTGTATTCATACCTACAGGAGGACATCCTGACACACACAATCATGATTGCATAGATTCTTCGAGCCTCTAGCAAGGAATACAAATAATTTATTTGAAGATAGATGTTTGATAAGACTGGAATTATGAAAAGTAGTGAATAACTTAAATCAAAAAACTTTTGTACATGAATATGTTTCACTTTGCATTTACACAGCTGTCTTTTGCATATATTTTCAAAATGAAGAAGTGCATTACATGTTATGGAAAACTGTGTCTAATGGAACAGTAATAGTTTGTGAAACAAATGTTTAATCTGATTATTCAGATGACCAAATAACAGGGGCTACTTTTGCAAAAACAAATAACGTCATGAGCAAAATTGCACTTAGTTCCGCCCCTTCAGAATTTAATGAGATGAAATTTCGTACCACACAAACATACCAAACCACCTACCAATACTATCAAATTAAGTTTGATCAAAATCGGACATGCAGTTGCCGATATATTGACATTTTAGAGAATTCCCTTTAAGCCCCGCCCACTCATAAATATTCATGAAATTGGCACCAAAATAACTAGGGATCGTCTACTAATAATGGGCAACTTCTGTACCAAGTATGACCTCAATCCACTTTTGGAGTGCCGAGAAAACCTACTTACAAGCTTTGAGTCACACACACACATACCCATACACGCACACACACATGCACTCATGATTGCATAGATTCCTATGGCGCGAGCCCCTGGTTGTCAGTTTCTTCTTTTGACTTGCTAACTATACACCTGTAGCAACAGGGTAAACTGTTTATCTTTGACTTTATTTTCTATTGTCAATTGACATTGAGGCGGAGTCATGTTAATAAGGTCAAAGCCAGTGACTTCGAGAAGACTGGGATTATACAGATGACCAAATAACGGTCAATCAGGGGCCAATTTTGTCCAGAAATAACCTCTAGTCATCAGTTTCTTATTTGGACTTTCAACTATACTGCTGTAGTAACAGGATACTCGAACTGAATCTTCTTGACCTTATCTTCTCCACTGTCAATTGATATGAAGAGGAGTCATGTCAATAAGGTCAAGGCAAGTGACTCTGAGCAGACTGGCAGGTAGGTCGAAGGTGTTCCCGCACTCTGTGATGATGGAGATATTGTCTAGTCTGAAATTTGAGAAGAAATAAAAGTAAATAAAACTACGGCAGATGAATTTGTTTCCTTGGTACAGGAAAACACTCAAGATAATGTGTCTCCTTTTAAGGACACAGGGAGAAGGTTGTTGGACACAGTTCGGAAGGTACATTTGCATGTTTACTGATAATCATCGATCAGCAAAAGGCGACAGAGGCGTGTTTGGAGAAGTTTCAAGCTGAAATTCAAATCAAGTTTTACTGTCCCCTGGTCAGAGCAGATATGATGTGAACCAGGGTACATTTTTAGTTGCGGGAGAGCAGCTCAAGAAATCATCATGTTTCGCCTTCTGTTATTCTGTTCCTTTTGTTCCTTGATCGTAACAAACGTTCATAACTCAAAAAGTATTAAATGGAATTGGATCAAACTTGGTACATATGTTAGGTATGTGTCATAGATCAAAACTCTTTGGGCCCTACAAGTGTTTAGGCCCTGGCATTTTTGGGGCTGAAACTAGATATTGCTGGATGAACATGAAACTTGGTACATATAGTCCACATTTCGTGCTGAAAATTCCGAGGGTCACCAGGGGTCATTTGAGGTCAAATTACCAGACATTGTTGGATCAACAAGAAACTTAGTACATTGTGCTGAGAAGAGTGGCTAGGGTGGGTCCAGTTGCATCTTTCTCATTTAAGTGTATCATATTGTACAGGGAACAGTAGAAAATAATTTCAAGTCAGAGGGAAGTAGGGATAGTGGCTACGATTGCATCGTTATCAAGAACATAGCCATTTAAGAATGTAGCCACCTAGCAGCCACTTAGGCCTACAGGGGGCAGGTAAATTGTGGCGGGGTATTAATGCAACTAGGCCCAGCTGGAGCCTTTATTACATATATTTCAGCTGGTAGGTATTTATTTTTCTCATGCTGAAATATTACGAAAATGAAGGTGTTCAGACTATGTAGTTCCTAACTTCGCATTACTCTTACTGTAATACATTACTTACGAGTAAAACTAGCCTAGGCCTTGTACTAGGCCTAGTAGTAGTATTACTAGATGGACCCTGCATAGTTTAGAAACAAAATTTGAGAGGATTTTCAACCATTCAACTGAAGAAATACCCGTGTGAAACAAATTCACCCTTCATTAGATCTGCTCAGCAGATATAAATTGTGAAAGTTTCGGAAAAATTTTTACGGAAAATTTTGTATTTTCTGTACAGGAAAATATTGGCTCAGCCTAGCCTACGCCTAGGTTAACAACGTCGAAGTATAATTCGAACGGCCAACTAAAATGGAGGCCAAAAGTTGATAGGCATTAAATATTTCAAATAGTCTGGTCTAATTCTTACCTTCATTTCATAATATATTCATTTTATTCACCGGAAATTGTGGTTGATTGGTAAAAGTGTTGAGTTTTGCAAGGTTCCATTCAAGTTAACACAATGTTCAAATACCCGACGGAAATATTTTTCAAAGGCCATTTTTTGTGGGTAGATCGTTAAATTTTGTGACCTAACATTGAATTAATTGATGATTTTTATTACGTATTTGAAAACTGGTAGGTTTTCATTTTCCCTTGCTGTAATATTACGAACATGGGGGTGTCCGATCTTAGCAGAGTTCCTAACTTCGCAATACTGTATATAGGCCTAGGCTAGGAATAGTAATAATAGACTAGTACAAATCAGCCTTAACTTAGACCTACGCTAGGTAGGCCTAGTAACGGAGTAACGTTATATCGAACACAGAGTGGCGTACCAAAATTCATATTATTATCATTTAAATATTATCATTAAATACTTACTAAATAAATAGACTTACCGCTTTCTTCTACTGGCGAGTTGGATTTGGTAAATATGGAACGCAAATACCAATATTCTGCGGCACTGGATCTAATTGTGGAGAGTTGGGTTTGGTGTGCTTTTTACGTGACCCGCCATGCGGGATACAAAACGTCACGGGTTGTACGAGCACGTGCACAGTCTAGACGGAAATACACGCAGCCATGCAGGCTTGCACAGCAGTTCCATTTATTTTTACCCCAAACATCCAGCATATCGACAAGCGCTCGTCCAATCACAATAGGAATCAGAAATTCAACCAATGATATTGCCTTATTACTGCATGATCACCGTGTGTTTTTATCTAATTATCATAAAGACAGGCAGTTGAATTTAAAGGTACAGGTCACGATAAAAAAATAACAACACTATGTTCACCGATGTAATTGAGAAAATGGTTACGTCTACAACGCAATACCTTTAAGTACCATGCGCTGTATTAAAAATCACCTAAAATATAGCGGAAAACGTACCAAAAGTATGTTTTCTGCTCATTTTAAAATGTTATCAATAAGTAACATTTAAGTGTCATCGTGTGCTGTACACTACGATGAAATTTCACATCAAACAGACATTTGGGTAAAAACTAGTAGGCATTTAAAGAGCCCTCAGACTGAAAACGATTGGTGTGAGATAATCTCCATATATGTAATATATGGAGATAAAAACTGATTCCACCCATTACAGTAAGTAAATTTGATTTTACCCAAGGTCGAGAGTTGTTCACAGCCATCTTTCTCTCAATGACTTAATGCAGCAGCTCTATGCAGTTTATTTGGCAATTCATAGCAAACCTACTAGTAAGTTTTACTTAAATGAGATTGCTACTGATCAAATGAAACACTCTCCCAAGATCTTTAATAACCCAAGTTAAGGTTAAAGAGCAAGTCTTTCAAAAATTTGATGCTTTTTCTCAACATTTCAACACCCTGTATTTAATGGTAGGGTCAATTATTTAAGGGATCAAACTGGAAAATTTAATAACGTTCCAATATTAATTTTGCTGTATGATATGTTTTTGCATTTAATAGTCAGACAGATGGGGTACACTGTTAATTAGGGAAATTTTGCCACAATTAACTGAAACAGAAACATCATTTTTGGAATACAAATTTATTAATTAATGTCTACACAGAAAAGTTCAAAGTGCTTCGTGCATGCTATTATTGGACCACCAATCCCTTCAAGATATTACTAAAGATGCCCTTTGAGAGTAAGGAGTAACAAACCTTTGATGGAGATTTCGCTAGCACTAAAATGACTGAGATATTTTAAGAGTACACCCTTCCAGTAACTTCTGTAACTGATAAGACCGAGATCGGAGAGGGGTTTCTCTGGAGAACCAACTTTCTCTTCAGTTTTGGACAACAAATAACCTGTAAAAATAGAAAACAAAAATATAAAAATATACTAATAATGACCATTCTCATTATATAAGTAAATGAATAACTGAAGATTGACTGGGAAATGTATAAACTAAACGAGAGCAACAAAATGGTTTGGCTGGGATTTGAACCTTTTGGCTTCCGGTTAGATGTCTGAGGAACGCAGTATGCAAGGTACTGAGGATTCAGACTTCCCTCCCCACACACCTACCCACCACCCCCCCACCCCCTACCTACAATGGATGCTACAAACTAAGGGCTGGATAGCCCCCTTTGCTAAAACACAACATGCGGGGAAATATTGTATGTTCTTTATTTTTCACTTTATTGATTTGATCTTCAATTGGGTAGGGTTCTAACACTTATCTGAAGGGTTGTAAAGTTACAATATTACCAAATGATAGTAGTGTGTTCTTCATATGATTCCTGAATTCAACTTACTGAAGTCTATCAGCATTTTGTCGTATCCCTTTCTCATGTACTGTGGAAGGGTCAGTATACAGGATGGGTTCTAACATTATCTGAGGGGTTGTAAAGTTACAAGATTACCAAATGACAGTAGTGTGTTCTTCATATGATTCCTGATTTAAACTTACTGAAGTCTATCAGCATTTTGCCGTATCCCTTTCTCATGTACTGTGGAAGGGTAAGGATACAGGATGGGTTCTAACATTTATCTGAGGGGGTTGTAACGTTACAAGATTACCAAATGACAGTAGTGTGTTCTTCATATGATTCCTGAATTCAACTTACTGAAGTCTATCAGCATTTTGCCGTATCCCTTTCTCATGTACTGTGGAAGGGTAAGGATACAGGATGGGTTCTAACATTTATCTGAGGGGGTTGTAACGTTACAAGATTACCAAATGACAGTAGTGTGTTCTTCATATGATTCCTGAATTAACTTACTGAAGTCTATCAGCATTTTGCCATATCCCTTTCTCATGTACTGTGGAAGGGTCAGGATACAGGAGACATTGTAGTTCAGGAAGGAATTCTTCTCCTGTAAGCAAAAACATAAATAAAAAAAATAGAGAAATTTTCATTTTGAATCTCAAAATCCCCTCCAAACTTTTTTCACAAGGGTTTCATGACAACCACAATCTGTATCTAGTAATACGTCCCAACAGTGTTCAGAGGGTTGACAGAGGTGAAGCATGTAACCAGTACAAACCTGATACATATCTGTAATAAACCCAGGGTAAAAAGCGTCCTTTTAAAGCACGCCCTATTCCAAACCTCATTTTTTTCCGAATAATTATGATCCAAAAAAGAATTATTGAGGCTTTTATAGGCAGGGATATATGCTAAATAATTTACTTGCAATTTAGTGTCCATTTTAGGCTGACGGACAAATGTCTACAATTAATACGACATCAAACCCAGTGTTTGGGTTCAATCTTGAAACAGGAAAGACTATAAACACACTATGCATATTCATGAGTTTTCACTGCCAGACACCTTATTATCATAATTAGGGTAAAATGAATTGGTTAATTTGACATTAAGATGAATTTTCCAAGAACAAAATAATGCATTTCCTTCGCATCTATCCTCCACAAAGGCAATCATATTCTATGAATATTCTGAAAATGGGATAATTATTCGTATCAGAGAGGGAGAGATAAATGTCTAGCCGATATTCATTTCATGAGGGTGTGGTAGAGAAGTCCGTACCTAAACTTTTGTGTTTTAAGGTATCGGAGAAGTCGAAACAAGGTTTCTCATGCCGGCGACCTTTGACCTTACCTTGGAGAAGTAACCAACAATGTGGCAGCCAGTAGTGTCATTTTCAGTCATAATGTAGAAGAGGAATGGTTCAACGTCGTAATAGAGAGTTTTATGGTCCAGGAATAACTTGGCAAGAAGACAGAGGTTCTGGCAATAAATCTGGAAGAAAAAAAACGAGAGAAAACAGTTAGAAAAGACAACAGGTAATTTGATAATCAATCTAGGTATTTTTACTTTTTACAATGAATAAATTATAAGTTACTCCTTATGGTTTACAAAGAAGGTATTCATGGCCTGGCACCTAGTTTACTTATAATCTTTAGACAAAATGTATGTGCCAACTCAGAAACTACATTCTGAGAGCCAATCATTACATAAAGTTAACTCTGTCAAACAGTCCAATCGTCCGGAAACAATCCAAGTTTTTTTAAAGTGTCCCCCCTTCCAAGATTTGGCTCCACCTTTGTGGAACGATCTACATAGTAATGTTTGCCTATAAGCCCTTCCATCGAAACATTTAAAAAGAGATTTCAGACTTGCCTTAATAAATGCAGTTATTGATTTTAAGTGTTGCTTAACCCATTTGTTCACCAATTTAGTTATAAATTTTATTCAATATTTTTTCTTTTTTTTTTTTTTGGGGGGGGGGGCTAGTTACCAGCATTTGTGCCTGTTGATATTGTTGTATTTTAAGAATTGGATTTTAATTAACTATTTTACTGGTTAGGTTTAGTTTTCAGTTTTAGTGTTACCTTCTTGTTTGTATTATATTTTATTTTTTTTTTTTTAGTGAATTTAATTATGTAATAGTGCCTCTGATCATGTTTTATGGAATTGTTGCACTTTATAAATACATTTCATTATTATTACTATTAGTATTTATGTGGTCTTTTCTTAAAGATCTGTTGTACATTTTCTATTTAAAGTTTCCAAAAAGAAATAAAAGCAATGTAACTGAGGTTGGTTAACTTTGGCTTACCAGTGACTACCATGCTGGTACTGGGGATTCCCCAGACCTAGTAACATTACCCAAACCAAGCCATACAGTGAACTGCTGGATCTAGGCTGATTACACAACTAGAAAGTACTTTAATATTTAAAATCAGGGCTGATACTAATGTGCAACAGATAGAATCATGAGGGATGATAACCACCCACTCAATAAATATTTCGACAGAGCGGTTATTCCTAGAAGTGGAAGGATGCGGCTACCACCATCTCATACGAATCGACATTCTTCCTCATTCATTCCACAATGAATCAAACTTTATAATGAAAACTTTCAACGTTAGATCTCGTCTGGCTGTTTCTTCTGTTCCGACTGTACTCTCTTGCCATTGTCCTGAGCTTTGTATATTGTTTTACTGCATGTTTTAAAATGTCTTATATTTTCATATTCTTACAATTGTTTGGTACTGTAACGTTTTAGGTTTTCATATTTAAATGTTTGTATCTCATGTTCTGTTTCATATGAGCATGCAATTACCCTTGTGGTTTAATAAAGTTGATCTAATCTAATCTAATCTGGTATTAATACGATCCCAGAATATTTCCTTTTGTTACTTGCACAAATGACATCTTTAATATTACTCACAAAGTGTTAACTGATGACTCACTCCAACAAATCCTATGCGACAAGTTTGTTGACAGCCAAATATTGACATACATGTAACCACTTAACTTGTGTAAAGTTAACCCTGCACAAATGGGGAATTACACAACACACCTGCAGCAACCTCAAAACATTTAAGCCATAAATTACCTTATTTTTCTTCCCATCGACTTCAAAGACTGAGATGTTTTCCATGCGGTAGATCTCATCCCCGGGAGGATGGCGCCAGATACACTTAGCCATATGCCTGCGTAGGATCGTGACACTCTTTGCATACTTCAGGCAGAATTCGCAGATGTAGAGCTTTGGAAGTCGAGAGTATTCTTCGGGGTATGGGGAAGAGTACCAGGTGTCCATTTCAAAGCGACCAAATTCTATCTTCTTTAAACCCCCGTCCACTGATCGGCCTTCGAAACCTCTTTCCTGAAAAGATGAGATCAATAATATCGTTGTTTTACTATGGACAGATCAGATGTTAACTCTTTTACCGGTGCCGAGATTATGACAATAGCCAATGGCAGGGGACAGGGTGAGGGGAAGGTGGGCTGGAGTAGCAGAAACTGGACATCTATTAACAATCATCTGCTGGTAACTTTTAT
The DNA here is from genome assembly GCF_037975245.1 of Apostichopus japonicus. Taxonomy (NCBI): domain Eukaryota; kingdom Metazoa; phylum Echinodermata; class Holothuroidea; order Aspidochirotida; family Stichopodidae; genus Apostichopus; species Apostichopus japonicus. Next base: position 3,924,223 of record NC_092572.1, read on the forward strand.
GGTGACCTAATTAGACCGACCCCCCCCCCAGGGTAAGCCAAAAAAAGGGGTTCTTTATTTAAATTATGAAGGGCATATATTTTGTATGACTGGTAGATAAGGGAGGTATGGAAATGGAAACCTTGAAGACACCGACAACTAATGATGGATTCATCAAATCAAAGCTGGCTTCACAAACCATTTTAGATCCATTCCAAAGGGACATATTTTTTTTTTCTCTTGAATTTTCAGAGAGTTGGTGGGACCCCCAGCACAATGAAATAACAAGCCAAGGATGAGCCTATAGTATATGTTGGTTATTAACCTGTTTTATAATTTGCCAAGTTCCAGTTTTCTGTTACCTGTCATTCAGCCTCTGAAGAAGATCCTGCTAGGATCGAAATGTCAGGCCCACTTACTTTTACACATTCTCTTACATAGAGGCTCTTTAGTGGATAAGCAGTTTGCTAACAGTTTTTGTTTTATTCGTTTTTAATTTGAAGATCTATTTCATGCAGCATAAGTAGGTGTTATTACTAACTGTAAAACCTTTACTTTTACGTAATGCTGTGATATAGAACTCTTCTTCTACATCTGCCAAGCAGCCTGAGACATGATAACGTACAGTTTGTTACCATACCATGACAACTATCGCTCTACATCATGCATGGCAGCATGTTACTATTTAACCTACCATATCCTCTGCTGCCCTCATCTGTGCTTTTCTGAACAATTCCAGGTCATATTACCATGACAACCATCGCTCTACATACTACATGGCAGCATGGTACTATTTAACCTACCATATCCTCTGCTGCCCTCATCGGTGCTTTTCTGAACAATTCCAGGTCATATTACCATGACAACTATTGCTCTGCATAATACATGGCAGCATGGTACTATTTAACCTACCATATCCTCTGCTGCCCTCATCTGTGTTTTTCTGAACAATTCCAGGTCATATTACCATGACAACTATCACTCTATATAATACATGGCAGCATGGTACTATTTAACCTACCATATCCTCTGCTGCCCTCATCTGTGCTTTTCTGAACAATTCCAGGTCATATTACCATGACAACCATCGCTCTACATACTACATGGCAGCATGGTACTATTTAACCTACCATATCCTCTGCTGCCCTCATCGGTGCTTTTCTGAACAATTTCAGGTCATATTACCATGACAACTATTGCTCTGCATAATACATGGCAGCATGGTACTATTTAACCTACCATATCCTCTGCTGCCCTCATCTGTGTTTTTCTGAACAATTCCAGGTCATATTACCATGACAACTATCACTCTATATAATACATGGCAGCATGGTACTATTTAACCTACCATATCCTCTGCTGCCCTCATCTGTGCTTTCCTGAACAGTTCCAGGTCATATTGTGAGGTCAGCCCGTCTAGGAGTGGTTCTCTGGACTTGTGATACTCATCCCGATGCTGTCTGTTCCGGTCAATCTGGTCTGGGATCAGGTCCCTTCGCTGTCTTCTCAGTTCCTGAACCTGGTATCGTTTCTGCTGTTGTATTCGTTGTGGGCTCTAGTTAGGAAAATAACATACAGTACTATAATGTTACATTCTATAAAGTTTCTCTAAAATAGCATACTATAATGTTACATTCCATAATGTTCTCTTTAAAATAACATATTATAATGTTACATTCCATAATGTTCTCTCTAAAAAAGCATACTATAATGGTACATTCCATAGCGATCTCTCTTTCATAATATTTGTTGATCCTACCATTGTCTATAATGTTATACTGTACAGCTAGGTCATTCATCATACCGAACTTAAATCATAAATTGACTATCCTAAGCTTGTTAGGCTCACAAATTGCAGTGATATGAAATGTGTGTTTTGTGCGTTCATAAATTGATATCCTATAGCATTTCACTATCCATCTTATTGTCACAACCTTTCATCCTTTTCTTCTTTAAAGCAGTGTGCATAAAACAATTAACAGTAACCATGCATAGTGTAGGCTGAGGAATGTCAGAGGTCAACTTCTAGTCTGTTTTCATTATTTCTCAATCTCAATGACTCACTGTGGTTTTGGTTTCATAAATTGACTATCCTAAGCTTGTTAGGCTCACGAACTGGGGTGATATGAAAACGTGTGCTTCTTTTGTGTGTTCATAAATTGACTATCCTTAGAAGCTTGTTGGGCTCACAAACTGGGGTGATATGAAAACGTGTGTTCGATTTGTGTCATCATAAATTGACTATCCTAAGCTTATTAGGCTCATGAACTGGGGTGACATGAAAACATGTGTATGTTTAAGCTTGTTGGGCTCACAAAGTGGGATGTGGATGATATATGGTTATAAATTGTTCATAAAGTTGAAGGTTTACAGTCTTGTATGAGGCTAATGCCTCCTCACATGACTTTACAACTTAACCCCTGGTCATTGGTAACTTGTCACACCCACACACCAAAGTGTGCACAATTCAATCAATCTCTCCTGGGGCACCACAGTGCACCACAACCACGTGTCCCCCAGGGGACTTCCCACAGGGTGCAGCCACAAACCGGCGCACACAACTATATTTACAAGTTACCTCGCAGGTCCCCATTTATACACCTGGGTGAAGAGAGGCAATGGAGATAAAGCGCCTTGCCCAAGGACACAACGCAATGATCTGCCCAGGGCTCGAACCTGTAATCCTTAGATCACAAACTGTCCACTGCCTTAACCACTTGACCACTTGACTTCATGAAATGTAAAGGATTACTTGACCACTTTTGCAAGCAACCTGTGCCAGGCCCTGCTGGTAGGTTCTGATTGGAGATTGTAGCTTGGCATGTGGAACATAAAAGTAGAGTGCCCACCCAACACCATGGCAACAGCTCTATATGTGTGGCATATACAGAAAGGATCACTTTAACAACACTTAATGAATGTGTTATTTACCTATAAATGTCATCTCAACCTTGATGTAAGGTTTAAAATCAGCCAATCTTTTGCATTCATTTTTTACCTGTAACTTTCCTAAGCTACAAGTACATTTATCACAACACAATTAGAGTAGAGTATGTCGTCCACCTGGGAAAGGTTAACCATCGGAAAATTGTCCTAAATTGATCTACTGTAGTGACTTATGTGAGGGATCATCATACTTCTTGATGCTTGGATGTTGAAGGGGACGAAATAAACTGTTGACTGTCTAAAACTCTGGAGGATTGGAAGTGATTTCAGGCATTTTAGATAATCCTGCGTCAGACAAGAAGATCACAGAACCGAGAACTGGCAGATGGTTTGGGGAGCACTATGCTAACCTTTCACCTAGATTCTAACTCAAAATCTAAGTAAACAGTCATGATGGCATAAAATGAATGTGCTGTGATAGTCCAAGTAATCAGATATCATGTACTGGGTTGAAAGCGTCTATCAATACTCTAGTGGCCTTGGAAAGTGACAAATTTAGTTTTAACAAAGAAATAAATTGTGATACAACACCACCAACAGTACAGTATGGAGAGTGTTCTGTCGGTCATGTCACTGGCTATTATCATTTGCATCAACTTCTTACAAAGTTCTCCAAATGTTGTTATCTCCAAAATGGCATTGCATGGAAGGGGAAGTTAACTTCACCAGGAAGGTTTAAATGTTCCTCTTATACCAAATGTTACCCTTGGATATTTACTTTTAACTACATACAGTACTATCCAAGGTTATAATGCATCTGTATGATAAGAAATTACACTATAAACACAGAGGCTCAGTAACACCATGCATGTTAGGTTTGTCACAATAGATTTATAACGATTTATTGAGAACAAATTCCAAAAGCACCAAGAAATCATCTTATATCCATTTCATCCAACTGTTTATGAAATTGATCTTTAACAAAACCGTAAAATTCATAGTCCAGTTTCATATCTTCTTTCATTTTTTCTATAATATCTGGTCGTGGCCTCTCCTTCTCCTTGGTCTTTACCTTCGACACGAATTCCCTAGTCTCCGATTTCTGGTACATCTCGTATAAGCCCTTAAAATGTGCGGGATATTTTTTCTCTAAGAGTTGCAAAAATTTGTCAAATTCTTCTAAAATTCCGACGACGGAAAAAGTTTGGGACGCGATCCTCTTCGCTCGCTCGATTGTCTTGCGAGCCATCTGGCTACAAATGCTTGTGACGCCGCAGAAACGCGGGTGTATCGTTTTGCCAAGCCAGTGACCGAAGCAGGTATCGTTCCGAAGAGACTTTTGACAGTGGCTAAAGTAATCTCGTTCGTATTTTCCTTTCAGACCTGTGTCTGGTCCTTGGATGCCATCACCGCTCTTTTCAAAGTAGTACGCGGACAGGAATCTCTCCAGAGGGTCCCTTATCAGGCTGATATAGACAAGATCGCCGGAGTCTCTCAACGGTACGAACGACGTGTCCACGTAGAGGAACGCGGGCCGGGTGGCGTTGTCCACGTACTCCTGGACCATGGACGTCCTATCGCGACGTCTCTCCTTCACGAGTTTCGTGAGGGCCGAGACCTCACCCCAGCCGTTCTTCTCTTTGAGATTACTGACCAGGTAAAAGAGTGTTCTACTGCCACACTTTGGAATGATAAAATAAACAAAGGTGGTGTTTGGAACGACTCGCTCCACACTAGAAATATCTCTGTCGACCTTCGGCGTGACGACCAATGTCTCTTTAATGATGGGCTCTCTAGAGTCTTCGTTCGAAGATCGCATCTCCGACGGAAATTTCCCTTGGATGGCTGCGTTTTTACCATCGGACCTGATCAAGCCAAAGATGATGCCGAGGAACATTAATGTCAGTAGGAACAGAAGTAACCTCAATAACTTCCTGATGGGAAGATAAGTTGAGATGCAACCCATATTTCAAACATGAATTGTCATTTAAACAGCTGTACATACTTTAACCCCAAAGTATGTTGTTTCTCGGTTGTTATTCACCAATTATCTTAATGTCATCAACACATGTGATCTTGATATAAAACTGCTGATTATAGCCAAACGTGATGGCATGATAAACTATTACACATATGTAACTTGAGAACGTTACAGCTGTTTCTTTTGCTTTAAATATCTGTACATATATCTTTCCTGTATTTTCAGGACTCTGCTTCAACAAAACTTCAAAATGGCTACAGTAAAAGTCGAACAGTTAATATTTGCCATAACACTGGTTTCATGAGAACTTGAAGAAAAGAAATTTTGTTTTTCAAATGTTCCTCATACATGCGTCTGAAGGGTTTTGCTGATCATAATATGGTTTCAGCTCAACTCAGCTAAGAGGATGTCTAACACATTGCAATCCCTTCCAAAGCCACTTTCTGATTATTTTACAGAAAAATTCACAATTGGGTTCTATTTAGAGACAGATCATATATTAGATATGAAAACAGGATTGTGCTCCTTTAAAATACAGACTGAAACTCTGTCCTTGTTTGAATAATCGCAGGTTATCACCATGACAACTTGAGAACTGGATATTAAACACTGTAGATATTATTAGTTACCACCATTGACATATAAAAGCTTGTGTGACAAAGCAATAGCTAACAGACCAGTTTGTGTTTGCTATTAAAGCCATATGAACAAGTCTGTTATATCATTAAATACACACTTCAGGGTAATGTTTCAGTGGTTAACTATGAAAAAGAAACGATGTCCGCCAGTGATGAGAACTATACATAATACAGAATGACACTGAGATGAAAAAAAGGAAACTTAAATTATGACCAAATAGAAAACCTCAAAGGATTCTCAACCTTTGCATCCAATCCACAGCCAAATTTCTAATACAATTCAGTTAACCAGTCTACTTGGTATGTACTGGAGTTTACAGACTTTATAAGTAATGCAGAGAGTGCATTGCCTGCAGGGAATTATTGTGCAAAAAGACCTTGACAACGAAGATGGGCAATGTTTCCTTTAAATAAATAACTGGAAAGGTGTGACAAAATGTTCATTTCAGGTTATCACCATGACAACTTGAGAATTCCATGTTAAACACTTTAGATCATGTTATTAGGTACCATGATTGATAAATAATATCTTGAGTGACAACAGAGAGATATTACCACATTATTGGTTTGCTGATGCCATAGCAACGACTACCTGTCTCAGTTTAAAACGTACGAATACTGCAGACGATATTTTCTTCAGGGTAAGACTCTAAGCAATAACCCCTCGACAAGAAATAAGGGTAATGTTATAAAACAGATAGAAATTGAATATCAAAACTATATATATATAGGTTCTTCAAGCTTAACTTTTATATGAAAGTAAATAGCACTAATGACAAGAACAAATTGTTTAAAGTATCTCTTCCAACCACCACTTTTAAATTTTAACATCAACAAAGATGGTTTAATTCCACCGGATGTGAAAAGACACTGGAAAGCAAATATTTTCTTCAGATCAAAATTTTTCGATGGAATTCCAAATTACGACTGAGCAGGCGTTGTCGAACCGGATCCAGATATTCGCAGATGTTCAAAAATGATGTGAAACTTTTGAGACATGATTTCCTGTTTGTTTTTCAAGCTAAGTGTAATTTCTCCAGACATTCGAGCAACCGATCGGAAATGAAACAAGCATTTCCAAGTTTAATCCGAAGAATGCAGATTGAGAACTGTTCATAGAGGTGGCTAGTGATTCATTAAAGGAACTGGATCTTGACTAAGAAGCAAGAAGGCAGTGAAAAGTCACTATTTAAGTCACATAAAATAAACTTTGCCCAGGAAATCCTTAAAATGTTAACTCCAAAAGGACATGTATTTATTTCCGCAGTGACATCAGTACAAATGTATCCACAGGCCATGTAAGCAAGAACAGTCCACAAAAACCCGGAACAACTTTCAACGCTGATTGATTCCAAAATGTCAAAGGTCAGGAATTGTTATTTACATTTCCTGCTATCCAACTACAACTTCATGTAAAACTTCATGTAAAGTCCAATATTCATAGCACTGTTATCCTTTTTGATAAAATACAGAATTTTAAACTGCTTCATAGAATCTGTCTCAAGTGGTGGAAATTCCTCGTAAATATCAATCCAATCTTTCAATACATTGAAACGTTTTTTTTCTGTTTCTCGTCCCTTGCTTGTTGGTGGCTAATGATAACACTATATAAGCCACCATGAAATGCCAACGCATAGGACTGTTGAGATAACTACGTGTCATAAGAAGGACAATGAAGTTTCCATTGGTATAGTATTGGCTAGTTTTGATTGTACCAACAGCTAGGGGCACTGGTCCATGACACTGCTATTGGGAATGGCAGGTCAACCATGACACACTAACAGAATTAGTACAATGACTGTGTAAACTTCCTGTGTGCAGACTATACTGTGTAAGTTGCAATATGCAACACACATACTTCATGTGTTAGAGAATATACTGTACACTACTTTATGTGTTCGCATACTGTACAGGAAATAAGGTATGTGTTCCCATACTGTACAGGGAATAATGTATGTTCCCATCCTGTACCTGGGGATAAGGTATGTGTTCCCATACTGTACAGGGAATACCCATACTGTAAGAGCAATAATGTATGTGTTCCCATACTGTACATGGAATAATGTATGCGTTCCCATATTGTACAGGGAATACCCATACTGTAAGAGCAATAATGTATGTGTTCCCATATTGTACAGGGAATAATGAATGTGTTCCCATACTGAACAGGGAATACCCATACTGTAAGAGCAATAATGTACATGTGTTCCCATACTGTACAGGGAATAATGTATGTGTTCCCATACTGTACAGGGAATACCCATACTGTACCAGCAATAATGTATGTGTTCCCATACTGTACAGGGAATAATTAATGTATGTGTTCCCATACTGTACAGGGAATAATGTATATGTTCCCATACTGTACAGAGAATAATGTATATATGTTCCCATACTGTACAGGGAATAATGTATGTGTTCCCATACTGTACATGGAATAATGTATGTGTTCCCATACTGTACAGGGAATAATTGTATATGTTCCCATACTACACAGGGAATAATGTATGTGTTCCCATACTGTACATGGAATAATGTATATGTTCCCATACTGTACAGGGAATAATGTATGTGTTCCCATACTGTACAAGGAATAATGTATGTGTTCCCATACTGTACAAGGAATAATGTACAGTATATGTTCCCATACTGTACTGTAGGGAATAAGGTATGTGTTCCCATACTGTACAGGGAATAAGGTATGTGTTTCCATACTGTTCAGGGAATAATGTGTCCCATACTGTACAGAGAATAATATATGTTCCCATCCTGCACCTGGGTATAATGTATGTGTTCAAATATTCATGATTAACCCCTGGGTGGCAGAGGGACACAGGTCGAACTATTAAATTGCATGAATTTTCATCGATATTTAAGATTGTACCAAACATCAATTTTATTTGTTCAAGCTGACATATTTAACCCAAAGTCTGAACCTTGTTTTTCAGTTGTTATTCCCCTATGATTAAAATGCATAGCTGGTGTGGCCTTCATACAATAACTGATTATTTACATCCAGATGTCAGGATATCATAAAATGATATTACAGCCAGATGTGAGGATATCATAAACAGTTACATTTTATCATTTGATAAATCAGAACCTACATACAGTAGCATCATATTAGATTGAGAATCACATGACAATTGTCATGTTGGACAGTGGTACATGGTTGGAAATGTTCTGTTAATATTCAAGACATTATGGTAACATAAATGGCAGACATGCACATACTTTCCCACACTGTGTATAACTTCCTGTGCACAGACTATACTGTGTACGTTTCAATATGCAACACACATACTTATTGCGTTAGAGAATATACTGTACACTACTGTATGTGTTCCCATACTGTACAGGAAATAAGGTATGTGTTCCCATACTGTACAGGAAATAAGGTATGTGTTCTCATACTGTACAGGAAATAAGGTATGTGTTCCCATACTGTACAGGAAATAATGTATGTGTTTCCATACTTTACAGGGAATATTGTATGTGTTCCCATACTGTACAGGGAATAATGTATGTGTGCCCATACTGTACAGGGAATAATGTATGTGTTCCCATACTGTACAGGGAATAATGTATGTGTTCCCATACTGTACAGGGAATAATGTATGTGTTCCCATACTGTACAGGGAATAATGTATGTGTTCCCATACTGTACAGGGAATAATGTATCAAGTATCGCAGTGCAAAATGCAATGCAAAACTTGCTATACAAGTGCAAACATACATGGCTGTTTTTAGACAAAGGAACATAGTATTTCTAAGACAAAGTCTGGCTGCCTTCAAATCTCCTACTGTATGCAAACTTTGAATGCTAAAGGAAGGCAGGGGTTCATGTGGTCAGGGGGTCATGTGACCAGCCTCAGTTGCACGAGTTTGTCCCAAACAGTCCTGTCCGTGCATGCCTGTGTTGCTCTGACCATGGAGGTAAAAAAACTGTTTTTACCTCCATGGTCTGACATATTCCCTTTATTATTTATTATGTAGCTCTGTTCCTCTTAATAAAGCAAAAAGTAAAAAGTTCTCTGAAGTGGCTGCAGATATTCACTTTTGATTGCCTAAATTTAAATTCACAACATATTGAGGTAACCATCAAATGCAAATTAAAACCTAATAAATGTCTCACTGGCAGAGTTCATAAAACCAGTACGTGGTACTGGACAAGTCCTACAGTGAAGCAGGCATATATGCATCACCCTTGGAATTAAAAGGCGAGAAAAGCAATGAAAACTGTGTAATCAGGCCAAGTTTATCAAGCAAACAAACAACCCTAGAATACTGTAGCGCCGCCAAATTGTAGAAAGTATAACGGAACTGTTCCACCGTAAATTGAGGAAACTTTCACGGAAAAGTTGACTGTTCAAAGAATAATATTGTAGCTCCAAAATAAGTCACGAAACACAGCTATTAAAGTTGGCTTCTATTTATTAATGTAAGACACTGACATAAAAGGCTAAATAACAACAAGGTAAACAAGAACTGACTGAATAATTACTAACAGCTGACAACTTACAACTAACAATTAAACAACTGAGCGAGTGACACAGACTAAAAATGATAACTGCAGAGAACTGCTAGAGTAGCAAACTAAATGGTAGCTGACAACTTATAACTGGGATCTGTATGAGTGAACGAAATTTTACCCCTGATCGACCTCGCAAGAGGTCCTGCGGGGGATAATAGATTTGTTTTCAAAGAAAAGACAACGTTTTTTGACTACTGACTACATCCCTTTTAAAGCAGAACCATATGCCCAGCTACTGACCACCAATCCTGATAAGCTAAGCCAGCAGTCTTCGCACCTTTTTACAAAGAATAATATAAGTACATACATACAATGAAACTTTCCCAGGACTAATAATAAGATAAGAGCATGCAGTTAAACTTTCCCAAGCTTTTAAATCAAGATAAGATATGCTTATAACACTTATTCTTATGGCTCATTAGGTTTTTTAATTAACACTTACAGATTCTCAGGAGTACAGATTACAAAGACTACATAAGGCTCTTTCATTAAAGTCATATATATATATTACAATGGGTGTAAACAAATTAGTGTGAGAAAATCTAGTTTCTCACCACCCTGAAATCACTACAATACATTTGGGTTTGCCTGCTTGTTTTCAATCAGTTTTACAGAATTGTCTGTACATGAAACAATAACAGTGCAAAAGTTCTTGACTTTGCTTAAATGATACATAAAGTGTATGGTAGGTATGTAATGTCACTACAGTGTACCCATCCCTCACACAAATACTGTCCAAGTGTCCATCTCTCAAACTTCTAAACTATCCTTTCTTGAGCTAATTAATCCTATATTCATTATATGTCAAAGGTTGTAATTTTAAAATAACTTGATTTGAAAATTTGAAAATTACGTTATGTATTGTCAGCCCCTCAGAGAAGAAAATGTCCGTCCCTCATTTGATGACACCCCTCTCCCCCCCTCCCCCCTTTATGATCTAAATGTGACTTAGCTCTTGTTGATGACCGATAAATAAAATGTACTCTTCCTGTTTAATAATTGTTCAAATATATTAGGAAATATAACTTTCAAGTTTTAATAAAACATTACATGCTGTAACAATTTCATCATTGTCATTTCTACTGACGTCCGTCCCTTTATACGCACAAAAATGGCTCTAGTTAATTATATTGATGCAATCTTTTATTTTAATTCAAGGTGACTTTTCCATAGTAAGTATTGTTAACTATAAATAGTAATTTAGGTAAAATTTACTATCTGTAGGATATTTTGACAAATAATTGAATCTACTCTAGCGGCGCTCACCATTCAACTTCTTCTGGGTTTTATCAGCAGCACCAAACTTAAGGAAGGACTGTACATGAACCATAAACTCAAAAAGTTTTAAAGTACAATGAACTTTGAGGATTAAACATGTATTTAATGACCTACATACAGTATAATACTACCATCCTGGTTTGTAAATTTATCTAGTATTTAGTGCTAAGTTCAACTAAGTTCACAGACAGGTATTTCTCGTACGACATGTCCCATACGACATGCAGGCCGCATATGCGGGCCGCATAATTGGCAACAGCCAACGCTCCTACTCATCAAGTTATACCCATCTACTCCAACAGAAATTAGACAGGATTTTGGATGATGCTGACCACCCACTGCAAGGACAATTTCAGAATGCAGTGATTCCTCGGAGCGGGAGGATGAGGCTGCCGACAGCCAAAACTAATCGCCACCTCTCCTCATTCGTCCCACAGTGCATCAGAATCCATAATCAAAATTACAATCGCTAGTGTTCTTGCCCTCTGGTAACACCTTCACTGTTTTTGTCATACTTAGTCTTGCCATTGTTGGACTTTGTAATTTTATTGTCTTATTGTTTTATGTGAGTCATTTTCCATGTGCTGAATTTTAATGTTATATCCATCTTATTCTGTACAACGAGCATTTAATTACCCGAAGCGGGTTTAATAAAGTGAATCTTATCTTATCTGAAATATGTTGTTTGTACAGAACATTAATAAATGTTCATTGTCTAATTAAAACAGAAGACATTGTGAAGCAACCTGTTATGTAGATATGATTGTTAGTATAGGAAGCCTAAACAGAGATTACAAGGAAATGGAATCTGATATAGTTTGATAAGTGCAGATTATAAAACGTGAATAAAACATACGTCGTACGTGACAAACCATTAATGGAAGATTAGTTATTGACTTTCATTTAATGAGCATTGAACTACAAATTCCATTTTAAGTAAGGGTTCCAAAAGGGTTTCAAATATCAACTGTTAATTGCTTTCTGGGATTTTCTTTCAAAAGTAACTGTTACTATGTGTATATTTCCCAATTTTTCTACCTTTATAAAATTTATAAAGAAATAGCAAAAAATTGACATGTTCAGCAAAAGTAGGCATTTCATCAGGACAGTTGAATTTTCCCAATTACAAAATCTTTAATTAACTTAAAAATTTAACTATTTTACTACCAAAATCTACTACTTTTGGAATTTGATATTTTGACATCTGTGTAGACCGGCATCAACACGGAATCGCCCAGCTACACAATCCAAGTAAATCGGCCTGTTTCAATTTTACACAATGCAATTTCAAACAAAAACCATTGGGAACCACACCATGTGCCTAACCAGTCTAGAATATGAATCTCATACATGTACCAAATCAAACACACTCAAAAAACTGTTAAAGAGAGTTATTATATGCAGTTTGAAATCTCCTGATTGATCAGGAATGTGGCATTAACTGGTCAACCTTTGTTTTGTATCCTGTCTGCCACATATATATATACTATAACCACCTCCCCCCCACCAATCCCCCTCTCCTCCCACCTTTCCCACTCCCTTCCACGACCATTCCCCACTCCCTTCCCAACCCATTACCCACTCCCTCCCTCCCCACCCATCCCCTCCCTATCCACTTCCTACTCTTTCCTACTCCCTTCCCCCTCACATTTCCCCCACTGCCTTCCCACCAATCCCCCACTCCCTCCCAACCCATTACCCACTCCCTCCCCACCCACCCCCTCCCTATCCACTTCCTACCCTTTCCTACTCCCTTCCCCCCCTCACCTTTCCCCCACTGCCTTCCCACCATTCCCCCACTCCCTCCCAACCCCTTACCCATTCCCTCTCCACCCATCCCCTCTATATCCACTTCCTACACCTTTCCCATCCCCTGTCATTCCCACTCCCTCCACTTTCGTACTCCCACCCCTTCCTCACTCCCCCACCCCTCCCCCACCCCACATTAATGTCTCACCATTCACCACCTTCCTGTTATACCACCCATTACCAACGAAACACAAAGTAAATGATGGACAGTGTAAGATCTTATACCCATACAGGTACATTGAACATGCAGCCAATGAATATTACACACAATGTGTGTACATGTTTGTAATGTAATACATTCAATACCAAGGAGCTATCAATGTCACAAACTTTACAAGTGCTACAGATCAGTAAAATAAATGCATAGCCATATCTGTACTAAATGACGGTCTAATAACAAATAATCTTTCAGCAACTCACTATATATGATCATGATTCAGAGTATAAGGCCTGCAATAACATTTTCTGGTCAGTGAACAAGTCTTTAATCAAGTAGAAACAATTTATTGTACCAAGCAGAGGATTAAACAGTGTCCTACTTCCCAGAAGGTTAAAGGACACTTTCATGGCCCTCGCAGATACAGTAGTTAAAAGATCTATTTCATGTAGGAGATCCTGTTTGTATCTAAATGGAGAGCTATTAATTTATGTTTCTGATGCTCATGGAGTGGTGTGCAGAGAAGGAAAAGGGGGGGGGGGGGGGGGGGGGTGGAGAGAAGAATGGAGAGGAAATGTTTGAATATCTGACAATCCTAATGATGAGTGATGGATACTGTGAGGGGATGTTTGCTTCAATTGTTCTTTATTGAGATGTTCGTGGGCTTCATCCTGATTAGAACACTCCACCTGGAAATTGTTTGGGGATTGAACGACAAACATTTATAAACCACAATGATATTTAGCTTCACAGTTGAACGACTCCTGCTGATTTCCTGACACTCTGCGCATCAAGGACAGACATGAGGGTACATTATCAGGTGGCACAAAGGCCTGCTTGGTAAATATTGATTGATTGATAAAACTAGATACACACTACATGGTTTTATCTGATCATTGTCACAATCAAACAGCATGATCTAGTGTCACCTTCACATCTGGAGTGTTCAGATAAACTTCAGGCTTGGTTTTTTTATCCATAACTCCAGATCTGATCTTCCCCATTAAGGGATCAAGAAATTCCAGATGTAGGCCCTGGGATAATACCGAGTACCCAGAGCTTACACACTTGACAGTTTATCTCAAACATTACAGACTTAATCCGAAACTTCTCCTCACTTCCTAGGGAATAAGGTTGCTTTAAAAATCCCCCAAATGACGTTTTTGCTTTAAATATAGACTTCAAAGTTCATGTGCATAGCACTACAATTAACAAACTTATTTATTCAAATTCATTCTTTTTTCTACTTTAGATGCTGGAAGCAGAGAGATGAAACAAAATGTATGTATGTATGTATGTATGTATGTATGTATGTATGTATGTATGTATGTATGTATGTATGTATGTATAGTGATCTTCCCGCAAGCAGGAACTCGCGAAAGAAGCCATGGAGGCTTATAGACTCGCAAGCTGACCGTAGCCAATCTCTCGGCACACATCCATTTAACGTCCATGTCGGGAAGTTGTTATTGAACAACACCCTTGCCAGACGACACACATTGCTGTCGGCGGGGAATCGAACCGGGGATCTCATGACTGGGAAGCTTTTAAGCAATCTTTTAAGCAATCTTAAAAGGCTTTTAAGCAATCTTTTCTTCTATTCCACTGAACCATGTCCAAAAGTAAACTTTGATGGCACTTCTTTATAATCAGTACTGTGAAAGTGGCAAAGGCAACACACTAACACAGTGAATGATATTAAGCATGGAAAAATTGTCTGAATAGGACAAGCATTTTACATAGCACACAGTCACTATAGCTCAACATTGACAGAGTGTACCAATTCTGTGTATTGAATGATTCTGTGGCCTGTAAATTTTTATTAAAAAAAGAAAGAAT
This sequence comes from Apostichopus japonicus, assembly GCF_037975245.1. Lineage (NCBI taxonomy): Eukaryota > Metazoa > Echinodermata > Holothuroidea > Aspidochirotida > Stichopodidae > Apostichopus > Apostichopus japonicus. The sequence continues at coordinate 3,939,324 of NC_092572.1, forward strand.
TAACTTTCTTCATTTCTTGGATAAAATTAGTCTTGAAAGTTAGATTATATATATTCTATGCTCTGCATTCATAACATTTGCATAAATGGATCGTGTTACCGAAGTTTTTGTTGATAGAAATACTATCTCAACAAAATGGAAGAAATTATTGCTTTAAACAAAATTCCTACATGAAAAACTTGGAAAGGAGAGATCTGAGGAGACTGCAATTCAAAGATTAGCTGAAGATATTCAAAAGTTTGAATGATTTAATGTTGTTATGGATGGATGTTCTACCAGAGTGAGCCGAATGGGTATGTACGTTAGTTCAGTACAACCAATTGAGTAAGAAAGAAAATACCTTTCAGTAGCTTTAGAGAAAGGCTGGTTAATACTTTGGACGTCTAAATGTTCAGACAGACATTCCATGATCTTGAATGACTCTGACATATTGTGAATATTTTTCACAGGCTCTACTGATATATATTTTTCATTTGGAGTCCTTCATTGAAGATCGTCAGTTTTTAGTAATGACACTCACATAGAGTCAAACTCAACTGGACAAACACAAAGAGTTATTAAACTGATTGAATGAAAGAACTTCTTATATCTGCCTCGTTAAGAGTTAAATGTACGGCACCGTACTCTTGATCAACGCAAGATGCGGTAACCATGACAACATGTTCGGGGAAGACACTCCTCACATTGTGACAAATTTGACATGATTCTCCAAATGTCATCCATCTTCCGATGAATCAGTTTTAAGATAATTCTCCTGGCTTTGACCGCCATCGCACTCTCCATCGGTTCAGGATTCTTAGCTTTCTCCATCTTCCACCTGTCTTCGAGCGATGCCATCGGCTCCCACGTGCGAATGGTAGGAACACATCGCCATGGCAACAGGGATCATGATCCCAGAGAGAACAAAGAAATGGTTCCTCGTCAAAACATTTCTGTCTTGGGAGAGGAAGTCCAGAACGGATCGCAATCAGAAGTGGCTGCTAACGTAGATTTGAAGATGAAGCCACGCCAACGCCCGCCTCTCCCCACAGCCCTGAGAGATCTGACCGTGATCTATTACATGGTCCCTAAATGTGGCAGTCGGACTTTCTTCTACCTCATTGGACAGCTGAAGAAGATAAATCCAAACTGGCAGGACGTTCTGGCTCTTACATCTGCTGAGAGTGATGTGAGAGTCGAACGGACCAAGGAAGTACCAAAGTTTGTCATGGAAGCAAAGAAACCGGCCTTTCTCTACGTGGACACGCACTTCGTCAATTTCAAACGTCCTGGTAACGTTATGTACATCAGTATCGTGAGAGACCCCATGGAGAGGTTTCTATCAGTTTTCATTTCATATCTCTGGTGATAATTTAACAGCGCCTAAAAACGATCGCGACTGGGTCAAAACCAAGGAATCTGCTCAGGACCAATGTATTGAACAGAAGCGGCATATCTGCAGCGGACAGTGGCTCGGAAGGGCCATGCACTCCAGGTTCTGTGGGACTGGGATCGTCTGTTATCAAACGTGCCGCCAAAACTTTGAGCAGGGGAAACGTAATCTGCTAGAGAAGTACCATGTGGTTGGAATGCTGGAGGAATTTGAAGACTTTCTCTCAGTATTAGAAAGACTGGTACCTTCTTTGTTTGAAGGAATATTAGACTTGTACAAGCATCCCTCCACAAGAGAGTTTATGGCCAGAGTGAAAACAGCTGAGAAAGTCAAACCGAGCGAAGAGACGAGACAAAAACTGAGGGGTTTTTTGCAGAGGGATTTTGAATTTTATCAGGCGGTGAAATCCAAATTTTATAAGTTAAAAGAGAAACTTGGACTTTCATCAAACTCTGAAAATTTATCTCACAAAGTGTCTTGATGATGGTTTTTTTCTCATCTACGACATTATAGCTGCAATAAAAATGTGTTTGTTGGAGGATAAAAGAGTACAAATCTATAAACAACATTTTGGATAAATTTGCATCCATGATTGATATCTGAAACATCAAGAATAAATTACAAATTATATAACTCCACACCTTTCTGTCTTTGTCCTTCTCCAGTTTATTCCCTTAATCCTCTCTTTGTCCCTCCACTGTTTATCTCCCACCTCTCCTCTTCCCCTGTTGGTTTCTTTCTTTCTTCTCTCCATCCCTTGTCTACTAATCCCCTTACATCCATCTCTTTGTGTTCACCATGCTCATTAACCTGTCTGTATTCTGTGTGTGTTTTTGTCCCTTCTGTTACTGTTACTTGTCATTTGGCCTTTGAAGAAGATCCTGCTAGGATCGAAACGTCAGGCCAACTTACTTTTACACAAATTATATAAAACACGAGTTGATATTCATTAAATAACCTTTTCATTATCATTGCCAATAAAGCTTCCTTTTATGGTAACTATGTTTATGGTGCTCTTTGTAGTATTACAAAATGAACAACTTTTGTAGAACTACGGTAGATTGGAAATTAAATTCATAGGCATAAGAAGCATGATAAACCAAGCATCTGGGAAGCTGTGGGCGGAGCCCTGTAACAGGGCAAAGGTTTAGTGGTAGTCGAGTCACCAGAGATGACCAAATTTATGTTTCGGACAACCAAAATCCAGCCGTGGAGGTTGTCCGGCAAACGACCAGATGTTTCCATCAAATTCAGATTGCATAGTAACTAAATACCCTCAAATAGGTATAATGATAAATTGGGAATATCACCACCAGAGTTTGTGTGCTATCACCAACTTACGCATGTTTCCATCAAATTCAGATTGCATTGTAACTAAATACCCTCAAATAGGTATAATGATACATTGTTAATATCACCACCAGAGTTTGTGTGCTATCACCAACTTACACATGTTTCCATCAAATTCCGATTGCATTGTAACTAAATACCCTCAAATAGGTGTAATGATAACTTGTTAATACCACCACCAGAGTTTGTGTGCTATCACCAACTTACCCATGTTTCCATCAAATTCAGATTGCATTGTAACTAAATACCCTCAAGCAGGTATAATGATAACTTGTTAATACCACCAACAAAGTTTGTGTGCTATCACCAACTTACGCATGTTTCCTACAGTGTACATATTGGTCACTGTTGTGAATTTTTCGGACAACCAAATTCCAGGAGACAGCCACAAAGAATCCTTAAAAATTTGACACAGCCTAATCCCTATAAATAAGATTGTGTTTTCAACTTTTCATTTGGGAGAAAATAACGGAATTCCCATTTGATTTGGTCTTCAAAATTGTAAAAACAAAACTTTGCAAACTAAGCTAAAACTGTAAATGCATGAGTGTGGGAGAAGTCTACATGGCCTGTATTACTAACACTTCAAATATGTGCCAACCTCACCATTTGTTGTGAGCTATTACATGGCAGAAATTTGCTAAATCTGATATGATCAGCAATAAATAACAAACTATAATTTCCAAAAGTGTTCAAATTCCTACCCTTCAAGCGATATTCCAACAAATGTACAGTAGTTAGGGTGTCACTAACAAACATCACTTTTGATGTTAGAAGCCAAATAGTGATGTGCAACGTTTGAGTACAAAATCAGTTACCAGAAGAAACAGAAAACAGTGATCACAATCTCACGATATATGCCTGTATATCACACTACTTATCAGACTATATATACTATACTGTATATACTTTATATCTATTTATACTATGTATACACTATATATACACTATTTATACTATGAATACCCTATATACACTATTTATACTATGAATACCCTATATACACTATTTATACTATGAATACCCTATATACACTATTTATACTACATACACTATATAATATACACTATTTATACTATGAATACCCTATATACACTATTTATACTATGTATACACTATATATACACTATTTATACTATGAATACCCTATATACACTATTTATACTATGAATACACTATATAATATACACTATTTATACTATGAATACCCTATATACACTATTTATACTATGTATACACTATATATACACTATTTATACTATGAATACCCTATATACACTATTTATACTATGAATACCCTATATACACTATTTATACTATGAATACCTTATATACACTATTTATACTATGTATACACTATATATACACTATTTATACTATGAATACCCTATATACACTATTTATACTATGTATACACTATATAATATACACTATTTATACTATGAATACCCTATATAAACTATTTATACTATGAATACCCTATATACACTATTTATACTATGAATACCCTATATACACTATTTGTACTCTGAATACCCTATATACACTATTTATACTATGAATACACTATATAATATACACTATTTATACTATGAATACCCTATATACACTATTTATACTATGAATACCCTATATACACTATTTATACTATGAATACCCTATATAAACTATTTATACTATGAATACCCTATATACACTATTTATACTATGAATACCCTATATACACTATTTATACTATGAACACCCTATATACACTATTTATACTATGTATACATTATATACACTATTTATACTATGAATACCCTATATACACTATTTATACTATGAATACCCTATATAAACTATTTATACTATGAATACCCTATATACACTATTTATACTATGAATACCCTATATACACTATTTATACTATGAATACCCTATATACACTATTTATACTATGAATACCCTATATACACTATTTATACTATGAATACCCTATATAAACTATTTATACTATGAATACCCTATATACACTATTTATACTATGAATACCCTATATACACTATTTATACTATGAATACCCTATATACACTATTTATACTATGAATACCCTATACACACTATTTATACTATGAATACACTACATACACTATTTATACTATGAATACCCTATATATACTATTTATACTATGAATACCCTATATAATATACACTATTTACTATTACTATATAAATATACCATATATACTACATATATACTATATGTAACTATATAAGTCATGCCTGTACATATAACACTAGTCCTACAATACTGCATATGCACAAATGTAGTGTAGTCCATAAAGAACAAATACAGTGCACAGGTGATCAGTCGAGATTAGGAAACAGATAGTAGTCATACAACTAATTGTCCACCTTAGCTATTCCAACTGGTCTGTCTGTGGTTAACACCTGCTTCCTAAAAAGGTCAGCAGTAACTTTGCCCCCCCCCCCCCTCCCACGAGGTCTCCCTCAAAGCTTGGTCAGCCTTTAAAAGCCTACAGTACTTTCCTGTATATAGGTTCTCATCCAAATTGTTCCCATAGAAGGGAAAGAGGTAGAAGAATATTTAACTTGATATCAGTATGAGACAATGCTTGAAATGAGGCTTGAAAGGTGGTAATAAAGACCTTGTTTAGTCTTGAGTGACTACTATACTATTTCCTAGCAAATCTGCTATAATCTTTCATGTGAAATTGAATTGATTAGATTTATTTGTGACCTCTAAAATTTGGGCCATGATCTAAACTGGCAATGAAATATTTGTGAAAGTTTAAGTACTACTTTGATGGTCAGGTAAATGGTTGTGTATGTTCTGGTAGCAAGTTCCCCTCCCTCCTCCCCACCCCCCCCCCACCGCCCCCACCAGCCCACCGCACAAGAACATCTATGCTTTGAGCTCTGATTCTTCAAATCAAGTGCACTGAATATGTCATATGGTGTCTATTTGGGGATCAGAGACCTGTATGTCTCTGAAAGGGGCAATCACTCAAGAGGCTGTACAGATTCACAGAGGTGGTCCATCGTTCATGGTTATCATGCATAATATTTCAAATTAAGTACAGGTAGTCCCTTACAGACGGTTATGTTCCTCGAACCCTATTACCCACAAAAGTGAGGAATTGATCATTTAAATGTTATCTCTTACTGAAGAATAAAAGTAAGAATTTGCAGCAATCTGCATATACACATACTTACAATGTACTGAATATGTACTGCACAATTAGCACCCCTTTAAGTGAAGGTACAAATATTGTACCTGTCCAGGTGGGGTGAAGGGAGGCGGTTGGGGTTATGAAAGAATCCGGCCCATGGACAGGCTCACAGCAACTAGAGCCTTGGTTTTCAACCTTTTTTCGATCACGAGCCCAATTCGTCTTCCGAGCCGTCCTCGCGAGCCCATACCCTACCCTGCAAAGTTATCAACCTTATAAAATCAATTTCACAGCGTTTATTAGTGTATTCTTGACACAGGTGACCCAGGGACTCAATCAGAGCTATGTATGTTCCTCCGTGATCAGATGACAGGTACTGCCCAATTAGAGCCTATCTCAAAGATTTCTTGCAACCCTCAATGGTACAAGGCAATGGTACAAAGCAAGGCTTCCACACATCATAACCTTGGTAAATACGTAGTGTGCAGTGGTTGGTGGGAGTCACCGAATTCTCTTATACTAGTCTTATAGGATTAGGGTTGAGTAAATTTGACCCGTTGTACAAGGTTTCATCGAAGAGGCTTCCTAAGAAACATCATCATGTGCCTTCGCCACCAGCCCCCAAAAATGCCACAATTTTTAATCATTACTGGGGCAATGCTCGCGAGCCCACAAAATCGGCTTCGCGGGCCCAAATGGGCCCGCGAGCCCAAGGTTGAAAACCACGGAACTAGAGAGAGTGGTTAATGCTTTCCACATGAACTCCGCAATCCCTCCTACCCCATCTCACCTGCACCCCCAGTAACAAGAAAATATCAGAACATATAATATCCCACTTATATTTGTACAAATTTTCGACAACCCTTTACATAACATATTTTCTGTGTCTCTTGGCTTATTTAGTCAAATTTCACATACAGAAGCTGTAACTGGCTCCTCTCCTCCCTCTCCCTCATCAAAGCTTTCACAGAATCTTCACTGTACCTTCCCTGACAAGATTGCCATAATAGATTCAGTATTGGACCAAAATATTAGCAAGATCAAAAAGTTTTTATTATCAAAAAAGCTTTCCTAGAGGATATGATTCTCTCAATTTTTCGCAGCCATTAAGGATTGTTAAACTAGACAATTAAATATCAGTGTGGGTGGATAACTACCTTTAGAATGGCAGTCAAATGCTTAACAGTTAAAACTATTATCAACCATTGGTGGTATTATATACCATATAATTTTTCGCAGCCATTAAGGATTGTTAAACTAGACAATTAAATATCACAGTGTGGGTGGATAACTACCTTTAGAATGGCAGTCAAATGCTTAACAGTTAAAACTATTATCAACCATTGGTGGCCATTGCCAGACTTTCTAGCAAATATGCTATCTTGGCAGAGATACTGGAATCATCTTTAAAGTTATCTTCTTTTTCAGCAGTATTAACTTAGAGGAGGAGACAATGAGATTCACGCCAGCTGGAATTAGGAATAATTGAACTAAAAAAACATTGAGACAAAATAGAACTTGAGAAGTCTGTAACTAGCATATGATTCCATTTTGAAATAAAACTTGTTTTTCTTTTCGTGAAGGGTTATTGAATAGAGCTCATAGGAGCAAAGGGCCCACCACACTCCAAACAAAGTAGCTAGGAGGAATGCAGATCTCAACGACACTCAAAGCAGATAACTAAGGGGAATGCAGGTCCAACCACACTACAATCAAGTAGCTAGGAGGAAGACAGGTCCAACCACCCTCCAAACAAGTAGCTAGGGGAACGCAGGTCCTACAACACTATAAGCAGATAGCTCGGAGGAACGCAGGTCCAACCACACTCCAAAAAGATAGCTAGGAGGAATGCAGGTCCCACCACACTCCAAACAAGTAGCTAGGGGAACGCAGGCCCTACAACACTATAAGCAGATAGCTCGGAGGAACGCAGATCCTACCACACTCCAAAAAGATAGCTAGGAGGAATGCAGGTCCCACCACACTCCAAACAAGTAGCTAGGGGAACGCAGGTCCCACCACACTCCAAACAAGTAGCTAGGGGAACGCAGGTCCCACCACACTCCAAAAAGATAGCTAGGAGGAACGCAGGTCCCACCACACTCCAAACAAGTAGCTAGGGGAATGCAGGTCCCACCACACTCCACACAGGCAGCTAGAAGGAACGCAGGTTTAACCCACTCCAAACAGTTAGCTAGAAGGAACGCAGGTCCAACCCCACTCCACACAAGTCGGAGTCAGTAAATCTCTGTTATTTACACAAAGCTATAAATTACACCTATCGTAAATAAATGATCAGGAAATAGGGATACAACATCACAAGGGCGGATAATCTTTGGTGAGCTCCACGACAATCTTTCAATCTAACATAACATGTCTGTAGATCTAGGTTTAATCTTATAAAGACAAAGTGATATAGCAGACTAGTTTGATAACTTCAGGAGAAAACATGAATGAAAAAAGTTTTCATATTCTTCCAGCTTACTGGAGCTAGAAGAAGAAACCCGTCATTTATATTTAAGTTAGGCCAAAGTGATATCTTGTTTAGTAATGAACTGCTCTGCGACAAAAACAAACCAAGAAGGAAAAGTTGGACCAGTTTACTTTATAAGTACTACTACATTAGGCTTAAAGGGAGTGAAGACTCGCGCTCAAACAACCGTCTGATGCCGGTAATCTGACCTAGTTTTGAATAAGGTGTAACAGAAGTGTTAGACGCCACCATCGATCCCAGAAAATACACACACAGCTTGCTACCGTCGGTAATTAGACACTAGTGTACAGTCAGTACATACAGGCTGCGGTCAATACCCACAACACAGTGTACATAGCAGCGATGGACAGCTCAGGTCCAGCTAAAGATAACAAGGTATCACGTTTCATTACTGTCTGCATTTTGTAGCGACAAGAAGAAAACTTCACTTGCAAGTAACAAAAAGTTAACTTTTTTCAGAGAGCGGCATGCGGTTTGGGGCGAGTCTTCAATGCCTTTAAACTGTTGACGATCTGAAATAATGCCCAATTTATCGTTTCGGGAACTGAAATGGTTTGCTCATGTCTGGTACTCTTTTCGTTTAGTGTTTTCTATTAACCAGCACAAACATTGACTGTTGTTACATGCAACACCAGTAGTAATTAATCTTGTATAAATACATATTCACTTTGAGATGACTTCAATATTGAGACAATCTGTATACAAATTTCAACAAAGACCTATTGTTTGGCAAAAAACAGACAAAAGAAAAGAAAAGAAGAAAATGAATGAAAGGTTCAAGATGTAGATTGGATTAGCGATGTCGTTGGTTCAAGTCTTTTAATATCATGAATCATTCACTTCAATCATGTGATTATGATACATCAAAGATGGAATCATAAATTCCTTATAATGCATTTTGGATACTTGTTCTTAATATATTTCCAATGGCAATGGTTCAGTTTTGTTGTGATTATATATAATAATAATCATGATAATCAGCATTTATTTTTTACGACGCTTGTGTCCACACATGTGGGAGCAACCCGCAAGGGCTTATAGATTACAACTTACTGGTGGCTTCCAATTTAACATTTTCAACTCAAACTTGGAATGTTTTCAATTATTATCAAATATATTACAATATTGATTGATATAACTTGGAAATACTGACTGTAAAATTATAAACAAATGGAAAAGGCCAAAGGAAAGTGTGTGGCTAATATGGGATTGGAACCAGAGACAAGCTCAGTCAGGTCTAAAAACTGGGCTATCCAGCCCAGTCCAGATGAAGTGATCCTTCCATGGGTATAACTCCTGCAAGATACTTTGGATTCTGACTGGTGCCACCAGTAAAGGAATCATGGCTATAGAGCAGGGGTGGGCAACCTTTTTGAATGAATTGCCAGATATAAGATACCTAACCAACTACCTGCTGTTGATTTCAATCCTTTGATTCCAAGGACTTTCAAGCATTTGGTGTGTGTACTTAATCTGTATTCACAAAAACATATTGTCAATACAGTACAGTTGATAATTAATGGGGATAATAGGCCTACCTGACAGCATCATTAGTGCTGTCAAATTCTAAGCAGCTAGCTTGTTTTTGTGACGATGTAAAATAGCTTGATTTTTTCTTTTTCTTGAGACATCTCACGGGCCACAAAAATATCGCTGGCCCGCGGGCCGTAGGTTGCCCACCCCTGCTATAGAGGGATGGCCACCAACAAATGGCTAGATACATCAGTCGTTAGAGAGCAGGGTTTGTGACTCCAGATGTCACTGGTTCGAATCCCGTTTGAGCCATAACATTTACTCTGCTCTTACCCATTGTATAAATAATTCAATCGAAAAAATTTAGAATCCAACTTAATATTACATGAAATTAGACTTAAAAAAGCATAAGAAATTGTATGACAATATTTTCAGACAATTCAATTTAAGATTAAAACAAGAGGAAGACCTTACATTTCTCAAATTTGGCAGTGATCATCCATGGTACAGTAGAACTTAATAGAGTTTGCAGCTGCAGCATAAAATAATTCCACACCACTAAACATGTCTGAGATTAATCGTAACAATATCAAGATCTCATTCGAACAGGCAAGGTAAAACGTTCCATGCATCTTGAATATGGAAAACACTACTTATTGGATAGTTATGCGATGGGGTTGGATCGAGGTTAGTTTGTCAACCAAACAATAAGTTTAATACTTAAATAAATAGAACCTTAAATCAATAAGGGTCAACTTGGACTTCTCGGTTGGCCTTTTCCACTGGTCAAGTTCATAAATTGTTTGTGGAAATTTGATTTTGCAAACTGATAGAGGGAATACTCGTCTTTAAGTGTCTCTTTTAATCTGGTTTCCATGGCAGCCTCTAACGAATTGTTTCTCTTTGGTTTAAAGTCCTCGTGGACTTGTCTGAATGCATCGCTCCAATAGAGTTCTCCTAAACCCCCAAACACTGAGGGAGTTTGGGCTTCCAGGCTCATAACAAATTCCCCCAACTGCTCCATCACACCCACCAATTGCAAACTCTCTATGGTTCTCCTAGCTAAACTGGACGCCCGACTAATCTCCTTCTTGTGCACGCATCTCGGATTCTTATCGAACCCGCAGAACCAGAGCGTGTAGAAATGCTTGGCCAAGGGGTACGAGCAGTCCTTTCCCCCGCTTTGGACACACCTGGTAAAAGATGGGGTGAGTTTTCGGGGCCAGTTAGGGTGCATGTAATTTGTGAGATCGTCCCCCCAATGGTCCAACTTGTAGTGATTCTGAAGTCTCTGTAAGGGGTCGTACATTACACTGAAATAATAAACGTTCGGTACATTGATGGTTAAGAAGACCGGCGACTCGACAAACACCACGCAGGGTTTCGGCGTGGAATGGATGACTTGAATCAACGAGTTTCTCACACGATGCCAATGAGACCACTGTTTGATCGGTGGGAAGGAGAGGCGGGGCATTTCTTGCACGTGTGCGATCTGTTCCGGTCTGCGATCCTGAAGAGTCTCAATAAGTTCCAGGAGCACGCCGGACCCGGCACCGGGAAAAATATGAAATACAAAAGTCATGTTTGAAGATTCTTGTGTCGACGTGGCCGACTCTGGATGATACTCCATTCTATCCTGGTCCAATTTGACCTCTCTTAATACCTCGTGCGATCGACCCGGAGGTAATAACAGTTCCAGGTACCAGTCCAAGGGCCAGAATCGGAGACGCGGGGACACGAAGGTGAGAAGGAGAACAAAGTCAGAGATTACGAAGGCGACTGCGATCGTAAACATACTACAAAGGAGGACCGATAGCGCCCTCTTCATGCGAACCATCTTTTGTCGCCAACAAGCAGCCGCATTCTCTCGTAGCAGATCTGGACAAACAATTCTACCTTTGTCTTGTTTTAAATTGTCATATCTTAAGACTGAAGACAATAATAAACAAAATTTAGATGAAGGCGGCAGTCCAAGAAATATCAGCATTGGCCATTGAGGGTACGTAGCAGCCCTCCTGTTAAAGGGATCTTGAACAGCAGGAGTTTAATTCTGAGATGATACTTTTCACTGTTTCTTCAATATCTATTGTTTGTTTTCCTTTTGTTCTTTACCCTCTGACTTCAATTGTTAGACGATCATAAAAATGAGGAAATACAAAGAATACCTGAGAGACAATTCAGCTCTGCTAAATCAGTTTCTCATGTGGTCTTCAATATGATTTTAACGGTAATGTATAAGACCGTCTGTGAAAGTAGTTTCGGCAGATCTCTGTAAGGACCAACGATCAATATCAAACATTTTATTCATCCAACAGTCAAAATCCAGAGAGGGTATATAATGGCTTAAAAGATAACATCCAGTGGTCGGTATTGCACAAAATTCAGCCAACTCACACGCTGTCACAAGGAACACAGGGACTACACCAAAACTGCACCAGCATTTGCACTCAAGGTCACAATTATTTCACTTTAGAATCGCAAAGACACAGTAAAGTATGATGAAACACAACAGCAACCTTAACTGGAAGGTAAATGCTCGGTCTTCTGACACACAAATTATTAAAAATGCGATAATGTTCCACTTTGCACATGTACTCTGTCCGTCTAGGGTTAGGCACGACCCGTTTAAATCCTGCGACTTTTTGATCCCACATAATTTACACAATATAAAATCTGCATTTTATAGTGAAAATATTTACAATTTTAGGCTAAAATCAGGCAAATTTCCAGAAAGTGTTCCGGGCAAAATACCGAAGGCAGTCCAACCGTCAAAATTCCTCCGAGATATGTATCTAGTCATAGTTTCCAAATTTCACATTTTCTGACGGACGAAAGCGAGGAATATAACCATAAGTTCCTACAGTTGCAATGAGAATCCAAATGCTCGATCTTTACACGCTGTACGATACGGCTGAATACTGTATCAATTGTTCAATGTGGTATTCTACACACATTGGTTTAAAGAATGAAGATGTCTCACAGAAAGGTAACCATATATGTAACACTAACCACAGTACTCTAGCCTATGTACCTACACGGCTAGCAGTAGCCTGGATTTTTCTTGCAGTCCACGTTAGTGTGCAAACAGACAAGTAGACCAACTACCCAGTGTAGAAATCAAGTCACAGAGCAATTTTTTTAAGTTCACCGTGGTTACCAGACAGCTGATAGACAATCCAGTCGTGATGGTATGTGATCTGTACGATGCACTACTCTTCATAAATAAAAACTGACTTTACCAAAGGCTCGGGCATCCGTTGACAGAAATCTAAATCTGTTTGAATAATACCGCTGTATCTAGAGAAATGCTAACAAAATAAAGAGTTTTCAGCTGTTTGTTCTGCCATCGACTAGATCAAATAGGGAAATGATGAGGTCACAGATTCAATCCTGGATTCAAATTATTGGCTGTAGATTACAAAACAGAATAGTTCACCCACAGCAGCTGATGAAGGTTCCAACTGGTTATAAAAGTTATAAGCTTATAGACTTCCAAGTACTTCCTGTTCTTACATTGAACTATCCAAAATGCTGTGAAAACATCGGCCAATATCTAACACTGGGTACTGCCAATGTTCAATGCACAGACTCAAGGGTATATACTGTATATATATATCTATATATGTAATTTGACAGAGATAGTAGTTCTTTAATCCATTCCTAGTATCAGTTCAATTGTTTGCCATTAGGTAGACCTCCAAAGCCTTTCACCCAGAAGTTCACACTATGGCAGTTCAAACACCATGAACAATGAACTCCTTCGTTTCTCTAATGCAAACAAGGTTTTCTTCGCAAGGTTACGCCTCACCAGTTTGAAAGAAAACCAAAAAATTTATGGGGGAAAAAAAAGGAGCTGTATCATGCAGTAAAAGTGTGGTTTAAAGTTTACGTCACCTATCTGACTCAAAATCTGCTTGGTATCCAAAAAAAAAATTCTTGCTTTTTATACTGCATGCACCATTGGACAGTTCCAAGTATACATGAAGGGGTTTGTTCACTGTCGCGTAAAACTTTCTTAATATCACCGCAAAGTTTTACCACCAGACACAATCTAGTTTCAAACGACCTTCTTTTGACAAAAAATTACTACTACAAACTGAGCCTAGTGAACAGAGTTTAGAAATTTTCTCTTCAATGTTGGCCAGTCTCAATATCAAGAAAAAAGACCTTTCCTTTGTTACACAAGATGATCATAATATAGATAATATAATATTCATGTATGCTTATGATATCAAATATTCATATGCAAACATTTCTTGACACTTTGGACCAAAATCAACCAATTTATGGTTCTTATTAATTTCAATGTTTTATAATTATTTATCAACTGTTCTCGGCCAATGCCATTTCCTATGGTAAATGTCATATAAACTTGTTGTAACATATTTGTTTTACAAACCCTTATCTAATCGACACACTTTGTTGTCAAATATTTGAGCATAGGACACAAATATTTTGTGCCACACGCCCAATTTCATGCAGGTTTCTCCTTTAGAAATCAGTGCAGAAATTGAAGGTCGATTTGAAAACACAACAAAAACCTCAGTAGGATAACATAAGACTGTTTATAGCGTCAAAAAAAAGTTTTTAAAATGCAAGGCAAAGTTTTCAATGACAAAACAAGTGTTGGGAGATATCAAGGGGTGCTCTGTTGTTTATAAGAAGTGAACATGATTGGTGGTTGCATTGGAATTTATAAAACAAAAGGATTAACATTAATTTTTGAGGCTGGCTATGAGGAGCTCACAGCATCAGCTACGTAGGTAGCCTTAAAGGAGCAGTACAGAGATTTAGCTTTTTTCCTATATTTCTTTCTCTTTTTTTTTTTAAATATGTCATATTGCCATTTGCTATATAGCTAAGTGGTTTTAACGTTGGTGACTTCCAATCATAAGGTCCCGAGTTCGAGACACTGCAAGATTAATGTATGATGTCCAGTTACAGAGTTGTTGACAATTGACAATTCATAATCATGGACGTTAAATATGAATCTAAGAGACCGACTTCGGTCAGCTTGCGGCTTTGATAAGCCAATGATGGCTTCTTCGCGAGTTCCTGCTTGCAGGAGGATCTAAAATACATACATATTAAGACAAAGTTGTGTGCCTGAAGTAATTAATTAAACGACAAAGTTGTGTGCCTGAAGTAATTAATTAAACGACAAAATTGTGTGCCTGAAGTAATTAATTAAACTGAAAAAAAGTTATTGGTTGTCTTCCCAATTCTGAGATTGACAGTTGACTATTAATTGAACATGTAGAATTCATTTACTACTAACTTTCGTTATTTTTCCCCTTCCCCTCCCCCTCCCCCCTCCCTCTTTATGTCTTGTCTCTTAAAGTTCACCATTACTATCTGAGAATAATCTTACAATAGAAACCCTTGAAAAGGCCATGCAGAAACTTTCAGACATTCAGGAACAACATTTACTTACAGTATACAGCATGAGGCCAATATTAGGTTAACCTTGAAGCTAACCGCAGTGTATCAGTTAGACAGTCATGCACTACTATGGTATATCAATACCTTTGTACAACTTGTTTTATAAAATACGTCACACAATGCTAAACTGAACAACATCAGCCTGTGTCAATACATAAAGAGGTGATCCCCACCATATGTCAACAAAATGCATAAAAACTCATTTCAAGAGTGACCTAAATGTCACAATTCATAACCTACAAAAATACTTGACCTTTTTCAAGTTTACTAGTAGAGTATTTTGAGTTTAGTGGACTTTTCTGTAGTCCTAGACATATGGAAGTAGGGGGGGGGGAACTCTATGAAGACCTGTTTAATATTACAGAAATCCATACCACGAAACACCCTTCCCCCCCCCTCCCACCCTAGTCCCTCCAACAGTACTCTAGCTGCAGTTTTGCTATGATCTTTACCAATGAACAATACTTCACTTTGCAGCCAACATCAGCATTCATTTGTGGAATCAATTCATCCACCCCACACACCCCATGCACCCCACCCCCCTCCTAGTCCCTCCAACAGTACTCTAGCTGCAGTTTTGCTATGATCTTTACCAGTGAACAATACTTCACTTTGCAGCCAACATCAGCATTCATTTGTGGAATCAATTCATCCACCCCACACACCCCATGCACCCCACCCCCCTCCTAGTCCCTCCAACAGTACTCTAGCTGCAGTTTTGCTATGATCTTTACCAGTGGACATTAATGTACTTTGCTGCCCACAAAAACCATATTGTGGAATCAATGTTTCCTAACTATCTTTCAGCACTCACTCCCACACAATCAGTGCTTCACCTCCCTGACCAATCCCTCCCAACACTTCCCCCATTCTAAGGTTCATCTTTCCATGTCCCACTAAACCCCTGCATGTCCTTCCTTGTACCATGTCTTTATAGTTGAATTATTTTACATTCATCCATTCATGAAATTGTTTCCAACACACTCCGATACCCAACCTTACCCCCACCCCCCCCCAATCCCCACCTACTAAGGTTCATCTTTCAATGTACAACTAATCAATAGTGTGTCCTTCCTTGTACCATGTCTTTATAGTTGAATCATTTTACGTCCATCCATTCATGAAAATGTTTCCAACACACTCCTATACCCAACCGTACCCCCACCCCCCCAATCCCCACCTACTAAGGTTCATCTTTCAATGTACAACTAATCCATAGCGTGTCCTTCCTTGTACCATGTTTTTATAGTTGAATTATTTTACGTTCATCCATTCACGAAAAATGTTTCCAACACACTCCTATACCCAACCTTACCCCCACCTCCCCCAACCCCCACCTACTAAGGTTCATCTTTCCATGTCCCACTAAACCCCTGCATGTCCTTCCTTGTACCATGTCTTATAGTTGAATTATTTTACATTCATCCACTCATGAAAATGTTTCCAACACACACCTATACCCAACCTTACCCACACCCTCAACCCCACCTACTAAGGTACATCTTTCAATGTACAACTAATCCATAGCTTGTCCTTCCTTGCACCATGTCTTTATAGTTGAATCATTTTACGTCCATCCATTCATGAAAATGTTTCCAATACACTCCTATACCCATCCTTACCCCCACCTCCCACCCCCACCTCTTAAGGTACATCTTTCAATGTACAACTAATCCATAGCTTGTCCTTCCTTGCACCATGTCTGATATTATTCTGTTCTTCCAGTGGTCAATAATTTCCAGACCATCCCCTCACACTTAAACCCCTCTACCACCCCCCTCCCACCCACATGCTTCATATTTCTATGTACCACTAATCCCTAGCTCATCCTCTCATGGACCACTAATCCCTGGCTCATCCTCTCATGGACCACTAATCCCTGGCTAATCCTCACATGTACCACTAATCCCTGGCTCAAGTCTTACAGCTGAATTTATTCAACATCCAACCACTCATCCCAAACCTACTGGATCTACAGGAAATCCAACATGTCGATAATAACTGAGGGCAGCAAGCAAGAATACATTGAATGGATTGTTCAACACACATAGGTAACATGTACCACAATTATGTAAGTGTATGTCCATCTCAAAGGTTAACCGATGTTGGAAGGTAGTCCTAAAGTGACCTACTGCAGTGATTTGTTTGGCATTTTCTGAGTTATCATCATTCTTTTTGATGCTTGGATGTTGAAGAGGATGAAATAAACTACTGATGGTCTAAAATCTGCTCAGGATTGAAGGTAATTTAAGGGATTTTAATGAAATCCTAGGTGAAACAGGAAAATTCCACAGCGAGGGCTGGCAGATTGGTTGGGGAGCACTATGATAAACTTTGAGCTCTTCTAGCTCAAAATCTAAATGGTCATGGTGGCAAAAGTTGAATGTGTTGTGATAGCCCAAGCCATCAGGTATTATATCATTCATATGGTAGGTAGGACCATCTGTTTTACCTCCATGGTAGGAAATGTCAGTTATAGATATATGCTCTAGCTGCCTTGGAAAGTGACAAGTTTAGTGTGGAAGTCAATGGGAGCAATTACTTGTGGTACAACATCTATATGTAAAGTTGAGTAGGTTAACAGCATTTCAGGACTCCATGCTTACTAGTAACTTTTATTGTTAACATATATCTATAGTAATGGTACCTCTACCTTCACCACCCCTCTCACAACCCCCCACCTCCCTCACCACCCCCCCCCCTAGCATCTCATTTAATTTCCATTACAATAGTCTCGTTCACGTTCTCAGATTAAGGTGTTAATTCCAAACCGAGTCATCACTAATATATGTTGTCAGCCTTCCACCCAGTTGGGACAATTTTTTCTATACTGCTTCAGAGCACTCATATTGTCAGTACGAGCAGTATGAATATCATGTTTCTCTCACATCAAGGTTAGGAACTGTTTGTACTGACAATACCAGTGCTTTGAGAGCATGATATTGGAGTACAGTTTAGAGAGATATTAGCATTAGGAAATTGTCCCAACTGGCTGCAGCCTTCATCTAAGTTAATGAATATTCATAAGCTGAAAACAACATATGTAACTAGTACAAACTGATCCTGCCACAAATATCACCTCTTTTTACAAACTTCAGAATGTGTCAGGTTAATTAACCTCACTGATACGGGAATCTATCCTGTCTTACACTGGTACTTAAAACAAATTTACAAATTACAGATATTCGCTTAATTGCAAAACATGTTCGGGGCAAAGTCTCCCGGAGGAAACAGATATCATTAGTGATGGCAATATTTGCTGAGAAAAGAGGAGATCATACAATGTCCTAATTGCTTGTGCCAGCTGTTATTATAAAGCCAGGTGCCATTTTACATTTTTTGTACAATCTAATGAGCATCGTGCGAGAACAAAATTAAAAAAAAAAATATGCAAAATATGAAGAAGTTTTAAAAACTTTCCAATAGGTGAGATTCGTGTCGATACATTATTAAACATAACACATTATTTGACTTCACAAAGAAAATCGATAAGGAAAATAAAATAAAAGAACACTCAAGGTTTTTTTTTTTGCTTTATTATTACACAAAATGAAATACACATAACCCGCGGCTCTGCCATGAAAGCTGGAGAAGAACTAAGGAAGCAATTTATTATGGTTTGTGCTTTATTATGGTTTGTGTAGGGGGATGGGGGAGGGGGAGGGTGGAGGGGGAACAGTACCCACTTAGCGATAGAAGAAACAAAACAGAACCTTATTGGAAAATTAAAACAAAAGTAGTTGAAACAGTACTCATACTATTGGCATCTGTAGGGGCCTGTGAAAATGGATTTGAAACGGGGTATACCAAAACCCCTGTCAGGAGAAATTTACTTACACTGGCTGACAAATGGACAGTGCTATGTATTAAGTTAGTTGTGATATTATGGCCTTGTGCAGGGTGTAAATTAGGTACAAATATCCGTGTCACTAAGACACTTAGTTGATCTTAGTTTCTAACTTCAACCAACTTATAGGAAATGAAGAAGTCAACACGAAATATATCACGAATTGTTGAAACAAAATAAAGCAAGTCAACAAAAGAAAAATGATTTATTTTCATTTCTGTGATTCATGGTATGCTTGCATTTTATTTGTAAGATGTTTTCAGGTTATGTTCGTCAGATCAAATACCGCGATATCATTATTAAAGGCGTGTTTGGCAAACAGTATCTGGAGCAACACTCATATTGATATTTATTGCCGATATCATAATTTAACAATGACACCACTATATACTGGTGATATTACACATGTAATGTTCCTGCTTGTTCTGTTAGTTCTGATGGTAAAATATTATAATCGCATAGGAAGTTAGTATTGTTTGATCATGACAGATCAAACTGTAGCCGACACATAACATCGCTATAGATGCCTTTGTTCCTCATAAATGCAATCATTGAAGTATTTCTTCTCAAGGTGTAATTAGTCTACCCAGAGTAGTGAAACAAAATTCTTACAAATTTATGTATTAGGTTAATATTAGATTTATCTGCTGTGGACGTTTACAGGTATGCTAAGAAAAAGAATATTTCTCTTGCGGTAAATTTGGCAGAGATAAAAGACAATTGTGATGATAGTACTCAGTGGGTGATTAAACCATTTACCAAGCAATAGTTGTGGTTGTCTTCTTCATTGACAAGAACAATTGCAACTAATTACTTACAGCTTGCAATTAAGGTTATGCATGGAAGGCAAGAAATCCTGTATAAAGTTTGAGAGATTTGAAAATATGTACAGTTTAAGTACAATTCCTTCTTGTTTTCAATATAAACACCTTGAATCCACCCGCTCTACTCACCCCTCTCCCCAATATTAGCTTACATCCAACTGCTTCTCTTGTGTCCACCACCTTACAAACTGTCTAATTCACTATTGATGCTTCCCCTCTTCAACCAATATCCTCCTCCATCCCACCCCTAACCTCCCCCGCTGGCCTCTTTCATACCCTCCTTAATCCCACCCCTAGCCTCCTCCCAATGTCCTCTTTCATCCCCTCCTCCATCCAACCCCTAATCTCCTCCCGATGTCCTCTTTCACACCCTAATTAATCCCACCCCTAACCTCCTCCAGATATCCTCTTTCACACCCTCTTTCATCCCACCCCTTACCCCCTCCCATGTCCTCTTTCATCCCCTCCTCCATCCAACCCCTAATCTCCTCCCGATGTCCTCTTTCACACCCTCTTTCATCCCACCCCTTACCTCCTCCCATGTCCTCTTTCACACCAATCTTCATCCCACCCCCAACCACCCCATGCTGGCCCCTTTTGTCCCCTCCTCCATCGTACCCCTAACCTCCTCACGATATCCTTTTTCACCCCCTCCTTCATCCCTCCCCTAACCTCCTCCCAAGATCCTCTTTCACCCCCTCTTCCATCCCACCCCTAACCTCACCCTCATGGTCTCTTTCACTCCTTCTTCCATCCCACCCCTAACCTTGCCCTGCTGGCCCCTTTGTCCCCTCCTTCACCCCACCCCTAACCTCCTCACAATGTCCTCTTTCACCCACTCCTCCATCCTACCCCTAACCTCCTCCGGAGATCCTCTTTCACCCCACATCTAAACCCTCACCCAATGGCCTTGTTCACCCCCCAGCTTATCTCCCCTTTCAGTCTATTATCATTAAAGTAAGTGACTTACCGCCTGCCTAAGATTCTTCCTGGCCGATTCATTCTTTTCTTCTTGTTTGGTGATCTTTTCTGTTCTTGTTCTACAGTCGTTAGCTGTCATGTTATGATACAATGGGCAACCCCAGATGGTACGATGTTTGCTGAACTTTCCAGTAAAATGACCTGTCAGGGGGAAAATATGATACAAGCACTCAAGCAAAAATAAGCCAAAGAGGTTACTCTAAAGTGTGAAGCATGACTGACAGACCAATACTGCTTTAGCTTTTAATAGAGTGGTTGTCCCTTGGACAAACTGGGCAGTCTTTGAAGTTGTCTACACAGCTATCTCAATTGTGAGGTACATTAAGTGTACAATCTGAAACAGGTCTCAGAGATCAAACGTCTTAACAGTCAAAATAACGCTTTTCCTTGAGTTACCTCAAGGAATAGCTTGGTCATTCCAAGAGAAATTTACTCTCCTCTGACTGCATGCTCATCAAAAACATCCGTGCCAATATATAACGGTAAAATATTATAAGTAAAATTTCGGCAAACATATTTGTAGACCAACAATCAGACACACTCACCAAGGGAATCACAGCCAGGTACAGGACACTTGAGTTCAACTCCATCTTTTAGTATCTGTTTCTCAGCGATTATCTTGCTTAATCTTTTCTTTCCTTCATCTAGTTTGATCTCTTTCTTAATCCGGCCGGTCGCTCCCTCCTCTCCTTCATTCTCCTTGCTGCTACCGTCCCCGTTATCTGACTTATCTTCAGACTTTGGCATCGTGCCAGCCAATAGCAGTTCTTGATCTGTTTCAAGAGAAGACAAAGAGCTAAAAGACTGCTAGTTCTGTCTTCATTTACTCAAATTAATACGAACCTGGTCGGCATCCCACAATTTTTCAATTGTCATACCTACAGTAAATGGTGAACAGTAAATCAATTATATATCAGCCTTAATCCCAGCCTATTTATTGGCGCTATATGCTACTGGAATTTTTCCAGTTGCCAGATAAAAATGATAAATTAGATAAAAATGTCTAACAATGCCAGTAGACATCGAGAACATAAACTCATAATAAGTCGGTAACAATTGTCAGTTAAAGAATTTACGCATTTTGCATAGGCTGCTTATTATCAGCAATTGTTACTGGGCTGCTCGCAAAACCCTGTACAGTAACTGATGTGAGTTATTAATCAGGAAAATGCCAGAGAGAGCTTGATTTAAGGCAGAAGATTTTTAAGCACTGGCACTTTTTAGCAAGTGACTAAAATTATATAACCTTAACTTTCAACAGCACTGGAAGAATGGGCCATCCCCATCAATCAAGGTTTCACACCACACTAATTGTGGCAAAAAACTATATTTATAGGGAATTGTAAATCAAATTGGCTATGAAAAGATTGTTTCTAGTGCAAGTTAAAAGTTAATACCAGTTTTATCAATCCCCGCATTGCCTAGCCCTCATCAAAAATAATTGTCATGAATAACCTTAAAACCAAATATTAATCATAATAATACTAATTTATATAGCTCAAAATAATACCGACGGTCTCAATGCCGGGGTGATGCATCTCAACTTACTTTTCTTGTAGGCTTTGATATTTGACAACTTTCGTGGTCTCTTCCTTTGCTGTCTGTCGCCCTCAATATCTGTGTCACTGCTGGAGCTCTCTGACAGCTTGCGTTTATTCTTCAAGTTCTTCCGCGGAGATTCCGCTCGTTCTCTCATGTACAGAACTATGAAACGAGAAGATAATTTAACAGAGACAAGAAAACTGTAATGAGCAAACCAGAAACTGATGAATATAACCTTAGGACGTGTGGTGAAGATTGGTATAACATATCATGGGGGGGAGGGAGGGGAGCTGTACTTTCAGGGGAATTCAATCTAATCCCCAGTTCTATTTTCAGTTCATATTTAGAAATGGAATGGATGATTTGTGATATACTAAATGGATTATTCTCCATGACATGCAATTCAACAATATCTCACTAATCATTTTATTCTCTAAATACTGCAAGGTTTCGTTCTTATTGGATGAATCTGACATCAAATTCACCCATTGCAGAACATTCTTGCATTCATTCCCAACAATTCTAACCATTTTTCATGCAGCCTGTATAACAAGATACAAATAAACACATAGAATTGATTAGATTAAATTCAACCATTGCAGAATATTTTGCATTTATTTCCACCAATTCTAACCATTTTTCATGCAGCATGTAACAAGTTCTTTTGATGTATATGTCATTCTACGACACGATACATATACAAATAGAATTGATTAGATTAAACATACAACACAGAGTTGTGAAAGGAAGCATTCTGGGTTAAGATTAGTAGGAGACCCCCCCATATCTTCCCCCCCCCATACAAGAAAACAGAAAAGAAATAATGTGTACCTCTCTTTACACACACATATCATACAGAGACAGTACTACACAAACGACTGATTTAAAACCATTGAGATGGTGTTTACAGCTCGGACAGTTTGGAACTAGTTTCCTCTTTATTATCAGTGTTTTACATTGCCAGCGGTACTTTGAATTCGTGGCTCTATTCACATTCATCGTGGAATGCCATTTTAACCTTACCACAAGATACATATATAATATGATTAAATAAACTAGATGTAACAGTTCTGAAAGGACCTGTGTTTTAGGAAGCCTTCAGGTAGAACAACTCTCATGTAGGAAAGGATGAAGGAAACAAGAAAACAGAAAAGAAGAAAGACACACCAACAAACACACACATGTTTGTACTACATTCAGACTGAGGACCCCATTGTATTTTCCATTGTTCAAATCCATGTACCCTAACCTTAACAATACCCCATACAATAGAATTCTTCCGAGGAGGTGGTGATTCTTTAGAAATCACAACCGAGGACCTGAAATTCTTTTGTTCAAGTCCTCGGTCAGATAGCAAAACAAACGCACACATACACACATCTCTATACACATATTAACTATCAGTGTTACATTGCCATCAATACCTTGATTTGTGGCTCTAGTCACGTTCCTGGTGGATTGTCTTGTTAATCTCCTGTCCTCATCTGAGCTACTACATTCACACACACATGTACATCTCTATACACATATTAACTATCAGTGTTACATTGTCAGCAATACCTTGATTTGTGGCTCTAGTCACGTTCCTGGTGGATTGCCTCGTCAATCTCCTGTCTTCGTCCGAGCTACTAAATTCTTCTACGTCTACCGGACTATCAGACTCTGCCACGGAGGATTCACAATCACTGGACTCCTTCTGAAAAAAGTAAAATATGAAATGAATTTGAAAAAGTTCTAGATACTCAAATGATGAAACCCGGTAGAGTCTTATTACATCGGTTTTGGTAGATGAAGGAGACTTGATTCAAATCTTTCATCGTTAAAGGTGTAGAAGAGATGAGATCCTTGTGTAAATCAAACTGTTCATTACCCACAACAGCTTCAGACAACACCGAAGCATTAATGCATTTGATCCATATCACCCCAACTCGAACTCAAGAATCATGCTAATATACCCAGTACAGTACATATGTTTAAACTGTAGCAGTTGATAACATAGAATGTGCCGACTAGAAAATGTGAGACTACAAAATGGTAAACCAACGTCTGTTAAATGTGAACAAGCGATAAATGATCAAATGTTGGCCATGTTTGCCAAACCTTAGAAAATGCGAATTGCACTATCAAGGTATCATTGCAAAAATGCAATGAATTGAAATGAGAATAATCAACAGGTAAAGAGAGATAGTTGTCTTCAAAGATAGCTCCTTCTGCCCAAATTCTTGCAAAGTTAGCTAGCCTTGGGAGCATATGCCACATTGATATTATAGGTATAGACTAGGGTTTGATACTCTATTTGATTGAGGGGGGAGGGAGAAGTAAACTTTTCTCAAGAAATTAATCATCTGAATATATATTCTTCCTTGCACTTTAATAGCAGTGCAAAAGACATTTACATTGCAAACACAACACTCTCCTTCAAGGTACAGTACTTTATAAGAAAAGTCACCCAAGATATAACTTGGGCACAAAAACTAAACAACAAACTGACTGATCCTCTCTCAACCCTTGCAGCAAGACTGTGACTGTGTGATCATCGTCAGGTGTTTACCACTATTTCCCTACAATGGGATCATAATGCTACACATGATGTTACCCAATAGGTTCTTTGAGAGAGACAGTGAGAAGGGAATAACGTGATGAAATTGTTTTCTTCCTTTATCTTTACACTCACCTTTCTCCTACCCATCGCTAGTGAACTAGTGTTAAAGACTGCAGGATGATCTGCAGTCGGACTGATTCAGCATTCTCTGCAATCTACTTTGATGGTTCAACTACGGAACAAAAATAAAGAAAAACAACAAAGATCTGATCAATTGAATCTCTGCAACAAAATACAATTACAACCAGATCTATGGCAACAACTCTGAATCATTAAATAATGTTGCATTGCAACATGATCACTGATTGCAACCAATGATGAAAACTTTGCAAATTGCTGTAGGCATGTGACAACCAATTCTGAGCAGCTTTCCCGGTTTTCATCCTCTCATATGCTTGGAGGACTTACTCTGTAGTTCAATACCATCTACATAAATATTAATTGTTATGTTATGTTACCATCTAAAGTTTGGTCGACAAAGACCTTGTTATGTGAAGAATTGATTTGCCGGAGAAAGTCCCACTCATTCCTGGTCTGTTTCATATGGACATACCATTCAATAGTATGTTGACTTCGAGTCTAACATACTATCTGTTATGGAGTTGGATGTTTGTCAGCCTCTGGTGAAAATTAGGTCAAAATTTCAGGAAAGTTTACGACTATCATTAGTTCCACTGCACAGATAGATGTCTACTGTTGAATTTTTACTTAAACGGCAAATCGGATGAAGTCCTGCAAGTCGCCGGTTGGTATATTCCACTATTAAGAGAGGGGTGTTTTGTATTTGTTTAAAATCTAAAACAGTCATTGTCCAATACATTTATATCAATGCTGATTGGCAAGGATAAAGCTTTTCAAAAGTTGAGCATCAAGAAAGTGGACTCGCCTTCTTAATTGGAATACATAATTTGCCCTAGGTGCAACCCTGCCCTCCCCCTCCTCCAACCCCCCCCCCAATCCACATAAAATATGGATTTTTAATCTGATGGTGGTTGACCTTCTTGATACATGTTTGCTCCAACACATACAACCTATGAATTGAAGATGAAACAAAATTAACCTCTCTACTCGGGCATCTGATATACTATTTCTCAACAATCCATGTATTAACTCAAAATTTCATGTTGTAACCTCAAAACGATATAGAGAAAACATGAAGCCCGAATGAAAAATAACATAACCTGGTATGTGTCATACAAGGTAAGGAGCATGAAGTGACTACTGTAACTGTGTTAAAGTATCTTACTGGCATTAATTAGTAAATTAATGGGTTGGGTCTCTTATTCACCTGGCTGGATTATTCCATTAACTCATTAGGAATATTTTTATAGCAGCAAAGTTGTTTGTCTTTTGACAAAACACCTCACTAGTAATGTTTTTGTGTAAAAGTCTCCTACTAATATTAGTTCAAATGTATTCAAATAAGTTAGTGGTGTATAGTCACTGTAGTGTCATTCTCAAGCTAGTTTGAGAACAAGAAACAAGTTCGTTGCTGTTTAATACCCCTACGAATAAATGGAATGACCCAAGCAGAAAAACATAATGTAGGCTACAATAAAATAAACGGCCTAGCATGAAGAAGCCAACCAGTGACATTGACAGATGGGACTAGATCTGTAAATGTTAAGTAGCCTTTAAGCATTCAAGGTATTGGCCCTAAAATTAGAAACATTTAGGCCTACATAATTTTGGATATGGACTATGGTAGTGAAACTGTGTTTGATTAGGGTTTGGTTACACTGTACAACTACAAGAACACTATGTATGACTATACCCCATTGAAGGAACCAGTTCTACTTAAGGCAGCAGAATCATTACTGAGGTTCTGTTGTTGCTGGAGTCAATCAACTATCAGAGATGAAATAAACTAACGAAGGGTATGTGGATTGTTTACTATTCCGCTACCTGGCTTTAACGTTACTAGCGTATAGACTAGGTCTCCATCATACATATATGCTATCCTACTGCAGCCTGTAGTGTACGATTAACGTTACGCGGTAAATCGCAATGGAAGCCTACACTACAGACATTCCTGCTCGGTACATTACAACAAAATCTCATAAGGAAACATATTCTAACGGTTCTTGGCATTTTTGAAGACGGTATGTAAAGATCGATCATCTTAGCTTTTCAAATATCAACATTTTACCGTATAATCCTTTGTACAATAGTGGCCGGAACTAGCGACAAGATTAGGTTCCTAATTGCCGAGAGGGTGCATGGTAGTATTTATACCAGTATTCCCTTCATCGGTTAAAGAGGGCGCTACACCAAAACCTTCACAGACAAATTATTATACAAACCAGCATCAATTATCTTGACCGGTTCTCGTATAGGATTATGCCAGATGGTACAATTACCTAATGCTAATACCTCTCTAAACTGTACTCCAATATCATGCTCTCAAAGCACTGATATTGTCAGTACAAACAGTTCCTAACCTTGAGCAGACGGAAACATGATATTCATACTGCTCGTTCTGACAATACGTGTGTTCTGAAGCGGGACATAACACTGCAGTATAGAAAAAAATTGTCCCAGCTGGTTGGGAAGAAAAAAATTGGATCTGCACATTTCAAACTTTTCAATAGTTTAAACAATGTAAGCATGTTAAAATTTTGCAGCAATACAGGTAATCACTTAATTATGGTGTGTTGTAATGTTAGAGGGTCGAACATTCGGATGTCCAAATTTCATAAACTTGAAAGTTTGTGACAGTTGTCATTGTTATCGTACATACAATATATATACAACTCGATTACAAGTTTATCATATGAACTCTGGATCGACACTTAAACTGCAACTTCTAGACCAAACCAGTATTCATTACCGTGACTTTGACTGAATGTTTGGGCCAGACTATACTTAGGCTTATACTATCACCAAAATAGCAGTTACTCTCACACAAACGTATAAACCTTATAAAGCAGCAAGTTTACAAAATATTAATACTAAATATTACCCCATATATGTCTAGGCCGATGTTTTGGGAGTAAATGTATGTTACTTGAGCGAAGACGTCGTATCGGCTGTGTATGTTTGGAGCATGTCAGAGACACCTAAGAGGGAGCCAAACCATTCTGAGATTTTTTGGTAAATAACAGGAGGTTATAAATAATACGGTAGGAGATCGCAATCCATGTCTTCTTCAAGAATAGGTTTGATGGAACAAGACTTTTAGATAATGTAAACAATCAGTGCAGCAATGTTTCGAAGGCGATGAGGTGGAGGGAGTTTACTCTGTGGTAGACCATAGCGGAGAAGCGCATTTCCATTATCCTTGCGTGAGGTACTAAAGGCGTGGATAACTTGCTCAGTGTCTTCACGATTGAAGGGATGCTGTATTGGCCCCAAGTATATACTAGATATTCAAATATGGTCAACTTTGGTCAAATTTCTTAAAATGTTTTTATTACAACCTTTACAACCTTTTCCTCACTGGGACATTCAGTCATCTTGTGTGTTCCTTAAAAATGTCTGAGAACAATTTGGAGAGTAAAGACCTCCAGGAAAGTACTTTTTGAAAACTTCTAGCAATTATAGCTTGTTATAATTTGGGGCATATACTGACTACCTTTAAGATATTTGCGAATATTACCGATATTTAAGAACGACATTCGATATGTGTGGCTTCATTTTTATGAAAATATGACCCAATTTTCTAACATATATAGCTGTAATTATAGATGTAAATATTATCTTAACTTGATTCAAGCTGTGCCAACGCAAAACTATAAACCTGTGTGTGTATTCTATACACGATATAGAATATTCTATATATTCTGACGGTATTCGTTTTGAAATAGCGCCACACGTTTGTTAAGGCTTCCCAAAATTAAAGCAAAGTTTTGATTCAACAATCAATATACGAAGCACAGCGTGAACTATCGGCGAGTCCAGCAGACTCGAGTCCAGCCATTTCGAACCAAGCAGACCGAGTAATAGGCAGGTAGGAATCCAGATATTACACAAACTTATTTTCTCCCTCCTCAGCTCTCTGCCCCTCTATCCCATTTCCCCTGTCCCACCCCCACCCACACCAGCGCAGGAATGATGGAGTTTGTTAAATTCTCCTTGATAACATATGGAACAAATCTGTAAATATTTTAATAATACGATATGGATACAGATACATATATAGACGCGCAATTCACATCACAGCTGAAATATTTGCGTCAGGAGGGGGTTCGGTAGGGGGGAGTAGGGCGTCGGGGGGATCGGTGGTTCATATGAACATGTGACTCATGACGTCACTAATGTAACGCTTGAATTATGTTGTTAATCTCATCAAAAGTTTTGCATTGCAAATGCATCTGATTGATAAACACTACCTGATTGCAAAGCGACGAACCAGGCCTCTGCTGTGACGCATCCACAAGTATTCAACCTTGATACTTGCTTTCCTATTTATATTGAATGTTCACACCCAGTAGCGCGTAAAAAGAAATAGAGTTATTTCATAATATTTGTCTGGTTTGATTGTAAACATTTACCTAAAGAGTTTACATAAACGGGGTGAAAGAGTGTCAGAGCGATATAAAAATATTTATTTTATATAACATATTTGTTAATCATGGAAGACATAAAGTAGTGTGTAATACGCATCTATCACTTCTCATGCCGTTAGTACAGTGTCATAAACTCGACTCTTTTTTTTTCTTCTTTCGAGACTTTACACAAGATGAATTAAGGTATAGTTGTTATCTTATCTCCATCTCTCCTTTCTCATTCCAATGGGATTCCAAGGTCACACCTAACAGTAATGAAGGCAAGAGGCCCGATGAATGTTATATTCGGATGGCACAATGTTGATGTGTTAAATATTTCACAAAGCACTATATATAGGAGAATAATGATTGCAGGATATAGTGTTACATTATCACGCGGGTATTGAATTTCATCTTTGGTGATTTTCATCATATATATATATATATATATATATATATATATATATATATATATATATATATATATATATATATATATATATATATATATATATATATATATATATATATATATATATATATATATATATATTTATGAATGTGCATCTATGCAACTTGACAGCAGGCTTGGTGGATGTCGCCATCTTGTTTATTGAGCTGTTTATATCTTTATTTCTTTTCTGTTTTGGAATAGATAATGAAGATGAAATTTATTTGAAGGAATACAAAATAATATATTACTTGTAAAAGGAACTGACATCTAAGTTAGTTAAGCCCCGGTGAATCTTTCTAACCATATCTCGCGTTTAAAATATTTATTATTTAGAAATTTAAATAAATCCCTTGGATATACCTTGTCCTGTTGATATCATTGACCATACCTACAGACGGTTGATTTCATGAAAGGAGAAATCTTGTTATATATAAATTAACCTAAGGGAAATCAAAATTCTAGATATAATAAAACGATGGTTTTTTTTTTTTTTTTTGTAAAGGGGAGTCTGTCTGCGATATTAACCATATATAATGTATCTAATTTTTTTACTAACATGTCATTTCTTTTGTTTTTATAAAACGAGATCAAATTTACATCACAGTCGAACACCTAAGCGAAAACCACAACGCAACAATATAATTAATCAGGATGATAAATGATAATTAACA
The DNA here is from genome assembly GCF_037975245.1 of Apostichopus japonicus. Lineage (NCBI taxonomy): Eukaryota > Metazoa > Echinodermata > Holothuroidea > Aspidochirotida > Stichopodidae > Apostichopus > Apostichopus japonicus. The sequence continues at coordinate 3,970,039 of NC_092572.1, forward strand.
GATGGGGTGGGGATGGGGGTGGGGATGGGGCGTAAAAAAACATTGTTGGTTTCTTTATAGAAGGCAGAGGGTATATATAATAGCAAATATCTTTTAATCTTCTATTGAGCTTACTAAACTTGTATGTAATCTTAGAGAGTTTTATACAGTGTGACATAAATAATGCTATATGAATTTAAGGGTTGTCATTGTGTGACGCTGTTTTAATATCAAATTTGATATAGTATTCATAGTTATTTGACCAATCTCATTATATTCACTCGATCGATGATAGAAAAACCAAGCAAGGCAGTCTTCGCTGAATAGCTTTGTAGATGAATCAAGGGATATTTCAGTTTTCTTTGTTTTTCGTGTTTCTATAAGTCCCATTAAAATTTAATATTTTTTTCTTCTTCGATACTTAAGATGATAACAAGAAAGATAGAATAATAAGATTTTAATAATCACAGAGGTAGAGATGAGAGAATTTCAAAAGAGTCAGTCAAGGATTGCGAGTTTGGGTCGGTTTCCTGGTTAAGTTTAACGTTCAGTGATTGTTATGAACTGTTGGAGAAGATAAACAAAGCGAAAAGGAAATGAAAAAAAAACCCAGAAAAAACGCTAACAAATAAATAATAATAAAACAAAAAACAGAATCAAGGTGTTGTATTTATAGAACATAAATCTCATACGATGATACCAAATACCCACACCACTAGAAAGAAATCAACAAAAAAGACACGCAGGCGCGTAGCCAAGGGGGCGAAGGGGGCGAAGTGGGCGAAGGGGGTGAAGGGGCGAAGGGGGCGAGGGGGCGAAGGGCACGAAGGGGGCGAAGGAGGCGAAGGGGGCGAAGGGGCGAAGGGGGCGAGGGGGTGAAGGGCACGAAGGGGGCGAAGGAGGCGAATGGGGCGAAGGGGGCGAAGGGGCGAAGGGGGCGAAGTAGGAGACCGCCCCCTTATCTTTTTGTATTATCGCTAGTAATTTCAAACTAGAAAATGCTTAGATGCAACTTACAAGGCCTGGGAAGTGCCATTTCCAGCGATCTGGGAGGCATTTTCGGCCAAAATTTCCTTATACGTTTCGCGCCAATAAATGGTGGCGCTACGCTTAGATAGTTTGCCTACAAGTTTCGCCTCCCTTGGCAAATTCCTCGCTTCGCGCGTGAAGACACGCCATGCAAGATGGAGACTGTGCGTGCGGACGACACCCAAACAACCGTTGATCGAATCTCAGGCTACATATTATATAGTCCCATACAGTAACCGTGTTGTCATCATGTTGTTACGTGCAAGTCAGGTGCGAGTCCATGCGAAAAACAGTTGACATGATTACTATACACGTGATCAGGTTTAAGGTTTGTTAGCGTATCTAAAGAGAAGAACTACCGTACTATACTGTAATATTATGACAAGCCCGGCTCCTCCGACATGTAATATTATATCGGGACTCGCGAGAGAGATGTACTGGAGTTATCTTGATGCAGTATTTTATGCTTCTTCAGGAGACGTCTCGAGCGGAAGATAGAAGAAAACAATGAGTTCTCAGAAAAACAATTTGACGAGATAGGATTTGATTAGTGATTCGGTATAATTTCTTCTCTGCCGATTCTCTTCTCTAATTAAATAAAATAACAATGATCTGACTCCTTCAATTACGCAATTCGAAGGAGTGACAAAGTGATGACGAAGTAATTGCGAAGTAACGGACTTGCGATATGATATGATATGATACACCTCGTATTATGCTTCCACCCGAAGGTGCTTCAGCAGACTAAGGAAATCCTTAGCCGGAAATTATTGAGGTTCCAAGTTTTTGTGTGTGGAAGGACACCGGCGAATCTCGCCTTCTCTTTTCGAATAGTGCCCGGAAGTAACGAGGCAGGGGTGTGTAGTCCTGCTCCCGGGACCGCAATTTAACGTCCCCTCCGAAGGACGTGAGTACCGCTTCCCACGTGTAGCCACTTTCCTACCACGAGAAAGGAGCGGGGTGAAAATTGGTGTCAGTGTCGACACCGAGGTTTGAACCAGGGACCTCAGGTACTGCAGACGTGTACTCTCCCGTTCTGCCACCTCACCGCTCACGGACTTGGGAAACCCATGCCGCCTTTTATCGATTACTCTACCGAAAATCACACTGCGCATAGTCAGAAGGCAGCCAATAACCTGCTCATCCTGCATTAGCTTAACGATATAAAAATCAGTGTTTTGGCACTGATCTGCCCTGATTGGTTGGGAGTTTGGAAGTCCACCCCTTTTTATGGAAACTTCCATACCACGTGAGAAGAACCTTCTCGAATGTTCTACAGACACAATGGATCTATTTTGGGAAAAGGCCCTGTGACATGATTCAATAAGATAGTTAAAACTTCTCGTGGGAAAAACTGAATCCTTGACCTAGATAAATATATAAGGGGCCTGTACAGTGTCTCGATGGAGTTTTTCGGGAACATCAAAGAGATGGTATTACTATTTCATAACAATACATATAAGATAATACAGCCTATACTCATAGCTGGTATACAGCAGCTACTGTACATGTCCCACAACCGTGCATCAGTAATTACTACTTTGTGTTCGTAACACGTACGGTAACATGTGTTACGGGACATGAACAGTAGCTACTGTACCAGCTAGGCCTATGAGTATCCACACATGATCCTTGCAGAAGCACAAACTTTCCTATATGGTTTGGTACAGACTAATGCAGGATAACTCGAACAGAGCTTAATTGTTGTTTTTCTGACAGAGATAACTTTCACTTGCATCTGTTAGACCATATATAAGACTTATGTATTTGAGCAGGCGCTGATCCATGTGGTTAGGAGATGTAACCCCCTCCCACCCCCTCCTCCCACTGGAGACTTAATTTATAGCCTGTTGTGGGTGGGCGGGGAGGGTGGGAGGACCCCCCAGATATCCCTAAGTGGGAGTCGGCTTGAACGATTTCACGGCCATATCCCTCCTCCGTTTCCTATCTTGACATTCATTCCAGCAAAATTCACAAATGACACCCAAAGGCATATTTTACTTTTATATTTTCCGTCTTCATGCAATAACAGTCCCGTGTGAATAATCATAAGTTTGATTTATGAATATTTAAAAGGCCGTGATGAAAGTTTCTATTACTATAAATTTGGACATATTAACAGTACTGTGCAACTAACACGTTTTGAAAAAGAGCTTTCTCCTTGCGTTATTACATTATTAAACGATTCCCTTTGGTACATTCACAAGATGGAAGGAATATTTTTTTGGTTGTTGTTAATTTCTGCCTACACAGAACAGAGTCCCATGTGAATCCTGGTAAATATGACGACAGCGTGTTGAAAGGCACGCTCTCATAAACTATTACTGCATGCCGCAAATGATATTGGCCTTCGTAATTTCATGAACGTGACTTCCGTCAGTGATACCGGTATTCATTCACATTTATGCCTCCCCCTCCCCCACCCCATCCCCCACCCCACCCCCACTGTCTTTTATTTATTTCTTGCTCTCCATCTTTCTTTCATTTATGATAGTGATTATACAATTTATCCAATTTATCCAATAAAACAACTTGGCGCTATATAAATCTAACTATGTGTGTGTATGTAATTCATGCGTGCACGACGTGAGTCGCCATGGAAAGTTAACGCCAATTGAAATTAGTTGTTTCGTCCTTCGTAAGGAATTAAATTCCTAATTAGTTATTAATGGTTTAATTAAGACATGCCTAGCTCAAACAAACAAACAAACACAAATAATACCAACACAGACGAAAAACCTATTGCATGAATATTTATAGCTCGCTATTTGAGTATGTTTTTCAAGTTGTATGTAAACCACACAGTCTGTTGTTAATCGAAATAGGATTAAAATTGATCACACTAGGACACATTTACGAGTTACTGTTCACCAAAACTAGCATCCTTCAGTGAGTATACGATAATTAGTCCATTAAATTCTGGGAAGAGGGATGAATCGTTATTCTCCTGACCGTAACTGATTTGTTATTGGTATTAAATCACAAACAAACAGGTTACCACGAACTGTGACAACTGTGTACTTCTCATCATTCTATGTGTATGCGTTTGAGCTAAAATTAACTCTAATAAGCTGCTCAGATAAAAAATAAATTCCCTTATGACGTCAGCTATCCATCCTGGTGGTGTATAACAAAAATATAGTCCTATATAATTGTTAATGATAATTCTGATTATCTATACATATGAATCAATACCTTTTTCTATAGGCTATACAAAGGTTTTATAATTTAATGTTTTGTTGCACATCGAACAATGTTAAAAGCACCTGTTTGCAACGTTAAACTTGCGATTTGAGGTGACTTTTTTTAATTAACAAACTGATCGAAAAGGATTATCAAAGTAAAATTTATAAAGGTCACTGATTTGTTTGTTTTTCCCCCAAATATCAATATTAAACTAATGAGCAGGTAATGATTATAAATAAACGGCATACATAATTGTTTATTTTTTATCACAAGAGAGGAAAAACAAACAAAATCAAGAAATTTTAAAATATGAGACTTTTAATTAAAATAATAGACTTTTATAATAACATTTAGTAAACTAACGGCATATATATGTATATATATATATATGTGTGTGTGTGTATATATATATATATATATATATATATATATATATATATATATATATATATATATATATATATATACATAAAACTCTAATATGAAATAAAAACAACACAATTGAAAGATTTTGTTCACAGAGCCAAAGCATACGGGTTTCTTTCCCGTTCATTATTTATTTATTTATTTTTTGTTCTTGAGCTCATGTTACGTACACGTTCAAGATTCTGGTGATAAATACAAAAGAAATCTCGCTGTAGAACAAAAACTATCAAAAAAAGAAAGCAATATACAGAGAGAAACAAGAAAAACCTTCCACTTTGTTGATGTGATCAGTTTGTATCCTGAGGTGGTTTACGTCTAACGCAGTTAATTACGAAAGCGGAATAACTTTGATAGAAGCAAACAACCTTTTGGTTTTATTATTGCTTCCAAATTCGTCCAAATCTTCACTCGTTCTAATGTTGGCCTGATTGCTTGTATGTGGAAAGATTGTAAGCAGAGGTCTCAATCTCGTGGGAAATGATTCTTGAGATCTAAGCTCAGAGAAATATATCTTTCATTTTCCAACATTCAGTGCTATTGGGTAAAACTATTCATAATCTATGATTCACATTACCCTTTATAGATTCTCTCTGCGGGGTTCCAAACTCGAATGTGATATCGTCATTAGATGACGTATATTTGTTTCTGCGTCTGTTATTCCGTCAACAAATAGTGTATTGGTCTATGCTCCACTTCTATGAAGATATGACGCCATCAGCGAAAGATCAAAAATTTGAAAGGTTATCATTAAGTTCTTGCTCTTTCTAGCAGCCCCCCCCCCCCCCAATATTATCGTCATGCAAACTTAACGTTTAATTCCCCTGTAATATATACATACGTATTGCCGCATAAATGTTTCACGTTTTAGCAAACTATCACTGTAAACTCCAATATAAATGAAATATATAATATACTTTCTTTCGTTTCAAATACCAGCAAGGCATGCGACATAAATGAGGATTTTCATTTGGGCGAGGGGTTGGGGTGGGGTCAGGGTAGGGGCTTCATCTTCATTCAAATCATCATTGCGTACCATTTGTACATTTACGTATATGGTCTTTCCAAACTTGCAAGAAGAAAATGGAAAACTTCAATAACAAGCAAGAACCCGAATGAAAAGCAATATTTGAATAAGAATAAGCAAAGAACTTAATGCTCATAACTTATATTAGACCTTCTACTAGAGTTAATTGTATTTTACACTTGTAAGGAAAACATCAACGTGTGCAAAAATTCGTGGCAAGTTAAGGCCTCTTCTCTCATTTTTTTTTAACTGAATATATATATATATATATAGTAAATATAGTATATCAGCTTCCCCTATGTTTGACAAATGCAACCCAAAATAAAGCTTTAAAAGTAATTCTTGCAAAATTTGCAACTTAATTTAAAATTTGAACAGTACAGGTTTATCAAACCTACCAAAATATGGTTGCATTTGATAACATATAAATTGGCCTACCTGCTCACAAGAAACTCTTTGACACAAACGGAGCATGCGGAAATTGAAAACATCAAAGACTATTGACTTATATGAAAGCGTATCTTGGATTAAATTTAAGCGAACACAGTGTTACATGATATTGTACGACGGGTTCTTTGTAAATTTCACTTTTTAATTTATTTTCAGCGATATGTCATCAATTTGGTTTCACTCATAATTAATTTAGATATTATACAGACCGTCATCTGGTCACTCATGCATTCTTAAATATTCTACGAAAGGTTAGTGCATTGTAGAAGCCTTCATCGTTAATAATATTATAAAATAATCATGTGCAAATTATTTTCAAAACATTTGGAGCGGTAAATTACACGGGGGGGGGGGTAGAGGGGGGTATTATATTTAAGGGAGTCATTCGTTCTATAACTTGGCATATTATTGAACGTACTCAACCACAATGTTTTCTTTAACACCAAGCATGATGGCTATAGAATGAAGTAAAAGTCGTTTTACTCTCTCTATCGAAATCGTCTTCAAATACTGATATGTAGAATACTCTCATAATATATACTCATAGAATACATTCTTACTCAAGGGATTCTTAATTTCCAAAATTTTAGTGTCTTTTTATTGGCCAAGACTAATATTTTGCGCAAATGGAAAAAGTGATCACCAAACGACACGGCGGTTTTATTATGATTAATTTGTTACATAAGTTTATTTATTACATAAGATCGTTATTACACTCGAGGAGTGGATTACATAAGATTGATTGCGGCCACGGGCATATTATGTCGAATTTGTCTGTATTGCCAATGGTTGGTTTACAGGGTTGCGGGGGTGTGACGGAGTGGGTGGGGAGGGAGGGGAGGGGGAGAGGGTGAATCGGCAAACTAATATTAATCATAATTGATCGACAAGTACTGAGCGAATTAATATTGTTAGATTAAGATTGATTGCGGCCACAGGCATATGTCGAATTTGTCCGTATTGCTAATGGATTGTTTTACAGGGTTGCGGAGGTGTGACGTAGTGGGTGGGGAAGGAGGGGGAGAGGGTGAATCGGCAACCTTAAATCATAAATGATCGACAAGTACTGAGCGAATTAATATTGTTAGATTAAGATTGCTTGCGGCCATGGGCATATTATGTCGAATTTGTCCGTATTTCTAATGGATTGTTTTACATGGTTGCGGGGGTGTGACGGAGTGGGTGGGGAAGGAGGGGGAGAGGGTGAATCGGCAACCTTAAATCATAAATGATCGACAAGTACTGAGCGAATTAATATTGTAAGATTAAGATTGATGGCGGCCACAGGCATATTATGTCGAATTTGTCCGTATTGCTAATGGATTGTTTTACAGGGTTGCGGGGGTGTGACGGAGTGGGTGGGGAGGCAGGGGAGTGGGAGAGGGTGAATCGGCAAACTAATATTAATCATAAATGATCGACAAGTACTGAGCGAATTATTACTGTTAGTAAAGATACGTGTATATATATATATATATATATACTACCATACAGTAAATATTAACACGTGTTTGCAATCCCAGTAATACTCGCAGCTTTGTAACCTTTACTTTTCCATAATTTTACTCCAAGCATAACCACTTCAATTTAATCAAACATTGTTAATACCACTTAATACATTTCCTGCATGCATGGCACTGCGCATATTGTGTATGCCAAGTTTATTTGAATTACATGTACCGGTAGTGTGTAGTGTAAGTAAAACCTGCATCTGGCGATAAAAGAGTGTATAGCTTAGAGCGATACACGTTACTTATAACAAGCTGTTACTCACACTCTTGCGCATAACACATATTGTGTTTTTAATCTCTACGAGATGTTCAACCATTTTCGGTTTAAATTCCATCTCCTCTTCATTTTAACTATTTTACATCACAGTTAAGAAATCTCTACTGGAATGTTGATTGAAACTACCATATCCATGGCTGAATGATTCTTTCCTTAATTAAGAACTCTTTACGAGATTCTACCTCTCTCTGACCTGGAAGATGTCCAGGTCAGGAAAATAAAGGGCGCTGACATCTCAAACTATAGACTGTGTCGTTCGTGTAATTAATAATAATAATAACAATAATGGACATTTATAATGCGCCGGTATCCGTCAAAAAAGACGCTCATGGCGCAGTGACACTAACAGTGCGACAGCAAAACAAAAAACAGTAAACATAGTACAAGACAAAAATGCAAGCAAAAATGGGCAAAAGTGAACAGTTAATTAAACAGTTTTCATCAGATGAGTCTTGAGAGAGAGCGTTTAAAAGAAGCAAGAGATGGACTGTGTTGTACATGTTCTGGAAGGCTGTTCCACAGAGAAGGGGCAGCAGCAGCAAAAGCTCTTTTGCCCAATGAGCGATTTGAGCGATTTTCACACAGAAGTAATTTATTGTGTGATCTCATGGAACTCCGATTTGCATGATATGGTTGCAGAAGTTCTGACAAGTAGAATGGCGAAGTTCTAACAAAAGAGCGATATGTGAAAATTAACATTTGAAAAATTAAGACTGTAAGATAGGACTACACGCCCTGTCTCTCTAACTTCATTGTTAGACACAGATTAAAATACTTAAACCTACACAATGAACATATCCTCTGTTAGGACAAGACGTTTGGACATTCGTTGAATGTTAATACAACAAACAATTGTTCTTAAAATGGATTTACTGGTGGATTAAAATCTATCCCTTTAAAAGGAGGAAAATAACCAATAAAAAAAGCCTGGGCACGAAAACCAAACGAATTATCTGATCCATTCTCAACCTCAGTCCAATCTCAATCCCAGCCCACTCTCAACCCCATCAGCCTACACTTTCAACCTCAGTCCCCTCTCAACCCCAGTCCCCTCTCATCTCTAGTCCACTCTCAACCCAGTCCACTCACAACCCCATTCCACTCTCAACCCCAGTTCACTCTCAACCCCATCCCCTATCAACCCCAGTCCACTCTCAACCCTATAGCCCCTCTCAACTCCGATCCCCTATCACCCCAGTCCACTCACAACCCCATCCCCTAACAACCCCAGTCCACTTTAAACCCCATCCACTCGGATGGTCACGGTGAAGGTCACGGATACGAGGAAGAGGACAAAGACCTTTCAACCCCTTCTTTCCCATAAAAGCTTTGTGTGGAGGGCTAGAAAAACAGTTCATATGTTTTATAGGTAACACATCAGGAACTATTATCTGTCCATTGTATATACATCATTGAGGTCACTTCGGTCGTGCATCCAAAGAGCCGTCGCTATTATTTTTTTTACAATGGGTCTTTTTGAATACCCCCCCCCCCCCCTCCCCCCTTGAATGAACAAATGTTTAATAGATAATGAATGTACCTATTACCCCGGTAATGTTTAGGTAGGTGACGTCTCTTTTAATAGTTTCTTTTAATAGTTTCTTTAAGAAAACTTGATTTGTTAATATGATTTTGCTTGAGCCTCTTAAATATCGTTTTTGTTTACCCTATACTAACACTAAATGGTCACATTATCGGGTGGCCTACTGTTAAACTATTAAGAAGGTATGATATGAGTGTTTTTTTTTTGAATTAACAAAGCAGAGATCTTTAGACTACCATAGCATCTGTACTAAAATACAGAATTTTTATTTTTCCATTCGCTCCTCTAGTTAGTTGATCATATAATGTTCGCGCAAGCTACATTTGTGCAAATTTTAGTGATGATATCTTAGCGTATCCTCAAACATGACATTAAATTTTATATATATATATATATATATATATATATATATATATATATATATATATATATATATATATATATATATATATATATATATATATATATATATATATATATATATATATATTTCGAATCCCGGTGGAGGCTGGCAGTTTTTTCACTGTTCTGGATTTTCCAACTCACTACGGATTTCAATTATTATATAAAGGCAACATATATATGAATGATCGTTGGAGAATGACGCAAAGGTGTCTCGTATTTTTTTCTTAAATCCGTCAGAATTGTGAAGTATGTCGGGTTCAAATTGATCAAGTTTGTCAGTCTTGGTCATGACAATCTTTCCAGACGTGTAACATAATATCAGATTTAACACTTTTAAAATCACGATGAATAACGTTCTATATATTACGATTTTTTTTCTTTAACAAAAGCTCGAAAGTTGAAGGTTAGTTTAAATGGATGAAACACGTGGTTCTGAGAATGCTTTGAGCAGACGCTGTGAGAGAAGACGTAAAGGCATGACGAATGTAGGGAAAGTTAATGCCTTGTCAAATTTACTAGCCTAGGCATGTTACTTTACACAGGATTGGAACCAGTAAAAAACTACTAGAGATGCATTGTGATTTTCCTTGAGAATTTGCATTATTTTGACCAAAGTATGCAAATCTTTACTAATAACTGGTAAACATAAAATGTAGTCAATGTATTTGAAGTCATTTGATGCTCGTTTAATGAACGTGTAATATAAAACAGAAAATGGTTTGTCAATGATATGATAAGTTTCATTGTTATTTCCTCTACATGCTATTGTTGTATTCCAGAACACGTAAGTGTTATTGTAATGTCCTTAATATGTTGCATTGCTGTGTCCCACACCATGGATGTGTTATTGTTGTATCCCACAACACGTAAGTTAATGTCCCTTTACACGTTGCATTGCTGTGTCCCACACCATGGATGTGTTATTGTTGTATCCCACAAGACGTAAGTGTTATTGTAATGTCCCTTTACATGTTGCATTGCGTAAGTGTTATTGTAATGTCCCTATACATGTTACATTGCTGTGTCCCACACCGTGGATGTGTTATTGTTTCATCCCACAAGACGTAAGTGTTATTGTAATGTCCCTTTACATGTTGCATTGCGTAAGTGTTATTGTAATGTCCCTATACATGTTACATTGCTGTGTCCCACACCGTGGATGTGTTATTGTTGTATCTCACAACACGTAAGTGTTATTGTAATGTCCCTTTACATGTTGCATTGCGTAAGTGTTATTGTAATGTCCCTATACATGTTACATTGCTGTGTCCCACACCGTGGATGTGTTATTGTTTCATCCCACAAGACGTAAGTGTTATTGTAATGTCCCTTTACATGTTGCATTGCGTAAGTGTTATTGTAATGTCCCTATACATGTTACATTGCTGTGTCCCACACCGTGGATGTGTTATTGTTGTATCTCACAACACGTAAGTGTTATTGTAATGTCCCTTTACATGTTGCATTGCGTAAGTGTTATTGTAATGTCCCTATACATGTTACATTGCTGTGTCCCACACCGTGGATGTGTTATTGTTGTATCTCACAACACGTAATTGTTATTGTAATGTCCCTATATACATGCTGCATTGCTGTGTCCTACAACACCATGGATGTGTTATTGTTGTATCTCACAACATGCCAGTGTTGTTGTAATGTCCTACGACAGGTAGATGTTGCATTGTTGGGTCCCACAAGATGGATGTGTTATTGTTGTATCCCACAACACATATGTGTTATTGCTGTGTCCTACAACACGTTAGAGTTGTTAATGATGCGACTTTGCAAACCTTTACCTAACGTTGATTGTATACATACGTACTAAAATGTGGGCAAAATATTCATGTATTTAAATAACTTTCATTAATATTTTTTCTGTTTTATAAGAAAAAATGCAACAAATCTAGTTACATCCTATAGACAAAATGTCGCTTATTCTTTTCAGCAATGGAAATCGAATTCAACAAAGAAAACGAGTCATGTCTCGACTATACTCGAACACTTTTAAGATTTCTTGACCCTTTCAAAATGAATCATAAAATTTCATATTTCTGAGTGCTTTTTGCTCCAAAAGCCTTTAATAGTTGTCTTAAAAGTTTTATGATTACACACCGTTAAGTCAAGGGCTATAAGAAGAAGGCACCGATATTCTTGTTTGGTATTTTACACCCCAATAAATTTCGAAACCACTTAATGGAAACCTAGGCCGATATAGTTCTTCTTCTTTTTTTTTATTATTATTGCCGTTTTTCGAAAGACTAATTGGATTTTAACCAAAAGTGATTTGCTTTGTGAATTATTCGTCTTGAATTAACCTTTCTTCTATGCGAAAGGATAAATTTACAAACAAGTTCTGAAAGTGATAACTGTCACACGATATGCCGACAATTACAAACGTGTAAAAATTATCAGTTGCATATGCAAGCGAAATGAAATCACTAAAAGAACTTTTATTATTACGGAGGGTGGGGCGGAGAGGGGGGGTAAAGAAATCGAGGTAACTGTTACAGCTAATGGAATTTGAGGATGATAATGTATAAGATAGTAATGAAATAAAACTTAAGCTTGTGAGGAAACAAAGCAATTCAAAGATGATATGATAAACTGAATTTTTTTTTTATGTTCTTTTGCCTTTCCTTAAATTTTCAATAATGGAAATCTAAACACAAACCTGTAGGCTATGCCTATAATGATAAACTGAAAATGATTCAAGTTATCGCGTCGAAAGTTTTGAGCAAATCTGCCCAAAATCTGCACCAAAGGAGTCACAACCCCAAACTATCACTGATCTTTATTATGTTAGGCTATATGTGTGGCATATTGCATACAAAGAACGACTGATGTCATTAATCTACTAAGCGACTGAACACAAGTCTATGCATTACCTTGTATCGCTGACCTAATGTCATCTCGTTGTAAACATCAGTCCGGCATTTTGTTCGTATCAATAATTACGTTGGAATATAACTCCTGTCTCGTTTCATTATTACGAGGCCTTCTCAAGCGGGGATCGCCCCCGTATCAATATGGTTATACATTTTGTGATGATTAACTGTCCTCAGTTTGTGAGATATCTCAACTTAAATGTCATGGCTATATAGGTTGTCATACTTACTTGGTAGCGTGTTAGCATTGTTGACATAAAAAGTCACATCATCACGGCATGTTAGTAGTTTCAATGTTTTTAGATTCATTAACTTGCAAAAATCATCTCCCATGTCAGAAACTAAACATTGTACAAAGTGAGAGGGGGGGGGGTGGGAGGACTTAAAGCACATGTCACTTGATGACGTCATATTTAGACTTGATCAAGTCTTCGGCCTTGCGTGTGCCAAGGAATATTAAACTTGTAAGAAGGCGCAAATGGAAGAATATTTTTTCTATAGTTGATTAGGAAGTCGTTCATGACACTTTTCTCTATTATATTAGATTAATAATCGTGTTTGTGTTTGTGTTTCCTTTATAAGGTTACATTATTTTGTTCAATGAATTTGGAAGAAATTGATTGTTTACCAAGAACCGACTGTTAAATGAGATACCAAGGTATCTGATACTGAATACATAATATGTTATATTTTATTTTAAGAAAATCGCAACAGAACATGAAATAAATGGGGCAAACACTTCAAAAGTTTTGCAAATATTTAAATGTAAACCATTACATTTTCTATAAAAAAACGCAAGCTTTTATGTAGATTAATTGTCGGATTAAAATGTATATAAACCTGTTTATTGTTAGATCAGAATTTATTCAGTGATTGCCAGGTAGCCAAGAACAATGGCAGGTTGCACCTCATTGACCTAAAAAGGTTGTTTATATAGTATATATATAATATATATATATATAGTCTATATCTTTAAATAATCTATATATATAGTCTATACATAGTATATATATAGTCTTTATATAATCTATATAGTCTATATATGTAGTATATATATAAGCTATATATATATATAGTCTATATATAATCATAGTCTATATATAATCTATATGTAGTCTATATATAGTCTAGATATAATCTATATACAGTCTATATATAGTCTATATATAGTCTATATATTGTATTCGTGTTTCAAGGGCAGATGTGGGTGTCAGACAAAAACAGACCGGGTATGAAATAATGACAGGTTAGGAGAATTATCATGCTACATCCAAACATAAGGCGTGTCCAATCTGTTACATATTCATTCATTCTATCCAGCCACTCATTGATTGGTTGCTTTATTCATGGAAGCATTCATTCTTTCACTCACTCCTTCACTCATTCATTCATTCATCATTCATTCCATTCGTTCGATCATTCATCCATCCATTCATCCATCCATCCATCCATTTACCCATTCATTCATCCTTCCATCCATTCATCCATTTCCTTAGCTATACTTCGGAATAATGATCAACACTGATTTAAAGTGTTATTATCAGTGGTTTTTGCAAACCTTATTTTCCATTAACAGCAACCCCATCCTTCCGATGAAGGTTGTTAAATGAAGCTCTCTGTAAGGTAATATCTAGGCAGTTAGTACGTATGTTATAGCATCTTTACCGTAATTTCTGCTCCTGTAATGGCGTTTACAGTTCCCTGTAGATTTCTGAATTAAGTTTACCTTTGGGCGTATTCTCATATATCCACACACCAATTCTTACGTTTGTCAATTTATGCTCATTTGCAGCTGAGATGTGCTAAGACAAGTCATTGGAATATTAATTGCATCATATTTCAGGAAAGTCTTTGATTGCTAAACGCTTCTTATTTACAGTTCGTGAAAAACAACCAATTTTGGGGTATTTGATTTGCAAGTTCGATGTGACTCTTATCATATGACAAATGGCAGCTAGCGCTAGAGGCATCTGATAGCCAGAAACGTATTCCTTAAAGATTAAGAAGGATTAGCGAACTTGCAAGGTTGTTCACTCGCTCCAGAGAGAAACCAATTAATCATCAATGTTGTCTGTTTTTGACGTTTCTTGGGGCAAATCAGTCCTTCTATAAGCAGGATGTTTCTACATCACAGTTTCTACATCCGTGTTAATTTAATTTTAAGAAGTACTTTTTAAAGAGATATATTAGGTACGAACACCCCTATGGCGGATCAGGGATTCCTTGAAAGGGGTGGGCGGGTGGGCGGGGCGGGGGAGGGGGATGGGAAAAGTATCAGTTGATACCAAAATATAGCTGCGCTTCGATGAATAAGAAAACATCGGTTAAAGGTGAGGAATGCACGCGCTTGTACTATGTACTTTGTGGCAACAGCAGAGTTAGTGACGTCATTGTGGTCATTAAGCTATAAATCGATTATTTTTCTTTATTCTGATTTTATAAATCATGTATCGACTGAAGGAGGTAATATTCTAACAAACAAGTTATCTATAGATGGAATTATTTGAAGAGAAAATTCAGCTTTTATTCATTCCAAAATGTATCACGTTTTCCATGACAAACTAGCAGTAATTTTATAAGGACGTAAATAACATCTGAAGATGAAGTTTTGTTGGGGTGTTTGTTTTTAGTGTTATTTCAGGAAATTTCTTACATTATACTGTGCATGCATAAATCAACCAGCCCCAGGTACTAAAGTGATTTTGACGCAGTTGTAGTAATAATCCCCGTATACTTCTATGAATTATTTACAATATTACAACACACAAAAATACAAATTATTATTTGATGGATTTATGCTATATAATTAAATTATGTATATTCCAGATTTTCTACAACAAATAATCACGCCATTGAATAATAATAATCGAAAAGTTTTCATGTAATTTTCTCTTGGATTTTTCAATCAACTTCAGCTCTCAGATTTGTATCTCTCAGCTTATGTTCGTTTTATCATCTGTGGGTTTTTTCAGGTTTATGATCATTTATGTTAAGAAATGAAATGAAATTTGGACTTTTTCTGAGATTTCCCTTTTTCGACAAGTCACTGAAATGGAAGTTAAAAGGACTTTATCTACATATAAAGAAACAATACTGATTAAATCAGATAACTAATGATAAAACATATTAACTGATAATAAAACATACCAACTAATAATACATGTAGAAGAGCTAAAAGGACACTACATACAAATTTGAAAGTAATAATACCATACCGGCCTTTTAGCTAAGATCATGTATAGCATTATGTTCCCCTTGTATAGGGGAATCGTGATACACACCTGACGATTATGGCAAGCCATGTGGGACAAACACCGCATAATATATCAGCGTATTAATTGGAATTTATACGCGTATTAATTGGAATATATACGCGTATATATTATTAGCCAATCATGTGGCTTAAATATATCCGCATATTAATTCGAATATATACACGTATTAATTCGAATATATACACGTATTAATTCGAATATATACACGTATTAAATAAAATACATATGGGGATTAAATGCAATATATGCACGGATTAATTAGAATATACACGAAAACACATTTCCGCTCTTGCTGTGTACATATATCAACGATAAATATTTTTGCGGGCTCGCGAGATCGCTTCAAAAAGCGAAACTATACGCATGTACAACACATGTATATTCCAATTAATACGCGTATATATTCGAATTAATACGCGGATATATTATGCGGTGTTTGTCCCACATGGCTTGCCATAGACGATGATCTTACAGTCTCGATGCAAGGGGACTGGGGTTGAGAACGGATCAGTCGGTTCGTTGTTTGGTTTTTCGTGCCGAGATTCTTTCTGGGATGACTTTTCTTAAAAAGTACCATATTCGAAAGGGTTCTGAGGGGTAAAAAGATGTTATTTTATAAATAAAAATAAAAATACAATGAATATAAATTTAAAAGAATATTTATATAACATATATTACTCAATGGAGTTTTCAACGATCCTTACATATAGGAAATATTAACTATAGCAATTTGACTTATAACGTACAATAAGTACGTCGCTCATTGAAGTATGTTAATTTTTTTTAAAGGTTCAAACTTTGGAGTTGAGTAAGAAGAGAGGATGGACCAGAGGTTGGAGCAGAGGTGAAAATGACGTCACTTCCGTTTCTACTTGGTCAAAGACTTTTATCGACCTGTGTTGTTTTGTACCAGTTCTAGCAGTATATCCGTCCAATAAAAGACCTTCCATCAATTCAGGATATGCGATTATATTGACATGTCATGAATTACAGCCCCATCCCTTCCCCATCATCACCACCCCCCCCCCCCATTCGCTAGGCTAGGACAACCCTCTACAATTGCTTCTGAATATCAATTTCAGACACCTGGTAGTATTTCTGTTTTGCCTTTTTCTCCGGTACAGTTTTTTTTTTCATGCGTGATATTTACGCTCTCGCCCGTTGTTAAATTTATGTAGCTTGAAATTAATTACCTTCCTACCTCTATCGATTATTTTCCCACAATATATTCAATTTACTAGATGTTTGACTGAGTTTTTAACCAAAAAAGAATCTTCAAGTTGTCAAAGTCCGAGAAATGAAGATATCTGCAAGGCAATCAAAACAGGTGTCCAGTGAATTAATACATATCAATAGAAACTCTTCGACCTCACCTAACACGTGTATACCTTAAAATAAGTTATTAATTAACTACGGTAGGTGACTTTTAAGGCCAAGGACAACAGCATCCGATTCTATGGGTTATCAAGTGTCATCAAATATGTTCAATATACACGATCTTGAAGATAACACGTGCAACTGACTTTCATCAGAATTTATTTAGGGGTACGGGGGTGGGGAAGGGGGGAGTAACTTTTTATTATTGATAGGTTATTGTCTTTTACTTTTTAGCTGTTAATCTGTAGTATAAAGCTACAAAGCCTATATGCGTTAGGCAAGTCCTCGGTGTTCGTTGATTAGTTTTCTCTAATGATTCCCGCCTGATTACACTTGTTCTACTTAGCTAGAAATTTACATAATAAATTACATTTCTCTATTTCCTCTTATTTAATGTGTAAAAGTAAGTTAGCCTGACGTTTCGATCCTAGCAGGATCTTCTTCGAAAGCTACATGACAAGTAACAGTAACAGAAGGGACAAAAACACGCACAGAATACAGACAGGTTAATGAGCATGATCCTCCTTATTTTATTTTGATTCCTCTTATTTAAGTGCAAAACTGAAAGTACAAACAAAATTATATTTTTGGCCATAAACACATATGGAACGTTCACAATATTATTTCTTTCGCTCTTACCTTGTATTATTTATGTACGTAAAAATAAAATCAAGCTAACGAATAAATAATAATTATAAATTGAGTAACAAAATATGAAAATTGCAAATGTTCATTGTTCAATTTTTTTCGCAGAATCTTCATTTTTTGCCTAATTTTGAGTGGGAAAGAATATTTATACTTCACATAACGACTAATACGACACACATAATATTCCTCTTTATTACTTAATTCCTGCCAGACTTTCAAATCATCTTCTTTAATGATATCACGTGAGAAACGAGTTGGCATTCAAATTCTGTTTATTTGAAAATAATTCAAATTCGTTTACCTGCGGGTTCTCTTTATCGTGTGACACCCTGAACTGACAAGTTTTAATTTCAAACTGGCTGGACTTTTTATTATTAATTTCCAGTTAGAAAGCTACAAACCGAATACCTTTTGACAGTTAAACGGTGATAAATGAATCATAATGTAATTCTTGTCAAATTTGCGATATTATTTATGACAATCATATATTTTTGTCAAAACATGAAACACAACCACAAAGCAAAAAAAAAAAGTAACAAGTATTGCGACATTATCATTCAAAATTGTGGAAAATATGAAATATTAAAGAGAAATATAGATCTGGAGGAGTCTTTTAATTTAATAATTGTTCAGGTGATGTATCGTTAGGCAGATGGGAAACGACATGAACTTAGCTGCCACCGCTGTGCGCCGTTCAACCTTGGTGGATATGACAACTCAATCACAAACCCACGTTGTACACGACGTTGTAAAGACGAGATTGAGTTTAGAAGGCACAAGTGTAATAACTTGTCGTAAATGGAGTCTAGTCCAATGTGTAATAACATTTTTTGTGCTGAATGTTATAAAGTCCTAATTATAATAGCATTTAGGCCTAAATGTATTAATGTCCTAAGTGTAATGATAGTTTGGAATTTATGTAATCAAGACCTAATTATCATACCTATAGACACGTGAATGTCATAATGTCCTTGCATGTGAATAAAGCTTGAGACTATGGAACGCGAAAATGGCAACCATATTTCGTTGTCTAAACTAAGTTTTGTGCTTTCTATACTAACGTTGTTGCTGCTGTTTTACCACGTTGTTGCTCAAACTCACGTCGATGTCTTAACTTCCGTTGCCTAAACATACGTCGTTGTCTAAACTTGCGTAGTTGCCATAGGCGCTGTTCAAAATTGCTCAACCGCGTAATGCTAACCAGAATGCAAAATGCATTGAGGTTTCGATGACTTCATTGAACTAGATTTCTGCTTGTTAGTATAAGCAGAACTAGCTGTTACTATAGAAATGGCCCGAACCACCATTTTGATACAATATCACTATGGCATGATTAACACAGGTCAGTCTACTGTACGTGGCTATACACACCTCCACCAAAAACAATAGGGGTCCATTTTGGGGTCATTAGAGATCAAATTGTGAAAACCTTGTAAACACGATAACTCAAGAAGGGAAGGTTGGACGAATCTCATATTGAGAATGTAGTTGTGACACGTTCAGTAAAAGATTTTATTAAGGTAAAATGTCATTTGGAGTCACCAGACGCCAAGCTGTGGAAACCTTGTTTTATAAGCTTTCGTATTTTCTATCACCCACCGCCAGCCTATCAGATATCATGTGCGTTATGCCTGATACGAATAGGAGGCTGCACGGTAAACAACTTTTAAAATGTGATAGGCTATGCATATACGCTGTGAATGTCGTAAATCAAGTAAAACGAGTGTCTAGACAAAGTACCAGCATAAAAATACTGCATTTTTAAACTGATGCCATTGAACCCCTTCAACATGTGTAAAGATACGCTGTGAATGTCGTAAATCAAGTAAAACGAGTGTCGAGACAAAATGCCAGCAAAAAACACGCACTTAAACTTATTGATTTGAAACATTAAATGATGTCTGCATATTTTGTGAATGTCGGCAATCAAGTAAAACGAGTGACAGTAATATTACTAGAGACAAAAGTTTTCGTCCCGATCGAACACCAATTGCGTTTATTATATGACCTATACTTTTACTAGTGTAGTTGTAAAGATGCGATAGTATCACTGCCTGTACTTTGTGAATGCTCTACAAAATATATATGGCAGATGCCATCCAGTGCCCTAGCTTCGCTGTTTTAAGGTGCAAATACCAGACTCGGGCAACTTGCACCAACACATGAACAAAATCAGCATCGTTACACCAAACAAGTCCCTTCCTGAGGTACATATTGCTGTTTATTCAGTATATTAATATTAACAAAAATATTTAACATGAGAACGACTGGGTGGATCCCGCTGGACTCAGCTCCGAGGCAAGTCCAGCTACAGCCTGGTCCCAGCCAAGTCCTAGTCCAGTGCAACCGGGTCCGGACCAAGTCCTAGTCCAGTAGAACCGGGTCCCAGCCAAGACCTAGTCCAGTGCAACCGGGTCCGGGCCAAGTCCTAGTCCAGTAGAACCGGGTCCCAGCCAAGTCCAGGTCCAGTAGAACCGGGTCCCAGCCAAGACCTAGTCCAGTACTACCGGGTCTGAGCCAAGTCCTATAGTCAAGTAGAACCGGGTCCCAGCCAAGTCCAGGTCCAGTAGAACCGGGTCCCAGCCAAGACCTAGTCCAGTACTACCGGGTCTGAGCCAAGTCCTAGTCAAGTAGAACCGGGTCACAGCCAAGTCCAAGTTAAGTTGAACCTGGTCTGAGTCAAATCCGATTCTCGAGTTACGTAGACACGAGTTACGGGAAATCAAACTTGCATAACATGTATTACGTACTTGCATTGCATACTTAGATAGCATAACAATGTTTGTTTTTTTTTACTACATGTTATGTGGACGCTGTGTAGCGAAACAGTTGCCAAAAGATGTAGAACTGTTTTGATTTCTCCTCCTAAGACTTTGACAGATGGCCAATTTAATATAGGAAATTCATTTACCTGGCAAATTTTGACAATCAAAGCCGCGTAGGCGCCCGACGGCAAAGGAGTGGGTGTTTATATACGGTGTTTAAGTATCTTATCACATCTTATCACTTGATTGATATCTCTTGTTTATATTTATACCTAAACAGTATTATTTAAAGTTTTGTCACTTGTATTTTGTATAGTAATATCAAGATATAAACAATTATTCTAAGTCACATGACTGATGACGTCATCATAATTGATTAGCATAATTTGTTTATGTTTAAAATGAAAAACAAATCACGTTTCCAGTTGTATGTCGTAAACTGTTGTAAGCAATCTCTGTAAGCCACGTGATTATGACGTCACCTCATTAGCATGTCTTGTTAGCATATAGCGTTAGAATATTTTCCAAGTTTGAGAGCAACTTACAAATTTATAATATTGAAACGAAAATGTTATAGCACTAAGGAAATAACATTTATGAAACTTTTTTTAACAGTTAACACATTAGGTACAATTTTTAACAGCTAATACATTAGGTACAATTATCGCAAACGATTCCCCGTGACGTCATGAGGAATATTCTCTAAAAACCACTTCAAGATGGGTTAAAAATGAAAACGGCTGCAAAAGAACCATAGCACAGAGAAATTTAGGGACATGAGGAAGACTCATGACGGAGAGATTAATCTATTAATCTAATTTTCATAGATTTGTGCAAAACCGACAAATTATCGGCCTGAAATTAAGCCTAATGTCTTCATTCTGTTGTTATGATTTGGAGTTAAACAACATCAGAATTCTTTATAAAACTAGTTTTTGAAAACGTTAGTCTATGCGACTAAGATACCAGCACTTGTAAGGCATCATAAAGAAGATGTATACACATTAAGACTTCTCCTTCCTGTACCCCTCAATTAACCTTTATTTCCTTTTCAAAAGCCCCTCCCCCTTCCCCTCCCCCTTCTTCCACACATCAGATATCTCTTATAATTAGATAACACTTATATGATAATAATAGAGTTACTTGCAACACCGATGGTACACCAACGGAGCAGAACAATACATTTCAGAGACACATGTGAAACATCTAGGGAATAGGGCATCGTGACAGGTGACATTCACGCCATGTTAGATATCCTCAAATTATTTTACCAAAGAAAATATAAAATAAAAAAAACAGTCCAACACAAAGCTTTGGCAGTTCTGCCTTAAACACATTACAGAGTTTAATTCCCCATCGCGCACTGCGGTAAGGTAGTTGGTTTAATTGTTATCTTATTTAAAGTAATACTTGGTAAGTTTCGTAAAATTAATGTCGTCTATACTCAAAACGTAATTAATAGGCCCCAGTAAGCATTGTGTTATAATAAACACTAACTAGCCAATCTTTAACTCTTCAATCGTGCTTTTTTTTTTTATATTTCGGTTTTTGTGTAGTACATAATCAAACAATCATAACGATATCATTTGTTTCCCAAAGTTTCGCAGAGATATGAAATGTGCAGAAAATATGACGTCACTGTAATCCACCTGGACGGCAAAAATAACGTCATATCAACTTCTTTCTTTTGTTTAAAATCGTGAAAATAACAACTTTGCTACTTACAATTATCAACTGACTAATCCAATGGATAACCGATAACATGGATGAATGAATTAAACCATTAATCAAAACATGGATTAATTAATAACTTGCTAATCTGGACAAATTACGGTCGTGGCGTCATGCAATTCTGCATATATATATATATATATATATATATATATATATATATATATATATATATATATATATATATATATATATATATATATATATGTATATGTATATATAGATATAGATATATATATATATATATATATATATATATATATATAGATAGATAGATAGATATATAGATATATAGATATATAAATAATAGCTTGGTCAGAAAGAAGTTACAATCCAAAAGGTAAACAAAACAAAGTTGTAAGAATGTTGACCTTATAGACACATAGACGAGACACCCCCGAAATAGCGATCATAACAACCAGTAAAGTGTGTAGAAAGATTGTGCGATATTTAACGAATGACGTCACTGAATGACGTTATTTTCAAACTACTTATCGCGAAACAGGTACATGTTACTACCTAATACTATGTACACTGTATTTAGTGCATGTTATGGCTATTCAATCTTCGTCCTAGTTAATCTATATCGTTTTGATTGGACAATCATGTTTCAACCACAATTTGAGACAGATGCCATAGTTATGGTCCTACAGACAGAAAGGTCACAACTATACCTTTGTTGAATGTTTTTAACATTAAAAGCAAATATTATGGTGCAAAAGACGGGAACAAACACTTAGTAGTTCGACATTTATATATAGAAATAAGTTCACATTTGTAGCTTCACAAATGTTGATGATTCGTGATCAACAAAATACGTCAATCACAAACGTTTCTTTTGTCAGGAAGAAAATTGCTTCATCACGCCTCTTAGTAGACACTGATTAATAATTCTGTCTTAATGGTGTTTCATGCTTTGCTCAATGATCTGAAAATTGAACATTTGGAAACAAAATTTTGGAATGATTTTCCATAATAATTACCTTATAATAGTATTTTGCTTTATTTTTTATATATTTTTATGGTGTTATCACAGAAACATTTTTACTCTACCTTAAATCATTTATCATCTGTTAACGTAGACTGGGCTTTCTTATAGCAAAATTGATTTTAATATGAAACCATTAGGTCTCTCAAATTTCTTAAATTTGGTTTAATTTTATACAAATTCTGTTTTAACTTTTAAGTGACTTTCTCCGTTTTGCCGTTTTTGCGTCGGTAATTCTCTTTCCAAGGAATTGTGAGCGTAAAATATATGAAATAAATGTTTGACTTTATACCTCTGGAATACAGTGTTACCCTATAACGCACTCTTCAAAAGATAAATTGAATTTCAAAACTTCTCCTTTGGGATAAATACTTGCAGATATAATTCGCCTGATTTTGCCTATAAAAATCGGGACGGAAGTTCTCTCTGTTGTCGTATGAAATTTAATGTTAGTGGTACTAAGTTCACATAATAATATAGGCTCTCATAATGCTTACGTGTTTATAGCCATGATAAAATGTTGATTTCCCGCTTTTGGCTGTGCAGCCGTGACAACCAATGTGTGATCGTCAGACGGCTGAATTGTTGATGGGTATGCAGATATGTGTTGTCGGATTTTCAGCTATTTTTAGGCGGGATCTGCTTGTTTTTTGAATATAAGAAAAGCATAACAAGCCGGCCGTTGGTAGATTACAGGAATTTCAAGTAGGCATTAAATGGAATATATTGTTGACATGAAAGCCTATATCTGCAAGCATAAGGACTTAAATGGAATCAATGTTGGGATTACATTTCGAATATAATAAGGCATATTGTTTACTAAAATGGAAATTGGATATAAAGGCTTTAACAAATACATGTATACTGGAGTATAGAAACTCAATGTATAGGTACGTAAACTGAAATACGTACAGGCATGAACTCACCTATTAAAGGACATTAGTATAGGACATTAAAGCAGGACATTAAAGTCTAGGACATTAAAGGGCATTAACGCAGGACATTAACGTAGGACTTTAAAGTAGGACATTAACGTAGGACACTAAAGGACATTAAAGTAGGACATTAAAGGAGAACATAAAAGTAGGACATTAAAGCAGGACATTTAAAGTAGGACATTAAAGTAGGAGATTACAGTAGGATATTAAAGTAGGACAGTAAAGTAGGTTATTCAAGTAGGATATTTAAG
This sequence comes from Apostichopus japonicus, assembly GCF_037975245.1. Classification (NCBI taxonomy): domain Eukaryota; kingdom Metazoa; phylum Echinodermata; class Holothuroidea; order Aspidochirotida; family Stichopodidae; genus Apostichopus; species Apostichopus japonicus. Next base: position 3,994,727 of record NC_092572.1, read on the forward strand.
TATGACATTTAAGGTAGGAGATTAACGTAGGACATTAAAGTAGGACATTAAAGGACATTAGTAGTGACCCTTAATTTTGATTCCTGTGTTATAAATAAACTTAAATGTTTCCAAAGGTATACCTTACTATCAGAAATATGTTTTTGGCGTCAATCTGGAAATTTAGTGGACAATATTAATGGAATCGACGCAAGATATTAATGGAATTCGGACAAGCATTAATTCCACTATGAACGGGCTTCGGGTTTCATAAAACAAGTATAGGCCATTAAAGGAGCACATTAAAGTAGGGCATTAAAGGACATTAACATAGGACATTAATGTAGGACATTAAAGTATAGGATATTAAAAGAGGACATAAAAGTAGGGCTTTAAAAGGACATTAACGTAGGACATTAAAGTAGGACATTAGAGTATAGGACATTAAAGTAGGACATTAAAGTATTAAAGTAGGACATTAAAGTAGGACATTAAAGGACATTAAAGTATAGGACATTAAAGTAGGACATTAAAGTAGGGCATTAAAGGACATTAACATAGGACATTAATGTAGGACATTAAAGTATAGGATATTAAAAGAGGACATAAAAGTAGGGCTTTAAAAGGACATTAACGTAGGACATTAAAGTAGGACATTAGAGTATAGGACATTAAAGTAGGACATTAAAGTATTAAAGTAGGACATTAAAGTAGGACATTAAAGGACATTAAAGTATAGGACATTAAGTAGGACATTAAAGTAGGGCATTAAAGGACATTAACATAGGACATTGAAGTAGGACATTAAAGTAGAGCATTAAAGGACATTAAAGTATAGGACATTAAAATAGGACATTAAAGTAGGACATTAAAGGACATGAGTAGTGACCCTTAATTTTGACTATGTGTTATAAATTAACTTAAAAGTTTTCAAATGAACCTTACTGTCAGAAACATGTTTTTGGCGTCAATCTGGGCATTTAGTGGACAATATTAATGGAATCGACGCGAGATATTAATAGAATTCGGACAAGCATTAATTCCACTATAAACGGGCTTCGGGTTTCATAAAACAAGTCAATATAACGCGCGCATTTATCGGATGCTATGTTTAATATATACCGCACTTGAATATTCACGTCGTCTGCACCCGCTCAGAAGAATTGTGTCATTTGCTTTAAAAAAACAATGTTTCCTGTTTTTATGTTTTATCCTGTGTCAGGCCTCTTATGTAAACGTCAGATGATGGAGTGCGCCATTAGGAAAGATCAGAAATCTAATTTGGTACAATAAGGAATCACGACTTACGCTTAGTATCTATTATTTTTAAATCGTCATGAAATGTTTACATTGTTTGCTGCCTTTTAAGGTCAGTTCAAAGAATTGAGTTTGCTTGTTTGCCTTGCAACATAGTTGGAAGACCGCTCTCATTAGATAAGCAAATAAACTTCTTTCATTTCTCCGTGCAACTCATTTTCACAACAACATTATATATATGGTCTTATATAATTGTTTCTATATATATATATATATACTGTTGTAAAGTCATTGTGTAATAAAAAGCAAGTTGTTTCTTATCCGCCACACCAGAATACTATGGAACTTGTTAATGACTTCGGACAATTTTTTATATCTAAAATTGATAAAATTAATGCAAACATTGATTCCATTGCTACTGGTGCTTTTGAACCTTATGTTCGACAGCATTTTCAATCGAAGTTGACTGGGTTCAAGCCACTTTCTAACGATGAAGTTCGCACAATTATCAAATCCTCCAACACGGCTACCTGCAATCTTGACCCTATACCCGCTTGGTTACTTAGAAAGTGTCTTGATCCCCTTTTGCCTGTATTGACTACCATGATAAATCTTTCACTTAAAGATGGTAATGTTCCTGACAAATGGAAGATTGCTACCGTTACTCCATTGTTAAAGAAAGCAGGTTTGGACCCTATCTATTCTAATTATAGACCAATAAGTAATTTGAGCTATGTTTCCAAGTTAGTTGAACGAGCTGTAGTTAATGAGATTGTCTCACATTGTTCATCACATGCTCCTTTTCCTGATTGCCAATCTGCGTACAGGCAAAATCACTCTACAGAAACTGCACTTATGAAAATACATAGTGATATATTGATGAATATGGACCAACAACAATGCACTCTTTTAATCCTGTTGGATTTGAGTGCAGCGTTCGATACTGTTAACCATGATATTCTGATGAACATATTGCGTACCCAATTTGGCATTGTTAATAATGCACAAAAATGGATTGGTAATTATCTGTCTTTCAGAAAACAGCATGTATCTATAGAAAATATCTCATCGAAAGATTTTTCTTTGAATTGTGGTGTACCACAGGGCAGCTGTCTCGGTCCTGTTCTTTTTCTTTGTTATGTTTCTCAGTTGTTTGCCATTGTCTCTAAACACCTTCCTAACGCACATAGTTATGCTGATGATACACAGTTATATTTATCTTTCAATGCTGGTTCTCTGTTATCTGAGGAACGGGCTGTTCTGGCAATGCAATCACTTATATTCGAAATAAGACATTGGATGATCAGTAAAAGGCTAATGATCAATGATTCCAAGACTGAGTTTCTCTTAATTGGTACTCGTCAACAAGTTGCTAAGACTCGGGTTCAGATGATAAAGGTAGGTAACGTGGATATTAAGCCATGTGATAGTGCAAAAAATCTTGGGGTTCATCTTGACAGCAACATGTCAATGGACATTCATATTGGAAAAGTTTGCTCAAGGGCACACCATGGACTCTATAATATTCGTCAGATCAGAAAATTCCTGGATGAGGATTGTACTAAAACTCTTATTAATGCTTTTGTAATAAGTCACATTGACTACTGTAATGCACTCTTGATTGGTTTACCTGATTATAAGCTTCGTAGAGTTCAAATGGTACTTAATGGAGCGGCTCGGTTGATTTACGCTCTTCCTAAATTTTGTCACATTACTTTTACTTTACAATCTCTTCATTGGTTACCTGTACAGCAACGCATTGAATTTAAACTAATCTTGCAAGTATTTAAATGTTTAAAAGGTCTTGCACCTAAGTATTTATGTGATATGATCTTGGTGAAGTCTAGTTCTTACTCTTTGCGCTCACATTCTCAAATCACCCTGCATGTTTCTCGTATCAATCATAATACGTTAGGCAATAGGGCTTTTGCCTACAAAGGACCTCGGTTGTGGAATTCACTTCCGGTGGAATTGATGTGTATCGACTTCTTGACCCTGGATGCTTTCAAGATAAAGCTAAAAACGCATCTGTTTAAGCTTGCTTATTTTGATTGACCCGACTGGTTGGCATTTTCCTTGTTAAGCGCCTTTGAATGTTTTGTACAAAATTAGCGCTATATAAATGCATATATTATTATTATTAGTATTATTTTATATATATATATATATATATATATATATATATATATATATATATATATATATATATTATATATATATATAGAAAACAATATATATATATATAAATATATATATACACATATATATATATATATATATATATATATATATATATATATATATATATAAATATATATATATATATATATATATATATATATATATATATATATATATATATATATATATATATATATACCTAGGAAAGGTCAGCTTCATACGTAAATGGCTGTCCTATTTTTACTTCTCATGTGTATCCCCGCCTTATCTTTCTATCTCTTTTTGTCAAATTCTTCCATGTTTTGTCACCAACTCTCACACCCACAACTTTACGTCTGTTTCGGAGAAAATAATTAACAAAAAAACAAATAATAATAATCTTTCGTATCATCACTTCCGTGTCAGCTAAACTGACAATTGAAATTAAACCCCGCTGAACACATATCTCCTGTTTTACACGCCGGAAAAACTCCCTTGCGATTTCAAGCTGTGACGTCAATGTCACGTGTTATAAACTACGGCCAATATTTGCCGCAGTGTTTGAGCAGAATTTCTTGAAGCGGCGATTTCTGAGGGCGAAGATTTATTGTATATATTTCTACGTAAGTTGCCAGCTATTTTTGTCTGCGTTGAGAGTTATTTAAAGCCAGTCGTTGTTGGGGAACCTAGCGTATTAATCATTCGAGAATCATCATCGTGGTATTTCTGTTTATACTAAAATAAAGGTAGGTTTCTTTGTTGTTCAATTTATACCCATTTTGTTTTATTAATTTCTTTTGTTTTGCCTTTGATCAATTGGTTAGAAGTTATCACTTAGATTTATTTTGAGGATGAGATTAAATATCAACAGGATACGTTTAATACTGATTATTATCTGGTAAAATAGTATTTAGGGAAACTTAAACAAAATGTTCTAAATTTGGAGGCTGAATGAACACACGCAGTAATTACAGGTATGCAGTTACTATTTAAGTTAATTTAAAAATTGACGAGAATTAAAAGTAAGCCTTATTCTTGTCGAGAGTAACAGATGTAAAAGTATTTTGTTCATATTTCTCTTGTTTACTTGTTGACCTGTTTACCGAAACTTACGAGCGCAAGGCAGTGAAGTAAATTACCAATTTAAGTTTCTAAGATTTTGGGAAAAGAGAATTTACGTATTTGTGCATCTTCGTTACAGTTTTTTATATTACTTCGAATAAACTAAAATTCTTATTGAACGGGAGGTCTAAAGTCTGTTCTACTTTTGTTTACATATCACAAGAATAAATCTAGCTATACGAACAATGAGAAAAGCATATAAACAATAAGTAAAACAAATTAAGTGATTAATTTCTGAAAAGGGGGGAAACAGGAGATGTTGCAAGTGTCAAATCGATCCAATATTTTGTAAGGAAATCCTTTTAAGATATTTTTTACAGTTTTTACATTTTTACATTTATTATGATATTTCGTGTGTAATATGGATGTTCACGCTAACTATTGTTCTAGTTATAGATTATTCATATTCAATTCAAGTTATATTATCGTCATTATGCAAAAGAAGTAGTCATAAGTTTTTGTCATAATAATCAACTAATATAAGCTATCTTTCAAGGTCAGAGGGTTGATGTTAATTTCCCGCCAAATTTATTTTCGTCTGTTTGATTTTATAATAAATATACTAATAAATATACTAAAATTAATATACAAGGACATGAAATGATTCATATCAGTCTATATAATTGAAAGGTTCTTTTTCGCGTAAATTAAATTGATGATATTTCGAATCATCACTTATAATTTGGTGAAAAACGAATGATTAATTTAATGAGCAGAATGGCTGTGCTGATGGTTTGAATATCGTCAGGGCTGAACCAGAATTTTACAAATCAGGCCGCCTTGTGATCCTGTGATCTTTGAAATCGATTCCCATGTAGGGGGTCTGGGTATCCGCGCCCCACTCCCCCACGCACCCCGTGAAACAATGTTTACACGTCAAATGTTGCATTCTGAGGTATGTATTGACTATAGACTAGGTCTAATCTAAATAAAGTTAGGCATGAACGCAAGACATGTGCGAAATAAATATGTTGGCATTTTTGTGTAAGGTTCAAAATAGAGGATGATTGTTGATTGTCTAAAATCTCGACCCTTTAAAGGGAATAACCAATATTTAATTCGTGTCATGTAAAAGATCACAATATTTCTCACTGTTTGGTGAAAGAAACATATTAAACATATTAATATATTATTGTTCACTTTATTTTGTAAATGTTGAGCAATTTTACCAAATATTACTTCAAACAAGATTGCAATTGTTCACACACTGAGAAGAAAATGATTCCCTGATTATGTTTTCATCGACCAAACAATAATCAGTAGCTAGAATTATGTATAATATTCATTGTCTCGTTTGATTTGAAAATTAACATAAAGTGTTAATCACAACGACAACACATAAATGGGAAGTTTAAGGCAATTGAATTTACCGTAACGAACACAAAAATCAAACTTTTACGCGCACAACCCATCTGACCGCCCCCCCCCCCCACCACCACCGGCTCCTTCCCCACCCTCAGTATTGATTCTCAGAATGCCTGGAAGCTACTTTGATATGCTTTTTATCGTCGCATTGTATCATATTATTGTAGATAAAGCTCTTTATACTAGCTCTATGCTAGCTATTTATACTAAATAAAGCTCTCTACACTAGAACTAGCTCTATGATAGCTGTTTATACTAGATAAAGCTCTTTACACTAGAACTAGCTCTATGATAGCTGTTTAACCTACATAAGGCTCTTTACACTAGAACTAGCCCTATGCTAGCTATTTATACTAAATAAAGCTCTTTAACTGTAGAACTAGCTCTATGATAGCTATTAACACTACATAAAGCTCTTTACACTATATAACTAGCTCTTTGTTAGCTATTTATACTAGGTAAAGCTCTATGCTAGATTGTTATACTGGAATTAGCTCTTTGCTTGCTCTATCCATAAATATACTTCTGTCTTTTGATTTTTACAAAAGTTTCGCGTGAGCTTTCTCATTGACAGTAAGAGATAATATCTCCATCCAAAAGTGCGGTTCAGTGTGAAACTTCCACTTGGAAAAAAGCTACTTAATTGGTTATGCATGACTCACTGTATAATTAGAAAAAAGGTTTCAGTTTACTAGCCAGGATAAATTTGTCTGTCATATAGAACTGTATGATAATGCTGAAAATGATATACTTATATTGTGTTTAGAATTAAAAAGGAAAACATATGTTACATGGTGTGAAAGTACCGTATACTTTTGCTGACACCATATTTCTACTCTTGTTGCTCTATTCCTCCCCCCCCCCCTCTTCCCTCCTCCTCCTCCCCCCCCCCCCCTCTGATTCTCTCTATTCCGTTTGTCTCTGGTTCTATAACTGCGTCAGTATTGACCATAATAATAAATCAATATGACTTTGATGAATTATAGAAATAAGTTAGTATGTATTGGTGTCTCGAAAATAAACATCTGCAATATATCAATATACCTTATGACTATTTCACCATTTATACTCAATTTCAAGCAATTTGGACATGACGAATATGCCTTCGTTTAATATTAATTATTTACGCATTAACCTTCGAAATCTTCATATCCCATATGGGTAACCAATTCGCTATTGTGTGGATGTGCTTCTTAATAATAATGTCAACTTCTTGTCGGCAGTTACTGATCTCTGCACGCTGTTTGTTTGGCTTGGTACTAAATTAAGAGGACCACTATAGAGGGCGGGGGGGGGGGGAGACTAATTAAAAGGGGCAAAGAGGGCATGAGAGAGGAAGGAGTGAAGAGGAGAGCAAAAACTAAGAGGGAGTATGTGTAATGGAGTGGATCAAGGGGTGTGGGGGTGCAAACCTCGCTCATTGTCAACCCAACACAAATATTAGTTATTAGTAGTATATTACCAAAATCTTGCGTTAGGACAATTTTTTTATTTAGAACTGATTGATATCCTCAGAATGTACAATTTAACGCCTATACTTTGATGAGTACACCCCCCCCCTCCCACTCCTCCTACATCGGATTCAGCTGGAACGATCCTATATAGGAATATAAATCATTATTAACAAGATACCACTCCCCCCCCCCTGCCACACCCCACCTCACCAAATAAATAAATAATACAATTACGGTATGTGACGCAGCTGACGAATAACTCTCACACACTGGACCAGGAACAGTACATAGGCAAACCATTCTACCGTTGGCGAGGTATCATAGCTCAGGGGTGTGATAATGTTACCATGCTACCGTCGGCGAGGTATCATAGCTCAGGGGGTGTTATAATGTTACCATGCTACCGTCGGCGAGGTATCATAGCTCCGGGGTGTTATAATGTTACCATGCTACCGTCGGCGAGGTATCATAGCTCCGGGGTGTTATCATGTTACCATGCTACCGTCGGCGAGGTATCATAGCTCGGGGGTGTTATCATGTTACCATGCTACCGTCAGCGAGGTATCATAGCTCAGGGGGTGTTATAATGTTACCATGCTACCGTCGGCGAGGTATCATAGCTCGGGGTGTTATCATGTTACCATTCTACCGTCGGCGAGGTATCATAGCTCAGGGGGTGTTATAATGTTACCATTCTACCGTCGGCGAGGTATCATAGCTCAGGGGGTGTTATAATGTTACCATTCTACCGTCGGCGAGGTATCATTGCTCAGGGGTGTGATAATGTTACCATGCTACCGTCGACGAGGTATCATAGCTCCGGGGTGTTATCATGTTACCATGCTACCGTCGGCGAGGTATCATAGCTCAGGGGGTGTTATAACGTTGCCATTCTACCGTCGACGAGGTATCATAGCTCAGGGGGTGTTATAATGTTACCATGCTACCGTCGGCGAGGTATCATAGCTCCGGGGTGTTATAATGTTACCATGCTACCGTCGGCGAGGTATCATAGCTCCGGGGTGTTATAATGTTACCATGCTACCGTCGGCGAGGTATCATAGCTCAGGGGGTGTTATAACGTTGCCATTCTACCGTCGGCGAGGTGTCATAGCTCAGGGGGTGTTATCATGTTACCATGCTACCGTCGACGAGGTATCATAGCTCAGGGGGTGTTATAACGTTGCCATTCTACCGTCGGCGAGGTATCATAGCTCAGGGGGTGTTATAATGTTACCATTCTACCGTCGGCGAGGTATCATTGCTCAGGGGTGTTATCATGTTACCATGCTACCGTCGGCGAGGTATCATTGCTCAGGGGTGTTATCATGTTACCATGCTACCGTCGACGAGGTATCATTGCTCAGGGTGTGATAATGTTACCATGCTACCGTCGGCGAGGAATCATATCTCGGGGGTGTTATCATGCAAACCGTTCTACGGTCGGTGAAGTATCATAGCTCGTGGGTGTTATCATGTTACCATTTATTCTGATTGTCATACTGTTTGGATCGGGTTCCGCTTCGTCACATTACTCACGTCATCATTAAAGTACTTCAATGCTCCGATGTCCCGAGTCTGAATGTTCTGTATAATATATACGTAGTGAAGTGTTTGTTCTCAGAAGAAGAAACGGTAGAAACGCGTCTTAATATAAACATTGTTGATGATAATAACTTTAGGTTAAACATTTAACGTCAAGTAGCTCTAGTTATAAAGTATCGTAGGCGTTGGATATTAGTTAATATACGTATATTGTGATGCTTTTTAGACAACTATACGATGTGACTACGAATATTTCCATACACACTACTGTGTTAAGTTTGCTCGTAGTATTCATTAAGGTTACAATATCGCGTTTTTCAACTGATTAAGGTTGTCCTACGTTATAACTGCTTGAGCATCTATGGCACTTACGAACATCCGTGCTATTCAATGCACCTACTTCCTCCTTTTGTCATTGGTTGACAGCTGTAGTCAGCCTTGACGACAAGGGGAGAGTAGGTTACGCCCGGGGCCCGGTGTGGGGGATAAGTGGACCCGGGCCTTCAGTCAACCAAATACTTATCCTTGATACGCTTATGAACGTGCCCTCAATTTATGAAGACTTAAATACATGGCCTCGGTGAGAAATGATTGTCCCCGAGACCCAATCTCTGGGGAAAAAAATTTGTACACCTTTTACTTCAGCTTTGAAAGAATAATTGACTATAGACACGCTAATTAAGTTTATTCGTTAAGGATTTCAACATTAATAAGCTATTTAAACATTTATCAAGATCTATACAAAAAAAAGCACAAACAAATTATTTAAAATCGAGCCAAAATGAAAGACCATTCAAACAATTAGTTGAAAATCGGCTACGACTGAGCTTCATCTTAAAAGACATAAGATATTAATCAAACATATCATTGTTTTAGTTTCACTTCTATTAGAATATGTACAACATAAGTTAATTACATTGGATGAGTAACTCCGTAACGATTTATGATCGCTTGCTTCAGGGTCCGTACGTTCGTGTTAAGAGTAAAACGAAAAGATCAAATAAACATAGGCGGACAAAATATAGTTTGTGATTATAGCTTACACTCTAAAATTGTTCTTGCGAAGAGTTTGCCTGAACGTTTCGGTTGACCCATCAGCTTCAGGGTATATCAATTTTCGTGTAGGCAATGTAATTTATTCTCTTAATCACAAAAATCGGAAAATTCGCCTCGTGATAATTAGCCAAGCACGTTTGGATTCTTTATTATCGAAGCTTTTATCCCTGTCAAAAGTGTTTACTAGCAAACTGCATAACTATATGATCATGAGATCTAATTTATAGCCTAAATATTCCTTAGAATACACTCTTTTGCGTCTAAAATGCCCTCGTCCCCTACAATGGACTGGAGTCGGATTCAATGACCTCAGGGTCACACCCACTCACGTTTGATAGAAAATTACCTTCTCAATCATTAGTCATTTTATAATTACATTTAATAATTAATTTGTGTTACTATTTACAGTGCAATAGTATTGTATACCAGCAAGTGAATTGGCTGAATTCACACATTTTGTCTAAAATATGTAAACTCGTTGTATGGGTGCCGGTAGGGGATTTCTGCTTGATAAACTCTGTCTAAGAGAGCTGGTTATATTGTTCATTAGGTCTAAGGCTAAAAATCATAATTTCACCAAACCTGCAAACTAAACTAAACACACGCTCCTTGATGTTTGTTTTCTTCAAGAAATGAAACGATAACTAGAAATGAGTGAACTTTGCTCGATTTTCGGTATCATCGTCGCCCGCAGGCGCGTAGAGAAGGGGGTGGCAAAGGGGGCGACCTCCCCCCCCCCCCCTTGAGCAAATTTGTTTTGTATGTTTTGATGATATCGCTAGTAATTTCAAAATAGAAAATGCTTAAATGCAACTTACAAGGCCTGGGAAGTGCCATTTCCAGCGGTCTGGGAGGCATTTTCGGCCAAAATTTTCTTGTACGCTTCGCGCCAACTTATGGTGGCGCTACGCTTAGATAGTTTCAAGTGCCAAATCTGCGGCTCTAGTAGTTTGCCTACAGATTCGCCTCTCCCTTCACAAATTCGTTGCTACGCGACTGGTCGCCCGAACACTTTTCAAAGTGTATGAGTTATGTTTAAAGATGAAATCGGATATTTCTTTAATATATGAAGTTCATTGTCAAAAGATTTGATACAGAATGGTATCAAATGTCGATTAAATACTCACTCAGAAGTTGTTTCATTATAGTTTGTTGAGATTCCTACTGGAAAAGAAAAGAAAAAACAGTAACTGAGATGAAATGCGAAACCATATTGAGAAATGTCTAAATTGGTTGAAATGAAAGGAAAAAATCAGCGTTGGTGAAATCGATAGTAACAAACCCAGCTCAGGGGTGGATCCATGATTTTAATATGAAGTGGATTTGGCTCTGGGGTCGACTTCCATGTTTAGGGTAGAAATATGAAAGGTTAGACTTTTAATCATATAGCTTACATGCTGCGGTAAATAGTAGGTAATAAATTAAGCCTTCACGTAAGGTTGTCCAAATAATTACTTTTATTTTATCTTTATGGGGTTGGAAGGGCGTGTATTAAAACCACCCCCCCCCCTCCCCTCACCCCACCCCTCCACTCTCTGTCTTCGCCTTCAGTTTGTGATATATGACCTGTATCTATGATCAGGCAGGTTCTACCCAAGTAACTCCCTGGTGGAATCAATTGTAATGAAACCATATTGACATGACGAGACCTTGTCCTATCGAAACACTAAAATGCAAATTGGACGATGGCGTCAAATTTAGACCACAAATTGGCTTTTAGTTCTTATTATTTCTTAATCTGAAAGCGCAAAGTTATCAGAATAGTAAAACAGAAAAAAGGGAGAGATAGTGAGAGAATAAAAACTGACGTTTGAAGAGGGACCCTGTAGTAGGTTAATGGCATATTACGGACTTTCTACCGTATCCTCATCCCTTTGTTCCAATGGGGGAGGGGGGAGGGGTTGTAAAAGTAAAGATTAGAACGCAATAACCTTCACAGAATTGATGAACACGTCAAATACAAATCGATGAAACCCCACAGTGACATCATCTGCAGCAATGGTCAGAATTGATGCCGCCGAATAACTTTTGGTTGTTTTTCATTTGTGTATGTTTATGTAAATATCAACAATGGGACTGTATTTTGCGTTTTATTTTTTATTTATTTTGTGCCAATTTGGACCTAACAATTTAATATTAAATGCTACAATAAGTGGATACCTGTTTAACTAACGACCCCCCCCCCCCCAGCCCACTTGTAGCTGCTGTATTTCAGATAGGCCTATATTTGGGTCCTCAAGCGTAGCGGTTTTCAGGCAAAAAAAAATCAATGTTTTCATTCTTTGAGCAAACTATGGAAGAGGGGGGGGGGGGGGGAATCCTTATTAATCTCCCTTATGCATCTGACCAGATTAGCCGCAAAGTGCAAGTTTAGGGCAGCTAAGGTTGTTCTATTCCCTAGAGTCCTTCCACTACCGTAATTCGATTGTCGATTCATGATCACTTTAAAGTGATTTTTACTGACTCTACCATGCATGTATATTACTCCAAATATGATTTTAATTTATCAAACTAAGATACTGACCAAGATTTTTTTAGCAAAGAAACCTTACTTCAGAACCATTTGCTGATTCTGATTGCTCCAAACAAATTTCGTCAGCCGGCTAATATTTTACCTTTTGTCGTATTTCACAGACATAGCGTATAAATCACACATTCTGTGCCAATTATCTGATTTACCTTTATCTATTTATTGCAATAAAAGGTGACAATAATCTACTGGACGGCTTGGAAATTGGGTTTTTGCGTGTAACAACATCATAAAAGAAATTCATCAAATGTACCTCAAACAGCTGGTTTAATGCATTGGATATAATAAGATGGGTGAAGTGTGAACATTTAATGCTCTTACGAGAGCTGCTGACATTAGATTTATCAAAAGATTAGCTTTATCAATAAAGCCGTCATGAAAAGACAGAAAAAGATTTTGAAAGTGAGCTTGAAAATGAAAGATTGACCATTTTAGTCAAGTTATATTTTACAACTCTCTCTTTTTATATATCGCTTTGGTGTTCAAAGCCAGACGGGTGATCTATAAAAGCAACAAACTAGTCACGAATTTGGCCAATTTTTCCATCATGAAGATCAGCAGTGAGTCCTTATGAACATCATTTAAACGTGCTGATACGTAATATGACGCTTCGAAAAATAGTTGCTGTACTGTGGAATGTGAGACTCGTACGTAGGGTCTAAAACAGTACTCACCTAATAACTTTAATACATTCCAGTAACGTCTTTCGTCATTTTTAAGATACTTCTAATATCTACCACAGCCAAGGGCGGCGAAACCGGGGGGCACAGGGGGCACGTGCCCCCCACTTTTCCTCAGGTTAAAAATGTGCCCTTTTTCTACATAAAAATTGAGGTGTCTCAAGTTAGCAAGAGGCCAGGGAACCAGAATGAACACTCGGGAAGGGCCGTTTCCGGCCATCTGAGGGGTTTGTAAGACCAACAATTTTCTTCTACGCTCCGCGCCAACCGATGGTGGCGCTCCGCTCAGATAGTCGTGCATACAACTTTGCAAATCCTGGCTACGCCCCTGACTTTTAATTAATTTCTGTGGGGCAAACTCAAAGCTATTTCGAATGGGAAAATATTGTTTAGATATTAAACAAGAAATAAACTCTAATTCGGAATATTCCTACATTAGCAACTAGCATGATTTCACCTCATTTTGTTTCAAAATAAAACTTGTTCCTTGTTTCCCAATTTGCACATTGGATATTGCAGTGCTAGTGTGCATATTTTCCTTGAGGGGGGGGGGGGGGCTTGATGGAGTGATGTGTATACGCAAATAAGATAATACAATAAGAGTTATAAAGGGTACTAAATATAAGGCTGCATCAGTCCAATCGAATTTCTGCAAAGTGCCCTTTGATGTCGGTGCCCCCCCCCCCCCTCAGATTAAAAGTGCTTCCGCCGCCCTTGACCACAGCCTGTAGCAGAATAATACAAATAAGCCTCAAAGCGACTTAATTTTCTACTAAAACTAAAGGCAGGGTCATGAACACAATGAAACTAGAAGCAGGGTGATGAAAACAATGGAACTAGAAGCAGGGTCATGTACACAATGAAACTAGAAGCAGGGTCATGTACACAATGGAACTAGAAGCAGGGTCATGTACACAATGAAACTACAAGCAGGGTGATGTACTCAATGGAACTAGAAGCAGGGTGGCAGGACACTTCGCCCAACAACCATTTCGCCCAACTGCCATTTCGCCCAACCTTACCATTTCGCCCAACCAGCCTGGTCATTTCGCCCAACCAGCCTGGTCATTTCGCCCAACCAGCCTGGTCATTTCGCCCAACCTTGAGTATATGATATTTCAAAAGGAAACGTTCAGGAATTTTTAACGTTACAGGATACGAACCGAATATTAAGGAAACTTGAGGATTGATCAGTGTTTTAGGGGTTAGGTTTGATAGGTTTGATATAGTAAACGTTCGGGAATTGTTAACGTTACGGGATACGAACCGAGTATTAAGGAAACTTGAAGTCGTGGTTAAATTGATTACATATGTGATTACATTTGTGGTTACATTGATAAAGTGGTTACATTGATTAAATATAGTAATTCAATATTACGGACGGGTTTTATATTTTTTTCAATTTACTGATAAAGGAAACGTTCGGGAATTGTTAGTCAGTAGGATGGATCAGTGTTTTAGGGGTTATGTTTGATAGGTTTTTACGAAGACCGATTCCCCTGTTTGTATAATAATATAACTTCCATTGTATGCTTAAACGCCTAAAGTAGTGTCCTCCCATTATACCCGAAATAACTGCTCAGACTCCGATCGATATCGAGCGGACCTCACTTTTTTATTTACCTATTACGAAGTAACCTAACCCAAAATAAATCAAATTGAACTAGTGGAATAGTAAAAGTAATATTATTCTGACTGAATATTATTAAAAATAAGGTTGGGCGAAATGACCAACACGGTTGGGCGAAATGACTATGATGGTTGGGCGAAATGACCATGCTGGTTGGGCGAAATGACCAGGCTGGTTGGGCGAAATGACCAGGCTGGTTGGGCGAAATGGCAGTTGGGCGAAATGGTTGTTGGGCGAAGTGACTAGAAAGCATGTAAACAATGGAACTAGAAGCAGGGCGATGTACACAATGGAACTAGAAGCAGGGTCATGTACACAATGAAACTACAAGCAGGGTCATGTACACAATGGAACTAGAAGCAGGGTCATGTACACAATGGAACTAGAAGCAGGGTCATGTACTCAATGGAACTAGAAGCAGGGTGATGTAAACAATGGAACTAGAAGCAGGGTCATGTACACAATGGAACTACAAGCAGGGCGATGTACACAATGGAACTAGAAGCAGGGTCATGAACACAATGAAACTAGAAGCAGGGTGATGAAAACAATGGAACTAGAAGCAGGGTCATGTACACAATGAAACTAGAAGCAGGGTCATGTACACAATGGAACTACAAGCAGGGTCATGTACACAATGGAACTACAAGCAGGGCGATGTACACAATGAAACTAGAAGCAGGGTGATGTACACAATTGAACACTGTGTAAGAGGGGCCGGATCTGTGCACTCATTAATACGTGATGTTCGTTAATCTTTTCGATCTCATGGATTTGCCACGTAACGTACAGAGATGAGTAATAATACTATCTTGTCAGCTAATACTACCTACCACGCATAAACTTTCGGCATAAATGTATCCTGATACTGGGTTGATTTACCAATCAAATTGTTGTGTATACAACGCTTTCTAGTCACTTCGCCCAACAACCATTTCGCCCAACTGCCATTTCGCCCAACCAGCCTGGTCATTTCGCCCAACCAGCCTGGTCATTTCGCCCAACCAGCATGGTCATTTCGCCCAACCATCATAGTCATTTCGCCCAACCAGCATGGTCATTTCGCTCAACCGTGTTGGTCATTTCGCCCAACCTTATTTTTACTAATATTCAGTCAGAATAATATTACTTTTTCTATTTCACTAGTTCAATTTGATTTATTTTGGGTTAGGTTACTTCGTAATAGGTAAATAAAAAAGTGAGGTCCGCTCGATATCGATCGGAGTCTGAGCAGTTATTTCGGGTATAATGGGAGGATTACACTACTTTAGGCGTTTACGCATACAATGGGAGTTATATTATTATACAAACACAGGGGAATCGGTCTTCATAAAAACCTATCAAACCTAACCCTAAAACACTGATCCATCCTACTGACTATCAATTCCCAAACGTTTCCTTATTAAATTGAAAAAAAATATATATAAAACCCGTCCGTAATATTGAATTACTATATTTAATCAATGTAACCACTTTATCAATGTAACCACATATGTAATCACATATGTAATCAATTTAACCACGACTTCAAGTTTCCTTAATACTCGGTTCGTATCCCGTAACGTTAACAATTCCCGGACGTTTACTATATCAAACCTATCAAACCTAACCCCTAAAACACTGATCCATCCTCAAGATTCCTTAATATTCGGTTCGTATCCTGTAACGTTAAAAATTCCCGAACGTTTCCTTACTAAAGTTATACAAAGTAAAGGACTTCAAGTTTCCTTAATATTCCTTAATATTCGAACGTTTACTATCAAATCTAACCCCTAACACACTGATCAATCCTCAAGTTTCCTTAATATTCGGTTCGTATCCTGTAACGTTAAGAATTCCCGAACGTTTCCTTACTAAAGTTATACAAAGTAAAGGACTTCAAGTTTCCTTAACATTCCTTAATATTCGAACGTTTACTATCAAACCTAACCCCTAACACACTGATCAATCCTCAAGTTTCCTTAATATTCGGTTCGTATCCTGTAACGTTAACAATTCCCGAACGTTTCCTTTTGAAATATCATATTTAATCAAGGTTGGGCGAAATGACCAGACTGGTTGGGCGAAATGACCAGGCTGGTTGGGCGAAATGACCAGGCTGGTTGGGCGAAATGACCAGGCTGGTTGGGCGAAATGACCAGGCTGGTTGGGCGAAATGGTAAGGTTGGGCGAAATGGCAGTTGGGCGAAATGGTTGTTGGGCGAAGTGTCCTGCTTCCTATACAACTACTTCAATAAACTTATCACCTATATGAACATTTTGATCCCTTCTTCTCATACATCTGAGGAAAGTATTTGACATACGTGTTATCAAATTTCGTGCGTGTCTCGTCACAGTGTCTTGAAGGATCATGTAAGAAGGGCCACATATAAACTCCCCTAATATATTTAAAATTTATGGACTATTCCAATATAATTCCAATGGGATAAACAATAGTAGTGAGATATTACCATGTCTTTGCCCATGAGAAATCATATTCTTCTTTCTTCTGCAAGATGGCAAAGACATTTTTCTTTTCTTTTCTTCTTTAGTGAGGGAAATTTAAGAGCTGAAATAACTGTATGATCTTCATGATGCTCACACACAGCGATCTAGTTAAGAATTTTTGTTTCAATTTTATATGTGTTTATGTGTTTATATGTTATATTTATGTTGTATACGCTCTAACTGGGATAAGTAGAGCGTCGAGAATTGGCAACGCAGGGCACTTTGGAATATGTTTTACATTGACGGAGCAGAACGTAAAAAATATTTGATAATTGCCTAAATTATCAACATTTATCAAATTAAACACGTTATACGTTTGTATTGACATAGTCCAGGCGTGTTAATTTTATACGTCTTCAACATATTGGATATAAAACCACTGACTTTATTTTTTATTTGATTTTTTGATAAAAAAAGGGATTTGTTGTTTTCAACGAAAATTCAAGTGCTACAGGGGCTTTAAACTTCCGGTCTTTAGATGCGTAAGGAGTTCATAGTTTGAAGATGAAATTTTCGTTAAATTTTCGCCAATAATATATGTTACTTTTGTGAGTTATCCCTGTTCAAAAAGTTCTACTGTATGGTTAAAAAACAGACGCGTCTGTTGAATAAAGTTCAATCCAACCAATGATCTCAGATGCGGCAAATGGTGTCAGAAGTGGGATTTCCGAGGTTGAAAGAAGAATCTGAAGTAATCATGCTTAAAGGGAAATACATATTTAATTTTTTTTTTATTATCGTTATGTTAGACTACTTTGAAGTGTGAAAGAAGTTGTCAAAAACTATTTCTTCCACCATGCAACAAAGTGAGGTCAATGTTTTGTGCTTTGTCAAGAGATATTAACAAAAATGATTTAGTATAAAACGCGTTTTTGCTTTGACATACATAGATAAAATAAAAGTAGAGAAAATTACCTTGTTAAACGTCCATGCCTATTCAAACTTATGTCAGTAGCCCTCTGATTAAAAAACCGCACTTTTTTTTTTCTGCAATGTAGTTACAAATTTATCTAAAAGGTTTATTCCGGTTGCTGAAATTGTTTGGTTATAACCAAAACTACTAGACGTTTTCTGAATCATTATAGGTCAAAATCATATCCTAATAACATTTTGTCATTTAGCCACATAATGAGATGGAGTTTACTATCAGAATCGAGTGTTTACTCTTTACTTATAAGATAAGTGCTAAATGGTGTATGTCACTTGAACACCCCTTTAAGATATCGAACCCTTAAACCGTTAAACCGTTAGACCGTCTGACCGTTAAACCGTTTAAACCGTTAAACCATTTAACCGTTAAATGGTTTAAACGTTAAACCTTTGCTACCATAATTCACTTTCTCTTTCCTTGTTTCTTTCTTTGTCAACAGACTTATTTCCTAAGGCTTTCAATATGCATTTTCAAGTCCTAACGAGAACCCTGTTGCTGTTTGTGTGCCTGTGCTTCTGTATAGCAGCGGTCACTAGTATGCCTATGAATCCGGCTGATTACTTCTCTAGGGGCACAGTCTATATCCCAACCAGGGACAGTAGAAGCAGCGTACCGGTAGAGCCAGGAATGATGGGGCATAGTAAGTATAAGAATAGTATCTTATTAAATAGCTGTATCACATGTATTCCAGACTAGCGCCATCTTTTACCCTACGGCAGTACTATATGTACACCATCTTGTACCCTACGGCAGCACCATATTTACACCATCGTGTACCCTACGGCAGCACCATATTTACACCACCTTGTACCCTACGGCAGCACCATATTTACACCACCTTGTACCCTATGGCAGCACCATATTTACACCACCTTGTACCCTACGGCAGCACCATATTTACAACATCTTGCGCCCTACGGCAGTGCCAGACTAGTACCATTTGTCCCCTACGGCACTTTATGCTTGCTACCTCCTCCCACCCCCCCCCCACCCTATTCATTTGTTTTAAGCGTTTCAAGCCCAAATCCGAGAATATAAAGTGTTGGTTTGTCTTGCATTGAAGCATTTACTGAGGCCCTTGTATCTTGGGACCGATGGATCTAAGGACCCCCCCCCCCCATTCCGTTATTAATTTTTTTCAAGCCAAACCCTAGAATGTCCTTGCCGGTGTGGGTTCACCGAGGCCTCTGTATCTTGGTACCAGTTGATCTAGGGAGATGTTGAGCATTTGCCTCATCTGCCTGTTCGGTAGTCAGACAGTGTATATTTTATAGAATGTTACAACAAAAAGTACATTACTATCAAATACTTATAATTAATGAATACTTATGATGAACATTCTTGAGAAATAACCATTTACACATTTTAAGATCATTCATGGCATGGATTGGACTACCTAATAAAAGCACGAACTACTGAAAATATGCATAAGTCTGTATGTCTGTATGTCTATGCGTTTGTCTGCGTGTGTGCCTGCGTGTCTTGCGTTTATGTGCATGTTTGTCTTTGCGTTTGTGAGTTTTTATACGTAGGCCTATGTGGGCTTGAGTCCTGTATATCCGTGTTCCCATATTCCTGTATGTGTGTGTCCGTGTGTATGTGTCTCTATGTGTCTATGCGCATGCGTGTATGTGTGCCTGTGTGTCTGTGCGTCTGTATGTCAAACAAAGCACATTTTCTACGATACCCAAATATAACCAACAGAAAGAAACAGAGAATCCGACCGTAAACAATGTTTGGAATGTTTCAGGCTATATCCATTACGGGCACTGACGATGAATCTTATATATAAATCAGGCTGTGGGCGAAAGGTGGGTGGACCTGTTTGAAGTTAGAGTTCCAATCTGCAAAGATCACGCATGGTTTCTTGGTCAAACTCTCATTAAATGTACATGTTTTAAATCGTTGTCCATTTACAAGTTTAAAGAGACCAACCGAAGGTTCGATCCTGTTTATTCGTATGTGTTATTTTCGTCTCGAATTGCTCAAAGTCAAATTAAATTTCCTGTTCTAGAAGCTCTGAACTTCAGTAATGAATGTATTTTGTGATTACCTAAGGCACGCCATGTTATATGACAGAACACCAGAAATGGTGTTAGGTCTTATAACATTTATTCATGAAGGACTGCGGGCAGTTTGTGGTCAGTCAAGGTAAATAACCTAAGTAAGTGAACCCCTATTATTTTCCTTTGCAGCCTGCAAATAAATAATTTTGGTCCGTAGGTGCGTAATTGGGACATTTCGGTCAACATTAGGCGTAGGATGTCTAGTTTAACGAGACTTTTTGCCTCGTCCCACTCCTCTGACTAGGAATGTAATACACGACAATGCTGAATTATTCCACTGGATCATATGAATTAGCAAAAGGAGACTAAGCCAATCAAATACTCATTTGATATTTTAAGGTTTTTAACCTTTAAATCTTTCAGAGAATATAAAACCAAAAATGTTTAAAGTTCCTGATATAGCCTCACTATAAATCAGCTAAATTTCTTACTTAAATGACCAGTTTCGTAACTACAGAATTAACCATCTTCTGCGAAGAGGGATCCAAACTGGTCGCCTTTCTCCCCCTACCCACCCCCCACACACTACCACCACCACCTTCCCCACCTCTGGATGGTTGGAAGCATCTTAATTTAATTTAAATTAATTCCAAACATACATGTTTTACCTATAAACTATAACGTTGGACAATATAATATTAAACGTTTTTTATTGTTCTAATATATATTAATATCTGTATTATATGGACTATATATGGACTTATATGGATTATATAATGGACTAACCTGGGACGATACCGGTAATCGGTACTGGATTCAGTCTCAGCCTGCTTAAGTTGCTAGTAGTCTACGAGAAATTTTTGTAACTTTGGAGCTCCCAATTATCCTAACAAATCGGAAAGCCTTTCATAGGGAAATGAACAGGTGGTAGTAAACAATTAAAAATGAGTGACCATGAGTTGAGGTTCTGAGGCTATGCTAATGGTTATATGCTAATGAGTTTGAGTCTCGCTGAAAGACTTGGATCATGGAATGCAAGAACCTAACGTAATATGTTCCAGAAACGCAAGTGAACGAACATAGTTTTGCGGATTTAGTGACGCGAATGACATGGCTGGAAGTAAATAAACAATGTTATCACGTGATATCATGAAATTATACACTGACAGTTTCCCAAAACTATAATATTCATTTATTCGTAAGTGCGCTCGGTTACAATGTAATTGTAACCTTGCGGTTGTTTATAACCGAAACCTGTGGTTATAAAGATAATGTAGTAACAAAGTCTGTACGATACATAGTAGGTCAAACCCAAAGTGACTTGTTTAACAAAGTAAAATGTTAGAGCACTTATTCAGATCAAGTTATAACCTTTCTTGCTTCAATCGACTCTTAAAGGACAACTTAACAACATAAAGCGTTACTTAAATATCAACTCACGGCTTGTCTGATTGTCAGCTTTGGATATAATACTTCGTGTCCTGGTAAGTGTGTGAGTCAAATTTCATGCTGCCCTGGTTTTTCGTTTCTCTTGATTAAAGTAGCATTGTAAGTATTAATATGACTGAAATTGTATCCTCTTCTGTTATGTTGTTTGTTCCATACCCTAACATACTATATATTGTTTGTTATACACCATAACATATTATCTTTTTGTTGGTTATATACGTTAACAAACTCTACATTGTATATTTATACAGTTTATTTTATATATAAGCGAACATACACTATATTGTTTGATAGATACCCTAACATACTCTATTTTGTTTGTTACATACCCTAACATACTCTATATTGTTTGTTATATACCCTTACATACTCTTTATTGTTTGTTATATACCCTAACATACTCTATATCGTTTGTTACATACCCTAACATACTCTACATTGTTTGTTATATACCCTAACATACTCTATATCGTTTGTTATATACCATAATATACTCTACACTGTCTGCTATGTACCCTAACATACTATATATTGTTTGTCATATATACCCTAAAAAACTCTATATTGTGTTATATATATACCCTAACATACTATATATTGTTTGATATTTCATTTTACTCCTTTTATCTTTAAGCATAGCATGATTATCGATTCCGTTACTAATATTCCATTTTTTCTCGTCCTTTCCTAGTTTGTAATGTCTACACGATGTCTTAAACCATCCTGTCTTTACATGTCATGTAATCTGTTTTCCTTTAATGTCCTGTCTTTTTCGAGGGTTATCCTGTATTGTCTTCAACATTGTTAGGTTATTTCATGTTATGTCTTATCATGTCTTTCATAGGCTCATGTATCGATCCTCTTATCCCCTGTTTCTTATCAACGGTTTGAAGTAAGCATGCATATATATTACTGTACAATATCATTCCTCGTCTTGTCATATTAGTAGACATTTACTAATAATATAATCTTATCATGTATTCCTGTGTCTTTCAATAGGCCTTTGTGACTTTCAGATGTTGTCTCGTCTAACCATGTATTCTCGTCTCGTTACTAATTGTGTAGGATACTACACATGCGCATTTCACTTGCCATTTTTCAATGGTCATTACATGTCTTTCCATGTCTTACAATTACCTTCTATGTCTCTCCTATCATGTATGTTCTTATCATACATTTCCAATATTATTTACTTATTATTTTTCATAATATCGCATTCAATTCAATTTAAGTTGTCTTGTTATGTCTTATTACGTAATGTCTAATGTACTTTTTACTTATTTGCTTTCTGTTTTCGTTTGATCCTTCTCTCTTCTTTTCTCACATTGTACTATTCTCTTATATCTTCAATTCGTGAGTTTTAAAGTTTCTCCGTCCCGCCTAACTGCCTCGTCGTTCTTTAATCACTTTATTATCATTCATCCCTTCACTAACGGATGAACACAAACTCTAATACAAACTCACACTGTTTATTCTCATCGGAATAACAACACGCATTCAAACTTCATGCTCCTTTAACATTAAATGAGCCAGCATTTGTCCATCTCCTGTCATCTCCTATACCTCCTCCTCCTCTTCCTCATCCTTCTTCTCTCCTCTCCTCTCTTCTCTTCCCTTCTTTTTCTTTTTCCTTACTGTTTTTCTCCCTCTTTCTCTGGTGACATCAAACTTTATGCAGAAGAGCTATCATTGAACATCTCCAATAATTCCGTCCATCGAAACCTCTTTTCCTTGAGGCGAATTATTCGCCTAAGTACTACTCTTGACTATTTAAGTGTGTGGTATGCATATCCCGAACTATCAGAGAGATTTGCCGTCGCGTGGTCGTACCTCACTCAGTCCATGAAAACATACACTTTGAAATATATGTTAGCATCATCGATATATACACCTAGTTTTTACCTTATTTAGACAAATTAACCTCTGAAAAGGTATTTCAGTTTCATATATTAACCACTTAGATATCAATACTGATCACTTTAAAAAAAATGCGGAAAAGAATTTCCCTTTCTCTTCTTTTCGTCTTTTTCGGAGAGTTAAAACTTACAATCTGTAATGTGTCACAAGTCTTTAACATCGATATTTTATTAAGCTGCCAAATAGATTTTTGACTGATATATTTGTTAATAACTATTATAACCACTGCTAAGACATTATAACATGAAGTTTAAAAAGTTTCTATTTTTCAGACATGAAAGCAAGATTAAAAATTCAAAGGAACTTTTTTGATGAAATTTGCAATTTAATTTAGTTCCATTTCTTCAAAAGGAATTAAGTGGTACATTCCAGTTCCAAACATACAGACAAATGTGTTTGTAATTTGTGATAGAAACAAACCGACTTAATTAAAGTCTTTTATAGACGAAAACCTAAGGATTAGTAAATAGTGGATGTATTTTTTTAAGAAATTGAAGGCTTTAGAGAATTAGCGTACTATCGAGTATATACTGATAGTTTATGGTGATCAGAAAAGACCGAGACTTGGGTACCATTAATATGAAATTTGCTTTATTCAAAGCCTAACACGCCCCCCCCCATGAGCAGACCTGTTGAGGGGTAGAGGGGTAGAGGAGGAGTGGCGGAGAGGGGGGCTACAGTTCGTGGCCCGGGGTTTATTAATGGAACCAGAAAAATTTGGAGTGGCCCGGGAAAAATATGGGATACATAATGTATTCTCATCTTCATAGCATATATACTTGATGATGAGTGAAAAACAGGGTTCGGTAACCTAATCTTCCCAGCCGGGGGGGGGGGGGCTGACCTGACTCTTGAGGCCTCCGTTTATGGGAGGCCGTAAGGGTCATAACATGTGGACCTCTACACGTTATAATGACTTCAGTCAACGCATAGAGGAATCAACCAATAAGATTCAAGGTCGAAAAACGGGGCATAATGCTTTGACTTTTAACTGCATTATATGTATAGAGCGAGGGCATTCTTTGTGTCATCCATGAGCTCCTCTGCACTATAGTGTCCCTGCAGTGAAGTTTCAGATGCTACTAAAGGTCATTCGCTGTGTTATCCGTAATATCAACTTCACAAATATCTCCTTTATGGATATGTCCTTCTAAACATTACAAGGTTTCTAATGTTAAGTCTAAGACCACTAGCGCAGACCTCGTGATTAAAGATTAAATTCAATATATGACAACCACGATAATATCAATATCAGACTCGGTTACAATCACATGCAAAGGCGTATCAGTATTTTCATTAGGGGGTTAAAGGTCTACCGTGCGTTCATCGAAGGATAATGCACGAACGTGGGTATAACTCAAGGCAATGAATTCAGGCTACGGCCTCTTGCTTTAAGTTAGCTGATATGCAGCTTGGGATCGGGATTACAGTTTGCCGATATATAAATATATATATATATATATATATATATATATATATATATATATATATATATAAATAAATATATATATATATATATATATATGTATATATATATATATATATATATATATATTGCAACTTATATTAATCCGCCGGTGAGTTTACCATACATTATGCATAGGTTAATGCACGGTCAGCTGACTGCAACGAGCCAATCAGATTCGATAATGTTCAACAAGTATAGATGACTATGAAACAATAAAACAACTGCCTAGTTTATTAAATGTCTGACGTATAAGCCCTTTTTACACGATGGAAAACAAAATTGTGAATTCATGAGAGGTAGCAACCTATGCACCTCATCTCGTTTTGTTCTCGCGATAAAAGAAAATTAACGCCTCTGGCTTTGTAAATTTCATCACAAGTGGAGTGTTTGATGTGTCGTTAAGAGGTGATGGTCTTTATCTTCAGATTGGACTATCCTATACCTCTGTTAGGCTCCCCCTTGTGACACATACGGTCTTTTCACGAGTGGGTTTTAAAGTTCGAGTGATGTTTATTACTCCAGAAAGGTCAGTTTGACAGCCAGTAATTGACACCTACTTGTATAGAAAGTTGAAACTACTTCATTTCAGAAGACAATTTCTAATCTCATCAAATTTTGTACATTTAGAATTCAAGAAAACTTTCGAGGGACTCTTTTGATATCTCATTGTCTTTATTAGTTAGTTTGTTTGTCTTTCTTTTGTCTGATTGTCTGTGTGTCTGTCTGTGTGTCTGTTTGTGAGTTTATATGTTTGTTTGCTGTTTTGTCTGGTTGAGTTGTAATAATAGTTATTTCTCTGGTGGAATCATCCAACATTCACGCTTTGCAGAATGTTTGGTACTGTAAGATTAAACTTGTCAGAAATTATCGAGCAAATCTCAAAAAGGTTACTAGAAATTTAGGCACGATTCACCTGCAACCTTTCGTTCACAATGTCAATGTACTTATTGAAAACATATCCAGTTCAATTGTAGTCAACCAACAATTGTTAATCAATGCATTATTACTGAAAGAGTTCATTTCTGGTAATATCTCTCCAAAATAACGCCCAATGAAAAATTCTATAATATAAACGAGTCTTGAATCCACGGAACTGCATATTTCTTGTTGATTATTCGAAATGAAACTATATTGGGTGACATGTACTTTTGGAAGTCTTTTTCTTGCATAGCTAGACCTTAACATGAAGTGAATACACTCGCTAAACAACCGTCGTATGACGTCATTATTTGATAAAATAATACATACTTTTTGTTCAAAAGTCATCGTCCTAAACAATGTCATGAAATGAATTTGAAAAATATGAAATTTAAGGGATATTACTTTCAAAAACTCGTTATAAACGTTACAGTGTCCCCCAAAATATGCTAGGAAGTTAAAATATGCTAGAAATTCAAAATATGCTAGAAAGTGATGATATGCTAGAAATTCAAATAATGGTCACTCATATTCAACCTTCAAGAAATATTTTACTGTGAGAGTCATTCTCATTCTACGCCTCGTCCCCCTACCCCCCCCCCACCCGCCTCACCTCTGCCCGCCTCGCTCCCATCAGGGGGAGGGGGGCAGCACCGGGACCGGGCTCAATTAAATGGCATGGGATAAATTGGATAAAAATGCTCATTTTCATTAAATACTTTAATGGGTGTGAAGACTCGCGCATAAAGAAACGTCCGGTGCCGGTAATCTGACCTAGTTTCGAATGAGGTGTAACAGAAGTGTTAGACACCACCATCGATCCCAGAAAATACACACACATAGCTTGCTACAGTCGGTAATTAGACACTAGTGTACAGTCAGTACATACAGCTGCGGTCAATACCCACATCACAGTGTACTAACGATACAGCGATGGACATCTCAGGTCCAGCTAAAGATAACAAGGTATCACGTTTCATTACTGTCTGCATTTTGAAGCGACAAGAAGAAAACGTCACTTGCAAGCAACAGAAAGTTAACATTTTCAGATGGGCCGCACGCGGTTTGGGGCGAGTCTTCAATGCCTTTAAAGGAAAAGTGAAGAGTTCAAGAAGGGGCCTCATAAATATAATGGCCCCATCTGGCAATCTACACCCCTGCATATAATAAAGAGATGAACACTGTGTCTTCTTCTTTTTAAATTAATTTTCTTTTCAAGTACTTTAAGTAATCTTCATACTGGACTGCCCGTGATAATGTTTCTCTTTCTCTATTGTATTTTTCTCCTCCTCAGTTTGTGTCTATCATCCTAATTTTTACTGTATGTGTACATCCAATGGATTCATCTCATTCTGCGAAAACCATTCCTCTAGCTTCTTCTCCAAGAAATAGAGTCTTGGTAAGTTTATTCAACAACAACAACAAAATCACCCCCCCCCCCCTCCCCCCCCCCCCAAAAAAAAAGCATGGAAACTTGTAAATATTACTATTTAGCGCGAAAAAATTTCAGGTCACACAATATGTTTTAAAAACCCTGTGATGGTTTGTTTCAGAAAATATCTTAACGCTTGCTTAGAAAGTTAAAGTTTCAAGGTTTACAATCTTGTCTGAAGGCAAGACCTTCTCACACGACTTGTTTTCAAACGTACGAAACTGCAATTGCAGAAAATACGAAACTAGACTACGTTGTAGATACTCGAGTGACTTTTACCAACTGTAACACCTTATTAACTATATTAATTAATTATTATTAGATATGTTGTAGAAGGAGAGGAGGGGGTGGGTGCAGGGCGTAATTTCATCGGCAAACTACTGTTTAGTGTCATTAATCACTCGATACTCATAGCTAGTACAGTAACTACTGTTCATGTTCCACAACCGTGCATCAGTAACTTCTGCGCTGTGTTCGCAACACGGTAACATGTGTTACAGGTGGCACAGTAAGTACTGCAAAGCTGTTACACGTTGAACTACGAATCCGACAGGTGAAAATTTGCAGTAATTTTAACAAAATTAAATTTTAAATTTTTTTATTTTAAATTTTAAATTTTAAATTTTAAATCTAATTATTAAATTTTAATTTTTTTCAATTTGCAGTAAGAAAAAACTTGAACATGAACAGTAGTTACTGTACTAGCTATGAGTATTGGCTGTATTAATGTATGACATCACAGATTATTGCGCAATATTCTTATCCAAGTAGTATTATTAGTAACACGCTATCAACACGGACGTTCTGTTTTACTTGTTATATATTAGATAAAACTTAATATTTAATATTCAGATTTTCGTTATAATTAAATAATCTTAAATTACAACTTTTTTTAATTGTCTTTACAGAGATCAATGTATAACGAATACACAACAGGACCAACCAGGAGAACTGTACAATCTTAGGACACTGTTTGCCTCGAAATTTAACTCAATAGATTAAAAAGATTCCACATTTTATGGGTACAAGTAAAATACCTCATTTGATACGAAAATGACCCCATCTTCTTCCGCAAGATTCTCCCTTTTGATGGTGTCAAAATTCACGCATGCGCACAGCTGGTTGTCAAGACAAGGTCATGGATAGAACTAACACTGTATCCAAGGAATTAGAGCAGAAATTGACGAAGGGTCTATTGTCAACTTTATCCAATGGACACAGCTTACCGACAGAAGCTTAAACGTGATTGGTTGGCTAGACTGATGACGTCATATTTGTCTATATACACGCTTTATTTATTTGTTCACCAAAGTTGAAGACGTGTTTCAAACTTGTTTGCTTTCAAATTATACTGTAAGAATTTTACAATCCGATTATTGTACGCATGCGTAATGTGCTCAAGTAACCTTCAAAATATTCCATAATTTACTTGTAATAAAACCTTCGGCTGTTCTACCTTCGATGAACCAAAAATATTGCCCTAGGCGATATCATTTTATCAAACATTTATCGTAAATATGGTTACGATAATAGTAATGCATCCATCTTATTACAATTATTGTTATTGTTATTTTGTCAATTTATGCAGCTTACCTTTGCTTGGCTTCTTCCATGTGTTGTATGTGTTATATAATTTAAGCCTAAGTTATGTATGTGTGTATGTATTTTAGATCCTCCTGCAAACAGGAACTCGCGAAGAAGCCATCATTGGCTTATCAAAGCCGCAAGCTGACCGAAGTCAGTCTCTTAGATTCATATTTTAACGTCCATGATTATGAATTGTCAATGGTCAACAACTCTGTAACTGGAAGACATACATTAATCTTGGAGTGACTCGAACTGGGTACCTTATGATTGGAAGACACAGACGTTAACCACTGAGCTAACACTCACAACTTTGCGAGATACAATCAACTGGCGCATAATAATGTATCTATACTAACACAATTTATACATGACTTTATTTAATTATCGTTGAATATTCATATCATGATACATAAAGGTCTGTCAAGTTCAAAAATGCGAAATCGTGCAATACCGAGAAATGTTGACTTACAAATGCAAGTTGTTTCATTTTTTGATCATATTTAATAATTATTTTGCAATTTGTCGTAAAAGTTATGTTTATTGTTTTCCTTTTTATGATTTTGTGTTTTCCGTATTTCGTAAGTGTTATTGCTAAAACATGAATTATTCTAAGGAAGAAATGTCTTTTCTTACTTTCTTGCTTTTTTTTTTTTTTTTGTATTTTGAAGAAACTGATTAAAATAGGGAATAAATCGTTACACTTTACCTCCAACAAAAAGGCCAAGACTTCGCTCAAGGTGATTTCAGAGATGTGCACGAAAAATACAATCAAAGTTATGTAGACCTAATTAATAGATTAAAAACTTACATAAAACTTAGTTGATACTTTTAAAATTTAATGAAATTATCTGATTGTTGCCTTTACTGTTAAGATGTGATTACTTCAAAATTAAACCTTAAACACTTTCATTTCCGTTTTTGCAAATATATATTACAACTTTGACTTTCCATTGATTAAACATCTTACAGCTAAATTTGATACCTGAGGCGTATTAGCCTGTATCGATTGCTGGCAAGAGATACCCAACTGCCCCTCTCCAATCAGCCCTATATATTCCGTCTCCTAATTATACCTTTTTCTAGTCATTTGAATATAATACAATGGTTCTCGTAATTCGCAAGAGTATTCAATATTTGAGAAAATTCTCAGTTATGAGAGAAATTCACACTGCAGTGATCATTAATTTCTTACAATTAATAACATATCATTTTCTTCTGAAGTTTACACCTTCTGAATAGTCAAAAAATGACTCATATTATAACTACGTCTCGAATCAAATGACGTGTAATCTTGACAACAGATAAAAACTCATTTCCCGAGAGAGTGGTTATTTAGACACACATCACACACATACAGAGGGAATATTAGAATGAATCACCAATCATCAATTTGAGAGTGAGATATCTTCAGTCTTACTTCTCATTGGTATTAAATAATTAAGTTAATAATTAATAATCACCGTCACCTCACCACCCTATATATAAGAACCGTTGCAAACGTTAAAACAGGTGTTTGGAGTTTTTTTTTTCACCAAGACATTTAATCATAACACATAACTGTATACCCAGGCCCGTGGCTCTTTAAAACATGATGACGGCGCAGACGGGTCAATCTCCGACCTCCCCACCCCCTCCCCTCCCTCGCATCCACCCTACTCCTGTTGCCCCGGCGGGGCTAAAATATGTCGCGGAAACTTTTACCACATGTGTTCGCCGGATTTATCCAGACGTGAAGAAAGGTATCTACAGTTTTCGGAGCTTGCCGGCGTATAATGTTCTTCTTCTTTCGTTTTAACATGAAGTCATGAGTCGCATCTAGCAGCAATTGTGAGGGTCGAGGGCCTGTTGGGGTGAGTCCTGGTCCTGTACCCATGTTAGAACCTGACTTGAAGGCCTTAACGTTTGCGTACCGCTGGACTAAAGTAACAAACTAGATTTAATAGATTAACTTGTCGTCCCTGTAATAAATAAAGTACTACTCGAATAGATACAGCTTTAAGATCATGTAGCACCATGTTTCTCATCCTGGGCTCCGAAGCCTGACCCCTAGCGGATCCGTGCAACACTGTGGTCGTGGCATGAGAGCCAAGGGATTCGTAGGGGTGGTGAGGGGGGGGGTCGGCGGCCGTAGCGGGTCGTCGGAAAAGCCAGCCTGGTCCGTCAACAGTTTGTGTATAATGAATTACGTACCACATGTTTTAACAGGACTGTCAGAGAAAGTCTACGAATGCCAACTCGGACCAAACAAAAATATGATATTATCAGATATCTTGAAGCTGAGGTCAAAGGTGATACTCCCCATGTCTGGGGGTCTTTCAACATGTCCCCATTATTTCTAGGGGTCAGTAAAAAAAAATTTAAGGACCTCGGATGAAACAGGTTTTTACAAACAGTATACTTTTTCATTCTAACAATAATTTGTCAATTAGTTATTCTTTAAAAAAGGACAATTTTGCTATTCTTCATGAAATATTTAATTTACATTTTCTTTTCTCTTGTGTTGACGTCATCTTTGTCATTATGACGTCATAGAGTTTGCCATGACCACTTTTGAAACAACTTGACGGGCGCCGCTGGTTAATTTGAATAAATATACACGCCGATCTATAGACATGATAATGGCACTTCTACTCATATACAGTCAAAATGTCGCTCATATATTTGTTGATTCAAAGACGATTTTAGATAGAATTGATATTTCCTACTTCAAGAAAACGAAGAAACAAATGCTTGTAAAGTTTCTTGGGCATTTCCTGTTCTCAAGATTTTCAAGATATATTCAAGAAATATTAAAATATTGAAAATGTCTGAAATGCTTTTTTTCAAGCTAAATTGATATTGTCGTTGACTCCTCTGTTAGAGGCCCTAATGTCAATGTTAATTCATTGATTTATAAATTCTAAATAACTCAACCAAATGTATTCTTTTAACTTCCTATAATCAGAAGAGCACCCTTTGATGACATAAGACACCTGCATATGTCCTTGAAATGTCTTAAATGCATATTTAAGATGTTACTCGAAACCATACACGTCTACTGTGTTAGTTTAGATGACATGACCTACAATGGTCTCTTTGTTAGATTTAGTATTCCAGTCACTTTAACTGATGAAGTTCAAATGTTTAAAGGATCATTTCTAGAAGACGTTAAGCGTGATATAGAAATACTACCTAAATAATAGCAGTGATATCTATCGATCTACAACATAACACGAACATGCTTAAGCATGAAAAGAGCGCTATATAAATCTGGTAAATAATACTAATAATAATAACAATATAAATAATAATAGTAATAACCCACTTAATTTTGTGTCTTAAGTTATTTTTCATGGATATTCATATTGTACCGTGACGTCATATTTAGAAAGCATACAATATGCCAAAAGTTTTATTAATTACAAAGAAACAAAATAATATTATCGTGTTCTAGTCGCATATAAATATTTGGTTAGATAAAAGTCAACCTGTAGCTTGGGCACGAAAAACTTGACCCACTCTCAAAATCCTTGTGTCCTGACATTAAGAGCAACTGCTGTATCATGATGGCGTTACTTGAAGTGAAATACAGGTCCGTGTTTCAGATGGGGTGCAAGGCGGCCCGTGACCCCCCCTTTCACCCCTCCCCTTCTGACTAATTTACCCCCTCCCCATCTATACCATCATCATTTCTACAGAACCTTTAATACTTACAGGATGACGCCCCTCCTTAAATTGTCAATGTCCTGTTTACGACTATGGTGAAGTCTCATTAAATTATCATTAAAATGTTCACTCTTAATGTCCCTTTAAGTTTAAACCAGCTGAACCGCGAAGGAGGTGTTTCAATTCTGGAGTAGCACGCCTAGATTTGCTTTTCCCAAACTGAAACAGAATTTAGCCTCTTAATATGCATCAGCAACTAATTTACTGCTCTGTAAAGCACATTTATCAGATTCAATCAAATCAGTAACCAAAATGTAAAGTTGCATGAAGACTCCAAAACTAAACTTGTTACTACTGACATAACATTTGCTAGGGAATTTACACTAGAAAAAATTCAAATGAAGCAAACTAAGATAATATTCACTCGAGCGAGGTTCGAACAAATGACGTAAGATTCCCAGTACATGCCTTCATCATGATACCCATGAGGTCACTGTTTGAATCCCGTCTTGACAATTTTTTTTTCTTTCTGTTTTAATTTGTTTCTGCTTCGCAGGTTAGCTTTCCGTTTATGATGATGTACATATGTATCCAGGCATGACACTGTGGTGTTGGGGTTGTACACCGCACCCTCTTTACACCACACCCTCTTTACACCACACCCTCTTTCACCCTCACACAAACTTCAAAACTGTTCATAGGTCCAAACTTGCGTTAAGACTTAATTAAGGCCCTGATTTTTAGTCCAATTATGCCTTAAAAATGCACAAATTCACGTCAATTTCTTTTTGGAGGAGGTAACCATCCCCCCCCCCCGAACTTCTACCTGCCAGTCCCCCTGCTATGTAAACTCCTTGTTCCGCCCTTTTTGTTTCACTACAACACAGAAAAATAGGCCTATACGGCATATTTCGAAACTGATTAAAAAAAAATCATTGAAAATTCAACTTACAAGAAGAATGCATTGCCTGCCTTATGTAACGCCGGTCCGAGGACTCGAAATAGACGTATTTAACAGTTAGACATTATTAGACGCGGGGGTCGAGAACATATTATAGGTTGTAGAAAGGCTTAGACGAATATCAACAAAAGAAATAATTTAAAAAATCGATCAACTTAAAATACAACACAAGCCTGTTTGAATTGAGAACTACGCAACATAACTACTCAACATAGCTTAAATTACTATGTAAATCATTAGATGAATATTCACGAACAAAATCCTCGCCACGCCTTCTCATGACAGTTAGAGGTAAATGAAGGGATATATCCGAAAGATACTATCTTTCCATGGAAAATAGAAAGCATTTTATTCCCATATATCCTTCCAAACAAAAAGCATTTCCTATAGATATTTACCGACGAAGTTTTGGATATTTAAGTGTTGAAAGGATATTATTTTAACATAACTGAAGGATCCTGAAGGATCCTGAAGGATCCTTGACCACTACTAAACACATAGCAACAATATCACAAACACGTTAACTGTGGACTATCCTTAACAGATGACAGGATAAACAGGATGTCAGTTATTATTGATATGTCATAGTCCAAGAGAGAAGGAACATTTGAGATACGTTAATGTTCTTATAGCTACTTCCGTCTTCAAGATATACAGCTTTAATAAATATTAAATCTATTGTATGTTCGGTTAAGGCTAAATTAACGATGGCTTCTGTTTCACAGTATACAGGCCTATACTTAATGTTAGTGGTACACCGTTGTGGCATATATACATGCCCTTTACTGTACTAACATTATGTGTTCTAATTATTACTCCATAAAAACAACAGAGCACCATTGGACGACATTTGAAACGCTCGACAACTTTTGTTTTGCACATTAAATATGTTCATTTCAGCCCATACACCGCATACGTTTTACATATTGGAGTGTTGGCTCAGTGGTTAACGCCGGTGCCTTTCAATCATAAGGTCCCCGGTTCGAGTCACTCCAAGATCAATGTATGTCGTCCAGTTACAGAGTTGTTGACAATTCATAATCATGGACGTTAAATATGAATGTAAGAGACTGACTTCGGTCAGCTTGCGGCTTTGATAAGCCTATGAGGCTTCTTCGCGAGTTCCTGCTTACAGGAGGATCTAATATACATACATACATACATTACTGAGGATAGTGTGTTGCGTCTGAGAAACTGATCTCTAGTAGTCATTGTGTTAACCTAAGTAATCCAGCCACTTTAATTGATGAGCCTAAGATCTTGAAAGGGTCATTTCTCAAAAAGTAAAAGTGATGTAAAAATACAAACTGGAATAATAGCAATGGTTATATAACAGACTTCAGCAAGTCAAACATAATTAAGAAGTCAAAGTCATTCTCTTTGATGATATAGATTACACTCATAAGAGATCCTGACATCACAACGAATATCTCTCTCTATCTATTTCTCTCTGTTACTAGAAGAAATGTCTTCAAGCGACAGTACACATTACTTGATATGCTTGTCGTCCAACATACCTTAGGCCTGCAAGGGTGACTCAAGTGTTTTCAATTACAATGAGAGGATGCTAGGTTTTTTTCTTCTTATTTTAGCTTGTCTGACATTCAGAATACATCCAGACACATTCAGAATAAACACATTCAGAATAAACACATTCAGAATAAATGAATGAGCGTATCCTGATTTTTTTTAATTTTTTTTTTTTGGTTCAGTATGATGCTTAGTTTGTCCACTCGAAATATTAGACACGGTTCGAAGTAAAAATAAATGTTATTGAAGAGGCCATTTAGTTAAACGTCACGTACAGATCGGCAATCTTTACCTCCTGGCCTCACTATATGTAGACCTATACATCATATTTAACTGTATAACTCTCACAATTGTCTCTGCTGTTTTATTTATTTTCCCCGATTTATTTCCAATTCGTAGAAAATATTTAACTAGTTATTGTCAAGATCACATTTTACTGCAAGACATTTTCATTTATTATACTATGGACTGATTGGACTCTTTGAGTTGTACGTATATTCAAATGTTTTCGAAGGATGTTTTTTTATTAAAGGATTCGCGTTCCATACAGCTCACAAAGCTGTGACATTGTGTTGGGTATCGCAGTAATAAAATCTTCGGGACACTCATGACGTTGTTTGGACGTAATGGTTACGTTGCAAACCTCTTTGTGCCCTGCACCGTCCACCGCCTTTCCTCTCAAACACCCCCCTCCCCCCGATATGAGTGGGTGTACCAAGACGAAAGCGACGAAGTTATTTCATCCACTCTCTCTCCTATAATTTGCGAGGATATTGAGCCGTAGAGCGAAGGTCCACTTACTCAACCTTTCTCGGTGCGGCTGTTGTATCTCTCGAAAGTGGTCTGACATAGAAATAGGTTAGACAACAATGCGTTGGAACGAGTCCAGATGCAAGAATATATGATTTTTTTACTCATCGTCTACATGATGTAGCAATTACTTATAATGAGTGCAATTGGTACAAATACAAATTCGATCATACAAGTTATATATATCTTGTATGCAAGGATAATATGTACACCTGAGGCATACGAAATAATATATTTATATGATATGTATATCAAATATACATATATATATATATATATATATATATATATATATATATATATATATATATACATATATATATATATATATATATATATATATATGTATGTATATGCATATGTATATGTACCGTATATGATGTGTATATTACATATATCTATGTCTATATCCATACATTTTTCTTTCGTTCACCGCGCAATATGCATATTTATATCACATGCATGCCCATCGGCATTATTGATCAAATTGGTAACGTGTTACTAATCATTTCTCAGTCCGATGTTATTATCGTGGTTTAGAAACTTATTACTTTTCTTGTTTAAAATTCCAGATATCCACGTTACACGGTTTATTAAGTAAGGGTGAATCACCGAAATGAAGCTATAACACAAGGAGTTCATCTGTGAAAATGGTCGCTTATTGATTAGCACCGATTTAAAAAAAAATGATAAAATACAAAATCGAAAACAGTTCAAGCTTCTTCTCTTTTCCCCCTTTTTCTTAAAACTTTGATGGATTGAAGGGTACTCATGCATTGAGAGCTTGTGCCTCTTAAAAGCTGTTCACTGTTTCATAAAGAATATTCCACAATCAATTAAAGTACGTCTGTTATTGGCAATTAGAATTTTTTTTTACTTTTTTAATTGAAGGATTTTTCTTTGGACAAGTACAAAATTAGGTCATTTATATCATTTGAAGGAATAAATTTTTGTGCGACAAAAAAACATGAAGCGAGGACATTACATATTCACCGAGAGGTAAGTTAGGAAATTGTAGTGTCTATAGTCAGCCGTGTGAACGCCAATAGGATAGTCAACTGAAGAGAAGAAATTGGTGAGGGATGGATTGAAGAGGAGGGGTGAGGGGTGAATTAAAAAGGAGGATGGGGAGAGGGGAGGGATAAAATATAGAATTGGCCATCCCTTCACCACCCCGCCCACCCCCCGCTCATCTCCAAATTTGGAAAAATTGTCGATTCTTTTGTCATTTAAATTCTTAATAGTTTATTAAAAGTGGCGTTTCGAATACTATAAGCTTGCAACATTGTTCGTGCTGAATTTGTAAATTCTTCCCGGGGTTGTGGTGGCGGGGGGGGGGGGGGGGTCTTTACGTCTCAAATAGTGGATGTTTACCGATCTTGATATATAGCATTGTATCAAGAAAATATGTTGAAACCTAAGCCAACCTTATTCGTAATGCGATTACAATAAGAATACGTAAACATGTCATCCAGTATCAAAAAGAACTTCACTTATTCGGTAACTTTAATATCTCTCGGATTTTATGTCTTTTCCCAAAAGTCGAAGGAAATTTCCAAATTGTGAAATACGAAACCTGAATTTGTCTTGCGTTAGAAATAATATCATATATGCTTATATTCGTGATGCTGTCCCCCCCCCCACCCCCAAAAAACAATAAAAACAACAGAAAGAGAGTGAAATTATGAAATTAAATACGATGAAACATATCAGGCCCTGATCGCCTGATATCCATTTGCCTAGATATGAATTTAGGCAAATATATAATAAAAGACGATATTTCTCAATATAAGATGAAATTTGAATGAACTGGGTCAGCAACAAAAAACAGCTCATAAGCTATGAAAAGGCGTCAAGAATATATTAAATGATTATCAGGTAATGAAAAGTATATCATATTTCTATATTAGCCAAACAGCTGACAAGAAACTAAAATTGCAATATTCTCTATCGGCAAAAACGTCACATTTTATTCTAGAGCTTGGTAAGTAATATTTACTAGTTATATTAGGGTAATGGAGAGAGTATGTGTTACATGAGAGCATTTTTATTAATTGCATGCCACCTCCTAGATTTATATTCTCATTATTGGTATAATGAGGTGAGCGGTTATGCGATGATAATGACGCGTATAGAAGCTTTAATAAGCAGCTATATAAGAATATGTATGAGGGTACTCAGATTCAATGAATCGAAATAATTTATGCTCTAAAATATAATATATAAAAGAAAATTAATGACTGAAAATTTATGAAATTTTGATCGGTGGAAATTTATTGTCAAAAGCTACTAAATTCGTGTCTAAAAATATTAAACTTTTTTATTCTTTTTTACCAGATTCACTACGTGTAACTATTGTATTCTTGTATTGTTTTTTCCCCATTCTTTTGTGAGTTCGATAAGAAGTTACTTGTTCTCGCCTGAAAATAGGCAAGATAATTGGCCTACAATTTAATGATAAAGCAACAAAAAGAAGACAGCGGACTTTCTTAAAGTTTAAAACATCTGTTTGGATGCAAATTGATGGAGGAAAACAAGGAACCAAGGTATAGAATATACCTACTGACCTACCGTATATGCGGCACCGATACACACAGAGAACACAGTTACTACTGTAAATTTTAAAGTTTTGTACCCAACCAAAAACTGAATCGTGCTATAAATCGGTAGATTGTGCTGTTAGGATTACAGTAAGAACTGAGGATATGTGTAATCCCAACAAATCCAGTTTGATGCATTTGTCTGAATAACACATATCCTCAGTTCTTACTGTAATCCTAATAGACATGCTATACCGATTTATCAGATTTATCAGCACAATCCAGTATTTACTGTGGTACAAAATTTTTAAGATTTACAGTAGTTACTGTAATCTCTGTGTGAATCTGCTGGTCAATGAAACGCAACAGAGTCAGGGGAATTAAAGATAAGCTGAATTAGAAGTGTACCCATTCTGCAAAACTCGACGTCTGTGAAAGTTGTGACCGTTGCAGTTTCAAATCCACCCATGCTGTGGCAGTCAAAAGTGACAGTTTGTATTTCGTGACAGTTGTGACTGTGACCGTTAAAGTGTTACCACGATGTGACAGTCATAACGACAGTTTTTAACTTGTGAGAATTTGACATCGATCCATGCTGTGACAGTCAAGAGTGACAGTTTGAAGTCCGTGACGGTTGTGACTGTGACCGTAAAAGTGTAACCATGATGTGACAGCTATAACGACAGTTGTGAGAGTTTTGACGTCGACCCATGATATGACAATCAAAAGTGACAGTGTGAAGTTTCTGACATTTGTGACTGTGACCGTTAAAGTGTAACCACGATGTGACAGTTATAACGACAGTTTTAGCTTGTGAGAGTTTTGACGTCGACCCATGCTGTGACAGTCAAGAGTGACAGTGTGAAGTTTCTGAACAGTGCCGTTGAAGTTATGCCGTGATGTGGCAGTTAAAAAATGATAATTTAGATCTGAGAGTATGAATTCCAAAGCCATGCTATGACTGTAATACTGAAAACTAACTAATCATAGGGATATATTAAAACACACTATAGTCACTCAGTGATAGTTTGCTACTGTTTCTGCATATTGCTTTAAATATCCCAGACACTTCATTGCTTCACAAACACCACTGAAAAGCTTTTAACTGCTATTCTACGGAAAGGCAACAGAAATTTTAATTTACCGTGTAATTCTGTTAAATTGTGAATTGGGCAAACGGGAGGACCTCATCATGTCTTAAACTTAAACTCACAATACAGATATAAGATTCCAGCAAAGAAGGTTTGACTGTCAGCAAACTCGAGGGAACCATAATTTCCAGAAGAAGAGAGGTTTTTTTGAATAATATTTGCTAAAGAAGCAAGAATCGAGCACAAATTTACAAACTTGATTAATATTTACCTTAGCCAAACAAAAACCAATCTCGGAGTTTACTGCTTTATCTTTTAGTCGTGGCCATAGTAGCTGGGAGAACTCACTGAATATTACAGCCGTTGTCATGGTAACCAGGATAGTACAAGTACCGTACTACATAAAGGAAAGCTGGAAGGACATTAAAAAAAGTGAGAAAAGTATCATCGAATAAAAAATATAATAAATCAACCATAATTTACTAAAACAGTCACGAACACAGTGAATATGTAGTAAAATAAAACTGTTTATTGGTTTACATAAGTCGCATTGATTCAAAGTTTAATTAACTTTGCCCAATAGTTAAATAGATACAACAGTAATAACATTATTCGAGTGCATTCCTCATTTATAGCAATAAGATGGAACTACGGAAGCGTAGAATAACCATTAGGTTAAGAACTTTATTCCTTTAGCACAATACAGAGCACATATGGCTTCAAGAAATGCGATGAATTTCACATCTCAAGACATCGAAATAAAATAACAAGGTCGCCCATAATAGATCAAAAATTAAAGCTCTGCTTTATAAATGAACCCATAGGATTGAAATCATGGACAACTTTAATAACAAAATATTTAAAAGGTATACTACATTTTCTGGATTAAATATTTGTTTTTTTTCCCTGAAGTATGAAAATCTGATATCAACTCATAACATCATCAGGTAGAAATTGTGGTTTCCTTTGCGTTTTGTAGACTAAAGAATCATTATTTATTGTGACGTCACAACCTTAACATTCAAAACTTCAGCCACAAACGTAAGCTTTTTATTATTTGCAATTTATGAACTTGATACTTAGTGATGATCTCAACGGTAATCATTCATTTTTATATCCACCATTTTCCCCACGTTTTTGTCTCACCCTTTCTTCCGCTCCTCCCCCACCCCCACCTCCCCATCACCCCAAAATGAAGAAGAAACTCTATCCTGGGAAGCCTTCTGCATACGAATAATTTTGCATTTGGATCAATACATTGAAGAAGTTTGTAAAATTTCTCACGCATCATAAGTTAAACATTTTAAGGAAACGCTTTCTGTGAGAATTTGACCTAGGGCTCCCTCTATTTTATATCCCCTAATTGTTATCACCTTTGTTTAACAAGGACAGAAAAATTGCCATTTTGACCAAACGTGTTATCCGGAGCTTATTTTTCTTTACAATTTGAAGTAGAATTAGAGAAGAACCGCACATTTACTTGGTATTGTATAAATAAAATATCAAATTTCATAAGATTAAACATATTTCCGTTAGTGTGGCTCCTTATTACCGAGAACATTTGTAAATGCCCATCAGAAAGAGAAATGTAAATGTACATAATTTAAAAAAATAAATCCTCCAAATTATTGAATATTTCCAAAGGTTTAGCGGAAAGCTTAACAGGAATTAGATCTTTGTTAGAAAGGTTTGACGAAACGCAAATACAGATATATCATCACTGCTAAAAGTTCAAGTTGTTAATATTATTCTTTGAAGTCACATTTGCATATTGATTGCATTAAACATGTAATGAATATGCTAATTAACTTGAAACCCCTTCGGCAAGATTAGAAAGATCAAACGAACTAAAATGGTCAAGTTGTTGTAACGAATGGCCATCGACAAATATTTCTGGAACTCTGTTGGCCGCAAGACCGGAATCAAACACCTGCGGGTTATTATAAGAGAAACAACTCATACATCATTATTAGCCCATTATAAGTGTTAATGACAACTGCCCCACACATCTAAGAAATAGGTACACTATAGGCTGTGTTGGTAGGTGTTTTGTCATTGCAGTGCCTGTATATTAATATATATATATATAATGTATATATATATATATATATATATATATATATATATATATATATATATATATAGTACAATATCTGGAGATACTGTAACTTGATTGAAACAAAGACAACCAATTTGACCGTAAACTGGTCAAATAAGTAACCTCTCTTCGAAAGTTACCCAAAGTTTGTTTTCCTTACGTTTCGTAAACAAACCTCAATAGGGTTTACTGCAGACTAACTTTATGGCATTACTTTTGTTATTTGGACTAAAGACGAATAAGGATGAAGATATTCGTTTAAAGTCTCAGTACGTGATTGCCAACTTTAACTTCGACCTTTCTAGCTTATACTGCACTAAAAGGTCAGTGAAAATTACACCGTTCTATGCAAGTTTCATATCAATATTCATTCAATGTTTCCTCCGTGAAATTGTAAAAAGTGGACGATACTCGTATAGGACTGCGTTAAAATCTTGACTGGGCCGCATGTGTATACTATTTTGTTTACATTTGTGTAATGAACATGCTGATTTGGGCGGTCGCAGTGATTTGACGGTAAGTCGTTCGCGCCATAAGGGCAACAGAAAAATTAATTTCTCTCTATTGCGACGTCTTTTCTCCTTAAAACCCACCTGGTCAGAGTGCATTTAGAACAATTTTCCGAAATTCATTAGCAATCAGGTAAGTACACTTTCATCCCTTACATTATGTATTTGGACACATATATACGGTAGCCTTTGAAAGTCGCTAGGTTCAAGATGGTTTATTTATTATCGGTAAACGGTAAAATATCTAATTCGACACATTCTGTCGAACCAAGAGATCTACAATGTATCGTATATGGCGCATCTCATTAGAGAGGGCATGATAACCAAATAAACTTAAATAAAAAAAATCACAACCCCAGTACCCTTACGTCGAAACTTTAACTGTATGATCATGACATTGTTAGGTCAAATGAGCAAACGAGGTCCCCTGGAAACGGGGAATATGGCCCCTGGATACTAAACCACGTGATCAGGTTTAAGCTTGGATCGGCTGTGTACTGTGTATCTAGAAAGAACAGATACTACACATGATATTAGCCAAACGGTCAAAAAGAGGACGGAAAATCGTAGAATTATTCTAACTTATTTTGTTAAGAGGTGGGATCCAAGCTACATGATACAGGTGATATTTATTAGAGCTCATCGATGCATTGATTCTATAAGTTACACAATTTCATTTGATTTAGGGCAGAAAACTATATTTCCACACTTTGCTGGCTATGTAAATGTATGATGTCGAGTATAACTTCTGTGCATTGTGTAGGGTAAATAAAACTTACTTTCTTTCTTTCCACCATTTTCGCTTATATCTCGCGTCGGATCACCTTTACTTCGGACTTGAGAACAATCTGCTGTAAATATTCAAGAGGCATTTACACCAAAAGTGGTGTAGTAAAGGTTGATAACTTGTAAAAGAGGGCGCTATAAAGAAACAAAACAACCACAGGTGATTGAGGTGAATAATTCCGTGACACACCTGACGTTCGCTTTTACGATGGTTCGGTACCAAGTTTTCGACCGGCCTGCCACACACTGCCCGAAACGAGAAAAAAAAATCAGAACAAGACGCAACTCAAGTCGACAATTGCCGTGACCAATTTTCGTCATATCTTTTAAACCAATAATCGTACAACTAAGTCACTGTACATACGATGAGTGCTCAATTTAAAATTTT
Source organism: Apostichopus japonicus (assembly GCF_037975245.1). Classification (NCBI taxonomy): domain Eukaryota; kingdom Metazoa; phylum Echinodermata; class Holothuroidea; order Aspidochirotida; family Stichopodidae; genus Apostichopus; species Apostichopus japonicus. The sequence goes on from NC_092572.1 coordinate 4,038,058, forward strand.
AATTAATGAAAATCCAGTCACTTTTGGCAATATGCATTGTTGAACTGGTATTGAAATGAGGTTTCCCCAAAAAAAATGTTTATAATTGAGCTAATTATTTATGCAAATATATGCAAATGAAGTCATTCTAAGTACACTGTACTTTTGCTTTGCCCATTTGAAATGATTTTGATGAAATCGTCTGGATTTGTGATAGCTTGATGAGTTCAAGACATGTTATTTTATAATAATTTGATGTTTGCATGTGAAGGATATGACTGATGTTTTTACGTTTCCTTATATTTTCATTCGCGAATAAATTATAATATTTTTTTACATAACTCCACTTTAATATTTAACTCCATGCTGGTCAAGGGCTGCTTTCTGTTTTCAATTTTTTTTGCAAATTTCAATTTTCAACCAAGTTTACCCCTCTGTAGTACTCTGCACTAAAACCCCACCCCCTCACCCCTGCGCGCTAGAAACGAGACGTTCAACTGTGGTTGACCGAAATTCGATACGATAAAAATGCTTGAGTTGAATTTGCTAGGATTACTCACAAAGTGAAGGCGCTATTGCTAAACTATGTGTATGCATTCCTGCTTCTCACTGTGACGGTTCTGGAGAGGTGAACATCTTGCGGGTATGGTGAGGCATTTGGGAAAAAATCTTTTTTATATCTGAGCGTATTTTCGTCATAATTTTGACCGAAAAATTTGATTTATTAAAATATTTCCCCAAATTACAGAGCCATATATCTACACATGTCTTGGAGGCTCCTGATTTGAGTCCTGTTATGTCTTAGTTAATTTGTTTCTGATAGGTTTAGTTGAATGAAAGTTTTTACTAGTCTCACGATTTTTTTTTCGAATTTTTTGTTCAAATACTTATGAAGTGGTCAATTTTCCATGCTCCGATAATGTCATACCCAATCATCAATGGAAATATTGGTGTACTGTGTGTATTTGGACTCCCAATATCAAGTTAAATTAAAATCCAAAAAGTATCACGGCTCTGGTCACGTCTTGGTCACTCGCTGATAACAGCCTTGTTGTTTTGCTAATGTCCTTCACATGTTAACCTTCCTACTGTAATGTTATATTGTAGTTATCTTGTACGTACATATGAGAAATAAATTTGAAATTGAAACTGTTATCTTAATTGTAATACTGCCCTCACTCACTTCTGAGACACACTAAATTTAAAAACAAGCATTACTAATATTTGAATATTCAAGTGGTCGCAGCGCTGTATGTGACGTCATAGTTCATCGTCGCCACCGAGTAACCATGCGTCAGAGAAGTATTAGGTTACCCATATATATCTATAAATAACACTGGTATTATGCAACTGAGTCTGTTTTGTGCAGGACCAAACTGTTCTTTCTTTACCGAAAAGCCCATTAGATAATGCATCTATCAAGTGGGTATAGGTACTTTTCTAACATCGTTTGGTATAATATGACAAACGAATTTTGAATGATAAAAAAAGATAAATATATGTAGTGTCATGAGAGACTTTCGTCTTGAAAACTTTTATTTCTGTCAGTATTTAATCACTCCTTGAAGCATATACCACTCTTAACAAGTTTGAGCAAGTATTTTACCTAACATTTGGGTACGTGTGAACTATCCAGCCACGTTGGGTAAAAGTAGTTTGCCCAAACAACAAGTAAAATGTTTTTTTATCACAACAGCAGATTATATATTTATGACCAAAATATGATTCCGTCATAAAAAATAAATATATGCAGTGTTACCTATTGTAACGACCAAAAATTCAGCACGAAATTCACTAAAAACTCACTTACTAACGATATTCTTGCGCAAAAACATTCCACCGTTTTTCAACATTATTTTAAAGAATAGTCGATCTGTAATTTGTATTGTTATCCTCCTACTACCTACTAGACTAGGCTAAGATCGGTAACATAATGATGCCAAAATTTTTAAATATTATTCTTCAGCTTGCCCCGCCCCGCCCACTTTGGCATATAATTTGTTAAGCTACAAAATGCATGTGTACATGATTTTGGGCAGTAGCGTACGTCACACACGTACAATGCTGTGTTAACAACACCTGTAGAGTATACTGTACTGTATAGTCAAACTTTAACGTTAAGAATAGGTAGCATTTGGCGTTATTTGTTTTTTACAAGATATCTTTGAAAGATGAAATTCTAATAATTCTTCACCAGCGAAATAATAAGCCATCCCTTCATTATACAAATAAACGTATAAAGAGTGGGCTACAGACATTTGTAATCTTACAGGTATTACTTTTCAGCGTAAAATCAATTATCAAAACATACAAAAGACAGGTTATTATGATCATGATTGTTACGACAAGAAGTTTCAAAGTAGGTCCCAACGTTTCTAGTCCGTCGTAAAAGACAAACAGAATATTACACCTGCCCCGCCCAGATCCCCCCCCCCTTACCCCCCAAAATGTTACCACCGTTTTTTTTTTGTTTTTTTTTTTTGACAAAACGCGAACCCTGAGCAGCACTTATTTTCTTTTTCTAGATTATGACATAATAGCATATCTGTCCAAAGTCACGTAAAAGTCAAACTTGAGCGCTATCTACAGTTATACCAAATTGTAGCAAAGGACAAGTGGACTATAAACTATTCCAACAAACATGACACGTAAGTTGTACTTTGCTCAACGGTCACACTTATAACAGTGTATAACTAAACAGAAACTTAGCACCCTACTGCTGTAGAGTCAATACTCAAAACAGATATCTTATCGCGGTGAAGTATTTTTGTTTGCGAAGTCTTATGATGCTGTTATAGACAGTTGTCTTTTGATGTTATAAGTTAACAACACTGTGTAGATCGACCTGAAACACCTGTATAAGCGACTGTACATGTTAAGATCCTACTAAATAGGTAAGTCTCTCCTGTGACCTTTAATTCCAGCGACTGTATGTTAAGATCATACTGTACATGTATAGATCCTACTATACATGTTATAAGATCCTACTGTACATGCTAAGAGCCAAATGTATACATGTTAAGATCCTAACTAACTAGGTAAGTCTCTCCTGAATTCCTTACCTTTAATTCCAGCGACTGTATATGTTGAGAGCCTACTGTATATACTTGTTAAGATCCTACTGTACATGTTAAGATCCTACTGTACATGTAAAGATCCTACTCTACATGTTAAGATCCTACTGTACATGTAAAGATCCTACTGTACATGTAAAGATCCTACTGAACATGTTAAGATCCTACTGTTCATGTTAAGATCCTACTGTACATGTTAAGATCCTACTGTACATGTTAAGATCCTACTGTACATGTTAAGATCCTACTGTACATGTAAAGATCCTATTGTACATGTTAAGATCCTACTCTACATGTTATAAGATCCTACTGAACATGTTAAGATCCTACTGTACATGTTAAGATCCTACTGTACATGTTAAGATCCTACTCTACATGTTAAGATCCTACTGTACATGTTAAGATCCTACTGAACATGTTAAGATCCTACTGTATACATGTTAAGATCCTACTGTACATGTTAAGATCCTACTGAACATGTTAAGATCCTACTGTACATGTTAAGATCCTACTGTACATGTTAAGATCCTACTGTACATTTAAGATCCTACTGTTCATGTTAAGATCCTACTCTACATGTTAAGATCCTACTGTACATGTAAAGATCCTACTGTACATGTAAAGATCCTACTGAACATGTTAAGATCCTACTGTTCATGTTAAGATCCTACTGTACATGTTAAGATCCTACTGTACATGTTAAGATCCTACTGTACATGTTAAGATCCTACTGTTCATGTTAAGATCCTACTGTACATGTTAAGATCCTACTGTACATGTTTAGATCTTACTGTATACATGTTAAGATCCTACTGTACATGTTAAGATCCTACTGTACATGTAAAGATCCTATTGTACAAGTTAAGATCCTACTGTACATGTTAAGATCCTACTGTACATGTTAAGGTCCTACGTACATGTTAAGATCCTACTGTTCATGTTAAGATCCTACTGAACATGTTAAGATCCTACTGTACATGTTAAGATCCTACTGTACATGTTAAGATCCTACTGTACATTTAAGATCCTACTGTTCATGTTAAGATCCTACTCTACATGTTAAGATCCTACTGTACATGTAAAGATCCTACTGTACATGTAAAGATCCTACTGAACATGTTAAGATCCTACTGTTCATGTTAAGATCCTACTGTACATGTTAAGATCCTACTGTACATGTTAAGATCCTACTGTACATGTTAAGATCCTACTGTTCATGTTAAGATCCTACTGTACATGTTAAGATCCTACTGTACATGTTTAGATCTTACTGTACATGTTAAGATCCTACTGTACATGTTAAGATCCTACTGTACATGTAAAGATCCTATTGTACAAGTTAAGATCCTACTGTACAAGTTAAGATCCTACTGTACATGTTAAGATCCTACTGTACATGTTAAGGTCCTACGTACATGTTAAGATCCTACTGTTCATGTTAAGATCCTACTGAACATGTTAAGATCCTACTGTACATGTTAAGATCCTACTGTACATGTTAAATCCTACTGTACATGTTAAGATCCTACTGTACATGTTAAGATCCTACTGTACATGTTAAGATCCTACTGTACATGTTAAGATCCTACTGAACATGTTAAGATCCTACTGTACATGTTAAGATCCTACTGTACATGTTAAGATCCTACTGTATATGTTAAGATCATACTGTACATGTTAAGATCCTACTGTACATGTTAAGATCCTATACTGGACATGTTAAGATCCTACTGTACATGTTAAGATCCTACTGAACATGTTAAGATCCTACTGTACATGTTATGATCCTGCTGTTCATGTTAAGATCCTACTGTACATGTTAAGATCCTACTGTACATGTAAAGATCCTACTGAACATGTTAAGATCCTACTGTACATGTTAAGATCCTACTGAACATGTTAAGATCCTATACTGTACATGTTAAGATCCTACTGTACATGTTAAGATCCTACTGAACATGTAAAGATCCTACTGAACATGTTAAGATCCTACTGTACATGTTAAGATCCTACTGAACATGTTAAGATCCTACTGTACATGTTAAGATCCTACTGTACATGTTAAGATCCTACTGTACATGTAAAGATCCTACTGAACATGTTAAGATCCTACTGTACATGTTAAGATCCTACTGAACATGTTAAGATCCTATACTGGACATGTTAAGATCCTACTGTACATGTTAAGATCCTACTGAACATGTTAAGATCCTACTGTACATGTTAAGATCATACTGTACATGTTAAGATCATACTGTACATGTTAAGATCCTACTGTACATGTTTAGATCCTACTGTACATGTTATGATCCTGCTGTTCATGTTAAGATCATACTGTTCATGTTAAGATCAAACTGTTCATGTTAAGGTCCTACTGTACATGTTAAGATCCTACTGTACATGTTAAGATCCTACTGTACATGTTAAGATCCTACTGTACATGTTAAGATCCTACTCTACATGTTATAAGATCCTACTGAACATGTTAAGATCCTACTGTACATGTTAAGATCCTACTCTACATGTTAAGATCCTACTGTACATGTTAAGATCCTACTCTACATGTTATAAGATCCTACTGTTTATGTTAAGATCTAAAGCTACATTGACAAGTCTCTTCTTAATTCAATACCTTTTAAATCCAGCCCTTGTATAGGCCTATATTAAGATCCTATATAAAGAGATTAGTCTCTTCCTAATTCATTAACTTTAAATCATTCTCAATTCCCTTGGAGCAAATGTCGGCTTCAAATTCGCAAGTTTGGCTCAAATTTGAATAAAAAAATCTGGTGTTACTAGTATGCTGAACTGTTAAGCAGCAGAACGTTGGCCTAAGTCTTCAATAGGTCAAATTAATGTTTCTAATTCAGTGAGGAGATGGTTTGACATTGATATTATTGTAAATATAGTCTTAGACTATAGTTAGAGATAACTGTCATGAGCAACTTTCCCAAAACGACTGAGAAAAATATTATATGCCATTCGGGAGATATCACAGATTTAAACTCTAACATTTCATTCAAATCCCTCACTATCAGCGTTAAAGGGAGTGAAGACTCGCGCAAACAGAAACGTCTAATGCCGGTAATCTGACCTAGTTTCGAATGAGGTGTAACAGAAGTGTAAGACACCACCATCGATCCTAGAAAATACACACACAGCTTGCTACCGTCGGTAATTAGACACTATAGTGTACAGTCAGTACATACAGCTGCGGTCAATACCCACAGCACAGTGTACAAACGATACAGCGATGGACATCTCAGGTCCAGCTAAAGATAACAAGGTATCACGTTTCATTACTGTCTGCATTTTGTAGCGACAAAAGAAACCCTTCACTTACAAACAACGGAAAGTTAACTTTTTCACAGGGCGGCACGCGGTTTGGGGCGAGTATTCAATGCCTTTATATGCTTCTTCATGCACACAAAACGCAAGAGACTTGATCTAGTCGCAATAAGACATCAAAGAAGGGCACTCCATGACACGTCTCTGTTGTTCAAGACCTAACTTACGTTACTATAGGCGTACTTTTATTCATGCATCGTTTGTTCGGCTGTAACTTTGACTCAAACTTCGCTAATTACATATCAAATTTGATTCAGAAGCTCAGTGTCCAACCTTGCCCTCTAACAGGATGCAAAAATCTTAAAGTTGGAACTAGATCAAAACTTGTGTTTAAGCTATAGAGATTTTTAATCGAAGCTCCCTTCGGTTAAACTCCTAGCATCGTGATCAATCGTGGATCTAGTGTAAACGGAGTATGGTAGGCCTAGATATTTATATTGTTGTGAAACTGTGCTATATGGAGCATAGATAAGATTGACAATGTTACACATGTGTTTTATTAGAGTTTACATACTGTAAAAGCATATTTACAATTCCGGGAACACCGTACGTACCTTTCTAATTCAGCTCTATAGACCAGATGTATATATAATACACGGACATGGTAATGCACAAATGTCTGAATGAACTTTTATGATGTCTGAGAAACATGAGAACAAAATGTTCTCGCAAATACAACCTGAAAGGTTATCAGTTTTGCCCTCAGATTTCACGGCTTGATAAACACTGCTACCAGTTTCTTAAAGTACTAACTTCTTTGCCCCTCAACCACCCCCACCCCCCCCCCACACCATCCGACCATTTCCTCAAATCTCTAGACAAATCTCATGATATCGGCCTGCAATTCCCAAAGCCGCGATTGGTTTTTACCAATCGTTTGGTTGTCTTCATTTAATCCTGACTTTTTATCTACATCGTGTTATATATATATTTTTTTAGGCTCATGTTATGTTTGTCATGGCCGCATTAGTGTTGTAACGTTAAAATGTATTGATTACAATGGGTACTGTTGTCGGACATACATACAGGATATACATTACTCTATTATGTTATCATTCCTGTTACTTCCTGTTCGGGATTACAGTTAACACTAGATATATGAAAACGGTTTAAATTGAAAAATTAGTAAAGCAATGCATTCATTTCATTACTAAACTGACATTATAAATTTCAATAACACTACATACAGGTTCGCTCCTGGAATTGCTAATATCAATGCAAAAGTGTAATAATGTTACGTAAACTTTATCGCTAAACTATACCTATGGTATATGTATGTGATCTGTTATATACCAGCCTATCAGCCTAGCCTATGCTAAATGTATTGACGCATGTGTTAGAAAGTACCCAGACCTTCTCAAGATATAATATAGCACCCGATACTCATAGCGCAGTAGTTACTGATGCACGGTTGTGGAACATGAACAGTATAGTTACTGTACTAGCTATGAGTATCGGGTGAACATATTTGATGTAACATAAAGATTCACTCATAATTCACCTTGTGCTGATATATTTTTGTGCTAGGCATTGCATCGTTAATAAAACCAGTGGTGCTCGGTCCCATATAATCACTTTATATTTTATTTCTTTACATGTTCTCCCTTTTTGATGCTGTAAATGTTACGCTTTATTGCTAAATCAAATTCGGCGGGCAAAGATATATGAACTTCATTTCAATCATTCTGTGCTATCTAATGATAAAGAAAATTTCTAAATGTTTCTTTTCATTTCCTTTTTTGGGCCTTTAAAATGAAAAGAAGAGGAAACACATTTTGAATTAAATCGCTGACATTTTGTTTAAAATAAATTGGTTTAAATCATGACTTGTAAGATTAAATCAGTGATTGAATATAAAAAAATTGCAGAAAGTTTTTCCTCTTTTGTATTTAATTAATCTATATTGTTCTTTTTCTCTCTTTCTGCTCTGATCCTTCAGATAGAAATACCGGCATCAACAATGGCCAGAACTGACAGTACCTTTTCGGCTAGAAGATTCGGCTTGCTCGTAATCTGTACCGTATTTGCAATGACGTCATCTGCCTCCGACTGCCCCGAAAAATGTGCTTGTGACAGCGAATTTACAGTAGTTGACTGCTCTAACCAGGACCTGACGTCAGTCCCACGTGACATACCACTTACCACCACTACTCTCAACCTTGAAAAGAATCAGTTGAGTTTCCTAAATTCGAGCGATTTCGAGAATTTGGACTCTTTAACTGATTTAATCTTGAGTGATAATAATTTACAGTCGATTCAAAGTGGCACGTTCTCAATTCAATCGAGTCTGGTGCGTCTAATGCTTGATGGAAATCTCCTTGAATCGGTTGACAATGGAACCTTTCAAGGTACGGATAACTTGGAGGTCTTAAATATGGATTCCAATAACGAGATGTCGGTAGCACCGTCGACTTTTCAAAGTATTAGCAACCTCCGTCAGTTGTCTGTACAAGATACTACGTTTGTATCTGACTACGATTTCTCCGGCCTCACAAAACTCGAAATGTTAGAAATTTCAAATTGTCACTTAGAACAACTTGATCCAAATAACTTTAAGGAATTGAATAGTTTGACAGACTTCTACGCCGACGAAAATAATCTCACAGATTTTAACTTTGTCAACAATTTGCCAGATTTAAAGAAACTTTGCATGAGTAGCAACCTGCTTACTGAAATCCAAGCCAGAGCTTTCGAAAACAACCAAAATCTGACGAGGATTATCTTAGACCAGAACGCGATTTCAACTTTAGCTTCCGAAAGTTTCGTAGGACCAAAGCAAATCATCCTCATTAAGTTAACTTTAAATCAACTTGAGACATTTCCGGAAGACGCCTTCGGTGAACTAAACGGCAACGAATCTTTGAGGGTCGATCTGGAAGGAAATGACCTTAATTGCAATCAAGACATGACATGGATAACGTCATTCGTTAATAAGGATATCTTTAAGAAAGCGACTTGTGCAAGTCCAACCTGTCTCACGGGGAGAGATATCACAACTTTAGCATCTTGTGATTTTGACTGTGGCGGTGATGCAATGTTGGGACTCATCATTGCTCTCTCGGTAGTTTCCTGCCTCCTCATCTTACTGTGTGCGTTGATGTGCGTCAGATGTATACGTCATGGTCACGCGCAATCTCGGTATAAAACTCTCGGTGAAGTAGGTATCACATCATCGGCTCCGATCTAAATTTATCTTAATCCAGTTAAAAAAAAGAAATCACTGCATAAACAGGGTTCTCAGTTAATGTTCCATGAAGGCCTTGCTGAGAAACACAATTATAGGGACAAGGGACCCGAGAGAACAAAAGTATCATTAAACCTATAGATAGAGCAATGTGCTTATATATAGTAAGCATGTAGGGTGGTGTATCCAATCCTAAATAAATTAAACCGTTACTGCCCTCGCACACGATTGCAGTTTAAAAGTATATACTCGGTTTTTTGTGTTTTTTTCTTCATTTCGGGGCTGGATCATGAAATCTATCGCGGACCGGAATAGGTCCACTAGGCACCTATTGAGAAACTCTGTTGTACAGCATTTATATATCTCTTGCCTATAACCAAACGTAACAATAATTAGAGCATTCACAAATGAGAATCTTATAAATTTAAACCTTTATATGTGTAACAACTGCATGTCATATTCTTTCAATTTTTATATTGACCGACATAGCTACGTTATGACGTAATCCCGACTGTGGCGTATCCAGGGATACGGGGAGGGAGGTGGGTAGTGGGGAGGGATAAGATATGCGTGTTTACATGCATGTATGTGTATTTCTACACTCTGATCATAGTAATATATTACATGCATATATCATGTCTAATATTACTGTCTTCAGTGTGTGTAGGCTTATCAGTTTTGAAGGTGAGTAAATACCTTGAGGTAAAGTACCTTACAGCTTCCTGGTATATGGTTGAATATGGGCCGCAATACTGATGACAAAAACACTGATTTTCAAAGCTAACTGAAATGGTATCTAGTATCTATAACGGACTAATAAACTGAACTAACATCCATAATTTTACCCACTTTATTTGCTATCATTGTTCAAACAAACTTTCAATTAAAGCCAAAATATGCGATCATATGGTAAAGTTTCCTTTTCTGTTAGTTTTTTTTTCAATCGCACTTCTGTGAATATCCATCTATGCAAATTATTATTGGTTCAGTATGATTATGAATTTTTAAGAACAATGCATGTGCTGATTTGGTTACGACATATTTAAACCGTTGTGCAGCCTTCAACCATCAATTACGACAGTTAGTTAGATAGATTCTAATTTAATTATCATATTCCTCAATTAACCAGGCATTAGTAAGTCAAATGTGGTCTCAGTTTTATTTCATGATACTGAAAGCATTGTTTAAATTATATCATTCGATATTTACCTCCTGAAATTAAACGCGTGAGATCATTTATAAAGTTTTGCAAAGAAACGTTTACCACAACCATTACCATAAATATTACATTATTTGCTTTATTCTTTTATTTTTTTATATTTCATAGTGATGTTTTAGGTCTCCTGTATTCTTTCTTTTCTGGGGGAGGGGGTGGGTGGCCCTTTGTTCCAATCAGCATTGCCAGGTACCATTTTACAACTGGCATTTCGAACTAAGTAACAATTAAATTTAGTATCAAAACGTATATTCCTAATGAAACTTTGAGCATAATTAGCCTCTACCGGTGGATTTTGGTGACAATGTAACGGGAGACATTTATAGATAACGTCGTGTAGTAAGAAGGATACTTTGTAAGAATTGTGACGTCTTCAATCCCGGAGGCTTAACCTCAAGGGGAAAGATATCAAAATAAACGAAGGTAAATGAATTCTAACTATGAGTTTTCATAAAATCATAAGAAATATATAATTGCTTGTTTTTTGCATTATTTGAATTCTTGTTTCAAATCTCATACCTCTACATTCCTCCTCCTACCTCCCCTCCACCCCCCCCCTTTCCCTCTCGCCTTCCCTTTCTTTCCCTCAATCTCAAGGTCATCGCACTTTCTTCGATGAATATTAAATTTCAGCTGTTTGGAGCCCTTCTGCATAGTTTTTACGTGAATTCTACAGCTCCTTGATTCTAGTATACATGTCTTTGTTAGAGTTCCTAAAGGAACTCATAGTCTTTGTAATAGTATAGCGCCACTCTTTGATTGTAACCTTCAGCTTTGACATACGCGAAGGCATGATGCAATAAGGAATAGCGCCAATGATTTTGTTTCGCGGTATTCCCAGGCAAATTGAGCAATTTATCATTATCAACGTTGATATGATAAGAGCAGGCCTTACACACAGAGAAAAAAGGTACACCAGTGACATAAATCGAATTGTTGGCACCCGGGCGGATCCTTCATTTGTCATCCCGTGCAGGGGATGCCGTCCTGAGAAAGGGATTAAGGGGAGGGAGTGCCATTTGTGTTGATGTACAGTGGCTTAGATGCAAAATGGTGGTCTTTGGCAATTTGAACTGATTATGTAGTGTAGTTTTAGGGACCCAAGGAACAGGAAGCTTACAGTACCGTAGCTTATTTGAGACCCTATCCGTGTTAAATATATAAATATTGTCAACAATATATATATATATATATTTATATATATATATATATATATATATATATATATATATATATATATATATATATGACCTGTAGGTCCTGTTACAACACGTTTCTTTTCAGTTTGTTGTCATAAGCAAGATTATCTTGTTCGCATTTTCTGCTAGGAGTAATCATAGCAATTATTCGGCTGTATATACCTTCCCAGCTAAGCTTTACTCGCTAGCAATAGCTGTGCAGTATAGCAGAAATCGACAAAAACAAGTTCGGGCTTGTCAATTATGCTGAAAGATTTCATCCTCTAACCCAGTGATCCTGGTAACATTTACTTGCGGTTAGCCAGCGGGGTACTAGGGACTTCTGTTGTTGTCTACCCAGGTACAGGCTGCATATCGACCACCTAACGAGTTCGCTTCCTCCTTAGCCACGCCTACCCTTAGCGACAACCCTGCACCATTCCTTCATCATTTTACTAACTGAACAACAAAGCCTACCCTGCAACCATAGCATAATATATCATATTATACTACGCGCGTAAAAAAAGACCCAGATCGCTGAGTTCATTGAAAAGCGGCAGACGGCCTCGAATTCAGCGAAGAGATCTTTTGTTTTCCAGAGAAGTGAGTTCCGCTTAATACGGAAGCTTATAAAGGCCACAGTTTACAGTTTAAATTATTAAGGTCAATCGATAACAGGTAACAGCTGTTATAGTGTCCGTATAAGCTTTCTAATCGTATATTTATGGGATGACTAAAATATAAATACAAACAAGTGTTGCAGCTAATATGGCAACAATTGTTAAAGCTTTATTTTTTTTATTATCAGCATTGAATGAGTCGATAGTGGCAGTTACAAGGCAACATGATGTTCACGCTTAATATGTCATTTTTTGCGGGCCGTCACAAAAAGGAAATGGTGTAGAGATGGAGAAATTGCAGAAGATGGGTACTGTTGTCGGACATACATACAGGATATACATTACTCTATTATGTTATCATTCCTGTTACTTCTTGTTCGGGATTACAGTTTACACTAGATATATGAAAACGGTTTAAATTGAAAAATTAGTAAAGCAATGCATTCATTTCATTACTAAACTGACATTATAAATTTCAATAACACTACATACAGGTTCGCTCCTGGAATTGCTAATATCAATGCAAAAGTGTAATAATGTTACGTAAACTTTATCGCTAAACTAGACCTATGGTATATGTATGTGATCTGTTATATATACCAGCCTATCAGCCTAGCCTATGCTAAATGTATTGACGCATGTGTTAGAAAGTATCCAGACCGTGTAGAGATGGAGAAATTGCAGAAGATGCATTTAATTTGAGAAAAAGGGTTTGATGAAGAAGTATATTGCATAGGCGAGTCCGTGTGAATTAATATTCTGTATAAGCGAAATATAAGCCTGCGGTTGCAAATAAGTTTAGATCCAGCCTGAAGGATACTCAAACTGATTGATAAATGCAAGACCACAGACATCCATTCCTTCTGAGGACGATATAATCACTCATTATACACCGTAAGAAACTTCGGTTAACAAATCAATATTAAAGATAACCCCCTCTCATTGACCGATCCATGTACGTCAGACCTTCATATTAAGAAAATCTCATCGAAAAACAAGTTATAGTTTTAGTCCGAGTCAAAGAAAGAGAGAGAAGGGGGGGGGGGACAGAAGGTATACCACAGTAACTTCCTTCTAGCAGGAAGGATCAGGAGATATGGGGGGGGGGGTTAGGGCCGACATAGGTCAACATGTCCTTGCCATATGAAGATTTTGGAAAGGTCACTTCCTTTATAGCGCAAAACTCAAATAACCGTCAAATTTGATACATGTTTCAGAAATAAATGTTTCATCTTACTTCTTTCCTCTATTGAGTATTACGAAGGCTACCTAAGAAGGCTTTCTTTGCAGAGTTTCCCTTGAAAAATTGGACCTTTTCTGCCAACATATGAAAGGCATCGTTTGCGATATAGATTTATTTCCAATGCCATCAGTGGTATACCATTGATACTATAATCTCAACGGGATGACTTTCTTCCGAAATGAAAGTTGAGTTAGCAAGCTTTCCAATCGTTTTCATTTACTCTTATTTATTTGACCTATTCGTTGTGCGGTGATGTGAAAAAAAAAAAAATGAATGAAATTGTACCTATTTATTTCAACTAGAATATATAACTTTGCGTTATATATGAGCAATGTAAATGCATGGTACAAGCTTCCGTCATTCCTTAATGTTTGCTTACGGCGTACTAAATTTAGAATTTGAATAATATTGCCCAATAAGGATGGTAAGCGCCCATATATAGTATGTGGAATTTGACCCATGCATATGACTGTTTATCAGTTTCGCGTAGTGACGCGATACACAAGCTTTGTGATTGGTTAAATTTTCATTTCGATTGTGACGTCATATGACCTTATAAATAGTTTCCAAAACAATTCAGCTGATTACTCACAAGATAGACACGAAGCAGTAAGGTAACGCTACCAACGTCCTCTTCCAAATCTAATTCTTTCGATTAAGTTAATTTCCCCTCTCAAAGATCTTCCATACCATTTCATCGGAAAAGGAATCATAATTGAGTTCGTTTGGGATTAAATATTACTGCGGATTTCTGACGAGGAGCCTTTTACTGAAGAAATCAGTGTTCGATTCTCACAACAAAGCACTTCAAAGGAGTATTTGGCGATCTACACATAGGCTAGTAAATTTGTACATGGTTACATATTACTAGGCTGTACATACATGTCAAGCAAAATTGGATGCAGCTTTCGTTTCACTTCCAGAAATTCCACCTTTTGTTTTGACTTATAAATCATGAAAGACGAAATTTCAGCTGCAGTGGTATTCATTACCAAAATTGTTAGGAAGAGCAAGCACTTAAATTCTGAAGATGTTACTGCTTTTTCGGAACAATTAGCCCGTGTCTTGATGTCCAGGTTTAGAAACCACTGGTACGAAGATAAACCGTCGAAAGGACAAGGTTATCGCTGTATTCGTATTAGTATTGATGAGCCCAGGGACAGTGTTTTAGTAAAGGCTGCAGAAGCTTCTGGTGTCACATATAATTCTCTTAACTTACCAGTTGAAATGACTCTTTGGGTTGATCCACGAGAAGTTACATGCAGGTGAGGATTATTTCGCAATAGCCATGCATTCTCTCTTAACAACAGTATTTGTTAATGTGTACTATAAATGATGCAGTACAGCTTAGGCTAGACCTACTGAAGCCTAACATTAGTTGAAAATGGTCGATTTAGACCCGCCAGGGTTTGTTTGTTACAGAAATGGAGTATTGCTGCCCTGACAAAGCTTTTCCATTAAGGGCTTTAATATCCATGATAAAACAACCCACCATCTGTTGTTCTCAGCCACTTTGGCCACATGGGATTCAAAAAGAAAAGTAAAATTCTGAGCTACATAATGACAGATTTGATAAGCTCAAGTGACCTTAGCAAATCACACCTTTTTCTTGGCATTCAGGGATTAAACACCATTTTTCAATTTCCATGATTACGTAGACAATTATTCTCCACTGTCCTATGGGTTGTGCTATACCTTCGCTTTTATAACTGCATACTAGGATAGCTTATAGCTCTTGTTTCTGTTTGTGTACCAAAATATGATGTGTATGGAAATTTTTGCATGTTCTTTGAAGGTATAACTTTCTATATATATTTTCTATGCCAATTGTTTTTTATAGTTTTGTGAAGTATTCATATGTGATGTAAGGATACCCTGCCTTTCAGAATCAGTTGTTAATCAAACAGTTAAGCTGTTTCACTTTCTGAAAGTGTTAATTGTTCAAGGAAATTTTTCTCATTGGATCTATTTCAAAAACAAAGAACTTTGTCAGGTGTATTGTTTGGCTTTTGGCAAGTTTAAGTTCATAGTTTTGAAAATTGAGTTCAATGCAAGTTGTTTTTTTTTACCCAATTGTTTGGCTATGTAATTGTATGAAGGCTGTCAGCGTGGACAAAAATTGAAAGTTCTTTAACATTCTTCAATTTATGGCTGGATGTGAGAACCTAATTGTATGTATACTCACATTTGGGTGCACAAACCTTTGTGGAACTGTAAAGTACCAGCAACTTCCATCCATCACTTGGGAAAAGGGGATTATATATTCAGGTAGTTCCATTCTTTTTATTATTTCACAGGTTCGGTGAGATGGGTACGTGCTGCACAATAGCTTCTTTTACCAGTACTGATAGCAGCGATGAGGAGAGCGTGGTAGTAGACACCAACGGTAACAACGGCAATGTTAGAATCCCTTCCCCTAACACCCTCCTGGAACAGCAAGAGGGTAAACTGAGGAATCAAAAGAGGCAGAACAATTACAACAACGATCTGTACAACAGCAGCCAGTATAGTAGTAGTTACGCTTCCCCTCGTCTCAGACGACAAAATCCAGATCCGTTTCGTTGGGTGAACAATGGGACTGTTGCGGTTCGCTCTTAGCCCCTCCTGTAGACACCCCCCACTCTCACCCTCCCTGTCAAAGGGGTCGGTGGACCTAGCAACTGATGGCTTTATTCGTTTTACACCTTTTGCGTTTCACTTTTCAGCCCAGTCCAATCACTGAATATTCATTTCCATTGCAATTTTCATCTTTTGTAGAAAAAAAGCAGATAATAGAATCAAATTTGAAATTCAAAAATCTGGTTTTGCGCAATTTAGAGATTTTCATTTTTTTTTTTTTTGTATTTTAACTTTGGAATATTTTGTGACTTTATTTTGAGTCACTAAATCAGTGGTTTTAAGTAGTTAATTTTTTATTGTCTCTTTCCATTATACCTCTTGTAAAGGGTCCTCCCTGGAAGAAGTACTGTATCAGAAATAAGCTCTTTGATGGTTGCACCAAATTTTTGCAAACACCTTTCCTGTTATCCATTGTTACACAAAACACACACACTTGTTACAGATTCTAAGGTAAATTGTGATCATTACTTGATGACAGATTTCCTTGGAAATGATATCACATATTTGTTATTTTGACTCGAAATTCCAAGTTGTTCATTGTTTACAAGCATGGCGATCTCAGGGGTACCATTTTGCCTTGATTTTCCAATTTCACTTTCTGAGCATAAGAATTTTGTTACTGCACAGTATGATGCTAAAGACATTTGACATGAGGATGACAGAAATTCCTCTCCCCATAAAGTGAGGTGAAAAATGCTCGCATCTGATTGGTTGAGATTGACCTTGTTTGTCTCCACAGTTGGCATATTCAGACTAACCTCAATAACCCCTATGGATTGATAGCTTATCCACATTTGTTAGGGCAAGGATTACTTGGCATGTGGTTTTAGGGAAGGAAAGATTTGTTATGACCATATTTTGTGCCCTAGGGTGTCTGAATTCTCTGCTTGGAGTTTTGTGGTTCCATTTGTACAATAAGCAATCCCTTTTAGCAGGTAATGGTGGAAATGTTTGCAAAAATTTGGTTCACACTCTTCTTTTCCAACAAGAAATGATATGCAATGTTTTTTTTTTCGGATGTTTTTTTTTCTGTTACAGTATAGGCTTCATGCTTTTAATATAGGGAACGCTGCTTTGGCAACATTGTCTTGTGATGAATCCAATTCTTGGTTTGCTAATAATTGCTTTTTAATTATGAATAGAATGGTATATTTTGAATTTGCATTTCATGTACAGTACTAAACTCATACAAGAAAGAACATTTTCTATGGTATTTTGTAGTCGATACGTTTGAAGCCTCTGCCCCTCCTTGAGTCTGACCAAAGTAGTTTATTCATGAGTTTGTTGCATATTCATGACATTGTTGGTGCTATCAACATGAAAAGGTTTTACATTCCATTTTGGTCTTCTTTAATTTGTCATTACCTCAAGCAGGGCTGAGTCTGATGCAAATTGCAGTTGTGCGATAGTGTTTTACTGTGTGGCCGGGGGTATGGGGAGGGTGGTTATTTTGATGGTCGTGTCTTGCCTGTAGGTCACACTTGATTCATGATTTAATCTGAATACTGAATATGCAGTATATTGATGATCATGACTGAAAAATAAGACACTGCAATGAATTAGACTAGAGAAGGGGTGGGTGGTTTGGCTGCTGAATTTTAAAGGATGCAAATTTTTTATTTCAAGAAATCTTTGACTGTCACTACAGTTTGTATTACAATGGGGGTATGGTTGTTGATTGCAGGACAGTGGACACTATATATGTTTGAAGCCAGTATATGTGGGATCAGCACCAGTGTGTGTTACCTTAGGCTTAGCCTCATGTGTTTCCGTCCTCTACAATATGTGTCTGTTGTATTACCAATGTCTAACTTCAAAGTATGCATTCATTTCTTCAGTGCTAATGTGAGATAAGTTCTCTTTCACATTATGGGTTTAACGTGTAGGCTAGAGTACCGCATAGTTTAATTCGGTAGACTACCGTTTGCAGTGTGCTTTATACAAATCACAATATTCCCTTGTTAAAAGAGGTGAATAAACATCTCCTCGTGCTGTTACAGAAGGTTTCAGAGGAAATGTCTCAAGGGCAATAACTAATGTCAGGCTTTTGCTAACAGAACAGTTGCCTGTTTCAGGAACACTGTTGTATGTATCAAAGGGGCAATTTACTAAATAGTTGAAATTAGGGGCGGTTTTAATAATAACACACAGATTTCACACAACTGTTTTGTGTGTCAAAGACTCACTGTAATGCTATGCACTACATTCACAACACAGTACAGTACACTCACAATGCATCATAAGTTTGGCCTGTTCGATTTTGACTTGCTTTTCACTAATATACAGCGCTATTTGGGGAATTTGGTTACGGGCAGGTGAGATGGTAATGATCTTTTTTTCACTTATTCAGTATTTTAGAAATAGCCTTCACATAAAGCGTGCAATAGTTTTACAATGTTTTATATGGCATTAAAAGTACAGATACAAATGAATGACAAATGAAAATTATCCTACAATGAATAAAAAAGAGAAAAAAAATTATCTTAGATTATTTTCCAAATTATAGCAAATGAATAACAAATTTAAATTGGATTTCATACATACATTCAAGTAGCACAAAATATAACAGATATAATTGTACTAAGAATATGAACAATCACTCTTGTTATAATGGCAATTTTTGCTTAAATTGATATTATATATCACATGAACTTGGCATATATACATACATGTGTGCGTGAAACGTGTTGTGCAAATTCTACAAGCGATATTCCTATTCAATATGCCTCTCGACAATGTATCACAGTGGCCTTCTTGGCTATGGCCGGCCATTCAGAATTTTCCTTCTGCTTTATTTCGGTACACGTTTGGGCTTTCGTAACAAAAAAGTGCCTGCGATTTGCATTGATGTATATTGTGCATTGTACTATACATTCTTGAGAGAGTGACGAAGGCGTCAAACCTAGCTTAAATTGTTTGTTCATATTATCTCAGGTGTAATGTGACTGTTAACGATACCAAAGTGGTTTTTAAAGAAAGTCCATATATATGTATGTATGTATGTATGTCATGTGTATATATATATAGTAATGGTACAGTATGTACACCAGCACTTTGTGTATCCTGCCTTTGTACATGTATCGTTTCCATCACATCCTGTTTATGTGGTGAGCACCCTTCCACCACGTACTACTGCTGTATATTGTCCAGCATAGGACAGGTCTATTTGCATGCGTGTTACTGTATCCAGGAAGAAACTCAACTTCATGCATTGGCCTGCACTGTATAAATTTTGTACATGTATGCTTTTACTGTATATATATATATATATATATATATATATATATATATATATATATATATGTATATATATATGTATGTATATATATATATATATGTATGTATATATATATATATGTATGTATATATATATATATATATATATATATCTAAGGTGGCTTGTACTCCTTTAATACTTTGTACTGATTCGTAGGTGCCGAATCTTTCGACTGAACTGACATTTCCAATTAGTTTCAGTTGAAAGAAAGTAGACCTGTTTTCAAGACTTTTGCAGATGCATACATAAATATATATATTACAGCCGCCACACATACCTTCATTACTTACAAAGAGTATCGAGAAATATTGGTAATTATTTGATCATTGTCTGTCATTTGATTCATATGTCACAACATTTACACCTCAATCTCCAATTCCTCTAAAACAACAAAAAAACAAACATCTGGTGTTCACCTTGAATGTGTTTTTTTTTCTACAAGTCATTCCTCACTTGGGATGTGGTTAATAACCCGCCCCAACCCTCCCCCACCCCCCCCCCCTCGTTATCATTTTTTTCTTCAAATGTCACATGATTCATTCATATCCTTGCTTTTTGTTTTGGTTTGCTATTGTCCTGGAAGAAGTGTCATTTTCCCTGAGCCAAAAATATTTCATAAGAAAAGTTTTGATCATAGTAAAATATTCTTCCTTCTCGCCATGCCTGTCAAAACAGTAATGACTTGTATATACAGATATATTCATTCACAACAACTGAGCATATTGAATTTGGTATTTTTTTGTGTTTTAACTTTTATTTTTTATGATTATCTTCTTATTTTTTTTCGTTTGCCAAATTCAATAGTTGCTGGTTGTTATGTTAGTTTGTAAATGTGATCGCGTGTACATGTGTACAAATGAAAAAAACCTTTCTTTGTATTTAAAACCTTTTGACAAGAAAATGATGCTGAAATGAAAAAAAGTGAATACATGAATAAATTTAATTACTTTTGTTTTGCGTCATATTTCGTTATGTGTTTATGGAAGGCATCCATCCGCAGGTCGACAAAATGTATGTTGTGCAAAACATATTGATGAATACGCTTAGTGACTAAGAAGATATAAACAGTAGGTTTTACAAATATATCTATAACATAAACTTAGCAAATTTATATATCCCTATGCAATATCTCTGCAAACAAAGAACTCCCCACCGCATTTGTCATCAACCCTTCCCCACCGCATTTGTCATCAACCCTACCCCACCCCCACCCTATTCGACTCCACCGCTGTGTACTGCGTAACATATATCTTAGTAACTCGACAAGATCAGATATCCTACTATTCAACAACATGCATAGTGTGCCTACGTAAAACAATACAGTGTAATCTTGGTGAACTCTGTTATTTGACTAACAGCTTATTTTCCCCCGTAGATACAACTGTACAACTAGTCGATAGCTTTATTAAACAGCTGTGTGTTATAAAGCACGTACGAGTAGGAAGAGATAAAAGATCTGGCAAACAACTGCAAATGGCGGTGAGCCAAGTTATTGTACACCCACTGTTGATTCGGCTGACTGCGTTATTTGTATAGCATTGTACTATGATAAAGACTATATGTACCTGTTCGTTGCGTGAGGGTGGGTCTATGGTATTGTATGTAGATAGTCGAGTCGGGGTTAAATGAAATTCGATGCATGGCTAGTTGACAACACCAATTGTATGTTAGCTGGAATTTTATGATCGTATAGGCTGTAGGCTACCATCTTATCGCCATTTAAATAACACCCAAAAACTATGAAATAAGCAAAACGATTTTATAACTACAAATCTAAAATGAATTCCACGAATAATGACTCGTACAATCAGGGAGTTGTTATGGAATAACAACTCCCTGGTACAATATAGGACAATAATGATGCTTGTTAATATATTGAGTGTGTTAAATGGTGTACGTGTGGATGTTGTTGCGTGGTCGCTATACAGACTGCCGCAATATAGCTTCAAGTACAGTCCACTACGTTACAACATGGAGTTCTGCAGGGCGGCAGCCATACTTTAAGATGTGTATGTCTTTCTTAGTTGGCATAGCCTATGAGCTTCATACGCAGTGCTTCATTGTTCAGTTATACAGGGATGGAAATTTCTGGAAGCACTAATAACCCATATTAGTAACAGGCACGTAGTGCCACAGCGTATACTGTGTGTATACTTGCGTGAGTCATAACAACCATTGTTTTTGTACGTTTTCAGTGCCAGAAGAACCTGAAAAGTGCGGGTACAGGTTCTGGCATTACTATGGTCTTGTTTAGTTCGCCAAAATATCATTCAGATAAAACTTCAGAGTTTTCGCATACATCGTATACGGCTTAGTGTTAGCTTTATATGAAAGCTCATATGGCATTTGGTGAGCTGGATTAGGAGGGTGGTTCAGAATGGCACATTGGACGTCTAAGTTTGTGCTGCAGTTTGGAGAAACACCACCAAACGCCAACCCCCCCCCCCCTTTATGGGAGTTGGTTTTAAACACCCCTCCTATAAGAAATGATGGATCCGCCCAGCTGTGTCTTTTAGCCACAAAATGTTTTTTTTTTTATCATAGATGCCGTGCTTTCTCCTTTACCCTTTGTTTTTTTACTGCCACCGACATACCCCTTCCTATCTTTCTTTTCATAAAATATGATTTCCGAATAGCATTCAACGCATTGTTCTAAACTGACGAATCTGGCAAATAGCGTAGATGTAGCCTACCAACTCATCAAGAAAATCTTTTGTACATGTTCGCACTTTATAGTAAATATGACCCTAATTTTCTGGTTCACACACATACAGATACATACAAAAAGCCAACTCATGTATACCGATAATTGGCAAGCGTTCAACAGATCACAATAAAAGTAAACCTTTTCACTATAGAATTTGTATGACACGCCTCTCCAGCACAGTGTTATTGTCAACTTCGTTTTGAATAACCTTCGCTTTGAATTGCGAAATTAGTATGCTCAGCAGTATTTCACACAGTAGAATACTATAACAGTGGATTGTGAGAACGAAAGTAGCTTAACAATTCCCGCAGTCTTTATTTACCTTTTGAAAGCCTTTTACACGAAATCTCGATGCGTTTGTATTATGTCTGTTTGCAATAACCTTACAGCAATAATGAAAGCTATATTCACGCATATATATACCTATACGTAGGCCCGTAGCCTATACTTTACCCATTGTGCAAATCTTCACTATTCCATTGGGCTTGAAAAGTTCTTTCAGCGCCGACTAGAGATGTTTAGATCAATCTTTTGTGTTTACCCCCAACCTGAGTTGTCTACTTAGTTCGTGAACTATTTTGTATACACCCAATTTGCCTAAAAGATTCCACTAGGTTTTTGGCAAGCTGACAACAGATTTCGGTTGCTGGTATAGCTGTATAGTTCTGGCCGAATAATGATCACAGCCATGATTGTGTTGCAATCGTTGTGCATCGACTTGTTTTGGAGGATTTTTTTGACTAAACTTTGTACAGAGCGAACTAGAATTGAACCTTATCAATTTCTATGTGTCTAGGTTTTACAGTGATTGGGAAGTTCAACCCGGATTCGCTTCTATAAAATCAAAGTGTACTTTGCTTGATGACAAAACAAATATATCATATTTTTTTCCCTCTGTATTATGATTAAAATCTGTTGTTTTCGCTCAAAAATTGTATATATCGCCTTATATGCTATCCATATATATTTAGCGTAGCGATAATATTTGTCCAGCTGTGTTATTAGTGTATATATATATATACATAACTCATAAACAAACAGAGGTAGGCAGAGCTAAGGAGAAAGATTAAAGTTCAAGTGTAGCCCTTCAAGTTTACCTGGTGAGCTGCCATATAGCCAAAGTAAACCCTAACATCCAAATTGAAAGCTATTTATGATTTCATGTAGACTTGCACTTCTAGAAAAATCCAGACTCGTGAAGTATGAATTATGGTATCATATCTACGGTAATGTGTGTTAAGCTCTTACAATCAGCATATAACACTGTGGATCCAATTTTGGTTTTAATACGGTGACGTTTTCTCGGTGCCAACGGGCTACTGCAGGGTATATATTTTTGTGTGTTTTTCCGATAAGTGAATTAATCTGTAAGTGATCCCTAAACTGTGCCTTTTCGCCGTTCAAATGAAACAAACCTTATAGGCCTATACGTTTACATATTCATTTTCACGCTAACTTCGTAACTTTGTACATGTGTACCTGGTCTCATATAGTTAATAATAACAACATCACTATACATACTTTAACAATTTAACATCACCATCGTATAAAGACTAAGTATTATTTAATTTGTTCACGAAAGCTTCTTCACCCCCCCCCCCCTGATATTTCTCTTTTCCCTTCCTCTCTTTTCATTCTTTACGTACATCGGTATATACCTGGCTTTGTTCATACGTTGGAAAGTTGTGTATGCATGTTGCAGGACTATATATACCTATATTAGTCCGCTCATACTAAACCGACTTTCCGGAGTCACGTCGGCGCGCAATCAATGTTTTTGTACGAATCGATCAGGTGGTATATTTCGGACATAACGTTCCCTTTCAACAGCTGCCAGAATCTCCATTCAATTCACCGATCTGAGTCTATTCACTTCAATAACAAAAGTCTATTACCTCGCAGTGAAAGCAATATCGACCCTCGCTTTTAATCCGTGCATTGTGCTTTTGTACCATTCTTTACCCACCATCGTTTACCCCTGCAATACACCTAACCCTATGCAACCCTATTCTGCCAGTTACTCACGTCGCGGGTAAAACCAGTGGATCAGAAGCCAGGGAGGAGTAATTTTGCCGTCATTGTGACGTCACGTAAAGTAAATATACTTGTGACGCACTTACGTCACAGTTGAACGCTTCGACCGATGTGTACAAACTCTGTTTCTGTTTCAACGAAGAATATCTATATTCTGGCGAGATTTTCCCGTTTGTGTTATGGGATTATCTTATGATCAGATGTTAAAGTGGTAGGGAGAGTTGGTGGGTGGAGGGGGGTGGATGGAGGGGGGGGGGCAACCAGTGATATATTAACCAGCACTCACTTAAACTACCATCAACAATCACAAATAAAACCTATGCCTTTTCGACCAGCACTCGCCGATGGCGTTTTCTCGCCAAAATTTTCTCATAGGTCTATAATGACCCAAAATTAGCCAATGTGACAGTTGTTCCTGCCCCCACCCAACCGATCCCCAGGGACTGGCCTACGGTCAGCATGACGTCACAAATAAAAGAGTGTTATTAGTAGATGTCATAACACTTACCGTGTTACTCTTCTAATAAAGTGTCCAAGATTTGCAAAATAAAGATGACATTTACAAAATGTCAAACATTGTTTGGTGGAGGGTAGGACTACCGGTCACTGCTGGTCGGTAACGCCAACGACTACAACCCTAAGTGGATTCATTTTCTCGACCATGCCAGACAATAAAGTAACCGCTACGGACGGCGGGGTATAGTGGGGGTGGGGTGGTGTCGTCCTGGTTATGGCATCGTTCCATGACATTGTTATAACGACATTGTTCCATGACATGGTTACAGCTTGTAACTACACCCACGATGAAGAAAACATAACATACAACAATAAGCACCGATTATTAATGCTTATTATGCAGAGCGTGAATGGTTCCACGGTGACAAAACCTTGTCATTCGCGTAGAGTAAACATATATTGTGTAATTATACGTGCTTCTATTATGACCATACGGTATTGTATACACCAACGATTCGTCACGACTTATAACTACAAAAGAAAAGTTATGACCCTCTCTCGAAATCGGAATTGAAAAGGTAAATAAGGGCGTACTATAGATACATACCACTGTATAACATGGTTCTCTTGGCAACGTAACATATAAAGTGGCGAACTTGCGTATTTGCATGGGAAAATGTGTTCTATTGCCATAAACTTCAGGTATGCAGGCATATAGTTTTACCGTACGGTACCACTGCATCTTTTTATTTGGAAGGGAGGGGAAGCTGGGGGGGGGGGTATATTGGTTAAATATATTTACGCTGCTGTTTTCCAATGGACCATATCCCACTATATACAGATGTGGGACGTACATGCAAGTTTGAAATTTCGAAATGTTTGGGTATAGCGTACATAATTATACTACAATACACATTCTCTTAAATTGTTAGTATACTTAAAAGGAAAACAGTAGTCTTCAATTCACCAAATCATGCTAAACAGCTATGGCTAACCATGGTGATACATTATTTAACCTTTGACCTCAGAATCCCAAAGGATGGTATATAAGCGGTTCCAACAATCTATGGACCTAATGGTATTCCTTGGAAATTCTCGACGTGTCCGTTCCTTTTTATTCATTTCTTGACTTTTCCTTGTATTTTTTTTTTCTCCAAAACTTTTTTGACAATTTAGTTGTCGGTTTACTTCTTGCATAATTTACCTTCGTATTAATATTCATCATTTTATGGGTCATGAGAGACGTATTCGTAACTAATCCTATATAGTGTACGATTGGTCGGTTGAATGAAAGAGCTTATTTCGGACAGCCATCGTATTAGCTTTTCCTGTCAAATTTTACTGAGACACTTTCTGGAACATAGTCCAATAAACCACTGTAGTTAGTTTATATATATATATATATATATATATATATATATATATATATATATATATATATATATAAATATATATATATATATATATATATATATTATATGTACAACAAAATGGCGCCAGTGCGTAAATGTGACGGAATATATCCTATTTGACAATGGAAGATAAAACTTCCAGTTACGTCAGCGAAATAAAAATTGAAGTGTTTACCTGCTTTTAGTACCTCATTGGTTCAAGAGGTCATATTAATTGTCGATAAGTGCACGTATTCGTTTAACAAAACACGATGCGGTATTGGTGCATGCGCAATGGATGGTCATACGACATATACGTCCATTTTATATGTATATCATGTATTCTTGTAAATCACTAGGCAACATGAACTGATAAATATAGATATAATAAAACGGCTGGAAATTTGAAGAGTTGTTTTCGACATGATTTGTTCCCAATATATATAAGAAACTTGAGCAGGGAATTTTGTTATGAAGTACAGACGCCGAGTGTGTTGTTGGACTTCGACAGCTTACGTCATAGAATCTTCATTTCCAATTCAACTCTCATACATTCTGTGTTATGAATATAACAAGTTCCTGGTATTTCCAAGAAAATTAACAACTTAAAAAGAAAAGGATAAAAAGTATAGATATCATTCTACACTTGACATAGGCCTATATTAAATTTTTTCTTCATTATTTTCGACTATATTCCTCTTCCTATTGTATTTTTTTGTGAAGTGGATCTCCATCGTTACATAATGCATTTTCCATTTACCATGGCAACATTTACACAGGTTGGTTTGAAATACAGTTACATGACGTCAGTGTTTACGCATTGTGCTGTCGAAATGGTGAAAAGTTATAAATAATGGCTTTAGTTAAAATGAAAACAAATATGAGCAAACATGCATAATGTATACATTAGACATCGAATAAAGCTTTTATTTTATTGTTCAATTCGTTGTGACAAATGCCACATTGGCAAGTACCACACTCTTACCACGAAATGTTGTGACTTACAACATATATATGGGCCTCGCTATAAGAGGTATTTAAAACTATAGTAGCATAACCCAGCAGGGTGAAGATAGGGGAGGCATAGGGTGCGTTTTTCTCTCTCATGGAGATGGTTGGATGACCAAAGCCAAATGAAATATCAAATCCGTTGTATAATAGGGTTTTTATTAAATTAAAATAGACGAACAGAATTAAACCTATAGATAAGTCTACTATTATGTGCTAACGTTTCATGTCCCATAATATTATCCGATATCAACTCAGATTACATCAGACTCAGTGATCACGTGATATTGATAATGCCATATTTCTCTAAAGCCATGCATGATACTCAATGTATTCTTCCAAAATCTTCCAACACTAACAACGGTCACTGAAATTAGTATACTGTAGCATATGTAAATCAGTAGAGTGAGTATATATATATAATCCTATACTCTTATACTAACGTAACTGTCTGTACACGTCCTATAGCACTGGTGTGTTTGTACTCTTATACTGGTACTCGCACTCGGCCGTACTAATTGTACTCGCCGGATACTGGTACTCGCGCGTACTGGTATACTCGGACATCTCCGGTGTAAACTATAAGTATACTCACTTAAGTATTTATTCAGGGTGTTGTTCCACAAAACCTACTGTAATTATTTCATGAACTTTTGATTTAATTATTTTTACATAGTGGTACTACATGTTATTTCAAGCTTTAAATCTCTTAACTGCTTTTTCATATCCTATTTATGAATATGTACTTTCATGAAAAATATTACTCATAAACACGCACTTAGAAGTTAGTATATTCGTAATCGTGTATACTTATATACCAAAGGAAATGTAATGCTATATATACTCCTATACTCATGCTGTTGTACACACAAATCAAATAAAAGGAGTTTACCCCTGTTCGACCTCGCAAGAGGTCCTGCGGTCCTTGTACACACATTTACTACAAGATCTGGCATCATTATATTATACACGTGGACGTAAACTAAGTTCTTAATAGGCCTATACACTATATTGTGTGTCTAGTATATACACGGTATAACTATAACATACATCATGTCTAAACACGGTGTGTTTGTATGTCTTCCCTGCTTCCAATTTACTAGTTTTAATATGGGGGAATTGTTTCGCCGAACAATACTAACTTATCATGTGAAACTGACTGTACACCATATGGGAAGTACCATGATATATTACTCCATATTTTTTTATTATCGGTGTGAAAAAACAAACTCGTCTAAAGGGTTTATTCCTTTTTGCAAGTTTCCGTTACGGAGGGTAGATTCCCGAATGAAACATGTTTATCGTACGTTTGCTTTGCCAAGAATAATAATCAAATACAAAATAGTTTCTATAGGCCAACTTACTGTACAGGATCCGTCTCGCAATGGGGAATATCCCTATTTCGTCAATGATTGCTCAACTATAATCTTTACCAGTGATGAAACAAATTCGATATTACATCATAGAGTGCGAATGCACACTTTACGGTTATTTATATTTCCATTATTGAATGATTCTAAAAATAGCACACACTCATTTGGGTGGAGGAAAATGTGAATATTAAAATAAGAACAAGTTAGCCAGGTTTGGCTTGAAAAGAAGAAAACTGCGCACATTCGAGAAAATTAAAGCCACGTGTTTCAATATTGCACATTAATGTTGCGACTGATAGCCTGCCGACGCGAGGCTGTATGTATACACATGTACATGATTGAACATTGCCAGTCGATGAAGGAAATGCGTGGAGCACTTCGTAGACAAAACGGGGGAGGGAGTAAGGGGTAGTGGAATTAGTGGGATAAGAGTGGTGGGAACACTTCTTTGCTGGGAGTATTCAGATGCGAAAAAGAGCTCCGATATGTAACATAACTTTCTAAGATTTCACTTTTCTGTTCGTATCTGACCACTGACCCTTCGTAGAATACTGAATTTGATGACTTATCTCAGTAATTGAAGCAATGCTTGGTCTTAAAGTCTGATTATGAGTTACCATTAATTGACTTTCTAGCAGATATTTATATATGATGATGGTCACCAAAATCAAGTTTGTTGATCCACGGTCTGTATCCCGGGGAAGCCATAAAAGTTGAAATATGCCTAAAACCTAGTCACCTCTTTATTTTAAATGGGGGGAGGGGGTGGGTGAAGGGGGGGTGGCGACGCAGGAGGTTTTATCTTTAAAATCAATCACTTTTTGTATTTATAAGCAAATGATAGACAGGAGCGTTGCATAAGGTATACTTGCTAGAATGATGCGATTATAAGACCATATAAGATATAGCAGTTAAATCCTCCTTATAGTTATGAACATAACTTTCTCAAATGGGACGGGATACACGTCCGAACCATAGTCTCCTTGTTGTCCTAGATGGCTGATCATGTCCTCCAGCACCTGTGTCCCACCACCCCCCCCCCCCCGCCCCCCCCCCGCTTCCCCATCCTGTAAACGCCATTGTCTTTGCATTGACCTTCACGCACACGCGAACAGATCTTTAGGACTTCACACTATACATCCCTTGTGATCCCCGATCAATGCAATATATTATTCTTTTTAACCTAGATCACGCTATCATAGTTCTTCGGATTACTATCCTAAACTGCTGGACCGCGACGTGAACTCTACAGGTTCACATCGCGGTCATCGGGTCATACTCCACCGTCCAGCAGTAATAATAAACCCGACAGAGATTTAATGAATTGATATAGAATTCAATGATGAAGATAGAAATTAGATATCTTCATTGACTTGTGTTCATTAAAACTTTACTTGTTTTAATATTCGTCCCTCAAAGTTAAAGGAAAAAGGTCGATGAAATAATATGTAGGCCTAAATACGACAAGTCGAAAATATTTCGCGCAACTGGTTAACGTGTTAAATATATCTCCGATTGTTATCTGACGTTCGTGTATACTTTTTGAAAACAGACCAAGGTAGTGGAACAGTATTAGTCATGTCAATTTTCGATAGTGCTTCTCAAATAATTCTTTTTAAACTCATAATAAAATGGTACGAAAATTTTGGGTTTTGATTAAAAAAATAATAAAACAAGACAAAAACAAACACAAACAAATAATTGGAAATTAGGGGAATCGACATACTGGCTGTAATAATATTCAAACATGAAGGTAAATAGGATATGTAATGTTTTTTTTTAGTAAGGCTATGATAAAAGACAAAGATGTTAACACACCATGAGCATACAGAAAGTTGTAAACTATTGCAGGGTTGCTTGATAGTAGACCGAGGAGAGGAAAGGGGTGTGGGACGGGTGTGGAAGGGGTAATGGTGTGGGAAGGGGAAGGGGTGACAGGGGAGTATACAAAATGTTGTAAAGTATACTGGATCATCATACTTGGCAGACGACCGGGTAGATTCGAGAGGCGACATGACTTCGATATCTTCTTCACTATGATAGCACGTGAAAAGGAGGAAGTGGAAGCCAGTTGAAGGGATTCACGGCGAAGAAGAAGAAAACAGCGAAAAATGGAAACCTTTTAACGTTGCCAAGAGACAATGAATCCTCTGCAGTCACGTAGCATATGCGGATTGATATTTCCAATAAACTAAGAAACTCTATAAGTTTTCAAATCCTTATAGGATTTGGATTTTGTTATGTAGTATATAAATGAAACCAAATTTGGATTTTGCCTTGTAGACGTGTGTACGACACACCCGTATATAATAGACTAATTAACAAATTACATCTCTGCATAGTTATTAGTTTTAATCTTTAAAGCCTCTTTTAAGCTAGGGACTTACGTCATATTTCAGTATATTGTGTATGATAATAAATCAAAGAGTTTGGCGATTCTATAAATACAATTAATTAATCACGTACTGTTAGTTGCGCCAGTTTAATTTGACTGAGCTTTGATGCGTTTCATCACCTTAAAGGGACTATCACCGTGAAGCAAAAAGAAATATTTCTTGATGGCATGAACAATTATTATACTTGATTACAAGAAACCATTGGGTCAGTCCTGTTCACTACGTCAACAGGGATAACACAAACGTCAATAATAGTGTTTTGAACATCACGCACACGTTATCTGAAGTCTTACAGTGTGTATAAGGATTTCCAATACTAAAACTACATAGCCTATAGGCCAGGGTTTCCCTAACTTTATCCCCCAACGAACCCCCTGTGGATGTCAGAGTTGTCCACGAACCCCAAACTTTTCGAGACAATATCTGAGTCATCATTATACTATAGAAGAGATGAACAAATATTTATTTGGAAACTTCCAGATCAGATCACGAATTTTATCACGCATCGATTGCTAATTCATTTATTTATCACATCATGCTCGGTACGGTACTACTATGGCAACATATATGCGTATGGAACGCGAAAAGAGTTTGTCGATATGTACGACTTTTGTACATTACTCATTTATATGATATTTCAGATTTTTATTTCAGATTTAAGTTCAACAAATAGGACTCTAGTTTTGACTTTGAGAAACGTCCCACGAACCCCCTGGGATGGACTCACGCACCCCCTGGGGTTGACGCACCCAAGTTAGTGAACCCCTGCTATAGCTCGATATCAGACTCACGTTCGTTTTCACTTGCTAATTTTATGAACTATTTTGTGTCTAACTCTAAATGGTGCAAACAGATGGTGATGACGAAACACAAAACTATGGATCACTACAAAAAAAAAACACTCATCTGCTATAATATTATGTCAAAGGTCGAATGAGATCAAATTTGCACATTTTATTCCGTAGAGTACTGAAACAAAATATGGATTCAAAATGCCAGTCTTTACAACATATATACATCCATCCACGGTCCAAAGGAACATCGTTCTTGAATCATGAAACATGTACAAATATGTTACATTGACTACCATCGTGAAGTATATAGGCTAAAGTATCAATTATGTTAACTATATAGAATACCATATTAATTTATTTCTTTCGTATAAATATAACTGAAGCCTTAATTCGTGTAATAAACCTCAATGAGCTTGAACACAAGCGGAGTTGGGGAAAGGGGAGAGGCCAGGGATACTAGGCTGGACATCATTGGCTGATAGCGACCCCCCCCCTCCCCAACCCAAATGTCACATAGAGCTTATCCATTCGCACACAACCGCCCTGTACCCATGTCCCCTTTGTAGCTACTATGAGAACACGTTTATCTACATATGTACTTAAAATGTTCCATAGCCAGCCTATTTCTCTCTTCCAACCATCAAACAGTTTATCCGTTAACTTTACGAATGCAGCTTTTGGACCGCGCCCACTTAGTCAATCCATGATCTATTCTAGTCCAACAACAACTCGCTGCACGATCATATACCAGCAGTAAATTCCGCAAAGCCCGTATATAATAGAAACTGCCTGATTATCAGCTTTTGCACACAATCTGTCGTAAAGTGACATGTCCTCTACATATATGCCGAGTACGCTTAATACTACAGGACAAAGAAAACAGGTTCCCTCCTCGAGCTGCAATTAAAAATCTTTCTCAATAATCCAGCAAAACCACAAAAAAAGAAAAAAAAGTACGACCACAGATGGAGCACAGAAAATCGTCTTAAAGTTGCCCTGCTTTTCACGACAAGTCTTGACAGGCAGGCAGACGTACTTCAAAAGCGCTGGGAAACTACAAGAGGCTTAAAAAATATCTCTAAGCCTATTTGGTCTCCTTATAAATGGAGAGAGATTCCTGTTCTTATTTCGATCTTATTGATAAATCCTGCGGGACGCTTCGGGTTGACCACTGAGAGCAGACTACTCGCCTCTCTTTATGATGCAGCTCATCCGCTATGTCTAAAGAAAAGATTTGTTTGCAGATGAGTTTATAATCAAAATAGAAATCAAAGATTGACATATATAATAAATAGCCAAAATGTAATAAAATAATGCCATATATTCGAAATGATTTAGAAATCACAACTACCGATTTAAAAAAAAAAAAATGATAGTAAATTCAATGTTTAATTGTATAAGGTAATGGTTTTATTGAATTTATCCAGCTTCTTAATAATGATATAGCCTGAAAATGTTGTCGCATTGTTCAGTTGGTTCAAAAGTCAACCATATTATATAGAAAGTACAAGTATAAAAAGTATTAAGTTGTGATATCGTATCGCTAAGTTTTTCTTTCACGCCTCATGCATATAGGTTTAACCTATGTATAAAGCACATGAATTATATAATAACATTATAAAATGTGTATACAATGTTTTAAATGACCCCCACCCACAATCTTGACTATAACTTGAATGTTAACAAAAACTCGTTGATAAAAAAAAATCGCTATATGTGCGTCAGAAAGTTTTGTACGCGCTCAGCATTTCTGCATTTCGGACTGAAGTTGGATGAAACCTTAAAATAGTATGAGCTTAAATGCTTACGTTATGCTTTAAATAAGCCATACAGGGGGTGGAACAACCTTGGATTAGAAAACCTACATACACTACTTCCGTTTTATTGTTGTTGGCATATTTCCGCAATAACTTGAAAATAGTATTAAAACAGTGTAGCTCACGACAATCATGTTATCATATTGCCCCCTGCAGAAATAATAGTTGCTTCTGATTTCCAACCCCCACCCCTCCCACCCACTCATACCCAACCCTGACCATCCTACAAAGCATGCTCGACACAAACTTTTTGTCAATTTGAAATAAGGGGTACGACTGTGTTTGTTTTCTTATAATAAACTCTCTTTTATTTTCCAGTAAAGTGATCAACAAATTTATTCAACAGTGTAAGGAGCCTAATTGAGCTTCACACACGAAATGAGTTCTTCTACAACAAACAAAACCCAAGACTACTTTGTGATTGAACCAGGAGTTCTGATAACCATTAGACCCCACTCAACCCGCAAAACTATGAAAATAGGATTTGGGGTTTGGGAAAGGCTTATCACCATTATTACCGGAGTTACTCTAAAGTTATCGTACTTTCTAGGAGATGTCAGGTACCGAAGCGTGAGGAACGCACGCTTGTCCGGACTGTTTAGCAGATGTTGAATGGGTTCTTATGAAAGAGTGACCAGGTTAGTCGATATTGTCTTCTGGTAAGGGTATAATGTTATTTTGACGTTAATTGGTTTTCTAGAGATACTTCGTTGACTTGTAATGAACAGTATTGTTACGCCGCAATCAGAAACCAACGAATTACAGAAACAAAGGGATGGAAGAGAGTCGGGAGGCAGGGGACTGATGGAAGGGGGTGGGAACGCAGATGGGGGGGTGGAAGGGATGGAAGGCTGGGGACTGATGGAAGTGGATGGGGAGGTAGGGGACTGATGGAAGGGGAGAGGTGGACGAGAGTGGGGAGGCAGATGGGGAGAGGAGGTGGAAGAGATGGGGAGGCAGGGGACGGATGGAAGAGGGTGGATGTCAGGGGAGAGGTGGAGGAGATGGGGAGACCGGGGAAATCTGAGAAGAAAACCTGAACGGTTGAATTTAAAACGAAGGAGTGCAACAATCGAGAAAGAGCGAGAGATGTTAACAATGAATAATAATAATATAACAATTGCAGAGCGGGTGGTGATGTGTTAGTGTCATGGAGTGAGAGTATAACCACCAAACTATGGCAAAAGCGAGAAAAAAAAAGACACAATGTTGTCAATAGGCTAATGAATCAGGAAATGCCCTTGAATTAACACTGTTGATTTTATCCAAAATCGAAACATGACATATTGATTGTCATATCCTCATTAAGCAGGGACAAACTATCAAGGGCGTAGGAACCGGGGGGGGGGTGGAGGGGCGGAAGTATCATTCCGCCCCCCCACTTCGCAAGTCAGAAAACCCCTTTTTCATTTCCAAATGAGAAAAAATCTCATTTGGAGCACCAAATTGCATCTAAGGCCAGGTGAAAATGCAAAATTATATACAAAATGGAGTGGGTGGGTTGAAGTGTGCTATATTGCATCAAATTGCATCTGAGGCCACCTGGAAATGCAAAAAAATTCCAAAGGGGAGGGGGACACCCCCTCCCCTTAGACCCCTCCCCTAGGCCGGCCATCAGTCTTCAGCCCCCCCACTCAAAAGTACCTTCCTACGCCACTGCAATCTATATCGATATGATAAGGAGTTAAACAAAACCATGCTCGTTGTATTATCTAATAATCAACACGAACTTGAGTGTTCGAAGCAATATTTCTTTAAATGGTAATGCACAACCCTTCGTATACATATAAAACTAAACACTTTACTTTATAGTTTCCTGTATTTTAGGCTGTTTTCGTGGACGTCACGTCCGCCCGTGTTGGCTTTAACCAGTGACGTCACTATTTCGAGGTAGATCGGCTGCAATGTACCAGACAACAAAAGCCGTGAACTGGTAGAGGTATGTACGGAAGAGTACAAACGCCACAACGCCCTTGAACGAACACTGTTAATTATGATCATGAAATATTGTTTAAGGGTTTTCTTTCTACACTGCTGGGTGGGAGAGTTGGGGCGGGGTGAAAGAGAGGAGGCGATGTTTGGGAGGGTCGTTCAAAGACCACCATGTAAAGAGTATACTCAACTGCCTTCTCCGTTGACACGAACAATGGAACATTCCAATACCATACAATGTTTGGCCACACAAAACGTCTTGAACGGATGTGGGATTTAACGACAGCTGGCAAATTTGTTTTGGTGTTTTGAATGT
Source organism: Apostichopus japonicus (assembly GCF_037975245.1). Classification (NCBI taxonomy): domain Eukaryota; kingdom Metazoa; phylum Echinodermata; class Holothuroidea; order Aspidochirotida; family Stichopodidae; genus Apostichopus; species Apostichopus japonicus. The sequence continues at coordinate 4,074,020 of NC_092572.1, forward strand.
TAGTTCAAGGAAAACACTTGAAGCAGAACGGAATATACTACAAAGCTAGATGTCGTTTGGTCGCAGTCACTTAACCATTGCCACAAGTTACTTGAGGCAATATCATTCACCTCACTATAGGCCTGCCAGCTAGTCTTATTGTTCACATTCAACGACGATATAACCTGCTTAACGTGAACATCAAAAACAGTTCCTTTTTATGTATGCATATTCCGGTGAGCTAGGGGAAAGGATTGGGGGAGGGGGGCAGGACTATAAAGTATCAAAAATCCGACCGATAGTTACTCTAAAGCAGGGTTTCCCTAACTTTATTACTCCACGAATCCCCTGTGGATGTCAGAGTTGTCCACGAAATCCCAACTTTTGGAGACACTGAGTCATTATTATACTATAATAAGCATAACAGTGCTTCGTAAAAGATCAAGTTCATAGTGTAATATTGTACTGTCATACGTACACCAACTTCACCAAAGTCATGCGGCCTGTGTCTGTTTCATAATTCAGTTATTTATCACATGCACGGTATGGTACTACTATGGCAACATATGAACGCGAAAAGAGTTTGTCGATAGGTACGACTTTTGTACATTACTAAATTATATAAAGCAGATTTTAGTTTTGACTTTCAGAAACGTCTCACGAACCCCCCCCCCCCCCACCGTGGGATGGACTCACGCACCCCCTGGAGGTTCATGCACCCCAGTTAGGGAACCACTGCTCTACAGCAACATCTGCTAATTTCAGAGTAATATTCCATCAATGACGATATGATTTTGTTGTCAAGGTGTCGTATCTCACAGACATACAGCTGGACAGACTTACATAATTTGGAAAGTGTTTTGCAACCACCGCTTGATTGGTATCCTCATTGTTAGAAATTCATAGGAAACCATAGCACGTACGTGACACCAACCACACAAACAAGGTGAAATGATAAAACTTGTACACGGCCTGCTAACTCTACCGTACATTGCGGCTTCTAGGTCACAAGCAGGTCCTGGAATATCCTGTTTCCAGACACCTCACGCAAGGTTGAATCTCCGGTCACCTGTGTTACCATAGTAACGGACTAATTCACGCCACTACGTGCGTATGGCGATACTTTTGGCGTGAATACTGGTACTAGCATATCCGAACGGAATAACGTTTGAAAAGTTAAAACAAATGTGAGGTAGTGCTTTGGGGAAGGAATCGGGGGTTGGTAAGATGTAAGGGGCGAATGGGGGGGGGGGGGGGCTTAGCTTGAACCCAAACTGCTGTGGAATCTTAACAAATGACGATAGCTCCCAACTTTCCACTGTCACAGGGACGTAGCCAGGGGGGGGAGCAGGGGGAGCGACCGCTCCCCCCCTTTCAGTGTCGATTTTTTTTTTTAAAAGCTGTCGTTTTTTAGCATGGTATTTTGTCAGTACTCTTTTGATCTTGAATACTCGCCAGCTCCGTTAACTCGATTATAATCGTAGTAACATTCACGCCTACTGATTCAGCACTTACTTAGTTTGGCAGATGCAATTAGCTCAATTAAGCCTATAGCCTATTACAAGTCTACAGTTGGCCACTGCGTAATAAAATACATATTGCCTACCTAACCGCACTCTATGGAATGTCACGAACCGTATGCACAACAACGTCGACAACGTTCGTTCTCATCCTTTCTATGATTCGTCCTAAGTTGTTGCACGAACAGCATGTTATGAAGCTAAGCGAGCAATCGTACGTGATACGCACTTCCTATAATAATTATTACACTGCTAATACACTGCGATAACGATATTTGTTTTTAGGCCACTGCATATCTGGCTATATTACAAAATATGAAAGTTTATATTGTCCATCAGTTAAGTTCGTCAAATGTATTAAAGTCCAGACATTGGACAATAAACAAGAATCATCCTACTGGAAAAATTGTAAAAGAGCACTTTGTTTGTCTTTCTGATATATTATGTAAAAGAACATGTAAAAGAATTCAAACAGGATACAAAATCTGCTGATAATGATATCATATGATCAGGGGCGTAGCCAGTATGTAGCACTGTAGGCCCGGGCCTACATTTGTTTTGGCCAAGTTATCTTTTTTTTTTAAACACCCATAATTCAAATCCATAAGCTTGCTGGACGAGTTTAAGAGTCTATAGACAGGAAAAACTATTGAAATGAACGTAGCAAGAATATGGCTAAATTAGGTGACCTATTCTTCTGTCATCTAGGCTGTCATTTCTATCGCGTGCTGTTTCACTCAACACTCTATCCGCCGAAAAAGACTAGGATCCGATCTTGTCAGTTTTTTAACATGTAGTTAAGAACCCGTTTACGCAGATAATATGTCAGTTGAGAAAACAGTTGAGAAAATTGCATCAGATGGCAATCGTCGGATAGCTCTTGCCTTCTCTTATTAGGCTAAATTAAACATTTACTAGCTACAGTTGTATCAAAGACAATTACTGGCTATAGTTGTATCAAAGACATTTCTGGCCTATCTTTGTATCTACAAGTATCAGCAGTTGAAAAGTAAGACATACTCTGTACATGTACCTTGCTCATTTTAATACATTATGTAGTATTGAATTACGTACTATTTTCAATCGTTTGTTTTTTGGGTTTACAAGTGATATTGAATGAGGTGTCTCAAGTTAGCAAGAGGCCAGGGAACTAGAATGAACACTCGGGAAGAGCCGTTTCCGGCCATCTGGGGGGGTTTGTAAGACCAAAAATTTTCTTGAACAACTACAACTTTGTAAATCCATATCAATCGCAAAAAGTGCTCCCCCCTTTCAAATTCCTGGCTACGTCGCTGCACTGTCATATAGGGTAAATTGGTTCAGGGGATATTTTTTACATTCAGCCGAGGAAGAATAAGGCCACCCCTTTCAAACCTCACACAAACTCAGACCTGTCAACCTGTTTGACCCCAAAATGGGGAGAATGACATTTTTCAGGGCCAAAAAATAGGGAGAACAAGGGGAAAATAGGGAGGTTGGTAATTTTCAACTGAAATGATATAAATACTCCTAAATAAGTAAGTCTACTTATGCAATACTGTGAGAGAATCATCCAATCAGTGTTTCTTGTTGTAGTTTACAGCAGCTTGCTTCACTTTCTACAGGGTTTCTTTTATAGTAGGCTTCCATTTGAAACAGGGAACAGTGGACTCTGGGTACTGTGACTTCATGGCTAGTATGCTAGATAGAGTCCCATCAAGCTTGAGACTTGACCGACTGTCTTGTTCTTGCGAACTACACTGAATAGCCTTTCCTGTTCAGTGTTACTGTGGGGAATTACTAAGCATAGGACTAACTGTTGGCTATTTTCAGAAATGTCGCAAGTGATGATACATTAAAAACCGGGAGAAGAGAATATGAAACCGGGAGATTCAAGTAAAAACTGGGAGTCTCCCGGTAAAACAGGGAGAGTTGACAGGTCTGCAAACTCTCAACAATATTCATTTGTGCCCACAACCTTGTGTTTAGAGCTGATTTTTATAGACTGAATTAAATATGTGTCAGAATGCACCATTTCATGCTAAATTTCCATTTTGGGGTTGGGAGGACGACCTCAGACCCCCCCCCCCCATACATGGCCATCATCTTCAAAGAACCAAAGGGACATGCCTTACCTTGATGAAATTCTTCACTCGCCTCTAGCATTTCCATAAAAGTTCAACCCCTAACTAAAACAGTCAGGATGTGGGGGAGGGGGGTTTCTGGATTTGCCCCCCCCACCTATGTAAACCTGTGTGCCCCCACTGGCAATTGCAGAGAACTGACAATTGGCCAATCTAACAAAGTAAGTTACTGTTTAGAAAATCTTCAGAAGACAAAAAGAAGACAAAATATGACATTTTAGCTATTTACTTAAAACAGTTTATATCTGAAACAATAAATTATATAGATTATATGTAGAAAATATAAGAAAAAAAAGAGTTGAAAATAAGGTTAATGCTATATTACACCATTAATATACACTAACCTTAAAAATGTTATCATTCCTGGAACTTGGCAGAAAACAAAACAAAACACAAACAGGAAATAGCTGGCAAACACATTCTTTCCTTACAAATGTCAATTCTTTGTTTTCTTTCACAACATGAAACATGATACCAACATTCACATTTATGTGATCAACATGTGAAGTATTGCGTATTAAAAGACTTAAGCTTTTCTATCTTTTCCCATCCACAAACCGCTGGGAACAAGAAAGTAAAGTTTTCCTAGAGCCTGATGCAAGTAACACGCTCAGATTTGGTCTGACAGCCATTATAGCTGATACAAGTCAGTAAAATGTTGACAGACAATACCCCAACTGTTCAGTGGATCCCTGTGGATCCCTGTGGAACCTTTTGTCTTTTACAGAACCTCCGAACTTACCACAGGACCCCCTGACCCCAGGTTGAGAAGGATGGTACAAAGATTAACATGTGCATGATTATTTTTCCCTATTGTGATGGGAATAAACTATTAAAGTATTAAACAAAAACAATTTTTTTTTACCAGGCCTCCTAAACCTACTTCAGGGATCAGGATTTAAATAGAAACTGATCTTTTTCAAATTTCACCTATTAGCATGATATATAAAATTAATTTGTTTTTTATTCTTGAATCAACTTAGTACTGACTGGCTCTGTAATTTGAAAATATCATCTTCCCTTTCACTCTCAATATCCCTAGGAAAATATTCTTGATAAAATATGTATAGGTAAAAGGCATTTTCTTGTTCATGGAAAATGCCCTGAAATTTATGCCTAACTGTTTTAATAAAGGCGGTTGACTTGACCTGTAAAATATAACAATGTTCATACAGTTTTAGTAAACAACTGTATTACCTGGATTTAGTTCATATCGAAACAACCTCTGGGCAAGACAAGAAAATCCCTGTTAACTGTAACTTTTGCAATCTGATCTAGACAGATCTTACATCAAACGATGGGGTGCGAAAAGTTTTCGTTGGCCGCAGGATTTTTCCAGGCAACGGAAAAATCATTACTTTCAGATCTTCCTGATGGAGATCCAATGTTAAGATATATTTTGTTATTGTCAAGTCCATAGATCAAGCTTTAATCTTTCATGCATTCTGAGTGTTGATTAAGGGGGTGGGGGGGGAAGGGGGTCTGGTGGGGGTAGGAGGTTGGGTGAGGCTCAGTCCTCATGGAACATTCTGGGTCATGGACCTACAAGATAGCAGACCGTTGATCTAGTTGAAATAAATTCATGGGTTTTGATAACAGTGCGAGTTTGCGTAACTTAGACATTTGTACAATTATTTTCCATGATTTCCATAAAAAAAACAAAAAAAACATGCTTTGATAAAATGCACCTTATTGACAACCAAGCACCAGTTAAACTTACGATATTAGTCTGTGATATGTGGTATAAAAAGAAAACGAATGATTTGCATTCAAAGTTGGAGAAGCATATATCCCATGATTAATGCCCTTATTTTCTCTCCGATGAAAGTACAGCCTCTCAAACAGAAACATGTCTGTGGAAAGAGAAACAAGAAGGATAAAAAACAAGGGTGCAAAACAGTGAGTAAAATAATTTCCTAGGAAAGTACATCTATAAAGAGTGAACATTATTAGAAATGGGGTTTCAATTTAGTTATGTGCTTCTGATTCTGCTTCTGACTAACATATACCCAACCACCCCCTCCCGACCTCTTACCCTCATCCCTTAACAAGGGGTAGGGAAGGGGGGTGCTCATGGTTTGTGATGCACAACATGTAAAGCGGGGTATATTCTATAGCATTTTCTATTACCTTTTCTAGGTTCATCTCTCATCTAACCTAACATATCACGGTAGCAAAATTTCCGAATATGGGCGTACAGAAAGTTTTCTGTCAAATGTCCACAATTGCAATTGACTAATTCCTAAAATGATCCCAAAGTATGCTGTGAGTCACCTGTTTAAGTCAACAGTTCAACAAACCTTATGAGTCACCACCCTGTAATAACGGTCATGTTTGGGTGCATGACGAAATGTTAACAGAGTCTATCTGACATAAATCCCAAGTCCCAACCGACTAAGACACGTTAAGCTGGAAACATTCATTAACGAACACGCCGTGGCCTTGCACTCTGAGGTGATTCTACGCAACAAATATAGCTTATTCTTCCTCCTTATTTGGAAAGTAAAAGTGATTGCATACGTATGATTCTCTTTATCAAAAATCAAATCTGAGATAATATCTATTATCTGCCTTTTCTTGAATGTACTGCAAAGGCAACTATAAGAGAAAAGTGAGACAATTCCCTACAAAGTTAAGCTTACAACCTGAGAACACCTTGCTGATTTGCTTTCATAGCAATAAGTTTCAATACTTTGTAATAATCCTGAGATTGATGATTATATTCAAATTTCACTGTAACAAAAAAATGAGAAATAAAAGTCCAATCAAAAATTCACAATAAGCTGTTTTCCACAAAATTAATTAACCATAAATATGAAAATGTCGGGTCCACAAATATTTTGATATGTACACCATACATTTGACAAATTATCCAGACAAAAAAAGGGTCAATGGAGAATTTTTTCCTATTCATTATCAACTAGGAATCATTTCTGAAAGTAATACATACAAGCATGCACACACCCACACACATGTGCATACATACAGTTTCACACTGTCTTTATATATTACTCTGTAGATCTATTGAGCTCAAAGTGACATCATCTAGTGACAAATTGACAAAGTGAAACATTCTAAAAATGTGTCCTGTTTTAATTCTATTTTAGGGTACTTAATTCTCTACTCTCCTTGTTTCGCATCAGACTTTGCAGAATGGAAACCGGACACCGGTGATGGTTTACTCCTTTTTTCTCTCCGCAATTATGACGTACCATAAATTTTATATATATCCTACTTTCTGTTTTGAAGGTTAATAGCTTTGTTTTTCATTAATTTTTCCCTTGTTGTGTCAATTATGATTCGAGAGTTATGGTTTCCTCTTAAAGAAGAGAACTTTTAAGACCAACGAGGGAAAAAAGAGAAACATGTCAAAAGGCAACTCACTCTGGCCTCTAATACGTAGAAAGTTACCAATCTTCACACTGATTTATCATTATTATTCTTTGATGTAAGGGAGGGGGAGGGGAGGGGGTAAGGGTGAGGGAGGTGAGGGGATAGGGGAGTGGACAAGGGCGATTAGGTAGGAGGAGGTATGGATGAATAGGAATGGGATGCAAAAACAATAAAGAGTTTTATTTCTGTTTTTTTAAAACTGTTAAAAAAACACAGCTTGCGTATCCATTACGGTACACTTGCATGTGTGCAGTGAATTAATTTTATGTTTAACACTTAACACTATGGGAGTTAGTAGTCAAACGGGTCAAGTTACCGCAGAGATACACAAAATATAGGTGTTAATACAGATAGACGTACATTCCTTCTTATCAGTATATATATATATATGTGTGTCCCTTTAATCCTGCAATTACAGAAACAGATCAAGACAATCATCTTAATGGCTAATACACATTTGCCCTGGATGATATTAACGAGAGCATTTTGTAATTTTTTCTCCAGGAAACAGCTCTCTCCTTAGTCTACTGTAACCATGGCTGACTAAGTATCCATGGCTGATCTGGCAAATACCTGTAGCTCTACCATAGTCAGTCAGAAGATGTATTTACAATAATGTGAAATCAACAGGCTAACAGAGAACATACCGTACAGATATTATAAGCAGCTCTCTCCTTAGATTAATGACTGACAAATGAGAGCAAACCATGGCTAAATCTAGTTTATGTCACCTTTTGTCTGGAATCGGGTAAATGCGAGCAGCGATGGATATGATATGATTCATGTCTGTAATCGATGCCGTGTGAATTATCATACCAGGCTTGTACCTATCCAAGACCTTCTATGGAAACTTAATTTATATATCATGAGACTTTCGTATTCACAGGAAAGGATATATGTACGTATTGAATAACAGCCAGCCAGCCAGCCAGCAGGATATGTGCCGAAAATAAAGACAAAAAACAGGAATGTCAAACCGAGGCAGTCACGGAAGTTACGTCTATCCGGAAAGTCCCTGTTGTTATTATTTAGGTCGGAATTGTTAACTCTATATTATCTACTCTGTATAACGTCAAAAAACAAACTTGATGGAAAAAAGTAAGAAAACTTGACAAAACACACATTATCTCTCACCTGAACATCACTTTTTGAACCTTATCAATTTCTTATCAACCTTATCAAATGGCAATTATTTTATAAGTATATACTGCAAAACTAGTTACCATTGTTGGTTTCATATTCCTTTGCAAATTGTTTTTAGCCATATATATATACGGAAGAGCGTCATATAATTTATAATAATAATAATAGTAATGATAATCATAATAAGAATGATAATCATAGTAATAATAATGATAATAATAACCATAACAACAATCATAATAACAACAACAATAATAATAAACAGTAATAATAAGAATAATGAAGTAATAATAATTAATTTAAGATAATATTTTATACAGTATTTTATATAGTCCAACAACAATTGCTCATTATGATTTACACTGGTGATGACAAAAACAAAACATCTAATAACAGTGAGACAACAGATGAGCTTTAAGATAATGCTTAAACTGATCAATTGAGTCCAGAGACCGAATATCTAATGGATTTGAATTCCACAAATGGGGCTCAGCTGCGATCCCTGATTGATTTCATTAGAGACACTGGAACAGTACTCTGGTTAAAGATATTGTGATACAGAAGAGAAGTTTAATCTTATAATATTTAGAGTTTATTCTCTTGGACTTGTGAGTCTAGCTAATGCCTAGATGAGGGATTGGCTAGCATAACAATGGCTCAGTGGGAGAGTCATGGATGTCCTATTTGGGATATATACACTTCCATGGGATATCTCATCCAGGGTGAAATTAACGAACTATTGGGATATAATAATGATAATAATAAATGAGACTTATATAGCGCCAAATCAGTAAACAAAAGTCACGGCTCAAAGCGCTTTACAAAGAAAGTAAATTAATTTACAAAAGAACAAGTGAAAAAATGGGTCTTAAGTAGACTTTTGAAAGTAGAAAGTATATGTATTTCATTCTTAGCCTAGAAGTGTGCGGGTGCAGTAGTTATGATGATAACTTCAGCTCCTATGCTTTACATGCATAGTAGCTACTAGGCTTGGTACAGTAGTTATTATGATAACTCCAGCTCCTATGATTTACATGCATAGTAGCTACTAGGATTGGTACAGTAGTTACTAAGATAACTTCAGCTCCTATGCTTTACATGCATAGTAGCTACTAAGCTTGGTACATTAGTTATGATGATAACTTCAGCTCCTATAGATGCTTTACATGCATAGTAGCTACTAGGATTGGTACAGTAGTTACTAAGATAACTTCAGCTCCTATGATTTACATGCATAGTAGCTACTAAGCTTGGTACATTAGTTATGATGATAACTTCAGCTCCTATAGATGCTTTACATGCATAGTAGCTACTAGGATTGGTACAGTAGTTACTAAGATAACTTCAGCTCCTATGCTTTACATGCATAGTAGCTACTAGGCTTGGTACAGTAGTTATTATGATAACTACAGCTCCTATGCTTTACATGCAAAGTGGCTACTAGGCTTGGTACATTAGTTATGATGATAACTTCAGCTCCTATGATTTACATGCATAGTAGCTACTAGGCTTGGTACAGTAGTTATTATGATAACTTCAGCTCCTATGCTTTACATGCACAGTAGCTACTAGGCTTGGTACAGTAGTTATTATGATAACTACAGCTCCTATGCTTTACATGTATAGTAGCTACTAGGATTGGTACATTAGTTATGATGATAACTTCAGCTCCTATGCTTTACATGCACAGTAGCTACTAGGATTGGTACATTAGTTACTAAGATAACTTCAGCTCCTATGCTTTACATGCATAGTAGCTACTAGGATTGGTACAGTAGTTACTAAGATAACTTCAGCTCCTATGCTTTACATGCACAGTAGCTACTAGGATTGGTACATTAGTTATGATGATAACTTCAGCTCCTATAGATGCTTTACATGCATAGTAGCTACTAGGATTGGTACAGTAGTTACTAAGATAACTTCAGCTCCTATGATTTACATGCATAGTAGCTACTAAGCTTGGTACATTAGTTATGATGATAACTTCAGCTCCTATAGATGCTTTACATGCATAGTAGCTACTAGGATTGGTACAGTAGTTACTAAGATAACTTCAGCTCCTATGCTTTACATACATAGTAGCTACTAGGCTTGGTACAGTAGTTATTATGATAACTACAGCTCCTATGCTTTACATGCAAAGTGGCTACTAGGCTTGGTACATTAGTTATGATGATAACTTCAGCTCCTATAGATGCTTTACATGCATAGTAGCTACTAGGCTTGGTACAGTAGTTATTATGATAACTACAGCTCCTATGCTTTACATGCATAGTAGCTACTAGGCTTGGTACAGTAGTTTTTATGATAACTTCAGCTCCTATGCTTTACATGCATAGTAGCTACTAGGCTTGGTACATTAGTTATGATGATAACTTCAGCTCCTATGCTTTACATGCATAGTAGCTACTAAGCTTGGTACATTAGTTATGATGATAACTTCAGCTCCTATAGATGCTTTACATGCATAGTAGCTACTAGGCTTGGTACAGTAGTTACTAAGATAACTTCAGCTCCTATGCTTTACATGCATAGTAGCTACTAGGCTTGGTACAGTAGTTATGATGATAACTTCAGCTCCTATGCTTTACATGCATAGTAGCTACTAGGATTGGTACAGTAGTTACTAAGATAACTTCAGCTCATATGCTTTACATGCATAGTAGCTAATAGGCTTGGTACAGTAGTAATGATGGTTACAGGCCACGAGACCGAAGGTCCGCGAGACCGAAATTAAAAAAGTTCCGCGAGACTGAAGGTCCGTGAGACCGAAACCGAGATCGATAACTTCAGCCCCTATGCTTTAAATGCATAGTAGCTACTAGGCTTGGTACAGTAGTAATGATGACAACTTCAGCTCCTATGCTTAACATGTATAGTGGGCCACTAGGCTGGTTTATTTGCTATGAACACCTGTTCTATATTACAACATCCCTTGCAATGAGGTTGTTTACACCACAAAGCGAGATTTCATTGATCAGGTGAAACAGCTTGTGTGTACTTAAGTAAAGTCCATTGCTTTAATAGTAGGTTATATTGGGACTGTCAATTGATATATATTAAACAATAAAGGTCAATCGGAAGTTAAAATACTGTATAAAGCAGACAGATAAATGGTATGAAAAATGTAATGGGATGGGCACCTAACATACAACATTAATACATGTACATAAACTACAGTGTAGGGCCTACCTAGTGGTTATAATGTGGTAGGGGAAGAAATGTTAAGGGATGGGCACGGAACATACAACAATAATAGATTAAGACATAAACTAGAGTGTAGGGCCTAGCTAGTGGTAATAATGTGGTAGGGAACAGCAGAGCTCCCAAGTGACCCACTACTGGCCACTTAGACTCACTAAATTAATGTCGCAATCCCATCGATCTGCACACACCTGTCAAAATTTATAAAGTTCACACACAACACGTGTACATGCTACTTAACAGAGTCAGTGGTCACCATAATATGCCACACTGTAAGGGCAATTCATAACATGTAGGAAGTCTCAAACTTCTATTCTTTCCCCCAAGAAAGGTGAGGGGCACCCTCCTCCCCCTTATACCCCTTCCACACTTTGCTGATCACATGAATGATGACCAGCATTTGTATCAGGAACAGTTGGAAGCTATGGTACTGGGGATTCAGCATGAATACATTGTGGTAAATATACACTACTGTGCACACAGTATAGAGATGAACATGGAACATTCAACATGAATACATCCTGGCATGATTGACATACTGTAATGATGGGCTCTGAGCCAGCAACATGAATTGTAGCATTGTAGTAAGACCTATAGTATGGGAAAGGCACTGAACATACAACATGAATACATCCTGGCATGATTGACATACTGTAAGGATGGGCTCTGAGCCAGCAACATGAATTGTAGCATTGTAGTAAGACCAACAGTATGGGAAAGGCACTGAACATACAACATGAATACATCCTGGCATGATTGACATACTGTAAGGATGGGCTCTGAGCCAGCAACATGAATTGTAGCATTGTAGTAAGACCTATAGTATGGGAAAGGCACTGAACATACAACATGAATACATCCTGGCATGATTGACATACTGTAATGATGGGCTCTGAGCCAGCAACATGAATTGTAGCATTGTAGTAAGACCTATAGTATGGGAAAGGCACTGAACATACAACATGAATACATCCTGGCATGATTGACATACTGTAATGATGGGCTCTGAGCCAGCAACATGAATTGTAGCATTGTAGTAAGACCTACAGTATGGAAAAGGAACATACAACATGAATACATCCTGGCATGATTGACATACTGTAATGATGGGCTCTGAGCCAGCAACATGAATTGTAGCATTGTAGTAAGAGCAACAGTATGGGAAAGGCACTGAACTAACAACATGAATACATCCTGGCATGATTGACATACTGTAATGATGGGCTCTGAGCTAGCAACATGAATTGTAGCATTGTAGTAAGACCTACAGTATGGTAAAGGCACTGAACATACAACATGAATACATCCTGGCATGATTGACATACTGTAATGGTGGGCTCTGAGCCAGCTACATGAATTGTAGCATTGTAGTAAGACCAACAGCATGGGAAAGGCACTGAACATACAACATGAATACATCCTGGCATGATTGACATACTGTAATGATGGGCTCTGAGCCAGCAACATGAATTGTAGCATTGTTGTAAGACCAACAGTATGGGAAAGGCACTGAACATACAACATGAATACATCCTGGCATGATTGACATACTGTAATGATGGGCTCTGAGACAGCAACATGAATTGTAGCATTGTAGTAAGACCTATAGTATGGGAAAGGCACTGAACATACAACATGAATACATCCTGGCATGATTGACATACTGTAATGATGGGCTCTGAGACAGCAACATGAATTGTAGCATTGTAGTAAGACCTACAGTATGGGAAAGGCACTGAACATACAACATGAATACATCCTGACATGATTGACATACTGTAATGATGGGCTCTGAGCCAGCAACATGAATTGTAGCATTGTAGTAAGACCAACAGTATGGGAAAGGCACTGAACATACAACATGAATACATCCTGGCATGATTGACATACTGTAAGGATGGGCTCTGAGCCAGCAACATGAATTGTAGCATTGTAGTAAGACCTACAGTATGGTAAAGGCACTGAACATACAACATGAATACATCCTGGCATGATTGACATACTGTAATGGTGGGCTCTGAGCCAGCTACATGAATTGTAGCATTGTAGTAAGACCTATAGTATGGGAAAGGCACTGAACATACAACATGAATACATCCTGGCATGGTTGACATACTGTAATGATGGGCTCTGAGCCAGCAACATGAATTGTAGCATTGTAGTAAGACCAACAGTATGGGAAAGGCACTGAACATACAACATGAATACATCCTGGCATGATTGACATACTGTAATGATGGGCTCTGAGCCAGCAACATGAATTGTAGCATTGTAGTAAGACCTATAGTATGGGAAAGGCACTGAACATACAACATGAATACATCCTGGCATGATTGACATACTGTAATGATGGGCTCTGAGCCAGCAACATGAATTGTAGCATTGTAGTAAGACCTACAGTATGGAAAAGGAACATACAACATGAATACATCCTGGCATGATTGACATACTGTAATGATGGGCTCTGAGCTAGCAACATGAATTGTAGCATTGTAGTAAGACCTACAGTATGGTAAAGGCACTGAACATACAACATGAATACATCCTGGCATGATTGACATACTGTAATGATGGGCTCTGAGCTAGCAACATGAATTGTAGCATTGTAGTAAGACCTACAGTATGGGAAAGGCACTGAACATACAACATGAATACATCCTAGCATGATTGACATACTGTAATGATGGGCTCTGAGACAGCAACATGAATTGTTACATTGTAGTAAGACCAACAGTATGGGAAAGGCACTGAACTAACAACATGAATACATCCTGGCATGATTGACATACTGTAATGATGGGCTCTGAGCCAGCAACATGAATTGTAGCATTGTAGTAAGACCTACAGTATGGGAAAGGCACTGAACATACAACATGAATACATCCTAGCATGATTGACATACTGTAATGATGGGCTCTGAGACAGCAACATGAATTGTTACATTGTAGTAAGACCAACAGTATGGGAAAGGCACTGAACATACAACATGAATACATCCTAGCATGATTGACATACTGTAATGATGGGCTCTGAGCCAGCAACATGAATTGTAGCATTGTAGTAAGACCTATAGTATGGGAAAGGCACTGAACATACAACATGAATACATCCTGGCATGGTTGACATACTGTAATGATGGGCTCTGAGACAGCAACATGAATTGTAGCATTGTAGTAAGACCTACAGTATGGGAAAGGCACTGAACATACAACATGAATACATCCTGACATGATTGACATACTGTAATGATGGGCTCTGAGACAGCAACATGAATTGTAGCATTGTAGTAAGACCTACAGTATGGGAAAGGCACTGAACATACAACATGAATACATCCTGGCATGATTGACATACTGTAATGATGGGCTCTGAGCCAGCAACATGAATTGTAGCATTGTAGTAAGACCTATAGTATGGGAAAGGCACTGAACATACAACATGAATACATCCTGGCATGATTGACATACTGTAATGATGGGCTCTGAGCCAGCAACATGAATTGTAGCATTGTAGTAAGACCTATAGTATGGGAAAGGCACTGAACATACAACATGAATACATCCTGGCATGATTGACATACTGTAATGATGGGCTCTGAGCCAGCAACATGAATTGTAGCATTGTAGTAAGACCTACAGTATGGAAAAGGAACATACAACATGAATACATCCTAGCATGATTGACATACTGTAATGATGGGCTCTGAGCCAGCAACATGAATTGTAGCATTGTAGTAAGACCTATAGTATGGGAAAGGCACTGAACATACAACATGAATACATCCTGGCATGATTGACATACTGTAATGATGGGCTCTGAGCTAGCAACATGAATTGTAGCATTGTAGTAAGACCTACAGTATGGTAAAGGCACTGAACATACAACATGAATACATCCTGGCATGATTGACATACTGTAATGATGGGCTCTGAGACAGCAACATGAATTGTTACATTGTAGTAAGACCAACAGTATGGGAAAGGCACTGAACTAACAACATGAATACATCCTGGCATGATTGACATACTGTAATGATGGGCTCTGAGCTAGCAACATGAATTGTAGCATTGTTGTAAGACCAACAGTATGGGAAAGGCACTGAACATACAACATGAATACATCCTAGCATGATTGACATACTGTAATGATGGGCTCTGAGCCAGCAACATGAATTGTAGCATTGTAGTAAGAGCAACAGTATGGGAAAGGCACTGAACTAACAACATGAATACATCCTGGCATGATTGACATACTGTAATGATGGGCTCTGAGCTAGCAACATGAATTGTAGCATTGTAGTAAGACCTACAGTATGGAAAAGGAACATACAACATGAATACATCCTGGCATGATTGACATACTGTAATGATGGGCTCTGAGCCAGCAACATGAATTGTAGCATTGTAGTAAGACCTATAGTATGGGAAAGGCACTGAACATACAACATGAATACATCCTGGCATGATTGACATACTGTAATGATGGGCTCTGAGCCAGCAACATGAATTGTAGCATTGTAGTAAGACCTACAGTATGGAAAAGGAACATACAACATGAATACATCCTGGCATGATTGACATACTGTAATGATGGGCTCTGAGCTAGCAACATGAATTGTAGCATTGTAGTAAGACCTACAGTATGGTAAAGGCACTGAACATACAACATGAATACATCCTGGCATGATTGACATACTGTAATGATGGGCTCTGAGCTAGCAACATGAATTGTAGCATTGTAGTAAGACCTACAGTATGGGAAAGGCACTGAACATACAACATGAATACATCCTAGCATGATTGACATACTGTAATGATGGGCTCTGAGACAGCAACATGAATTGTTACATTGTAGTAAGACCAACAGTATGGGAAAGGCACTGAACTAACAACATGAATACATCCTGGCATGATTGACATACTGTAATGATGGGCTCTGAGCCAGCAACATGAATTGTAGCATTGTAGTAAGACCTACAGTATGGGAAAGGCACTGAACATACAACATGAATACATCCTAGCATGATTGACATACTGTAATGATGGGCTCTGAGACAGCAACATGAATTGTTACATTGTAGTAAGACCAACAGTATGGGAAAGGCACTGAACATACAACATGAATACATCCTAGCATGATTGACATACTGTAATGATGGGCTCTGAGCCAGCAACATGAATTGTAGCATTGTAGTAAGACCTATAGTATGGGAAAGGCACTGAACATACAACATGAATACATCCTGGCATGGTTGACATACTGTAATGATGGGCTCTGAGACAGCAACATGAATTGTAGCATTGTAGTAAGACCTACAGTATGGGAAAGGCACTGAACATACAACATGAATACATCCTGACATGATTGACATACTGTAATGATGGGCTCTGAGACAGCAACATGAATTGTAGCATTGTAGTAAGACCTACAGTATGGGAAAGGCACTGAACATACAACATGAATACATCCTGGCATGATTGACATACTGTAATGATGGGCTCTGAGCCAGCAACATGAATTGTAGCATTGTAGTAAGACCTATAGTATGGGAAAGGCACTGAACATACAACATGAATACATCCTGGCATGATTGACATACTGTAATGATGGGCTCTGAGCCAGCAACATGAATTGTAGCATTGTAGTAAGACCTATAGTATGGGAAAGGCACTGAACATACAACATGAATACATCCTGGCATGATTGACATACTGTAATGATGGGCTCTGAGCCAGCAACATGAATTGTAGCATTGTAGTAAGACCTACAGTATGGAAAAGGAACATACAACATGAATACATCCTAGCATGATTGACATACTGTAATGATGGGCTCTGAGCCAGCAACATGAATTGTAGCATTGTAGTAAGACCTATAGTATGGGAAAGGCACTGAACATACAACATGAATACATCCTGGCATGATTGACATACTGTAATGATGGGCTCTGAGCTAGCAACATGAATTGTAGCATTGTAGTAAGACCTACAGTATGGTAAAGGCACTGAACATACAACATGAATACATCCTGGCATGATTGACATACTGTAATGATGGGCTCTGAGACAGCAACATGAATTGTTACATTGTAGTAAGACCAACAGTATGGGAAAGGCACTGAACTAACAACATGAATACATCCTGGCATGATTGACATACTGTAATGATGGGCTCTGAGCTAGCAACATGAATTGTAGCATTGTTGTAAGACCAACAGTATGGGAAAGGCACTGAACATACAACATGAATACATCCTAGCATGATTGACATACTGTAATGATGGGCTCTGAGCCAGCAACATGAATTGTAGCATTGTAGTAAGAGCAACAGTATGGGAAAGGCACTGAACTAACAACATGAATACATCCTGGCATGATTGACATACTGTAATGATGGGCTCTGAGCTAGCAACATGAATTGTAGCATTGTAGTAAGACCTACAGTATGGAAAAGGAACATACAACATGAATACATCCTGGCATGATTGACATACTGTAATGATGGGCTCTGAGCCAGCAACATGAATTGTAGCATTGTAGTAAGACCTATAGTATGGGAAAGGCACTGAACATACAACATGAATACATCCTGGCATGATTGACATACTGTAATGATGGGCTCTGAGCTAGCAACATGAATTGTAGCATTGTAGTAAGACCTACAGTATGGGAAAGGCACTGAACATACAACATGAATACATCCTGGCATGATTGACATACTGTAATGGTGGGCTCTGAGCCAGCAACATGAATTGTAGCATTGTTGTAAGACCAACAGTATGGGAAAGGCACTGAACATACAACATGAATACATCCTAGCATGATTGACATACTGTAATGATGGGCTCTGAGCCAGCAACATGAATTGTAGCATTGTAGTAAGAGCAACAGTATGGGAAAGGCACTGAACTAACAACATGAATACATCCTGGCATGATTGACATACTGTAATGATGGGCTCTGAGCTAGCAACATGAATTGTAGCATTGTAGTAAGACCTACAGTATGGTAAAGGCACTGAACATACAACATGAATACATCCTGGCATGATTGACATACTGTAATGATGGGCTCTGAGCTAGCAACATGAATTGTAGCATTGTAGTAAGACCAACAGTATGGGAAAGGCACTGAACATACAACATGAATACATCCTGGCATGATTGGCATACTGTAATGATGGGCTCTGAGCCAGCAACATGAATTGTAGCATTGTAGTAAGACCAACAGTATGGGAAAGGCACTGAACATACAACATGAATACATCCTGGCATGATTGACATACTGTAATGATGGGCTCTGAGCCAGCAACATGAATTGTAGCATTGTAGTAAGACCTACAGTATGGAAAAGGAACATACAACATGAATACATCCTGGCATGATTGACATACTGTAATGATGGGCTCTGAGCCAGCAACATGAATTGTAGCATTGTAGTAAGACCTACAGTATGGGGAAGGCACTGAACATACAATATGAATACATCCTGGCATGATTGACATACTGTAATGATGGGCTCTGAGCTAGCAACATGAATTGTAGCATTGTAGTAAGACCTACAGTATGGGAAAGGCACTGAACATACAACATGAATACATCCTGGCATGATTGACATACTGTAATGATGGGCTCTGAGCCAGCAACATGAATTGTAGCATTGTTGTAAGACCAACAGTATGGGAAAGGCACTGAACATACAACATGAATACATCCTGGCATGATTGACATACTGTAATGATGGGCTCTGAGCCAGCAACATGAATTGTAGCATTGTAGTAAGACCTACAGTATGGGAAAGGCACTGAACATACAACATGAATACATCCTGGCATGATTGACATACTGTAATGATGGGCTCTGAGCCAGCAACATGAATTGTAGCATTGTAGTAAGACCTACAGTATGGGAAAGGCACTGAACATACAACATGAATACATCCTGGCATGATTGACATACTGTAATAATGGGCTCTGAGCTAGCAACATGAATTGTAGCATTGTAGTAAGACCTACAGTATGGGAAAGGCACTGAACATTCAACATGAATACATCCTGGCATGATTGACATACTGTAATGATGGGCTCTGAGCCAGCAACATGAATTGTAGCATTGTAGTAAGACCTACAGTATGGGAAAGGCACTGAACATACAACATGAATACATCCTGGCATGATTGACATACTGTAATGATGGGCTCTGAGCCAGCAACATGAATTGTAGCATTGTAGTAAGACCTACAGTATGGGAAAGGCACTGAACATACAACATGAATACATCCTGGCATGATTGACATACTGTAATAATGGGCTCTGAGCTAGCAACATGAATTTTAGCATTGTAGTAAGACCTACAGTATGGGAAAGGCATTGAACATACAACATGAATACATCCTGGCATGATTGGCATACTGTAATGATGGGCTCTGAGCCAGCAACATGAATTGTTGCATTGTAGTAAGACCTACAGTATGGGAAAGGCACTGAACATACAACATGAATACATCCTGGCATGATTGACATACTGTTATGGTGTGCTCTGAGCTAGCAACATGAATTGTTGCATTGTAGTAAGACCTACAGTATGGGAAAGGCATTGAACATACAACATGAATACATCCTGGCATGATTGGCATACTGTAATGATGGGCTCTGAGCCAGCAACATGAATTGTAGCATTGTAGTTAGACCTAATCAACAGCATTTCTCTGTTTTCCACCCAAACCTTTCCTTAAAAGCCACTGGTAATTTAGTGGTACATATTCTACAAGCCCAACTGAAGCTAAGTTTTACATACATTTAGTAGTTCCTTGTTTACAAGGTAAACATCATGTGAACAGAACCCTCACTGAATCAACAATGTTTGATGGCAAGATTACAAAGAAAGGCCTGCATACTATTAATCTCACAACACATTTTTATCGACTAAATTGTGTTGATTGTACATGTTTGGTTAGTATAGGGCAGCTAATTTAGTGGTGGGTACAGGTCTGGGTTGCCACATGTGGTAATGAATAACACCAGTATAATATTAACCAGGGTGCAAAGTCCAAAGTTGAATAGTACTAATGTATAAATATAGACCCATCAATTGCCCAAAGTTTCATTTTAAAAGCATTGATCATCAGTTTTACAAATGTTGAGGTATTTTGTGATTTTTTGACTTTAAGTCTGAATACAAAATTATGTAAGTCTTTCATAGTAAACGGTTTCAACTTTTATGCAAAAAAGAAGAGTAGAAAAAAAAACAAAAAAAACATTAAGACATAGAAAGGCTGGGAATAATTTATTCCATTTTATCACCGAAAAATGCTATAAAAAATGATCATATCAGCTCATATGTAAGCTCATCTGATGCAAGGGTGCTCACGACTATTACAGACTGTGGAAACATCTACGTGACACGCTGTGTTTTATATAATTTCCACATTTGTCGGTCGCCCTCTCAATGTCTGTTATTTCAAGCATGTGCCTCACTCTACTATGCTAGCAATCAAGGGATTCAAGCAAGCATGAAACAACCTTGTCTGTTCTACTCCCACATTAACAGCTGTGTTAGTCCTAACCATATCAAAACATATACCCTTCCATACACTTCCCACCAGGGGTTGACTGGCTAGTTGAAAAATGTTATCTTTAACTGAATATGATATTAATTTCTCTTTCGACAGATCAAAACGAAGACGTTAAACAATGTCTCAATTTCTTTCACTTGTAAAATGATGTGCAAAACCCGAGTGTATCTGAATTTGCAATCTCCCACCGACCCCACCAAACCCCCCACCACACCCCCACCCCAACCACCACATCCCCACCCGACAATGGGATCTAGAAATTTGTATCAGACTTTAACATCCCCAAAGAACACCTTCAAAAACAAAATACTTTAGGAATGTAACCAAACCTGCTTTTACACTTTCAATTTTTTATAAATCCATGACATGTGACTAGGCAATGTGCTTCCAAAGACTTCACTCACTGCCACGTGACTGGCATTCACGCTCAGATGGTAACCAGACATGTGACATATAATTTATATAAGACTCAAAAAAATATGTTTAATCCAGCTGACATGTGGCTTTACAAGTGACTCCATTGAATGTACTCAAGAATGAGGAAGACTGTAACAATTGGAAGGTCTTCAACAAAATGTTTAAAAAAAAAATTAAAACAAAACGTGACTAATAATCATGACTGAGGGCAGTGTGATTCCTTGCCAAACAAGTTGCTTCAAAATTCAAAACGTTAAAAAAAAAAAAAAAAAAAAAAAAAAAAAACCTGATTAAAAACCATTACTGAGGGCAGTGTGATTCCTTGCCAAACTTTTTGCTCAAAGTTCTACATTAACTATATGACTAATGTAGAGCAAGTGAGTTAAATTTGTCCAAGTATCAAGAGTGAATCACAAAAGATCAGAGATTTAACAGCTCTTATATGTAGTAGCACTCAGTTGTGGGCATCAACCATTTCTTACAATGGTAAGGATTTTACAGTACTTATAGAATTTGTATTCCAAAATGTTTCAACATCCAAGAAAGAACAGTCTTCCAATGTGAAATCTAGACATGAATATGTGAATAAAAGGACAATTTCTTTTACAAATTTTGAGTTAGCATATGAGCTCTGCTACCAACCATCCCTTTAATAATTGTTATTAATGAATGAGAGGTCTACAAGACATTGTTTATACACTGTGAAATATTTTCACAACATATTGCCATTAAAGCAAAAGTCATCTAGCATTATAAGTCACAGAGAAAATGGCTAATTTTGAGATAAATCGTTGACCACTTGAAGCTTGAAGAATTGAAACTGATAGGCGAGAATATCGACTCTTTCAAGCAGATTTCATTTCCTGGATGCCAGGTATGTTTGGTTGAAACCTATAGAGCCCCTTCACAACACTAAACTGAAGTTGACCAAACTATGTTCACCAAAAGAAAATGATAGTACTGGAGAATTCAAAGATTAATTGTAGCTTTAATTTTGGAGTTATCATGTTTTAAAGGTTTTCAGACTTTGGCTTAAATGTTGTCTGCAAATGACCTTTGACCTCCACCAATTTCAATAGGGTTCTGTATGAAGTTCAACAACTTGTCATATATACATATATAGGAATAACAGAAAAAACTGTTACTGGCATTGAAGACTCGTCCCAAACCGTGTGTGTCCATCTGAAAAAAGTTAACTTTCCGTTGCTTGCAAATGACGTTTTCTTCTTGTTGCTACAAAATGCAGACAGTAATGAAACATGATACATTGTTATCTTTTATCTGGACCTGAGATGTCCATTTCTGCTATGTACACTGTGTTGTGGGTATTGACCGTAGCTGTATGTACTGACTGTGCACTATAGTGTCTAATTACCGACAGTAGCAAGCTGTGTGTATTTTCTGGGATCGATGGTGGTGTCTAATACTTCTGTTACACCTCATTCGAAACTAGGTCAGATTACCGGCATTAGACATTTCTTTGTGTGTAAGTCTTTACACCCTTTAAACAAATGTGCTGCATTTAGAGAAAGGCTGGATCTCGAGTGAGATACAATAATTAAATTAAGTAAATTTATGATTGGAGGTAAAACAGCCAATGTTTGGTTTTTGCAGAGCTTTCGAGCAATACTAGCTCTTCTTTAGTGCATGATCACCGAAAGTGACAAGGAGTAGCAGGAATTGAAACTACTTTATACAGAAGAGTGTTGGCATAACAGTGAAGTCAAAGCAACTTACTGATTTCTGCTGGATTTAGTGGAAGTTTTGGAAAATCGGATTATTTCTAATCCGCGTCGGATTATTTTAATCCGATTCCGTCGTAATTTCAATGGAATTGTTTTGGTTTATCTGGGACGGCAGATCGTATCTGATATTTTAAACCGGATAACGCCGTGGTCTTTAGGTTTTTAATTCCCAGAAATGTTTTTTCCCTTTTCTGGATTTATCTAGATATATATATATATATATATATATATATATATATATATATATATATATATATATATATATATATTTCCCACAACCCTCAGGGCATCTGATGTGTAGAGTACATTATTCTGTACAATGTATGAAAGTAACCCTTAGATGCAAAGCCTTCATTGTTATGTTAACTGAATTTAACCATACTATCCAAGGTGGCCATAGTAGTAGCAGCACCTGACTAAAAAAACATTGTGTTTTCAAGAAGATTTGATGAACAACTTATTAGTTATTCAAGCCCAACAATTTATCCCCTTATATGGTATTTTCCCTAAAAAATCTTCAAAAGATAACTTCAATTGGATATTCACATGTATTTTGTCCAGTGATTAAAGCTAGATATGATAGGGGAGGAGTATGACTTCTAAAATCAGCCCCCCCACCACCACCAACTCCCCCACCCCTCCCCCCACAGCCTCATATCATCTTGTGGAGTTGAGTATATGAACACGATATCCTTACGTTTCGCACAGCCAAGGACAATAACAATTTAGAATTTAAAATTTTGGCCAACTTCATATGCCACCATCAATTTATTCTTTTTGATTGTATGTTACATCT
Source organism: Apostichopus japonicus (assembly GCF_037975245.1). Classification (NCBI taxonomy): domain Eukaryota; kingdom Metazoa; phylum Echinodermata; class Holothuroidea; order Aspidochirotida; family Stichopodidae; genus Apostichopus; species Apostichopus japonicus. The sequence goes on from NC_092572.1 coordinate 4,097,915, forward strand.
ATGTGTGTAAAGTTTCCAGACAAACAAATTTCTTTCAACCCTATTCGCCAACGTTCTGGTTGTTCTGGTCCGAAGTCTAACCGAACCTATCCGAACAATAAAGTTCATCTCTATGTCGAGTAGAATAATCTCGAATTACCTCGTTTTCATGGTTACGTTGACTTTGTTTCTTCGACCTCAATTAATTAATGAGTGCTCTTTGGAACTATCTTATCAAGAAGCAAATACATCTAAGTGACTTTTAACTTGCTACACTTTAAAGGTGTGTTTCAGAATGCAATTATTCTCCCTTTTTATTTTCTCATCGTCGAAACATTCAAACCTCTTTTTTTGGTAAGAAAACTTAAACTAACGTATAAACCAGAGTATCAAGTATCATCATTAAAGCCATATTGAGTCTTCGGTTTGATATCATATCAATAGCGAATTTGGAATCAAGTAAATCACTACATATGGACTTTGTTACATTTAAGGTGGAAGGCAGGAATGCACCTTTAAGTTGTACATTGACTGTCGTAATCTCCATAACATCTACCTTTATGACTAAAACAAGATCTGAGAATAGTTTGATAGTTGGAGGAGGTTAAAGGTTTAAAATTTCAGAGTTCAAAGTCAATAAAGTTTTATCCATTGTTTCTGCAACTTCTGGTCCCAATTAAGTTTAGATTCCAATCAAACTCACGTAGCAGATGTCATTTATCTTAATACACATGATCTCATTTTGCTCTTTATCTCTTAGAAGATGAATAACTATGTCTACATGCATTTTTTGCTCTTTACACAGAGCTCTGTCTTGATCCAGGATTATTTTGATCCAGTCTTTACGCTACAAATGTGTTTCTTGTTTCAACTTTGATTACCTTCCTGACACTTGATTCCGATCTGATCCGTGTAACAGATGCCATGTCTCTAATACACATGATCCCAATCTGGCCGTCAACTAATGTGACCATCAAAATATCGCATGCATTTGCTATGCACTTCACACACAAGTATGTATGTATGTATTTTAGATCCTCCTGCAAGCAGGAACTCGGGAAGAAGCCATCATTGACTTATCTAAGCCGCAAGCTGACCGAAGTCAGTCTCTTAGATTCGTATAACGTCCATGATTATGAATTGTCAACAACTCTGTAACTGGACGACATACAATAATCTTGGAGTGACTCGAACTCGGGACCTTATGATTGAAAGGTACTGACGTTAACCACTGAGCTAACACTCCTAAAAGTCAGTTTCACAAGTCTCAAGTCACTTTCGAATCTGGGATGACTTTCGATCCAGTCTTTACACGACAAATTTGATCCAGATCTCAACGGCATACATCAAGCCCAGTCGGATCCAGTTCAAACTTGCAAACTGTATGATACACTTGACATTTGAAGTATCAGTTTCGAGATCGACTCTGAGCTCTGTTGTTTGATATGGATCTCTAGAACTGTAAACAATGCTGTAATAAACTTGAATAAATAACTGTGTCACCCTTCGACTTAGTTTGATGTTTAACTTTCAATATCACTACCTTGCCCTTTGTAAAGCTTTACATGATCCTGATATTGGTTTAAGGTGGATGAGCAGTATGAATGCAATATCAGCTGACTGTGTTTATTTTAAGCCCTACTGTAATGTTTACTTCAGACCCACATAATGGATACTTCAAAACAGGGGGGAGGGGGAGATTCTTCTAACACAGTATTGGAATTTTTACATCTTACAACTGCACAAGCAGCACATTGAAAAAACGATATATCAATTTAACAATTCGGAAAAGAAGTGGTCAAAATACTGGAAGTTATTTCTGAGAATCATTTAACATAATGTAAAAGGAACTACTTTTATCTAGCGCATGTACATTACAGAATGCTTCATGCAATATTACTAACCACAGAGAATGTAAACATACTGAAACATGATCTTACTGTAGCTTGAGTCTACCAAGATGTTATTGTTTTTCCATTGTCTATGAACTAACAGACACGGCACAGACTAATGGCCAGTTTACATACTACCTGTTCCTGAGTTAAATTTGCTGTGATACTCAAAATTGTGACGTGCCAAGCAGGAAAGCCGTCATATCACCACCTACGCTAAACTTCCTGTCGTGGTGCGATACATATCCGCTGATGGTAAGATCAATAACCTGTTCAGAGACCGACGTTTAAGGGTCCTATTGTTTCCTAAGTTCATGCTCAATTCATATCTGCATTTGAGTCGTCTGTAAAACTAATACGTGCAGGTTGCAAGCTCAGGGAATCTACACAAGTTTGTAAACATCAGTGATGTCTAATCAGGGTATTTAAAGGCATTGAAGACTCACGCAAAAAGAAACGTCTTATGCCGGTAATCTGACCTAGTTTCGAATGAGGTGTAACAGAAGTATGAGTCACCACCATCGATCCCAGAAAATACACACAGCTTGCTACCATCGGTAATTAGACACTAGTGTACAGTCAGTACATACAGCTGCGGTCAATACCCACAGCACAGTGTACAAACAGTACAGCGATGGACATCTCAGGTCCAGATAAAGATAACAAGGTATCACGTTTCATTACTGTACTGTACAAAACGTCACTTGCAAGCAACAGAAAGTTAACTTTTTCAGATGGCCGCACGCAGTTTGGGGCGTGTCTTCAATGCCTTTAAGCAATGCTGTCTTTGGGAAGGCTTTCTGAAAGTATTAATCATACTTCCATGTAATGCTTTACCTTTATCACCCCCTCCCTCCTCCCCCTCCCCCCTGTGTTTGGGGAGGCTGGGAAATGTACATTTTGAATGATGAGTGAGGTAATGTGGTGAGAGGGAGTGTCCATTCTAGCAGTGTCCATTCTCATATAAAGTACATCTCTGCAGAACTTCTATTTATACATAATTAGCCAATTGTCTTTAACATATACTTGTGTTTTAAGAGTCTCTTTTGTTGTTAAAACTATAGTTATATCTGGATCTTAAATGTCGATAGAAGCATTTAATGACACACGATGCACACACCAGAATGAAGTTACAGCTGAGAATCTCTAGAGGTAAAGATATGACTTGACGGGAGATAGAAATTACAATGAAAAGAGCACCTGTAACCATCATACAAATAGTATGGTTCTCTTATTCACATGATCACTGTTAGGTAAAATAACTGATAGGTCATTGATATAGCACCAGGCAGTGTTAATAACAACTAAACAGAAATAACCAGTAGATCTAAGAAGAATAAAACTGAGAGGCTAATATACATAGCCAAACAGCTTATGAGTATATTCATCACAGGACATGTACATTTATTACACAATATGTTGCTCTGTTTACAAATCCAGTCAAAGTATTCTCCTCATATTAGATCATGCACTTAACTGTCAGCCTAAGTCAGTTGCCTAACACAGTCAATGGTCTAAAACACAATTGGGGGAGCAAATTGCAGCATTGCACTTGTGTGTTGTTTTCAATACGTACCGTATAAATGTGATCAGCAGAAGCCCATAATATTGGAGCTAAGTTTCCATCAAGTAATGAATCAAGTGAAGCAATTAACTTGGCCTATTAAAATGTCAAAAGGAACAACATAAAACTGGATATTTTATGATAGTATATATTTCACATCCTTAAAGTGTTACTGACCTTCGTTTAGATACAATATTTCAATGTGGTATGCAAGCTCAATTTTATACTCACTTGTTGCTGTAAAATTATCAATACATATAGTGTAAAAATGGCAAATCTTGGTGATAAACAGGGGAATTAAACGACAGTGATGAAGTTTTTACACATTTGCCCAAGTTGCAAGAGGACGGTGATGTTTTACAAAACCCTATTAATGTGACCTGCCAGACGCCCATCATGATTGGAAAAATGTTTACATCCAACTATAAAATCAAATGAGATGTTTAATTGACTAAATATCTAAACGAAACAACACCAAACTTTGTAGATTTTGTATAGAGGGCCTTCTCGTGAAAGTCTATTTCAATATCCTTACAGTGTTACCGACCACATGTAGGATACAAAATTTCACTGTGGTTCGTCCACATGGTCAATTTTATGCCTGTAAAACTATCAAATTGGCATAAAATGGCCAATCTTGATACAAAGATTGAGAGAGACAACAGTGTCAACCCTTCACAAAGGTCGACAAGTTATTCACAAGAAAATGGAATGTTCAGCAGTATTTCAATTAATTAGGACATGTACACCTTGAGAACCAAGGCAAAGACCTATGACAAATAATACAAAAAAACTTGCAAAGAGCAAGGATGGTTTTGAACCAGAATAAGATTCAAACCAGTGGCAGCAAGTTATTTTATATCTCAGTTTTTTCATACACAGCTGGCATTTGTTTGATTCAGTTTAAGTTGAATGAACACCAGTGGTATTATATACTTTAGTATCTTGACCCACTATAAACCAATTTAAATGGGTTTTCAGACTGTTAAACATGCCATTACAAACTGGAAAAGCATGACAACATTTTTGATGTGTGGGAATAATCAGAAAAACAGGAAAGGGACCTCATCAACAAGTCTCGCTCTCCACAAAACTTTACAACCGATGCCAATTACAGACTTCCTCATTGTACAGAATACAGGAAGACCAGAACTCTAAGTGTTTCGATTACTGCCAATCAGATAGTGTTTTGGAAATGACTGCAGAGATTACCGTGATGCATATTCATGAGGGCAAGTTCACCAGAAGTACAATAGCTCAATCGCATAGATTATAATAATATTTTTTACGTCGTTGGAGGTGATCTTGCGATGATTTTTGTTTACTCGTGATATCTCTGTATTTATGGAAGGAAATATACATTTATGATTGTTTGTCCGGGTCAGTTGGTGTTAATGTTGTAGGAGGTTGCGAAGCATTTCAACATTTGAATAAGCAAACCTTTAGATACTTTTAGATCATGGTCACACGATTTATATAGATTAGGGGGGCCAATTGGGTAACGAGACATTTAAAGCTAGAGCGGTGATATTTAAGAAAGCTCATCGGTTGTTGTCTTGAGTAATGTGGTGTTCAGAGTTTGTGTAGCAATTCTGAATTTGGTCTCATAGCTCCTGTTTACAAAGCAGCTATGCATCTATGTGGTTGTGCAGCAACTCCACCATTTTACACAGGAGTTTACAAGGCGATACCGGCTAAGTTTCTTTCTTTGCCATGGTACAACCAGAATTTCCTTTAAAACAGCTGTCTACAACTGATAACTTTGGTCTTAATTGCTTCCGGTAATTTTAGGGTTATTCACTCAAAGTATCAATTGATCGAGCTGAGACGCTCTTGCTAAATAGTTTCATAAATCTTCATAATTTGATATCTAGGGAACTTTACTACAGTAGTACAAAATACAAGCTCTATTTGTTTTAATTTGAAAAGTATAAAACAGTACTATCAAAAATAATCACTGGAAGATCAATGGAAAAAAGCTGTATTAAAGTTGCATTGCATTAAACAGCAAATTTTTATGTCCATACAGACCAAGCGTGAAACCAAGTAAGATACAGGGTCTCATCTCGTCAAACAGACTTCATTTGGTCCCTGAGGATGTATATATGCCAGTAGCAGCACTGAGCGCTCAATAGGGCCCATGTCACACCCACACTGTACCATGATATATTTGCAAAGCAAAAATAAACAGCAGAACAAGAGCACAACTACGCATGAAGGGTAAACTTGTGGCTGTATAATAACACATAGAACAGGGTCTGACTGCACTAAAGTTTTACAGTTTTACAGTGGTTGTGCTCTGTACTTTCAGAGCTAGAGGTATTTTGGCACCTGGGTTCGATCCCCGGTGCCGGCAGCTTGCTTTTGCCGCCTTCTTATACGGTCACTTGCTTTCATTAGGGACTTTAAGTATTAGAAACGAGCATTATATATCAACAGCTGCCGTGGCGCAGTGGTTGTGCTCTGTAGCTGAAGAGCGAGAGGTATTTTGGCCCCTGGGTTCGATCCCCGGTGACTGTAAACCAACAGCAAGGCTCTGGGAGAATGGCCCCACCAGCTTGTGGCAACCTTCATTTTCACGGGCCCTGATAGAGCCAGTTGACCAGTGCTAGGTTTATAAGAGTGCTTAATTTATGCATGGTACATTAACAAGCGCTCTCTAACAGAAACAGTCTGCAATATTTTTGTTTTGTCCAAACTCTCCGCCCCATAACAGGAACCATTAATTATAAATCGTAACCAATTAATTTCACAACGAGGTCAAAGCTTAGACTCAAACCCTGGCTAGCAGCCAGGTAACTTATTTTTAATTGTAATTATCTATCACTCCATGGGTACTGGGAAAGTTGATCGATATGAACAGTTCTTTGAGAGGACGTTCCTGGTATTTACCCTCAACAGGATACATTGATAAAGTAACCAATCAAGGCTGAATTAAGCAGGCGTACATCCAGGGCGAAGGAAGTCCCCGTAAAACTAAAAACGTAGAACTTTATTAGCACAACCCAACGTTGAGACCTAGCACAACCTAACGTTGAGACCTACTGCATGGTTTAAAGATGCCTCAGAATTGAACCATGTGACTTGTAAAATTGTATTTTCTTAGGGAGGGGGTTCCTTCTGATCCCTCCTCCCACTGCATGGCCCATTTCTACTACCCCAGGGCCACATCTTCTCCTCCCTGGGTCAAATCCTAATAGGATGATTTAATTAATAATAACCAATCAAAACATGCTACTGCTCTAAACATTTTTATCTCACTGCAACAGATCTGATTAACTTTCTGTCAGTAAAGTCCAACTGATTTGGTCATGTGAAAGTTGATGGGCAAGTGGTTTTTTGATGGAGGTACCTGGAACCTATCCTAACAGGATATACTCATTAAGGTTAACTATTAAATCAACGTTCAGTAAGGTCACAAATATTGTTACGTGTGTAAGGATCCGATGAAGTTTTGCAATTCAAAGATCACATGGTTTAGACATTTCCACAAGATCAGAGGGTGGGTGGGGCTCAAATACCTTCTTAGAAAAGATAAAGATGCAACCAAGGTCATCCAAGGTCAACCAAGGGACTAGCTGCTTTCATATTCATATCTTCCTATGGGGTGTTCTGTTTGTTGTTGTTATTGTTTACTATAGCTAACAGAACAATGGACTCTTTATTACTGAATCCATTGTTCTCTTAATAATAACGAGCAATTATATATCCATAAGATGAGGATGTAATCTCTGTTCATGCCAATGGTAATTTTCGCTTTCCACGAGGGAGTACAATCATAATTGTTGTTCCGTAAAATATAATTTATAAGAAAAACATAAGATGAAGCTCTAGCTATGGAAAGTGCTTCCTAAACCTAGAAAAAGTGTCGATAATTATGTATTCTGTGTGCCAACTAATTGGTTAAAAATGCTTCTTTATTAACGTCACAACTCGGCAGGGGAGATGTGATTGTTTGTTAGTAGCCTTGAACAATGCCCTATTGTTATGAAACCATTGTTTTCTTCACAATAATGATCAGCCATCTATTCAAGCACAAGCATAATGCTTGCCAAGAGGGATTTATTTCATTCAAATCATGAGAGACATGAAATTTTGGAAGCAAGTTTTAGGATTTCCTTTCAAATAATCCAGCAGTTTTTTCCCCCGTACTATGTGAAGAATTTCTGGAAAAACAAAACAAAATTTTTTGGGTGGCATTTTACCACAGAGGACAATTTTGTCTTGTGAGCTAAATTAGGAACCTAAAATTGTATATTTAATAAAAAAAATGGCCAGTCAAAAGTTACAATTAATTGTTTGTTTTAGAAACTCATAAATTTAAGTCAGTATATTTTTGCAAATTTTCAACAACATGACCGAATTATGTTCATCCATAATAACGATTAAATTTTATTAATGTGAAACCCAAATTTGGAAATTGATTCCGAAAACAAACTAAGACATGTTTGTAATAATAAATTTGGGTCATCAAAAATACTTCAATTAACAAGTTAAAGTGTTGATGTTAATTATCAGGGTAGCACTTCAAACTAGTTAGTTTTTGTTCGAAAATCGTTATTGCAACCGCTTCTAGAAGTTAAAACCGTTAGAAACTGTAGTCAGCTAGGGCCATATTACAGTATTGGTGTAAAAGATTCTTTTTTCTTTGATTATGCAAATGACATGCAAATGAAGTATTCAATGGCATGCATAGCTTGTTATTACGATTCAACAATAATGATTCCTTGTTACTAAAGATTGTTATAATAATCTATGTTTATCCACGGTAATTATTAGTTAATTTTGAAATTGATCCCGATACAAACTGAGCCATGTCATAATAAACTTGGTCATCAAACTTACTTCATAAAACTAGGAAAAATGTTGAAGATCGTTCTTAGGATAGCACTTTTATTATGCTAATGAAATGCCTTTTATTATGCAAATGACATTCAAATGAAGTATTCAGTCGCATGCGTAGCTTGTTATTATGATTCAACAATCTTTGTTACTATAGAGATTGTATTACAATAGAGTTTCTCTTTTGCTGGTATTAACAGCAGGGAGTCATAATATTTAGTTCTTCTCCTATATAGGTCTTGAGTTACGTTGACCTTTATATGTACCTCAGTTTTCTTTTAGACGGGTCTTACATTTGATATCAGAAAATCAAGAAGTCTGTTTTATAAGGCCAATGGAAACTATATATTTAGAGGCATATGTATTTGCAATGTGTTCGTTCTTAAGGTAGATTGAACCCATAAACAGAGGTTAACTTAGTGGGGGATGCTTATATTCCATCGAAAAAACAAAATGTACTTATTTATTTGATGGTGAGTGACTGTTCATGTTTTAGAAGATGTATCACATCCAGACTGAAGCCGATTTATTTGCTATTGGAAACAGATTTTTGATTATTTGAAGCGTTTTCTTGAGACTAGAGAGCTGTGTTCTATAACTTACGTGATTACATGGAAGAAATCTTAAAGGTACTTAAGAGAAAAAGAAAAAAACTGCTGGAACAAAAACCTGATAATAACACATTGTCTACGATTTCTAGATTATTTTAAAGACAAAATTGGCCACTTGTGTTTAATTATGAAGTCTCTGGGGAAAATTGGAAAAAAATATGTTGATTAAAAATAGGCCACTGATGTTACACAAAAGCCCATTGTCATTTTGATGATAATGACCAAAATAACTCACACAAATAAATAGAAAGGTTTCTAGTTTTCAGCAGCTGTTGTTCAGTTGTACAGCCAAAGGATACATCCATATCTAAATTAAAAGTCAGGGACACATGCAATTTCATAACAACAACAGAAACTAATTGCTCCAATTGAAATTTTAATGAATTTAAAACTGGGAGTTTAATTAAGTAATTAATTCATAATTTTGCCCCCTAGATTTGCTAAATGTTGATAAATGTAAAAGACCGACCCCTATTCAACATATTTTCATTAATGTGGACCAAACCTAAAAATTTCAGATTCTTGTTCAAGTTAAATCAAATCAATAACTTTTGAAACTTATGACGCACAAACCAAGCAGCATTTGAAACACCAAAAAATGTCACAAAAAAAGGATCGGAAATTTACGAAATGAGGTCGACGTATGTACATCTTAATCAGGTGACAGAAACAAACAAGCATGTTGATGGATGCTTCTATTACAGGCTCATTCATATCATTACTTTGAAGTCAATAATGACTATCGATGTACCAACCAGGCAAAGAAATTTTGATGAAGAACATGTTGGCAAGAACATGTCAAAAATATTCAAACTACTCCTAACATCCTCTACATTCCAAGCTCAACTCTCTGTGCAGTAAAAAAAATTATAATTTGAGAAATCCAAATATCACGCCATGTTTTAGAATGATACTCTTTATGAACTCGTTTATTTACAGAGCAGCCCTTTTTGTACAAAACTGCTCCTTAGATCCTTCATTGTAGCTTTTTGATGATGTTTTAGAATTTTTACTCTCTAAGAACTTGTTTTATTTACAGAGCAGCCCCTTTTTTTAAACTGGTAAAGACAGCTTCTAAGATCCTTTTTTGTAGCTTTTTGATAATTTTGATAACTTTTGTAACGCTTTTCATTGTTCATTATTATCTTAATCTCATAAACTTTTGCATGTCTTAACCTGTATTTTTGATGTTCTGTATATTGTTCTATTTTTATCCTATTTTTATGTTTCTCTGTAAATTTATGCAGGAATAAAGAAATGAAAAAAAAAAATGACCTGATCCAGTGACGCCAGGATTACAAATCCTGTGGTCTAGTGAGTTATCTAAGCTGTAGTTGGTGGTAGTCCCTTTCTAACTATAAATCTTTGCTAAGAGGAGTCAGTCAGAAACCACAGTAAAATGCACACATACACACACTCAGAAACATTGACAAGCCAAAGCACCCATTTCTAATATCCCAGTCCATTTTTCGTTGTTGATTGACTGACTGAGTTACATAGTCAGGAAGGCCTATAAATTGAGTTCTTTTGTATATTTCATGATACCACATTACCAACGTGAGCTGTAATGTTAGAACAACTGGCTGGTAGGCTTTAGGGTGCATCCGTTTTAATTTTAGTTTGAGTGCCACCGCAGAGGTTCATAGCCGACACAGTTACAAGATGACTGGGTTAACATGTACAGCTTGGTGTAACTGTTAAAGACAACTACGTGTTTCATGAAATCAACATACAATGTATATACTGTGTGGTGCTGTAGGCCATTAGGGAATGAAATTAAGTCTACACATTCAGTGTATAAACAAGGCTGACTAAATATCTCCTAATTCAATAATATACGTAAGAAACCATCTATTAAACTGTATCTTAGATCTGAAATAGTGATATTATTCTCCCTTAACATTCAATAGTAAATAGTCGTGGGCATTGTGGTGGGTGAAACTGAGCTTCGCATAAGCCTACACAAAGGCATTTGTTTGTATTATCAGAGCAAGGTGGTCTATGGAAAGAATTATTCTGACTGACGTAATGACTAACAGGAAGAATGACTGACTCACAGACAGAAAGAATGATTTCAGACTGACGGATCAAATGACTGAAAGACTGTCTGACAGAATAATGATGGACTAACTGAACTATTGTTTGACTGTCCAACTCAGGGGTGGGCAACCTTTTTTGAATGAATGGGCCAGATATAAGGAGTGAAAAATTGACTGGGCCGCACCTAACCAACGACCTGCTGTTGATTTCAATCCTTTGATTCCGAGGACTTTCAAGCATTCGAGTGTGTGTACTTAATCTGTATTAACAAAAACATAATGTCAATACAGTACAGTTGATAATTAATGGGGATAATAGGCCTACTGTACCTGACAGCATCATTAGTGCCGATAAATTCTAAGCAACTAGCTCGTTTGTTTGTGATGATGTAAAATAGATTGATTTTTTTCCTCTTTTACTTGAGACATCTTACTGGTTGCACAAAAAATCACTGGTGGGCCGCATGTGGCCCGCGGGCCGTAGGGTTCCCACCCCAGGTCTAACTAAACAACTCTGTTTGAATGAGTGATTCACTGACCGACTTAACTCAATGTCAGTGAGCTGCTTGTTACATTATTCAACGGATGATGAAATGTAATATTAAATATATATTACAAAACAGTTTGGGCTTAGTTTAATTACTCATAACTGTTTTCAAAAGTAGCAGACTGTTTTTTCCCCTTCTTTTTGATGTTCTATCAACTGTTGAAGGAATAATTATTCTTGCTGGTAATATATTCGTGTTGCAGAATAAAATGTTTTGTAAATGCGACCAATTGAATGCCAACTGCTTTACATATCAAGTATTAAAGTAAGAAAGTTCTATAAACCGAGAAATCCTTGTTTTGTTTTTTAACTCTGGGAGACGTACTTGAAAATATTGTCTCCGTGACTTTGATGTCGAGAAACATATGGAAAACATTCGTAATCTCCCAATTAAACTTCGCTCGGCCAAAGACAATCTCAGGGGGTGTCTCAGTATGGTAAGTAGAAAATGCTCAGTAGGGGTGGTAGGATTCAAGACTAAAAAAAACAGAAATATATGCACAAAAAAAAAACACCCAACTCATCCTCCATTAGTTTCCCAGAATATTAGATTAGAGAAAAAGACTCCCGAAGCAGATAATAAACGTTGTATTACATTTTCTCGCAGAGAGCTTGAATATAATTTGCAGAGAGGTGTCCAATTTGCGCTCAGAGTGACTATACTTTGCTTATCAATACGATGATCAGACCTACAGTGAGTGGAACAATGACGAGACGAGTCTTTTGGGGGTCGATCGAAAGACAAGATACCGGGGTGAACTAAATACATTTCATCTCAAGGAACGTAGTGTTAATTTTAAATCAGGCAGGGTTGGCAAACCCTGCTGAACTCTCCAGTGAACGACTTCGCTAATACGGTCGATTTCTCGATATTGCTCGTTAAGAGGACGACCGTGCCCACACAGCGTAGGAGCAACAAGGAATTGCCATTGGGGGGGGGGAAGGAAGGTAGTGGGGTGGCAGGAGAACTGAGAGGGTCACATGGTTGACCTCATCAGTCTCTTTGTCATAATATTCAGCACATAGCATGAAGGTACTTAACACATTCGGACAACAATGAAATTTGTGAGCAATTCCTTTGAAAGGCAACATTGTCATTTGCTGAACACTTTACAAAGAAACATAGCAGTTTCCTCAGTTCTTTCGCAAACTCCCTCCCCCTCCCCTCCCCTCCCCTCCCAATCCCATCCCTCATAAAGAAGAAAGGGAAGAAATCAAACGCTCCAGTCTCCAAAGGTCATGTTTCAAGCTAGATGACCTACATAACAATTTCTTAAAGATAAACAAGTTTTTTTTATCAATTTTCAATTGATCTATTTCAATTTAATTCAATGGGTGTTTGCCAAATTTTAACTTTGACCTTTCCAGCTTACCGCCCTTACATCTTAGTGTAAATAACAATATTCATATTAGTAATCATTATTTTTATTGAGTTATCTGTCGTTAAACATTTTGAGCTGAATAAAATTCGTCAGATTTTTTAACGAGCCCGTAGATTCTACAAACTTCAATCAAAATTTGCAAGCCTTGCCGAACAACAGATCATGCGCCAATCAAATCTTTCTGTTTTGTTTACGACCGTTAGGCATAGGACTTACGAGTGGACGATACGAGTATTATATATAGTTACATTTGTGTAATGAACATGCTGATATAGGCAGTCTGCAGTGATTTTATGGTAAATCTTTCACACCATAAGGGCAACAGAAAATCAATTTCTTTCTTTCAATTGCGACAGCTTTTCTCCATTAAACCCAGCAGGTCAGAGTGCATTTAGAATTAGGGACATTGAATCTGCTTCCCAAGTTTGTTTTCCGCAATTCATCAGCAAACACGTATTGAGACTAAACTCCCACATCTAAGCTGTTCATTCGTTTGTCTTATTTCACTTGAAGAAAAAGGGGAAAACTTTTGAAGAAACATCTGCTGATTTGATATCCAAACTTATCAAATGTTAGAGAGAGACAAAAAGGGTTAAACCAAATGCCCATCTTATGATGCAAGAAGGCAATATCCATCCATACGTAAGAGAGCCCAAAGTGTTGACTCTAGCAGGCCCTCATTCAGAGCTAGCTCGATGTTATTCAATGTTAACACAGGCCTTGGAGGATGAAACGTCTATCGGTTTTTGGAATCGGTAATACAGAGCTAATTTTACAGCTAATTAACATTCGTTTAGTTAATTAAGCTACGAAAGTGTGTTGTTGCAATGGTCAGTTGATATCATATTTTGAACTTTTTACTCCAAAGGTTTGATAACATTGCGGGAAACAGGAATATCAAACTGCTGTGAGGAATCGAGATATTTGGTAAGACTAAGAGGGACAAGCCAAAATACCTGCTAATTTTGGTCACCAGATCTTTTCACACGGTTGCTATGACAACTGGGAGTTCTTCCTGGTCTTAACTTGAGGTGGATTTGGAGAAACATCACAAAAGACAAAACCTTCTGACTGGAAAGCCTTCTTCAAATGTTTCTGCAAAATTTTAAAAAAAAAGTATTTTTGGAAAAATAAAGAGGAGGATCAAATATGACGTATTCTGCTCGAAATAGATCATAATAAATTTCTGCAAACTTTTCAAAAATATTTTAAGAAAATGATTAAAAACATATTCTGGTAGCCATCAAAATTATGTGCAATGAAAGTTAATATAAGGGTAAAAAATATTGGCACTCTTAAGGAAATATTTAAGTGGTCAAAATTTACTGCTTCCAAAAACGGTCAATTTTTTGCACTAGTCAGAGACACACCAACGACAAATTGATGGCTCGTTTAATCTTGAAGATAAATATTCCTAGAATTTGGTGAACTTTTTATTTATTTATCTGGCAACAGCAGTCATTGACATAACATCATTATAGAACATGGAGTTGAAAACATCTGTCATTTTTTTATAATATACAAAATCTTTGACCTATAAAAGATATAATAAAAATAAACTTGAATATAAGGAACTAGGAAAGCTAAGCAAATTTCCGAACTGTTTCGCATTTCAAGGACAAATAAACAAGATTATTTTATAAAAGATATAAAAATATCGACTTGAATTTAAGGAACAAGGAAAGCTAAGCAAATTTTCGAACTGTATCGCATTTCAAGGACAAATAAACAAGATTATTTTTAATGGTTAAATGAAGCCTTTAGACAAAGAAAAGTGTGCCGTGACGACATCCACCCCCACCACCAAATATTTCCTGGTTTACCTTAAAACAGTTTGTCACTTCCTTTCAAAACAATCATATAATACGAGAAACAAACGATTCGCCAGCCAAAGTAAATGGAGTAAAAATCTGTTTACTATTCTAAATTTCAAGGAAGCATTGACTGTTTATTATGTCTTCTTAAATATTCTATTTTTCAGCAAAAACGTATCAAGCCATGTGGACATTCGGCATAGGGGGAAAAAGAAGTTTTGACAGTAAATCGAAAAATCGATATTTAAAGATGAGCTAAAAAACAAAATGAATATAGATGTTTTTAGAGGGTGTACGTTTCGCTTTTACTCCAAGAACGGTACAGAATTATTGTGGATTATCATATGTACATTATTATGGAGATAGATTCCAAGGTTATACAGATTATAGAAAAATAGATTATTGGGAAATCATCGCCAAAAATTGGATTCTCACCAGATTGTCTGCATCTGGACAAAAGCCGATCACAGCACCACCGGAACCAGGAAACTTCGCACACGATCCATGCTATTTTAAAATGAGAAGATAGCAAACATGAAGCCGGCAACGACAAAGTTTGACATACTGAGGGGATGAAGTTTGATCTTTCAAAAACCTGGCAGAAGTAAATTAAAAGTTAATGATATAATAGTTGGTCCAAAGCTTTGGAATGCGCTCCCTACCAACATTCGCCTAATTGTAGGCCATGACCCCTTCAAAACGCCAATTAAAACATATGTTCTTCACAAATAGTCTGCAATTTCACAATAAGATTGATATGGTCTAATTTTTTTGTCTTCTAGCTCATCTGTGCAAGTCTGTCGTGGGGCACTGATAGAAGCTGGACTTTATAAATGCTATTTATCTATCTATCTAGTTAGATATAATAGTATAATAGTCAAGTAAAACTTGATAATGATGAAATCAAAATAAAGGCTTCAAGCTTGTTTGTTGTCTGATACTAATGACAAGTATTCCATTTTATGCAGGAATAATTTTGTATTGAGTACAGAGTGTATCTATAGCGATGTGTAGAATGATACATGTCAATGGAAAAAAATCCCTAAAAAAATCAGTGGCCTCAACAGTCAAGGCAATCGGGTGGGGGGGGCAACTAGGGGGCAAGGGGCCAAAAATGTAACACTGATATAGGGGAGGGGTCTTATGGGAGGGACTTTCTCACCCCTTTAGGAATTTTCTACAAGTAAAAGTGACTTCGATGCAAAAAGGTGCTTTCATTTGACAATTTTTCACATCAATGCGTTGTATCGGAAGCTGTTTCTAATTCAAACTATTAGCTTGGTTCTATACATTTTGGATAAGAAGCAGAATTGATTGAGGGGCAACTGGGTGGGGGGGCAAGGGGAAATCTGGGGAGGGGAAAATTTCCCCCTCATGCCCCCCGTAGCGCCACCACTGCTCAAAATTGAGCTGCACGTTTTGTTCAAGACATATGAATGGAAACAACCTGTGCATTGCTTAGTGGGGAATGCGAAAGTGTCTATTCCTCCTTCAGTTATGTGCTCACAGCTAAGCAGGTCAAATTTCACAATAACACCTGGAAATGTCCTTACAGAGAGATCTTGACAAAATGTCTATCCATTGAACTGACAAGATTAATTATGCCATGTCAACTCACTAAGACCTTAGCAAAACAAACAAACTTATCAGCCCCAAATTTTATTTTTCCTGTTTCCTTATTTTCATTATAAATAGGAGTTTTCTTGTTAGATCAGTAACAATGGTCTACCCTTCAACCTTAACAAGGATGGCGACATTTCAAAATAGTTGACGTAATATGTTTTAATAACGGTGAAGGAAGCAAAACCAGTTTCTATTGTATCAATATCGCTGGGAGATGATGCAACTGTTAAGGAGAAGGAGTTTATATATTAATTTGTTTGTAGGAGTACGACTGGCTCCGTTAACTCATCTGGAATGGCCTTGGGGAGACTCCCAGTGAATGTGAATCCCCAAATACAACAGCAGAAATGGAGTAAACGATAGTCTTAAGAGTTATGAGAGGATAATAATATGGAACTATGATGTCGGCTGGTTAGATTATTTAAAGAGTAACCGGTAAATGGACATTGTCATCGTTTGAAGAAGGAACAGTAAAATGGAAAAATGGAAGAAAGGGTTGTGGTTTCAATGAGTAATTAGCTGACTCTGATATAATTAGCTGAATCCAATGTAATTAGCTGATTCTGATGTAATGAGCTGAAACTAATGTAATGAGCTAATCCTGATGTAATGAGCTACCTGTAAACCTGATGTAATTAGCTGAATCTCATGTAATTAGCTGAATCTGTCAGAAAAACAAATAACTGAATGTTTCACTTCTTGAGATATCTTGTTTACAAGGTTTCGAAACATTGCCTTCTGTTTAATTAAACTGAAACGACCAAAGAAATCTACTTAAAAAAAATAGACATTGGTTTCTCATTAATAGAACTCACCTTGCAGAACATGTGATAAATCAAAGTTTTCTTTCGAAATTTAAGAAAAACCCATGACGACTGAAAACTACGAATTTTCCAAAGGTTTAATTCCATCTCGCCAACATTTCCCTAGTTTTGAGCGGAGGTGTGCTTCCGAAAATCTTGCGACGAACGAACTAACACAGTAACAATGTTGAATAGTTAACATATTTTGCTATTTCTGCGTGTGAAGGAGACGCATAGCGTGTCAAAGACGTGTTTCTCATAATTTAGAGAATGAATATTATACAGAATCAAAACTGAGTCAAGATATTCCCCAGTCATACCTGTCTTGCTAAATTAACCATCTGAAGATTTTCAGCCCCTATGACATCATCACCGTACAGTTTTCTACGAAGATCAAAGTTATCGTCCATCAATTCTCTGAGTTTGTTATGGTCCTTAGTCTCCAAAGCCTGTCTGGAATTTGAAAAAAAGAAGTGATTATTAAAGCAGGTGGGTTGTTTGGGTTTGATAAGCTTCATTTGAGACGATTATTGAATAGTTTAATAGTATGACCTTTGACGACCTGATGTAACAACATGTTTGTGGCTGGGTAAAAACTTCAGCTGTTAATTGATACAACAACAAAATAGATTAAAGCTTGATATGTAAATTCATTTTCAACCGACCTATTCGGCCCTCATAACAAAGTACCAACTGAACAGTGATGAAAACACATCAGAATACTTTCAAAGTTCTTTCAAATCTTTTGTCTGCGATACTGAAAATGAAATATTTGACGAGAAGAGTTAACGACAGGGAGAATTTACAAACAATAGCAAGGTGAAAGAAAAGAAGGACAAAAGGTAGTTGCATTTCTGTTTTTGCTGTTTTATAGCAGAATTTTTGTTACAGTGATACAAACACAACGGAAAGATAGCTGTAGTTTTAACGTTTGGATTCTTACCTTGCCTGATCTGTGAGCTGTGCAAATGTTGCCATTGCCTCCATGACCTCAGAATCTCCTAACAACGAAAAATTAAAGAAAAAAGAAAGAAAGTTAATAAAGTACTTTGTACTACAGGGCGTACAAATAATCATAATTTTTTTACTTTCTGAATCTTGACATTTTCTTATGAATATTTTGATATTTGTGTTTGAATTTCTTTCCCAGATTCCATTTTCAAAGTGCCTTTCACATCGTTAAAGCAATTTAATGCTCACCATTCCGCCATCTCTCGCTTACATTGTTGTGTATTTTGCCCGAATCGCTGGGGTTACGGATGTAGGCGAGCCACATAGAGGGCAGCAGATCCATATCCAATGGTTGGTAGTCACCGTGGCCCTGTGCCTTAAAGATTTCTGTTGAAAAGTCCATATATACCAACCCCTCATAAACCTGAGTGGTAAAGATAGGAAGATATTTATGGGTTTCATATCCATGCATTGATCAAATATTATATTGAACTTAAACATTTAAGCAAAAACAGCAAAATTTTGTCTTTCATTCCAGGGACCAAAATTTGACTCTTTTTCCCCACCACATTCTGAAGTTTGTGGAATTAGCTTTTCATTAAATGCTGTAACTTCTAGAATTCTGTGCTGAAGGACAGCTAAACGTTTTCTGTATTGATAAACGTCTGTTATACCAAAAATATTAATGAATGGGGTAACTTGAAAGAAACACAGGAGACAACGTATTTAGTTCTTAATAGTTAGAATCTGTCTACCTGAATGTTTCTATTAACTCTCCATAATCTAATCATAATGTAATATAGCTCTAAGTTTACATAAGGTACAAACACTATATAATCGGCTACTTTATAGGTTGAATTTATTTCACAAACTTAACTCTCCATATGTGCATCAACCTTGGCTATTCTGCATATTATACTCAGCATACTGGTTATTCTACGCTACGGTCAAATCAACTATTTCCCGAAGTTGACCGATCAAGAAGATGTTCCGTTGAGCACATGCCAGTGGGTATGACAAAGGGAAGGATGGGTAGGTGAAGAGGGGGGGGAGGGGGGTGTTAGAAGTAGAGCGTAACATAATCCACAGAATGAGTTTCCTTAACTTCCAGTGAAAACTAACAAAAGAAAGACAGACATGAAAAAGAAAGAAAAAACACAATAAGTATTAAGTTATCCCACCTCTCTATTTGAAGAGGATCAGCTCACCTGTATAACTCGATCCTGAAGCCCGGCATTGATGAAGAGTTCTTCCATTTCTACGTCTAAGATAAACTGTGGTTGAAGAGGCTTCTTCATATCCTTGTAACAATAACAAAATACCACAGAACTGATTACAACATCAACTAAACATCATAAAGGCAGAATTTCTCTTTAAGTCCATTCCATGCTAATTTCTGGATTGTGTTTAGTGAAACTGGGTTATGATCCCTGTTTACACAGTATGCAAGGTACTGACTGGCGCCCTCAGTCAAGAAATGATTTTACAGGGATCACCAACTAAGGGCTTGATAGCTCAGTAGGTGGAGTGCAGGGCTTGTAACCATGAGGTCGTTGGTTAAATCCTGTTCTAGAAAATCCTTTCTTTGTGCTTTTAAAATCATTAATAAGTAAACAACAGACATCAAATACTAGAACACACTGACTAAATTTTGTAAATCTCTCGCAGAATATTAATTTTAAGATTTTTCGTGCTTACCAAATCTGTAATATCAAAGAAATGCATCAGACATTGCATAGTTGCCGTGACGATGGCACTACTTCCTGCTAAGCCCTGAGAAAATCAAGACGAAAAGATAAAGAATATCTGTAAAAATTACAGGTATGAAATTAAACTCCTCTCAGATCTCACTTCCTGCATTTCTAAATTATTTTAATTTCCCAACGTTCAGCTTAAAAGAGAGTTCAAAGATTAATTTTTTTTTTAAAAGATGAATTTATATGGTTTATTAATAACCTTAGAGGCCAAACATAATCTTATATCACTGTTGCATTATTATGTGGGCATGTTTACTAAACCTTACAAGAACTACTTCAAAATAAGTTTGCAGTAGATCAAGCTAAATGAAACCTCCAAAATAAACTCACCAAATGAAAATTTTACCCTTTGTATCACAAATTAATTTGAATAAACCCTCAGCATTTTCTTCGCTATGAACACATTTTCATGTGAGTATTAGTCACAAGGATAGATTCAAATTGCACAATTTATTTAAAAAAAAATTGACTTTCAGTTTTTCCTGAAATGAAAACTGTACCGTTCAAGTTTATGGCTGGCTACATCATTATGTTATTTTATTATGTAATAAAAAGTGTAAAAGTAAGTTGGCCTGACGTTTCCATCCTAGCAGGATCTTCTTCAGAGGCTAAATGACAAGTTACAGTAACAGAGGGGACAAAAACACGCACAGAATACAGACAGGTTAATGAGTATGGTGAACACAATGAGATAGATGTAAGGGGATTATAAGTAGAAAGCAACAGGAGAAGAGGAGAGGAAGGAGATAAACTGTGGAGGGACAAAGAGAGGATTAAAGGCACAGGGTAAGGAATAAACTGGAGAGGGACAAAGACAGAAAGGTGTGGAGAAAAAAGGAGGGGAAGAGAGCTGTGAGAAGATGAGTGAAAGGGGGGGGGGAGGGAGAAAGGGGAGAAGGAGTAGGGAACAGAGGAAAAGTTAGTCATGTCCTGTGTAATAAAAAGGAAAACTTGTTTGACATAAATCAAAGTGCTACTTTGAAGTAGGCACCTATGCTTGGCTACTTGTGAACCTTTCTACTCCTATATTCCTCAACAGGTTTTTCAAGAACCCAGTTATCAAGTTCTCTACTTCCCTTCGTGAAGTGGAAGCATAAAGCCTGACATATTTGGCCGTTTTAAGCCAGAGTGTGTCTTGACAACACTGTTCACAAAGTTTTTGACTGACAAAATTAATGGACACTGCATGTGATCTTAAACAAGTCCATTGTAAATATTCTTAAAGTTGGAAGAATAAAACATGGCTGTTTGCATTAGTTTGGTGAGATCGCTTTCAACTTATTTTCTTTATACATCTATTGCTATATGGACATATTTATGAACAATTACATCTTACATAATAATAAGTAATATTTATATAGCACATAATCAGCAAAGCCGCTCAAAGCGCTTTACAAATGTAAAACCAAAATAAATCACATCTACAGTATGTCTCAATATGTCATCCACTGTCTCAATGCAACAACTACTGTATCTCCATAGCAACTCACATTGCTGAGTACATTATTGTAGTAGTGTAAAAGATTCTTTTACTTTCAGTATGCAATAACATGCAAATTAACTATTCAGTGGCATACACAGCTTGGTCGTTATGATTAAGCAATCACATGTTTCTTTGTTTGATGCTAGACATTATCTTTGATTTGTATAAAAGCAGGGAGTCATTATGTTTAAAGAGGTCTTTCCCTGTATAGGTCTTGGGTTATACCGGACTCTCGCTTTGGTTCTTACGTTACTTTCAATATCAGTTAGAAAATAAAGAGGTCCATATGAGTCAATTGAAACTATATTGAGGTGTTTTTATATTTCTGGTCTTTGGTGTTACAGTAAATTAAAGACAAATGGAGGTTACATTATGGTAAAAAAATCACATCAAATTAGGGTGTTCTACTAAAGTAATCCAAAATGCAACGCAAGACTGTTCAATGGTTGAACAGCAAACTCTTTAAAACAAACTTAAAATTATTAGAACCAAGAGATTATAAACTCACCACTTGTCTAGGAATGTTTGTGTCATACTTCAGAGTAAAGTTCCTCTTCGGCAGCGCGATTCTGTACGGAACACAAATCGAAACGAAATGGAAAGGATTGCATGCTGAATATAGAGGGCTCACAGATAAAACAAGAAATGTAATTTACTTGATGATACATGTCGTTATAGTACAGATTAGCGATGAGGAGGATTAGCTGTTAAGCCTTAAGTAACAAGCATGTACAACTGGGGTTCTTGACAGGTGGAAAAGCATGATTAACAACAATCTCTGCTAATTTATACAATCATAAAACAAAGTCCAGTTTATTGTAGGAGCATCAAAACTCTTTCTCTAATTCAGCTCTGTGGTATGTAGTCTATCCTCTCGTTATTATTGCTAATCTTCTTCATTTTTGAGGTACACTAGTGCTGATAATCGATTAAACTAGAGCCTAGCCTAGAACGTCCTTCTACAGAAAACTCTTGCATACTAATCATCACACCGCTACATGGTGTTACATCTATTCTGGTCATCTGTTGAAAATTGACATTGAAGAGGGGCTTTTCAGTCATTTCTTACCCTTGCTCGGAGCAGTACTGGTAGAATTTTTTACAGGTTGCCTGAAGCAATCTCAGCCCTCCGAAATATCCTTCTTTACGGCTGATGACGTGAAGGTCCCCCAGACTACCGAATTCCGTGGGGTCGTTCAGAGGGTGCGGCACCAGGACCTAAAGAGGGGGAACGGGGGGACAAGAATAAACTCTTGGTTAAAAGTAGTAATTGTCTTCAAAAGTCAAACAATTTCCAACATCTGAAGGTTAGGTTGCATCCTTCCAAATTATGATTCCTTTTGGTAAAGTGTAAGATTATGGGTTGTTCTAAGGGGTGGGGGGAGGGGGGGGTTGTAGGGGTAGAGGGCAGTTGAAATCTTTTGCAGGCCAAACTCAGCCCCCACGGTCTTCCCACCAGAGACTCTTGCTTTAAATAATGTGGTGTCTACAAACATAGTTATCCAAAATGTGTAAATAGGTTCAAGAATTTCTTTCATATTATTTTTTCAATTTAACAATAAAATTTAATAAAATTAACAAAACCTATACCAAGTCTCTGCTTTCAACAATGGTGGCCTCCGACCAGAAGTTTCTGATAGAGAGAGATATTGTCTTCCCGTTAAACCCGTCAGATGGATTGCCGATTAATCCGATTCTGAAGAGAAAGAGAATGTTCCAGCATCAAAGAGGATTGAACTTAGAACTGGAAATGCCAAGAGTGTTTCTGTCAGTGAAACACAAAATGGCTCCAATACAACTAGCCAAGGATGAAACATGGCAGCCACTTTACAAACAGCAGAGCAGTAGTGTTTTTTAACTATCCTTCCCAGCAAAGAATTTCTTTTGCAATTTAATATTTTTGCAATATGCTCATTCTTAACAAAAAGACAAGAATTTACAACACAAAGGTACCTTTATATACTTATGTGATAGTATACATACTACCTACCACTATTCAAAAGATGCTGACAGGTTGGCAATGTTACATATCATTCATTGTCTGGTTATAAAGGAGCATACATTTGGAATGGAGACCATTTCATGAAAGTAAAGAATTGTAATGAAACTTTTTTTTTGGCAATTCAGGATCATTGCAATGTGTGAAGTGTACATTTCAATAGTTATCCTGTTTTATTTGGTAAGATCTTCATATTTAAGGTTTTGGATCAACGGTGAAAATTTCTTTCCCTAGCAACAGCAGAGGGAATGACATCATCCCTACAGAAGATCTGAATGGATACTGCATTTTTTTTTTGTAGCTTATAAACATATTTTAATCAAGACAGGAAATATTACATTAATAGTCTATTTCAATATGTGCACCTTCTGGAAGCAATTACCCATACTACACATCAATAACAGGATATAGAGATGGTATACATTATTCTCATCTTTCAAGCAACCCTCCGATAGCATCATTTTATCCTTTTTAATATCCTGAAGTTTTTGTAAAAATTTATAGTGCCCCCTTCAATAGATGGATTTAATTTGAAAAAGAACTTAAGTTAATACCTAGCATAGGCCTTGGCAGTGTAGGGCTGTTGCGTCCTCTGGTTGGACTTCTTATCCGAAAAATACGACAACCATTTCTCGTAATCTGCAAGAGACTGGTAATAAAAAACGAAAGAGATATTCCTTGCCCTATTTGTGAATATAATAAAGCGGTCGGACTTAATGCATATATAGGGAAATGAGATCTCAAAGGTCTTGCGATGAGCGCTGATAAACAGCAATATTACGGCGATTACAAAATGTTTTTTTTAAATACAAACTTACAACTTGACCAATGAGTTGAAAGCCTGTTGGTAGCTTCATGCCGTAAACGGGGATGTTGGAGTCATTCACCAGGTATTGCTGTAAAATAAAACAACTGCTCATCAATAGATAAATTAATAAAGCTGACACACTGACAGGTAACAATTGGTTGAAACGGCAGGGTGGTCGAAAGGAGGGTCGGGCCAGGCCGCCCCTGAAAAACAGCGAAGCTAAGGCACTGAGCATTTCTGCCCTATATATTGTGTATAACATTCACAAAGTATAGGCAGTGATACTACACTAGTATTAGTAACAGTAGGTCATACGATAAACGTAATTGGTGTTCGATCGGGGCGCAAGCTTTTTTTACGTGACGCAACTTTTTCGTGGGCATGCGTCCGTTGGACACAAACTTTTGTTCTCTAATAACATTACTGAGATAGGTGAACACACAAATGGATAGCTACTGGAAAAACATGAAAATATCCAAGAACCCATATTTTTTATTTTCTGTACAATTAAGAGAAAGATATAAGAACTTCCAACGGGAAAATGAAACTGTTTTCATGAATTCCATATAAGTACTGTTCACATTATATACCAGCAACGAATCACTTCAAGTTTGCTCGTAAATGGTACGGGGTAACACAAAATGTTTTTCTGTACCAAATTGTTGCATTGTTTTTATTATTCCATAAGGGCCTAGAGCTGTTGACCACTGGGCAATGTACTCATTCAACCACATCTTGAGTATTAAGTACTGTGCCATAGTTATCCTGTCCACATCAGAGTGATATAACAGGATAATATATCACATAGTTTCAAAAGTTCATTTGGTGACAAAACAGATGACACACCATATGCTCTACACAGTGACTTTGTTATTAAATAAACAGTGATAAAATAGTAAATAGCATAAGTTTCTGTGGTGATAAAACAGATATAACACACCGTAAGCTTTCCAAAGAAGCTTTGGTGGGAAAACAGCAATGAAAAAGCAAATTGCTTCAAAGCCTTTTTGGAGATAAAGCAGGGATCACATACCCGATAATTTCCAAACACCATATGCTCTTCAAACTAACTTTCTTATAAACAGCCATAAAACAGCCAATGGTTGTTTAAGTTTCTTTGTAGATGAAGTGGGGATTACCCTATCAAATAATTTCCAAACACCATATGCTCTTCAAACTAACATTCTTATAAACAGCCATAAAACAGCCAATGGTTGTTTAAGTTTCTTTGTAGATGAAGTGGGGATTACCCTATCAAATAATTTCCAAACACCATATGCTCTTCAAACTAACATTCTTATAAACAGCCATAAAACAGCCAATGGTTGTTTAAGTTTCTTTGTAGATGAAGTGGGGATTACCCTATCAAATAATTTCCAAACACCATATGCTCTTCAAACTAACTTTCTTATAAACAGCCATAAAACAGCCAATGGTTGTTCAAGTTTCTTTGTAGATGAAGCGGGGATAACCCTACCATATACTTTCCAAAGCACCTCTGATCTACTTCAAGATGGTCTGACAGATACTGAGATACGGTGTTGAGGGTTTGCTTCTGGAAGCAGTAGAAGACCACACTGGCAAGACGTGATTTTGTATCGCCTTCTCGAGGCTTCTCATAAAATTTTGTTATCCTAGAAGAAAATGAAAAAAATTGAAGGTACATCACAAATTATGTTGAAACATGTTCCATATTCTAGAAAAGAAAAGAAAAAAGAAGAAACAAGAAAAAAAATAAAGCAAATCTTAATGTTTCCCCCTATAAATCTTGGGTTGGGAAGAGGTGTGTGTGCGTGCGTTTGTTTTGTATTCTGACCGAGGACTTGAACAAAAGAATTCCAGGTCCTCGGTTGTGATTTCTAAAGAATCACCACGTCCTCGGAAGAATTCTATTGTATGGGGTATTGTTAAGGTTAGGGTACGTGGATTTGAACAATGGAAAATACAATGGGGTCCTTGGTCTAAATGTAATACAAACATGTATGTGTGTGTGTGTGGGGGGGGGGATGAGTGTGTTTGACTGTAAAATCAAACATAAAAGCAAACAGTGTGATTTAACAATCTCTGTCACAATTGAAATAGGGTTACAGAGTTGACAGAGCTGGTCATCGAGAATTTTCTTCTAACGTCGATTACGGATATTTTAGACATTTTTCGACCAATTATAGCCACTGATGGAAACATGTTCACTGGCACTGGACGGCAGAAATGCATCACGTTAAGATTAAAGATAGTTTGATATCATAGTGATTGATAATAACCAACTTTGAAAGTACCTCAGTGGTTTGAATTATGTTCAATCTAGTGCAGTGTTAATGATGTCTTAAACAATGTTGTTTTCTTTTTCTATTTGAAAAATCATATCGATTGACGGAAGTATAATAAAGTGCCCTGTCTTTGGCTCTTTCCTTATATCTTGTAATACAGTTCCTTCACACAACCCAGTAATGGGACTCTTCAAAGCTAAACCGACATTACATTGTTTGTTCCAATAATTCATTACATTTTATGGAAAGTAACTTCATAGTTTATACCAGAAGACCAAAAAAGAATGCAATTTAAAATGTTCCCAATGCATAAAAATGTTTGGTTTGCTTAACATTCACTTCACAGAAGTTACAAGAGGTGTTGAAAATGCTCAAACCTATTGGTATTGGGACAAACTTCAAACTTTACTTCACATAAGTTATGTGATGTTGAATATGCTCTAACCTATTGGTAGTGGGACAAACCTAAATTGGTAGTGGGACAAACTTCAAACTTTACTTCACATAAGTTACAAGTGATGTTGAATATGCTCTAACCTATTGGTAGTGGGACAAACCTATTGGTAGTGGGACAAACTTCAAACTTGACTTCACATAAGTTACAAGTGGTGTTGAATATGCTCAAACCTATTGGTAGTGGGACAAACTTCAAACTTGACTTCACATAAGTTACAAGTGGTGTTGAAAATGCTCAAACCTATTGGTAGTGTGACAAACTTCAACTATTCCTCTGGTGGTCGACGACTCCGTCTCTTCCATCTCATAATAAATAGCGAGCTCTCCTGGCTGTTGTCAAGAAAGGAAAATATACTCAAAGAGTTTGAAACATCAAACTGAATATATCAGGAATTATTTTCCATGATTTATGCTCAAATGTGACACTGTATAGGATAGTACATGTGTGACACCTACAAAGTAGTGGTATAAAATATTTTGTAGTACATGCATGAGACATCTCAATGGTTGTAGCATGACAGCACATGCATGTGACAGTAGTGATTCTGGCATGAGAGTACATTCATGTCACATTGCATGGTGACATAAGACAGTACATGCAACATCACAGTACATGCATGAGACATCTCAATGGTTGTAGCATGACAGTACAAGTATGTGACAGTACAAGTATGTCACAGTACATTCATGTCACAGTGCATGGTTGCTTTAGACAGTACATGCATTTGAGTTTTCCATGATTGTAGTGTGACACTAGAAACATGTGTAAAAGTAAGTTGGCCTGACGTTTCGATCCTAGCAGGATCTTCTTCAAAGGCTAAAAGTAGCAACATGTGACAGTACTAGCATGTGACAGTACATGGTTGTACTTGCTTGTAATGTGACTTTGTTGAGCTGGCAGGTGACATTACGTGGTTTTAACCCACATTGTCCTTGTACGTCACACCTGTGTCACAGCTGACTGAGTTGCTACCACCTGTACAAATACTGTCAGTTTCATTAGGGATGGTTCTTACGTAAGCTGTCACAGATCTTTTGAAGGAAGTGTCACCTGGGGGTCATATGCAACAATGCAGTTATAGTAATTCCATATGTGAGTGTGTCTTGTGAAGAGTGCACATAGGATGGTATCAAGTTTATGTATGATTTAGATGCTACAAACTGCCAAACAGATGCGGTAGAACATGCAGTCCTCCCCCCCACCTTCTCCCCCTATCCCATCCTTTACCTTTTTCCTGAAGTAGTGGACCACCTGTAGGACATCAAATTTATGATCCTGGAAGAGCATGTCCCCAGCAACCAATAAAACATCATCCTCGATCTTTTTATTTCTGAGAACCAGGTCAAAGTCACCAACAGATCCGAGTCTATGATAAAAAGAAAAAAAGAAAAGAATGGAATAGAAAAGAAAGGATACTACCAAATGCACTGGACACTGCCTGTCAGGCCAAATCCACATTCTGACTAAATACCAGCGGATTTTGCCGTTTGTCAGTAGAAAAACAAAACACACAGCACATGGCTTCTTTGGCCAGTAGACAATTAAGAACATGCTTGCATTATTTCTGTACACCTAACGTAAGCCCCCTGTTACTGCTTATTATCAGCAAATGTTATTGGGCTGCTCTCAAAAAGCCTTTACAATAGCTGACGTAATTATGATTATTATTATGACTATACTGTAATATAGGAAAATGATGCTAGTGGGAGCTTCATTTCAGTCAGTAGATTATCTTAATTTAGTTTTTAGAAGCAATTTTTATTTTTATTTTTAAAGTGGCTGAAATGGTGAAAATCTAGGCCTTACTATTATTGTTATTATAATTGTTGTTGTCATTATTATTATTGTTGTTATTATTATTGCACATACATTCTCATTGCTCTTATATTTACCTGCCACTGTAAGTTGTAGTACCATCGTTGATTATGTTTTCCACTGGAAAGTCGTTTGCAGTTGCCCATCGTTCAAAATACTTGTACCTAAATTAAACCAAAAGGATAATACAAATAATACCAAGGAGATGCATAATACATGTAAAAATAAAGTATAATCATGGGTCTTTGAAAAAAAAAAATTCAATATTATTTAGACAGGATGAATCCAAGAGAAATAATCCAGAGTGCATAACTTTTCAATGACTTTAAAATATTTATTTGATCTCCTTTAATGCACAAACTGGGCTTTCATATGAAAAACTACAAAATGAAATGTTCTCAGCTCTGCCAAAATTCCCAAACTGGCTAAAAAGAACCAAATTTCAAGACTTCATTGACTGCAACCACAGGAAGATTGTCTCCTCACAGGGGCAGAAGACTGCTAAATTTGACACATCACAATATCTGGAATTAATTTAAGTAGTCAGAATATACCGAAAAGAATTTTAAAAAGTCCTATTAACAATGTTTTTTGCGTGGTAATATTTTAAGGCAACAAAGATGACCTTACATTTAGTTAAACATTAAATTTTACTTGATAATACTTTGTACTTACTTGTCAGCATTTGTTACCAGGTAGACCTCATTAAACACTTGTCGTCTGTAAGACAGTAACAAAAAATGAACAATGAAATTCATATATATAATAATAACTCAAGATTAAACACAGGAAATGCCATCATAATTCAAACTCTTTCTGCAGTTTCAAGACAATTGTCTCAAAATAGTTTCCCAAGGAAAGGATCTATAGGAGCCTCTGGGTCATGAGATGTGACAGGAAAGATTATAAAAATAAGAATTTAGTATCCTATATTTAGGTTTTAGAGTTTTCATAGTAGTCAACAGTTAGATAATTATAACACAAAGCCTGCTGTAGAGTTGTAGGAAGTTATGTTTAGTACTAACAATAACCTGTATTTTGAACTTACATTTATTTGGAGACAAAATATAAACAAATGGATCTTAATATTAATACAAATTGGAGGACCAGTTATAACAATATATAATGTGTGTAATTTTGATACAAATGACAAAGTTCATACGTATTTACGGCTGCCCACCAAAAGTCAAGCAACTTCTTGCCACCAACACCTGGTAAGAGAGCTTTTGGTACTCCTTCCAGATTAGAATACCTTCCAGAGGCTTCATTCTATCACAAGTGGAGAGAAATGGAAAATGGAAAATAAGTTAAAGGTTAAGTTTACAGAAGATGTGTCAGTACTAACTTGAAGCATATGACAGTTGAACATGAGTTGCTTAGTATTTGCTTTTCACAGAGATGTGCTGAACAGTCATTTAATCTTCCAGTGTTAGTAAATAAGAAAAGCTGACATTACTTGCACTGGGCCTAGCCTATCTGGGTAAGGGAAGACCTAGTAGCCTAGGTCTACTGAATAATGCTATCAAGCACATGATATTGTACCTATTGCAACCCCTGTCCACCTAAATTTCCTTCATGTATAGTATTATGTGGCATTGTGGGTATTCGCATGGCATCTGGGCAAATAACAATGTATACCACATAGCGACACTCTATGTCGGGCAGTTAACCAATCAGAGTGCAGAGCTTATAAGGTGCAGATTAACACAATTTCCACTCTCCTTCCAAGCAGTTAGGGTTCAACGCGATTGTTATTCACTTTAAATTTTTGAAACTGTAGGGTGACTAATGAAGTTTCACAATGTTCTATCCAACACAACACTTGGCATCTTTTGGGACAATATTAGATGAACCACATTTCAAACATTACAGTGATGAGAATTCACTCACGTAAGTTTAGGTGCCATTTCAATAACCGCCTCTGTCCACTAGCTCTAGTCTTATAATCTGCATGTGAAAATAACAAATTAATGATTCTATCTGTAGAACTTGAAGTTTTATGAACATGTGGCTTTCAACATACAGTTCTATTTTTGTTCATGTTATTCCGTCAGCAGAGGGGCGAACATCATTGGCAGGGCACCATATCTGCTGGGTGAATATTATGTTGCACTTCCTTATTCCCCAGGCAGCCGGAGGATAGAGCAAGGTTGGTCCTTATTGTTATTCATGCTACAGATACAGGGAATAGGACGATGCCTTTCCTTATTCATCCTGCCAGATGTGCCAATCATGCCAATAAGCAACTTTTGGCTTGGTCTGATATATATTCAAAATCTAGGCTCCTAAGCCTAAGTGTGCCTAATGCCTACCTTAGTGGCTGAGTAACATACTGCTGAGCACTACAAGGCCTAGCCCAAGGTCACTTGTAACATCAGGTTAAACCTACCAGTATATATAATACTAGGGGGGCCTAAGTATTATATACTGGTAGGTATAGCCTAATAATACAAGTGCCTGATGTGGCCTAGCCTAGGTACTGTAAATTGAGAATTATGTATAGGCTACTCCTAGTCCTATAGATGCCTAGGTCTAACTCTTCTTAGCTTAATAATTAGTTTACCAACCTTTATTTCACATTCTAAGTGTTTTCCGTGGCCTGCTACAAGTATGACACATATCATATTCCTGCTAAGTTGATGTGGACGTGAAACGTTTCAGTTGGTACACTACGTCGTTCCCGTTTCATTTATATTTTCAAATTTCGGTAGCAATATTAATGTGTCACACCCTTGCACATGTCTTTATGTCTTATGTGACTATTTTCAACGATGTACGTCCTTCCCAAAATAAGGTTCCACTTTAGTAACGCTTTATGACGCATATTGTAGCTATTGGGTTAGTGAATAAGTCATTATGAAACGAATTGTGTAGGACTTTAAACCCAAGATGGACTTTCTATCAATAATTAGTGCATATAAGATGTTAAAGTGAAAATAAAAATTGAAAATATTGATATAAACACAAATATTTGTATTTTTCGGGCCCAACTAACCACAAAGAAATGTAATTCAACGTTGTCTATTTATGTTACATAGTGGAAGCGTATGTTTCTGTTGACCTTGGAGACTAGCTTCCCTCGACTGTTTGGTCAGTTCAACTGTACATTTTCAGCCAGCGTAAAAGTATCATTCTTGATAGCAGAGATGGATGATAACCACGAGAAAGAAGACATGGAAGAGTTTCTTCGTAAAGTAGATCGACTAGGTATGAATAGGCAAAAATTACTTTTCAAATCGTTTTGAGTTTTCTTAGGAAGTACCAGCGAAGGCATATCGCATAGTGCATTAGCGAACGAACCGAATCCGCGAAATGTAAACAACGCGCGGTATATTACTGGGCAAACCTTGAAATAGTTTACCGAAAACTGATTGCTGGAATAAACTTAAAATTTTTATTTTGATACTTTATAATGTTCTGTTATTTCTGATTTCTGTTTCTGTTAAAAACTTGTTTAAAACCCCTCTCGGGAATCACAACGAGGATGTTGGTACGCAGCGCAGCAAGGATTGCTTATTCCAGTCTTCAGTTCTATAGTCCTAGGATAGAAACTATACTGAAAAGCACAATGATTATGTGGAATTTGAGTATAACGGCCACGTCTCCCTGGTTTCAAAAAGGGATTACTCTCGTTTGGGACTGCAACTAGGCCATGATTAATTTGATAAAAAAGCATGAGTGTGGCCCTTTACCTTCTTTAATGAGGGGTTCCCATTTCAAAGTCTTCAAGATCTCAGTGGCGCTGGATTGCCTACGGAAATCATGAGTTACAAAACGATACGTTTTTTGGTTGTCAGAAGAGCACAAGTTACTTTTCAGGAATGTGAGGATTTTACCCTTCTTGGCTAACTTTAAAGAAATCAAAGATGCCTTTTCTCAAATTATGCATAGGCATAGGTCTAATCATATTTCAAAATTTCTTATAACTTACCATCAAGGTCAACAGGTCACTAGAATTTAATCCTGGTATACCCAATGTTTATTCTCCATATTTAAACAGAAGCAATTGTGAATGGAAAAGAGAGTGAAGAGGATCTGAAGGAGAAAGAGGGAGTTAACAGAACAGTAATAAACAAAGATGCCTTTAAAAATGAGCCCACATCAGCCTCTGTGAGTATCTCAGTAAAATTGGCAAGAAATAATTGCCATAATGTTCTATTTTGTACAAAGAATGCCATATTTAATAGACCTTCTTCCTACTTGTCCACATCAATCTCGAAGTCTGTTGGCAAACATTACAGTATTTTGTGAGAAATGAGCAGAAAGTTTGAAGACACAATACACATTTATTCAGCCACTTTCTGTCCACTTTCACTACAGTACAGTATCTTTAGGACTTCAAAATACTATGATCCCATGTTAAGTTTTCTAGAATACAAGATAAATTTAAAAGTAATGTTGGTTTCAAAGTCTGGCATAATCAGTCTTACATATTTTTTTTTTTCTTAGGGAGTGAAAACAGTCACAAATCAAGGTTAGTGTTCCACTTATATGATAATTTATGTTGATAACTCATTATTCATGCATTTTGATGGCCTTACAACATTTGCATAGCAGATGAACCTAGCTTAGCCTATTTTACATGTAAAAGGAATGAGGCAGCTAAGTTTTTCTTTCGCTAAATATGTGATATGTTTAATTTCCTTCCTAGGATATTTCCTACTGAAATCCTGTATTTCCTCCATATTTCCAAATGTTGCCAAATTCAGGTACTTTATGAGTTAATTTAGATTTTTACAGTTTTAGTTTTAATGGGGAAAATTAAGAAGTCGATTGTCTGCAAATTTTGCTTGATCATATCTGCTTCTTTCTTATATACAGTAGCTAATTTTGTTATGATATGTTTAAGTAGATCAAAAGAGCCAATGCTGGAACCCTAATTTAGTACTTCTCTAACCATAGGTGTAAATTTTTCATTGTTCTAAAACTGATGACAACATCAAACTATGATTGTTTTGCAACATTTGACTTTGACCTTGATCCACACTTTTTTTTCTCTTCAGAGGGCTTTCTGAAGAGTATAGAGGCCGATGCAGCAGAAAGAGCTGCGAGGAGGAAGACCAAGACTAAAATGGCGACCAAACTGAAAGAGGAAGGTAACGTGGCTTTTAAAGAGGGCGACTACGAAACCGCTGTAAGGCTGTATTCCGAGGGACTGACGCATCTGAAGGACATGTTGGTACTTTATACAAACCGTGCACAGGTAAGAGAAACAGGTTGTAGATTGCCTCAACCCTCCTCTGCTGAAAGGGGACAAAATGATAGGATCCATTTTGTGGTAAATTTATCTATTCCTACTTGCTTCTTCTCCTCATCTTTTTACTCCTACAGTCCTCATTTTGTTTCATTTTCAAACATATAGCCTAGTAGTCAAAGTAGAGATAATGATGTGACTTAGCTTTGAGAATCCTGCTAAGAAACAAACAGTTCTGCCAAGAAGCAAAAGCAGTACAATAGAACCATTCTACAATGGCAGAAATGTCGAATCAGTCACAAAGTTAAAATTATTTTTAAAATTTTTAAAGTTAAAATTTTTAAAGTTAAAATTAAAGAAACTTCAGCCAGAATGTAACATTATTCTACTATATCATTAATTTTTGTTGGACCACAAAAAGTTCACAAACAGGGTATGGCTTATTTCCTAACTATAAGTGAAAAGCAGTTTTGGTTTTTGTTTTCTGAATTCTTTTCAAGTAATACAGAAAAACTGTTGTTTAATTTGAGAATCATAAATGTATTAAACCCCAATTCAGCTTTCAAGCTTGATTTGAGAGCCAACAGTGTTCCAAAACTGCAGTTTGAGCCGTTCTTGTTTTGCATTTGTATGTGGTTTTAGTGATATATTTATTAAACAATGTTATTGTTGACAAATATTTCTGTTTCTACAGTTTAAACTGGATAGTTCTGCAAAGGGGAGGAGATGAAAGGTAGTGTCGGGATGTACACTAGTGATGTATAAACTTAACACTGATACACAGAAACATCTCTTCTTTTTTCTTCTTTCTTGGTGAAGGCATATCTACATCTACAGAAGTATACAGAAGCCATCGCTGACTGTGAGACTGCTTTATTATTAGATCCAACCTTCACGAAAGCTTTTGTCCATAAGGGGAGGGCTCTTGTGGCACAGAAACAATATGACCAAGCCATCCTCATATTCTCTGAAATCATTAAACACAATCCAAAGCAAGAAAAAATAGCAAAAGGTAAGAAAAGACATGATTATAACTTACAAGGGATAGATTGTTAATTTAATTATTACTGTCCTTTTTTTTTTTCTCTCGCACAAGCCAATATTGATTATCGTTCATAATGTACTAAGTATGGAAGAGAGTTTAATTGGGCTAGTGTATGTATTCTACAACTGAATACAAGTAAGTACTTCTACAACTGAAGAAAAGTAATTACTTCTACAACTGAATACAAGTAAGTACTTCTACAACTGAATACTAAGTACTTCTACAACTGAATACAATTAAGTACTTCATTCAAGCTTCAGGGAGGATTAACAGATTACAGGGCCACTTTATCCTTCACTTTATCTCTTAAGGATATCTTACTTTTCTTGTCTTTGCTTGGCAATTTTTTATCCTTTTCAGACCATCAATGTAACACAAAGAGAGCATAAAAGGGCCTGTACACATCATTATTAGGCAGCTAACCCTGATTACATCATACTTACAGGGTGTTAAAGCAGCCTGCTGTTGCTAGGCAACAGTGAAAGTGAAAAGTGTTTTACTCTCTGGAAAGTTAAGGATTTCAAAAAGTTGTTTGTGAGTAAGAGACAGCTAAGTTACTCTTCAGTTTACCTGACTCCCAATCTCTTTCCTGGTTGACCCATCTTGTGATTTCTCTCGGTCAGTTGTGACCGATAAATCCTAAGACCTTATAATCACCGAATATACTACACAATGCTCATTTAACTGATTTGATTGTAAACAACAAAATATACACAAATTTAGCAAATCGTGGTTCACGATTCCAGAGATCACTTTTAAATTGTATGCTCTCTTACATTATTTACTCACACTACAGATTATATCCGTCAAGCTCAACAAGCCAAAGATACAAACACCGCAGAGAGTAAAGCTCAGAAGTTATTCCTGGAAGGAGATGATCATGCCAATAACATGGTAGATGTTCTGGAGAAGATAAGAACGGAGGGAAAGCCCACCGTATACTATAGCGGAGGCTTGGCAGTGCTGGCGGACATGTTGAAAGATGGTTAGTAGAATGCAGGCGCGTAGCCAAGGGGGGGGGGGCGATGGCCCCGCCCCCTTGAGCATATTTTTTGTGTGTTTTTTATGATATCGCTAGTAATTTCAAGCTTAGATGCAACTTACAAGGCCTGGGAAGTGCCTTTTCCAGCGATCTGGGAGGCATTTTCAGCCAAAATGTTCTTGTGCACGTAGCGCCAACTCGTGGTGGCGCTACGCGTAGATAGTTTTCAATGCAGAATCTACAGCTCTGATAGTTTGCCTACAGGTTCGCCCCTCCCTTGGCAAATTCCTGGCTATGCGTCTGGCAGAATGATGTTAAAGAAATCTCATTGAGATCTCAAAAACATTCATTTAATTTAGTCTTTCTTTTGACTATGTTTTTTTTAATATATTTTTGTTTTTAATTAAGAACTAGCTTTCTATATATCTGACGTACAGTGCGTTGCGATATTTCTTTCAGCAAAGCCCTTTATAAGTATATTTTCTTATTATTAATACAAGTCTTTCAGAGTTGGTCCCTGATATCATATTTGCAATCTCACTTTAATATTCATTCATTCATAGAAATCATTCAGGCTGGTATTATGGTTTAAAGACCGTTATGAGATTCATTGTTGTCATAATGCATTTATAAGGATTTCCTAGGTGTTATTGTCATTGGAACAAACAATGTGGAACAATTTCAAGAAACCTAGACATGTTTCAAATAAATTAATCAAATTAAAGCCATTTTCTTATCAAACCTTGTGGCTCTCTTTGAGAGAGAGATATTACTGATTTTGATACAACCTGTTGTGTTTCACATTTCATTCTCAGATGTTTCTCGAACTTTATTCAGGACCAACAAAGGCCTGGATATCTTCACAGAGAATAGGACAGTCTCTGGGTGAGTAAAGGACTTGCAGTGAGTTTTTACTCCGTCTGATATGCTAGCATAGAGAATAGGACAGTCTCTGGGTGAGTAAATGAGTTGTGGTGAGTTTTAGTCGTTCTGATATGCTAGCATAGAGAATAGGGCAGTCTCTGGGTGAGTAAATGAGTTGCGGTGAGTTTTACTCGTTCTGATATGCTAGCTTAGAGAATAGGACAGTCTCTGGGTGAGTAAATGAGTTGTGGTGAGTTTTTACTCCGTCTGATATTCTAGCATAGAGAATAGGACTGTCTCTGGGTGAGTGAATGAGTTGCGGTGAGTTTTACTCGTTCTGATATGCTAGCTTAGAGAATAGGACAGTCTCTGGGTGAGTAAATGAGTTGTGAGTTTTTAGCTGGTATGATGTGTTAGCATAGAGAATAGGACAGTGTCTCTGGGTCAGTAAATGACTTGTAGGGAGTTTTTACTGTCATCTTGTGATCTTGAGATTAGAATTGAGAAAGCTTTATTAGAAGAGTCAGTACATTAACCTGGATTTTATCTTAAAGGAACATACTCAAGTTCACTTTAAATGTTTAGTAAATGTTCTTAATTTTCACAGAGCAATAACCAAGATTATTAAGGGGTCAAAGGGCGTTGTCGAGTTAGAACTGGTGATGTCATCAGTTGATCTCATGGATCGCTGTATCTTAGAGAATGGTAAGTTTAATTTCTACAACTGGTAAAGGTTTCCTTCCCTACCAGATTAGCTCAGTTGTGTTGTCAACTTAATGTGCTTGTCATGCACTTCAACAAGACTGTTTTTATTCTTTTTAAAATTTTAATTTCCCAGCTGGTAGGAATGTTTTTGTGTGTAACATCCTGTAACTATAGGCTTATATTAAGCCTACACATACATTGGCATTATGTTTGGATAAGTTTCTATGCATTGTATATATTTTGTGGAGATTGAAAATTGAAATGGAATGTAGCTCCTTGGGGGTTTCATTTTGACTAAACTAACATAACCATAATTATTCCACCAAGCAAATTTAAGGTTTTCACCTCGTAGTAGCACTGTGACATAACAAACTGACAATATTGCTGTCCCTGGACATTAAATCACTGATGTTCCCTCAGAAGACTTTTAGTTGGTTATTTCGGAGAGTTGCTCATCACACAGACATCTCAGGAAATCATTTATCCAGTATCACATCGCAATAATGCTATGCAAAATGCTCAAATTGCTATACAATTGCCAAAAATGTGTAGCAATTTTTTTCTAACACAGGAACCATATTATCTTATAAGTTACACACTTCGCAGCCTTCAAACCAACTACACAAAATTTGGATGCTAAATTATTCTCTGCAACTATGCTAAAGATGTTGGTTGGGTTTACTTCTCTGATAAGCACCAACGACCACTGGAAGCAAAACTTAAAATCACTGGTTGGTATAATGGATTTCACAATATAACTACAGCACTTGTAATGTTTAATGTCATGGTAAGAAGCTAAGCCCATACCTTATTAGGAGACAGAATTCAGTCATTAAATATTCATTCCTTTTCTTCTCTGTTATTCCATCAGATGAAAATCTTAGATATTTATTAAAGTTTCCTGGCATTCCTGAAATAATTTATGGACTCTTGGGTTGTTCATCTGAGAGCACTGCCAACAAATGTGTGACGCTCCTTCTAAAAATATCATACCGTCCTTCAGGACTCACTGAAACGTTATCTAACTTGGATATGCAGAGGTAGGTCTGTTTGTTAGTATGTCTGTGTGTTTGTTGGTTGCTTTGTTCAATCATTGCTGTGTGCATTTTTTGACTCATGCATTAGTCTTGTTCAAGACCCTGGCATTCTGCTGTTACAATTAATATTAGTGTGCCCTCACATCATCTTTTGAAAATCTGTCAAAACCAGTTCTTTAAGGCTAATTCCCCTGACCAGCAGATTTGTGGAAGAGCACCCTCAGTTTGTGTTATAATTATATATAATTATATACTATATATTTAATATAGAACGAACGCCTTGACCAAGACTACTCATTCATGTGCTTGTTTACTTTCCTTATATGTGTTTTCTTGTTTGTATGTTTGTGCATACATGCCTTTA
This sequence comes from Apostichopus japonicus, assembly GCF_037975245.1. NCBI lineage: Eukaryota > Metazoa > Echinodermata > Holothuroidea > Aspidochirotida > Stichopodidae > Apostichopus > Apostichopus japonicus. The sequence goes on from NC_092572.1 coordinate 4,136,739, forward strand.
TAACTATTTCTTTCTATTTTCTTTATGATCTGTTCATTACTTTATTATGTGATTTTTTAATCCTTCATTGTCATTCCTGCCAACTTCAGTTTGGTTTCCTGAAAGGGAAAACTATGGAGTCAATCTTACAAACCTGCAAAATTGTGAAGGGGACCGCGGAATACAAAGTTGGCAATGACTATAATGAGAATCGCAAAGTCAGTAATTACTATTACAGTTAGATATGTCCAGCACGGCAGCATACAGAAACGTTTTACTCTAAGCCAAAGTGAAATAATGGGTCATACATTCGGAGTCTATGCATGCTAAGTTCTTCAATACCGCCCTCATTACCTTTCAGGAAACATTTCATACTATAAGTTTGATTGTTGTTTGGTGTAGTCCTGTAATTCTCTCTTCTCTCTCACTGTGTATTGTATAGCAACTCTGTAAAACCTCTCACAGTCCATTTTTTTAATCAAATTCCTTCCTTGTGCTGAACTGTCTTCTATTTAAACTCTCAGACAGTTTCAGGTTTTCAAGTTTGTGTTGCTATGGTAATTGGTAGTTTGTTTATAGACCACACAGCAATAGTCAAAGGTTATTTCACCCTACATAAGTGGTGGGGCAGTGAAAGTGAGACCCCAGACACTTCCCTCTTTTCATGTTTTTGTCGTCATTGAACAATCAAAGTCTTATTTTGTTATCAGGTTGTTAGTATTACTTCTGAAGTTTGTCCAATCCAGGAATGTTGGTACAGCGGAGTGTACCAAGTTAATCAACAACCTATCTACAGCTGACAAGTAAGTATATAATAATGATAATTAGTATAATCATATGTAATATAATATGTAAATAAATAACTATATAGTGTTGCTAAAATATTGGGCTTTAATAATTTTTGTATCATTTTGCTAATCATATATCAGTTGAAAGAGAGGGTTTATACTCCACAAAATGTCCTACAAATTCAACACAATTTTACATACAACTGGAAATCTTTGTAACCAATTTCATATCATTTCCATAGATTCACTCATCACTTTCGGGACGGAATGGAAGAAGAATTTCTTCCTGCTTTTGAAGAATTATTAGTAAGTTTTCAAAGGATTTCATCTGGATTTGGATAAAAAGTTGATTTTTTATTTCTCTTCTTTGACACTAAGACTGCATTGAATGTGCCATACTGACAAACCTAAGCTTGTGTATAGACTAACACTGTGAAAGCTATGGACGGTAACTCGGTAAAGCTTGTAATTTTGACCATTTTTTTTTGTTGGGGGGAGGTTAATTTAATGACAGTATGGTTAATTTAAATAACACTGTGAAAGCCATGGATGATAACTCTGTAAAAAACTGGTAATTTTTACTTTTTTGGGGGACGTTAATTTTATGACATTATTGTTCATTTTTGCTCTCATTTTTGTCTTCATTAATTAGACTAGTCCTCTCTCTGATAGCATCCTGTCTTCATGCACATCTTTCATGGGTAACATGGCACGTGACTCTGTTATCAGAAAGAAATTAAACAAAAGGACGAAATTGTTTGATGCCCTCTCTGGCTTATTGGTAAGTTTTACCCAAAATTGGTAATATGTGGTTTATTATAAGTCACAAATTTGTTTGATTTTATTCTCAAGTTGATTGTTTTTGGATATATTCTTTATTAAGAATATTAATTTCAAAATTCTGGCCTCAAGGCCACATCCAAATTGTACACCAAATTAATGTTAATTTTCAAGGAGTCTTTCACTCCAGTTTGGTAAGACCTCTTCAGATATCGTTAAATCTCAGTCTTGGCAGCAATAAAAGAAGAACTTGCTGAAATTAAAGGTGGTGTTAGTTCAACCAGGGATGTGACTTTGATTCTTGAAGTTTTCATCTCCAATAATTATTTATATATTCAACAATATCCTTGTACCTTTAAATATAACTACACTACAGCACCAACGAGGCTATTCTACATGGGCCAACTTCAGTTATGTGGACCATATATCTTTGGGACCCTTATGGGACCATATCTAGAATAGAGTTTCACCTAAAACATAGTAACAGAATTGTACTTTGGAATGCCAGATATAAGGTAACTACTGAATGTTTTATTATGTCACCTAATCACCATGGTAACAGGTTTTAAAGTGATTCCTTTTCAATTGTTCAGGTTAGTCATTGGGCCTTTATGTAACACAGAGTTGCCTGTTTCATTGCTGTTAACCTTAAGTATCAAGCTGAAGGTTTTCTTATTTCATATAATCACCATGGCAACAATGTTTTATTGACCCATTGTTCTCATTCAAGTTAAACTTTTACAGGAAAATAACTTCTTATATTTGATTTCTTCTTAATCCAGGAGCATCATGGGAAAAATCTGACCAATCCAAACAGTCAGGATGTCTTGCTATCTGTACTGGCACTCCTTATCAATGTTACCATGGATACAAATCTTTCAACCGACCAATCAGAATCCATAGCGACAAAACTGATACCTTTGTTCGTTGGTGAAGATAGAGAAATAGTTGAGGTGAGAGTATACTTGATTCTTTCATCATCAGGAGTAATAGCTCTTTGACTGGACTTTTGTTGTTTAACACAGAGTAACATTAATGTTACATACCTATATAAATGCTGTTGTACATACATGGTAAATTACTTACTTACTGGGGTGGACTTTAAAGCTGGTCTGGACCTATTGGGCAAAACAGTCTCTGCGCCCCCTCCAACTATGGAAAGGCCAACAATTGAATACTGGGTGGTCCTTGACCCTATCTGAAACAATCTATATTTCATGGCCAACAATACTGGGGGAAAAAATATGAAATAAAGATTTGAGTACAAGGTTGTGGTGAGAAGTGTGCCTGCCCATTGCTCTGGGACTTTGAGCACTGTCTGATTTTGCTACTGGTATGTCCGGCCCAGCTTCGTTAAACCAGCAGATCACATTTTTTTGTTCAAGTGATCAACCAAAGAGCTAAAGATTTAGCTTCATCAGTTAAAAACTCAGCTTTGTTGAATTGGTGACTGATGTAACCAGAATGTGCCTTTCAAAAATATATGAATTTTAGCTGTGAAGTGGCTACATGAAGGCTGATTTCCACCTTCAAATAACTACTAATTTAAGTGACTCTATGAAAAAGAAAATAATTACAACTGAATATGGAAATATTATCCCTGATAATCATGTTAAGAACAACATTCAAATGATCACAAACCAAGTTATCAGTCACCTCAATAAGTTGATTTTTTGTTGCTTTAAATATTCCTGGCAGTCACATGAAAGTTTAGTAAGTATGAGGTATCTATTCTTACTTCCTACAGCCATGGGCGGGATTACGGGGGGGGCAAGAGGGGGCATTTGCCCCCCACTTTTTCCCAGACCTTAGTTGTTTTTTTTGTCGTTTTTGCAGACAAATGTGCACAACCCTAATCGAAATTATTCCCCCACAACAGCTCTATCAAAATAGGCCTATTTGATTCAAATCTAAGTCGAATTTGTGATTAACATAGTAGCATGAAGCATGCAGAATAACTGGAGCTAGAGCTAGCACATGGTTCGCAGCACAGGTTACGAATCCTGGAGCTAACAAACTAGCGATTCAATTCTGCATGTGATGAATCCGCGGAATGTGCTACAGTGCTAGCTTCAGGAATTGATTTGAGATTGAGATTTGAATTGAGAAACGATTTACGAAAGCCAAATTTGCATATTGGGTATATCAATAATTAAATTCAATATACTGACACATGACATCCCCCCCCCGTGTCATTCAACAATATGCAATGGCAATGCCGATGTAATTTCTTTACTGCTCGAAATCCTGAAATGATGCATGCAAATCGAATAATGTAAATTACAAATTGGCACTAACACAGCAACACATTAAATACATTATTACAGTATACAGAACTCGGCAGTTTCGGTAGGGCTGATAAAATAATGTGTGGCTTCGAGTTCCGTTTTCGGATCTATTCTCGATGATGAATGAAACACTTACGTTTGGTTTTGCATAAAAGTGGGGGGGGGTGAAGGTATGTTCAGGCCCCAATATTTGCCAAGTGCTCCAAGAAGTGGGGACCGCGGGAAGAATTTCGAAGTGGGTGCTGAACATATTCTTGATCGGTCCAATGCACAATACACTAATAATTTTAAGGGGAAAGAACTGTCTAGATGTGATTTATTGTTACCAGAGGTGTCATATTTGCTGATCTAGGATTTCCTTTTTGCTTAAATTTCGACGCTCCTTGCCAACCGATGATGGCGCTCCGCTTAGATAGTGACGTATAACAAAAGTTGTACACCACCATCTGACCATATCTTCTACTATTAATCCTCTTCAAATATTTAAATGATAATTAACTATCTGGATACAATTGCAGACATGAGATCCATATTTCAAGGATGGGTACATGCAGCTTAGAGCACTCGGGAAGTGCCGTTTCCGGCCATCTGGAGGGTTTGTAAAGCCAAAAAATTTCTTGTACGCTCCGCGCCAACCGATGGTGGCGCTCCGCTTAGATAGTCTTGATGGCAGGTTTGCCCCCCCACATTCACAACTCAAATCCCGCCCCTGCCTACAGCCTTTCATTTCTCCACAGGTTGGTGTTTTTTTAATAACGTTCATACCCTTTCTTTAACCTTTCAGAGATCTCTTACTTTGTATGGCAGATTGATTCCCCAGTCGCCCTCGGCGATCATCGTTTCAGCCATCGAACATGGTCTTCCAGAGAAGCTGCTTGGATTTATTCGAGTAAGTCCATGTTAAAACGGTGTTGGACAGTTAGCGAAGACATAATGTACTACAGAAATGTAAATTAAACCACCAACGAACAGTCTAATACCTTTATGAAAATGAGATAGGTCAGCTCTTTGATGATGGGAGGGAAGGGAAAGGGGGGAGGTGGGGAAGGGAAGGAGGGAAGGTGACAAGGGGGGGGGGGGAAAGGGCAGGGAGGAAGGGAATTGAGGGTTACATAGTCATTGCAACCACAGTCCATATTCTTGGAAGTAAACAAATTTTTATAAATGTTGGAAAGCTTGATTGTTTGATCCTAGCAATTAATTGAATATGAAAGGATATAAATTACTCCCCCCCCCCTCCCCTCCGGTCATAGAACATTTTTGCCATAGATGTTTTATAACATCGTTTTACCAACTTTTTTATTTTTTGTACCCATTATAATGAGATTCAAAAGATTTTATTAAACCATGTGTTATAAGTAAGTACAGTACATTTTTTTAAGCATTCCCTTTAATCTCTTCAAGTAATACAGATTTACATCCAGTTATATTATTTGAGAATTATAAATCTCCTTTTTTTCCTTTTCACTAACAGGATGAGAATCGTGATCTTCATAAGGCATCTATTAAAGTATTGACACTCCTGACTCAGGGAAGTAAGGAAGTCAGGAAGCAGATTGTAGCAAGCAAAAAAGGTAAAAATCTTAGGATATGTTTGGAATGAAAGCATTAAAACAAAATCCTGGTCCAAACGTTTTCAGAGACTTGTGTCCGAATTGATTTTACAGTGATTGTTAGGGACACTAAACGGTCAGAATGTGGATTGTAGCAAGCAGAGAGAGTGAAATTATCTGTAAACTAAAGTATCGGATATCAAGCACAGAACAGAAGGAGAAAAAATAGACATAAATAGAAAACAATGCAGTCCAAGAGTTTAATATGTTTGTGTCTTTAAAAACACAAAGAAACGTCTCATGCCGGTTATCTGACCTAGTTACGAATGAGGTGTAACAGAAGTATTAGACACCACCATCGATCCCAGAAAATACACACACAGCTTGCTACCGTCGGTAATTAGACACTAGTGTACAGTCAATACATACAGGCTGCGGTCAATGCCCACAACACAGTGTACATAGCAGCGATGGACATCTCAGGTCTAGATAAAAGATAACAAGGTATCACGTTTCATTACTGTCTGCATTTTGTAACGACAAGAAGAAAACGTCACTTGCAAGCAAAAGGAAGGTAACTTTTTCAGAGCGCGACCCATGGTTAGGGGCGAGTCTTCAATGCCTTTAAGTGGTTTTCCATTGGTTCTCAGGGACACAGAAAAGTCATAGAGGAGATCGTAAGCAATCAAAAACTGTGAAATCGTATTTAACAGAACTGTATGAAACCTTGGGAGTCAATCCTGTCTTTCTGATCAGATCACATCTGTTTTTCAATCATTGGTTTTTCAGATTTCAAAAGAATTTGCTCCTTGTTAGACCGAGCAGATGACACAACAGTTGCAAACACCGCCCTCTGTCTCAGCCATTGCTTTGATGTTGATGGAGCGTCTTCTGTGTTGGAAGAGACCGACATTGTGAGGGCGCTGTTGGAGAAAACAGACACAAGCAATTCAACAATAAAGCAGAATAGCGCCATCGCTTTAGCAAAGCTTGCTATGGGCAACCAAAGGTAAGAAATCATAAAAGTTATAAGTTTTGCTTCACATAGCAACTTGGTACTTCTTAAAGGACTTGAAAACAACATGGCGCCATCTTTTATTTTTATTTTTGTGGTGTTGTTTATTTATATTTTCAACATTGCTAGTTTGGAGTTTGTAAACATTATTAGTTGTACTACTGGTTAGTTTAGATCACAGGTTCTAAATTCAGTTTCTATGAGAGTGTAACCATTCCTTGGGACTGAGAGTAAGCCAGAATCAAACTTGTTCTATCTAAATATGCCTAGCTTGAGCAATGTACAGGGTAGGCCAGTGGGATACTGAAGCCTAAGGCCCCTAGGGCCCAAATAAACTGAAAAATACAAGATTGAAATTCAAGTTTCCTTCACCGATGCAACTGAAATCTTTTATGGGTCAGATTTGGCCTGCATACTGCCTATTGCAAACCCCTGAGTAAGGTGTTGACCAAAATATATGGTGTGTGTCTTTTATTTTGTGTCATGTACCCATATAAATGTGTGTCAATACACCCCCCCCGTGGACCAACCATAGGGTGGGACGTACAGTGTTCCCAAATCACATGGGAATCATTTTATGTATGGTTACACTCCTTTCCATATGACTGGTATGTTCACTTAAATTACAATTATGATCTTAATAATCATTTCCTACAGTTTACCGCAACGTCAGCTTTCATATGTGCAGCAGCAAAACAGACTTCATAAAATAATATTTTTTTTTATGTATGGGCTAAGTAAAGAAACAATTAACCCCTGTAAATGTCACAAATGTCCCTAACTTTCATCACGTCCACCCCCACCCACCCACCCCCCCTGTCTTCTGATTAATGCAGATGTGCATTCAGGATTTACCTTCTTGTTCTTTCTCTCTGTTACAGACATCTGGAGAGACTTCGTGATCTTGGTGGCATCGGGATCCTCCACTCATGTATGAAACATGTCAAATGAAATAAAAGACCTTTGTCTTACTACATGAAGAAAAATGCCAGTTATCACCAAACCCACCAACCTTACCTTCTCTTAGTTCCTTTCCTGTATCCAACCCCTTATCCTTATTTCTTTGAGGTACCCTCGCAAGAACCCTACACCTTCCTGGTACCCTTTCATCTTTTGCTTGATCTGGGAGCTGCCTTCATGCCATTGGTACATTGGTGATATTTGAACTTGGAGCTACCTTCATGCCATGGGTACTTTGGTCATCTTTGATCTGGGAGCTACCTTCATGCCATGGGTACATTGGTGATCTTTGAACTGGGAGCTACCTTCATGCCATGGGTACATTGGTTATCTTTGATCTGGGAGCCACCTACATGCCATGGGTACAATGGTGATCTTTGATCTGGGAGCCACCTTCATGCCATGGGTACATAGGTCATCTTTGAACTGGGAGCCACCTTCATGCCATGGGTACATTTGGTGATCTTTGAACTGGGAGCTACCTTCATGCCATGGGTACATTGGTTATCTTTGATCTGGGAGCCACCTACATGCCATGGGTACAATGGTGATCTTTGATCTGGGAGCCACCTTCATGCCATGGGTACATAGGTCATCTTTGAACTGGGAGCCACCTTCATGCCATGGGTACTTCGGTCATCTTTGAACTGGGAGCTACCTTCATGCCATGGGTACATTGGTTATCTTTGAACTGGGAGCTACCTTCATGCCATGGGTACATAAGTGATCTTTGAACTGGGAGCCACCTTCATGCCATGGGTACAATGGTGATCTTTGAACTGGGAGCTACCTTCATGTCATGGGTACATTTGATCATCTTTGATCGGGGAGCTGCCCTCACAAAGGATGTGGTAATGATGACACCCAGGACACTGTCACTGTGACATTTGGAAGGGCGGATTGAATGAAGTCAAACCGTTTCATTTCAAAGGATGAAATATCATTAACCTAACTATACACAGTCTGATGTAATCCACATAAACTGGTACCAGAAATGTTGGAGAGAGAAAAAAAAATGTTAACAAGACTGCTCATCTACTGCAAAGAGGCCTGAGTAGGGAAAAGTAGAAGTTAGATGACCTAATGTTTCAATCCTAGGAGAATCTTTTTTAGAGACAAACTTAAAAACTAGTTAACTTAGGGTATCAGCTACTGCTTGGTGTAAGACCGTGTAAGACCTAGATTAGATTACCAGCTCTGGGAATTGTGAATGTATCTATTTATAAGTACAAATAGTTCTACTGTTGTCAATCGATTCGTCGACGATTTAAACCACAGGCCTAATAAACAGATTTTCATGTGACCTCGATAGTTGAATGGGTGTTGTTTGATACTTCAATCCCATCAAAGTGTAAGTCTTTACCTTGAGTATTTAAGCTTAATTTCCATATATAAAACAAAAAGTCGGAAATTGAATTTATCAATGTCTCTTTACGTGCAGGGATTGATTGATACTAATATTTTAATGTTTCTGGGCGAGGAATCCGTCATGATCCAGTATAATTTATTACTTACTCCCTCATCAACTTATAATTAGTGACAGCAAATCTCGAATAGTGTCCTTATTTGGTCAATTTTCAATATTTTTCAAGTATTATTTGACAAGGTTTGGTAAACTTGTGAACCAGACACAATAAGGTGCTTCCAGGCAATTATTAAACACTTTATCCAGGCCTCAGTGCTATCTTATTGATCCCACATTTGTTTTAGGGGTTTTGATCAGATTTCGATCAGATTTGGTCGTACAGTACACCTAAATACTATATTTTAGTTAAGGCAAAGTTTGTGTAATGTTTTTTATATTTATTGTACCGAAGATTGTTGGTCGTACTCATGTTTTTCTTAGTTAATTTATAATTAATTTCTCTTAGATTTTGTTTTAAAGTAGGCCTAATACTTTTATTGAATTAAGTTACAGTTTGTGTGATGTTTTATATTTATGTAACTAAGATTGAGTTCTTAATAAAGGCAGATACAATTGAGGTCATGTGCAATTTGTCCATAGTTTGTGTTCTTTCAGCGACTGAACTTTATTAAATGCTTAAATTAACTCATGGAGGTGGGAAGGTCCCCAAGTTTTGGGATAGCCTATAAAATAAAGCTTAAAAGCATAAGACATTGCATGTATGGTGTCCAATTACAATCCCAGAAAGAAAAAAGTAAATAATGCCAATCTCTAGGAAAAATTCTGATAACAAGAATTCCTCACCCTTACAACTACAGTATGGAATCAACTGTATATAGACTACAGAGTCAATTGAATAGACTATAAAAACCAATTGTATTAAGAATATTCCACAGCTTTGAAACCAAACCAATCATATAGTTTCTGTCTGCGACTCGGAAATGTATTAAAACAAGTGTATTAAGAATATTCCACAGCTTTGAAACCAAACCAATCATATAGTTTCCGTCTTTGTGTCCCCAGTCTAAGTTCTACATGTGTCAATGCATCGTCTGTGACTCGGGAATGTATGAAACCAATTGTATTAAGAATATTCCACAGCTTTGAAACCAAACCAATCATACAGTTTCCGTCTTTGTGTGCCCAGTCTAAGTTCTACATGTGTCAATGCATCGTCTGTGACTCGCAAGGGCGGCGGAACCGGGGGGGCACAGGGGGCACGTGCCCCCCACTTTTCCTCAGGTTAAAAATGTGCCCTTTTTCTACCAAAAAATTTCTAAATAAAAAAAGAGTTAACAAAGCGAAACCCACGTCGAATGAAATATTTCGGGAATTTTTAAATGTTACTACCACAGGCGTAGGAGCCCAATTTGAATTGGGAGGCTGTAACGACTTGCCCGAAAAATATTACCAAAATTTTTCGCGCGCTCCGCGCGCGTTCAACATGGCAGTATGCATATCATATAGGCATGCGTTGGTTATTACATCGCATGCCAATAACATACAATCATTTGTCGTGTTATTACGCTTCCAAATTGGTTAGAATTATTGGGAAAGTCCTTACAATAATAATGATCATAATAATATCAGTTTAACCATTGAAAAACACATAGAAAATTATTTTTCTTTCAGTATTTTCACATATTTCATTTGCTTTCATGCATGTATCGATCGCGTGTGCAGGGACTTGGACTTTATAATGATTTCACCTCATGTTGTCTTTTTCCTTGTTTCCCAATTTGCACATTAGATATTGCAGTGCTAATATGCATTGTTTCCTTGAGAGGGGGGGGGGGGTGGTGGCGTTGATGGAGTGATGTGTATACGCAAATAAGATAATACAATAAGAGTTATAAAGGGTACTAAATATCAGGCTGCATCAGTCCAATCGAATTTCTGCTAAGTGCCCTTCGACGTTGGTGCCCCCCCCCCCCCCCCAGATTGGAAGTGCTTCCGCCGTCCTTGGTGACTCGGGAATGTATGAAACCAATTGTATTAAGAATATTCCACAGCTTTGAAACCAAACCAATCATATAGTTTCCGTCTTTGTGTCCCCAGTCTAAGTTCTACATGAGTCAATGCATCGTCTGTGACTCGGGAATGTATGAAACCAATTGTATTAAGAATATTCTACAGCTTTGAAACCAAACCAATCATATAGTTTCCGTCTTTGTGTCCCAGCCTAAGTTCTACATGAGTCAATGCATCGTCTGTGACTCGGGAATGTATGAAACCAATTGTATTAAGAATATTCTACAGCTTTGAAACCAAACCAATCATATAGTTACCGTCTTTGTGTTCCCAGTCTCAGTTCTACATGCGTCAATGCATCGTATGTGACTCGGGACCACCAAAACATATCTATTTTACTTGTTTGGAATAATAGTGACAACATAAATTGACATTTTGACACTTGAAGAGTTCCATTTGTTCGTAAACTGTTATCATTAAACAATAACTGCAATTTAAAAAGGTGAAAATTCTCGGTCATGGTTGTCAAGACATTTAAGAAGAAGTGGCTAATAAGGGCACCTGTTTGAGGTAATAATTCTTAAGTGAAAATAAACATTTCTTTTTTATCGGCAAGGGAAAGCTTTGCCTCTCAAAGTTTTACCGTTGGCCTTTTGTGGTTGTTTCAGCTTGTTGGAGTGGTTTCTTGTTACAGATGGTTAAAGATCAGAGTCCTATGTCTTAAAGCAGAAGTTTAAAGGTTAGCGATTCCCTTAACTTTGAACAATCGAAAATTGATAAAAAATTAAGCAAGCACTTTTCTTACCAATTCTAATTTACAAAAATTATTCCTAGACGTCGAATCGAGTAAAAATAGAGCGATGGTGGAAATTTGTCCTGTATATTGCTGATTGGCGGTGATTATCTGTTCAATTTATTACTGATTGGCTGTGATTATCTGTTCCATATATTGTTGATTGGTGGCTATCAATGATTATGTGTCCCATATATTGCTGATTAGTGGCGATTATCTGTTCAAATTACTTTTGATATATTTGACTTCTAAATGATTCTTTTTTTTTTTTATCTGCAATGACCCCACGGCAGCAACCCCTTCTTTATAAAATACTTCATTCACATCTGGCCTTCCATAAAGATTCCGGTCACCATCTAAATCAGTCTGGGGCAGTTTGGAGTTTATTATTATTTATAAGCACACACTTGCGTTTAGAGGTATTTGTATAGACCTAAAGTTATGAACGTTTAAAACTTTATTTTTGCTGGGGGGCCTTTCCACAAAAGTTAAGCCTCATACCTTAATCAGTCTGGGGAAATTTGGAATTTGGCACTCCCCCCTCCCCCACTCTCCAACTTCCCATTAAAATTATGTATACGACACTGTGAAATAAATACGAACATATTCTTAACAAAATACAGAAATCTAAATCGATGTCACATTTTCTTCACCAAGCTTTGAAAACTAACTGGATAACTTATTTTCATCTTCAAACCTTTACTTTAAATTTCTGTCATAAATAATCAGTTAACCTCGCGACACTTTATACGTTATACGTTCGCCCCTATACCTAAACGTGTGGGTTCTAACCCATCACTTAATCAATTATTTTCCCTTTTCAGAGGAAATAACCATTATTTCCGATAGTGCATGTCTCTCAAATGACCTCTGTCACGATTTCAAAGTTAGTCTAACAAAAGATTCACCAAATTAGATTTTCCCTCCCCCCAGTGAAACGATCTCTCTTCGACCGACGGCAAGTCCCATGGCTACTAAGCTCACACCGATACAGTTTCCTCAAAGACCTCGTCGAAACTGTGGCCTGTGATCGCTCCTACAAGCAAATAATACCAGTGGTCATATTCTTAATATCATTTCATATTGATGGTGATTACTTTTTGTTTAGAACCAGGTGTTGGAAATTAAGTTAGATCAGATACACCCTGCTGCGATCACACCGGGAAGGTGAAAATGGGCTTCGGCCACGGTGTGGCATCGGGTTGCCCCGGGTAGGATAAAATGGCGTATTTACCGAAGCAACATTAAAGGGATCCAACCACGACACTTTAACATTTGTCGTAAGGCAAAATTGAAAATGTGTGTGTGTGTGGGGGGCAGGGGGGTTTTATATGCAAGAAAGGTAAAAAATGAGAGAAATATCTTGTTCTTTTAGTGGTCGATACACGTGACCTGCACGAATAAACGAGGATCTTGATTTCGTAAACTGTATACGCTACTGAGAATGACCAAGCTGTGGTCTATAGAAAGGGTAAGGGGGACGAAGGGGGGGTATGGATAGTTAACAAAAGCAACAGATGTTACATAGGCATCCCAAATCCTAATTTTTCTTTTACTTTTTCCCGTGACGGAAACTACTCGATTAAATGGCGTTCCTTGTATCAAACTCATGTACAAACTCCTCTAGGCAAACAAAATCAAAATTTGGGGAAAACGTTACCATTCTTTCTATATACTTTCAATACTAACGGATAAAAATAATGGATATTATACGTGAAGCCTATCCTGATATTATATTGGAATTTCTCACTACCTAACTCAACCACTATAAGTTTATCACTGTGATCAGTTCCGCTATATTATCATAACTCGTGTCGATTCAATTGTAACTTTTCTCAGCAAATGTTATGATTATTTTTTCTCTCGGTTTCGCCACGCAACCCCTTTAAACTGACCAACAACTCTTCACAAGTCTTCGACATGTAAACGAGTGGTGACGCTTTTCACAAATTATGTTTCAAGTTGTCAAAACATAATTAAAATAATATTTGATATTAAGAGAAGACCTCGAGCATGACGTGTGACTTTTATTGAACCGTGATTAGTCACGTGATCAATTGGAGATACTTAAAGAGGTTAGTTACACCGTGACGACGTTTGGTGGTTATAATGTTTAGGTACAAAGTTATTGTTGTTGTTGTTGACAGTTGTTGTTTATTGCATTCACTGAGAATAATCGCATCCCGATATTATGTTTTGTTGATATTGATGTGCATTTCTCAGGTTTCATTATCATTATTCATGGGGGCATCTAGCCATTTTCCATACACGGAGTGATATAACCATGACCTATAGCTTCTTCATCTATCCTTGTCGTTTTACTACCCTTTCTGTCTTGTTGAAAAGTCGCAAAACTCGCCATCCAACAGGCGTATATTTATAAAATGATTGCGTATCAAGAAACCAGAACCCAAATGTACACGTTTTATGCAAATCAGGAAGTGAGTAATAAAACCATGTTATAAACGACTAAAACAATTCATCATGAACACATCATATCACTGAGGACACCCTACCTACCTACCTACCTACTTACCTACCTACCTACCTACCTACCTACCTACCTACCTACCTACCTACCTACCTACCTACCTACCTACCTACCTACCTACCTACCTACCTACCTACCTACCTACCTACCTACCTACCTACCTACCTACCTACCTACCTACCTACCTACCTACCTACCTACCTACCTACCTACCTACCTACCTACCTACCTACCTACCTACCTACCTACCTACCTACCTACCTACCTACCTACCTACCTACCTACCTACCTACCTACCTACCTACCTACCTACCTACCTACCTACCTACCTACCTACCTACCTACCTACCTACCTACCTACCTACCTACCTACCTACCTACCTACCTACCTACCTACCTACCTACCTACCTAACCTACCTACCTACCTACCTACCTACCTACCTACCTACCTACCTACCTACCTACCTACCTACCTACCTACCTACCTACCTACCTACCTACCTACCTAACCTACCTACCAACCTACCTACCTACCTACCTACCCACCCACCCACCCACCCACCCACCCACCTACCCACCTACCCACCTACCCACCTACCCACCTACCCACCCACCTACCCACCTACCCACCTACCTACCTACCTAACCTACCTACCTAACCTACCTACCTACCTACCTACGGTACCTACCTACCTACCCACCTACCCACCTACCTTCCAACCTACCTACCTACCTACCTACCTACCTACCCACCTACCTTCTTACCTACCTACCTACATACCCACACACCCCTTCCCTTCCACGGGTAACCTACCCTGTTTCTGAGCAGTTAGGTATATCTTGATAAAAAAAACCTATCAGCCTTCAAATAACCACATCTCCTCGAACTATACATTGAGGTTATCAATTCACACATTATTGTGATTAATAAAGTTTCCACATTCTGAACTAAAGTGTCCTTTTGCCTAAAACTACACATAACCCCTTTAAACATAACTTTGGACACACCGACGTTATCACACATATATAAACGTATAACAGTGTTACAAGGTATTATATAAAAAATCGACCTAATTAAATTTATTTGAAACTAAATATGAGTGACTCCATCTATTTTGATCGCGTTGTAATATATTTAATATTTTCACGTCAGTATAGCAAACGGCCAGAGTATATATATATACATATAAATATATATATTTATATTAATATATAGTTAACACGTGAATCATGGTAACGTGAAATCATTTAATTTAATGTCGTTGTACTCGCAAGGCTAACTGGCGATACGTGATAAATTGCTCCAACGTGATAATATTTTCAATTCATCCGTTGTAACAAATAATCATTTTGTAACGTCGTAAAGTTATTGCTAAAATGAAATGTTCAGTGACAGGGTGAAGATCTGAAAATTGTTTGCGTATAACCGAGCATGCGCAAATGCCTAAAATAATTTGCCTCAAAAGTCAATCAAGCACATATAATCACGAACATACCGGTATACATTTCATACTGACGTAACAATACACAAGAGAGACAACAAAGAAACTGAGATGCCGAGGGGAATTACATTACATATATTCCGCGAAGTCAGAGCAAATCATCTCATATTTCAAGATACGCGCATATGATAAAACACATGTTATGTACAAATGTGATAGGCGTTTGCGCCTGAATCACATGATCTGGCACCGGCAGTAACTCGTACATGCGCAGTATGGATGGTGAAAATTCCCCCACCCCACCCCACCCTCTCCACCTTCCTAGTTTCATTATAAACTTTAAATTTCATTTTCTGTTATACCACATCTCACATATTTATATTTCAGTACAACAGTCTGGCTGGCCTAAAAAACTATGATAATTTAGTAAAATTAGCTGATCTGAGACAAGAGGGGTCTGAACAATAATTAAAACACTTCTAACAATGACAGTAAATAATAGTCCTAAATACCTCCCTCACTAACACCAGAAAATGATCTGTGTCCGAATGGTGTGGACTCACGTCTATGACACGAGATCTGAGGTTTAATTCCTATCTTCGCCTGACGTGTCCCAACATGACAAAACCGGTGTCGAAGTGGATTTGGTGTATGGGCTGATTTCAATGTCATTGTTTCTCTCATTCAGGGACGTCGCTAGAGGGGGGTGTGGGGGGGGTGTCTCACCCCAAACTTGGTAAAACTGACGATAGTTGGAAAATTGGAGTGCGACAGTCGGAATTTCCGACTGTCGCACTCTAGTTTATCTAGGCCTATTCATAGGTTCCTGTGATTGTGAATGACCTAAAGATTGAAAATTTCGGTCACAATTGACCTTCAATCAGTCATATTTACCAAGCTTTCCTTGCCACTTTGAGAAATTGTATCTCGCGATTCTTATACTCCACAATACAAAAGGAAATCGTTACAATATTAATGGTAATAATAATATAAGTTTAACCATTGAAAAACACATTGCAAATTATCTTTCTTTCAGTAGGTGCCCGAAAAGTTATCAGCATATTTCCAGAATTTTCACAAAAAATATTTGGTTGGGGGGGTGGATGGGGGGCTAATAAGTTTGTGAAGTGAGTGCCAGTGGGTACAAGTGTATCGAAATAAGTTCGGAACAAAAGCGCTGTCGACTGACACTCACCGTATCGTTGACGAGTAGCGCGGGGGGGGGGGGGGAGGGGGTACAAGGCAGCAGTTGGAATTTTCTGCCTTCAAATCCCATCCAGTTGGATTTTCAGCCACTACCCCCCCCCCCCCCCAATCATCAGGCCTTAGCTACGTCCCTGCTCTCATTACGCCACACATGAACTTTAACTTCATTATAAACATGGCTTCGCGGTCCCATCCAACAAGTACACCCTCAGAACAATTGAAACATTTCTCGAAGTGACAGAAATAACAGCCACAAAAACAATGGCCTAATGGTATAAATAGATTCACGTCTGTCGGGCACGAGTTGTAAAGTTCACTCCTTCCATCAACCCAAAACACAGAAGAAGGACGCAACCAGTCGTGAAGTACATTTGTTATTGTGTGTTTAAGATATATTTATACATAGATATATTTGTGTATATAAGATACTAATCTGGCTTTTTGATAATCATTTAGTCAATTAATAATTAAATCTCATCTGATTGCGTTAGATCTGGGTCGGTTATATACTAATTCATACAGTGGAGTGTTAGCTCAGTGGTTAACGCCGGTGTCTTTCAATCATAATGTCCCGAGTTCGAGTCACTCCAAGATTAGTGTATGTCGTCCAGTTACAGAGTTGTTGACAATTGACAATTCATAATCATGGGCGTTAAATATGAATCTAAGAGACTGACTTCGGTCAGCTTGCGGTTTTGAAAGCCAATGATGGCTTCTTCACGAGTTCCTGACTGGAGGAGGATCTAAAATACATACAAATACATACATACAGAGTGCGTATGCAGTAATGATTCACCCTGTCAGTTATACCCTCAACGCGTGAAATTAATACGGAAAGTATAAATAAAATAATGGTCGTATGTCACAGAAAAGCACAAAATATGTTTCTTTTTGCTTGGTTTTTTGTTTAATTTAATTTTTATATGGTGATGTTTAGATGGAATAAAATGCATCAATGTAAGAGTTCGTATATACGCAGCAATGAACTGTAGACGATTAAATAAAGTAACACACGATGTGTGTATTTTATAAGGAAAATGTTTCGATTGTATAATGTCATAGTAAAACACCAAATATGTTTGGTTTATTAAAATGTTGTTGTTATTATTTTTTAATTTTGAGATTGAATAAAATGCTTCATGTATGTATTGATCGGATGCAGCATTGCAATAGTTTCTTGAAGTAACGCACAACGCGTGAATTTAATAGAGGTGAACTAGAGGTTAGCCAATTTCACAGACAAAAAAACAACAACATCAAATCTGTTTTCTTTATACGTCAGAGCGGAATATTCACCGCGCATGATGGCAAAGGGTTCTGGTTCTGTGTTCTATGTATATAAAACTCACGAAGTTTCTTCTGACTGTGTTATAACGACTAGGTGGTCAGGTTATGTACTTACAACTTGTCTGTGAATTAACGAACGGAGACATGTGACATCGAAAGCCACTTGTACATTATCTCATAATGACGTAGTCCAATATCATGAAAGGTCAAAGGTCACCAATAACATCGCAAATCGCTGAAATTTAAATGGACATTTATCCTCGCGGGAAATTGAAATCTTGTAAAATCAAATCAACGATGTTGTGTTGCCCATGAACCTGAATGAAATACAAACATTGTACGCCTTAATTGTCAAAATGATTTTTTTTTTAGCTGCTGGCGTCAAGAGAGAAGGGATAGAGAGAGAAACATTTCTGGTAAATCGTTAAATTTTCTTTGGTTGTTTTGACAGCCCAAAAAACATGATCATAGAAAAAATAAAAATATTCTTAATTTCTTCACTTTTGGTGAATGTTGGTGACACCGAGCTCGACGAACTTAAGGGCAAACTGATATTTTTGCTCTCTAGTGTACTTTGATTTTCTCTATACGAGACATTTATGTAAGATTTTATAAGAATTGTCATAAAAAAATATCGGAAAGAATAAGAGGAAGGCGTTGAGGGGAAGAGGGGGGGGGGGGGGTAGAGGTGGAAGAGGAGGGTATGAAGGACAGGGTGGAGGGGAGGTGCTACTTATTATCTCACATGACTTTTAATCAGTTGATATAATTTTACATTATTCATGAGTCATCAAGGACGTTAAATTTCAATACATATTGATGGTCAACTGTATAGATTTATGAATATTCATATAATTATTCGTCATAGATCTAGAGACAACCAATTGGTGAATTTAAAGTACAATTATCAAATTGATCAAAATGAGTTTTGGAATAAATCGATATTATCGAAGCATCTTGAAATGATCTCAGAAAAAGAGAAAAGGTGAACCGATTTGTGTTTTTAACGTAGTTACGCTTTATATTAAGTACGGTACCGCATATTGTGTATGGGCCTCATTCAAACAACAAAAACATATTCAAAGGGACTCCTCTATTAGTTACTGCAAGACATATGAAAATAATAAATCTAAAAGTTTGAAAGAGAAAAAGAAAGACGAACATCTTACAGAAAGTTTATTTTTTAGAAAGTCAATTTTCGGATCTTTGAGACGATATTTTATAAGACACGTATAATAGCATACCTATATATGACAAACGGTTAGCGTTGCATTAATGTTCTAGGAGTATGACGTAACCTAAAATTGGTATCAAATTTATTAAACAAAAATGCTTCAAAATGAAGTACAACCTTTACCTAAATCACAGAGTATTGTACACCAAAAAGAATATTATCCCTATCTTGAAGCTTTTTTTATTGAATCTAGACGGCATCTCATATTTATCTTCGTTTCTGAAAAATATGTTTCTGTGCGACCCTGTCTAACAGTGTTGGTGATTGACACCAGCCTTTTTGTCCTACAGTGAGAAGCGCCCTCTAATTTTCAAGTCACAAATCTTCAGAAGATGTTACCATTGCCTGCCGTATACTAAATTACATCAATGCATAAATGTTTATAAATGTTGATAATATTCTCGTTAAGTTGGTTGGTTTATTTTAATATCTTTACTAATATATTCTTATATATTCTTTACTAATAACTAATAACACCATGTACGTCATTATTTACTTGGATTCGTCTAGATTTATTTCAAATAAAGAAATAAAATGTGAGAAACATTGAATGTCACACTTTATTATACGCTATTTATTTTCAGGTGAAGAAAGTGGGCACCAATAATTTAAGGAGAGGCACAATTCTCGTGTTCTGTAACTGGTGATTTTGTTTAATTGTACACATGAGGTTGGCTCAAGGGACTGGGGAACCGGGATAGGGGGGGGGGTAAAAATTAATGATGTCACGTTCTGAAGCTGTATGATATGCACAGTTGCAGCCGAAAAGACTATATCTATGGCTTTCGCGAAAATATCTGTCTAACAAAGCTTAAAACACAGTTGCTACCGACATGTTTGTACATGTGTCTTTGTATTCATGTTCATGTGTATGCGTGTGTTTGGGTCTATGTTGATATGCATATAAACTTAATATGACACGTTCCAATACTACAATACAAACAAATATCAATCAATATTTAATGTCAATATTTCTTTTATGCAATTCAAAATTAAGAAGTGTTCATTAGCACACGGATGAGACGTTCTTGTTGTTTGATCTATTCAGTGAGTGTAAAATTCCCGATTGTATGTTAGGTCATTTTTAGAATAATTCCTTAGTAAATATGAGAAACTATCTTGGCTGGAATGACCACTCCTATCCCTGTTGCTAACAACAAATCGCTGACCAAAGGCACGTGTTCTTTATTTCTCGTTACCATGGTAATTCAGCCCCAGTGTTGACGAGTCAAAGATGACGCGGTTATGATTTACAGAAAGAAATAAAGGTGTATTGTTGTTCATAAAACTGGGTAAATAGACCAAAAGATTATCACAGATACTGAAATTAGCTCGCATTATGGAGGAATCTAACTAAGCGCTCATGTGACCAAATACAGAATTAGCCTACTCGAAGTTCAAATTTAAAATATAAATTAAAATCTTTCATTCCACAGATACGATCTCGTCATATTTTATTATAGGACACCTGATCAGGAAACTCAGCATTTTGAAGATAATTAACACAGCATGTAAATATTTCATTACGATTATTAAACAATCTACATAAGATATTTGACTTGCCTGTCCCAAATTCCAAGTTTAGCTTCCCTTCGTTATCCTCCCTGCGAGAGACTCCATTTGATTTTCTTGATCACGGGGTGGTCAGTGACATAAGCACCCGTCTATCTTACGGGTCCCTCCGAGCGGCGCCGTAAGAGAGCTGGTTGTCTGTTTGTGTTGTAGAACCAGGGAACGTGGTGGGCACACGACAGCGGTATAGCTAAAATAGTGGAAATTAATCCACAGCGTAGCTAAACTTGATTAATTTATTTACGATTGATAATAATTGATGTTGAACGTAACTTTCGTTTTAGAGTGTTAAGTAGTCGACTGTATTGTAAAATAAGACCATATGTCTAGCTAGGTGGTTAGGCTTGGCGACAATACTGCTGTGTTGCATAGAACCAGTACAATGAGACGAATGGCATGTATACGGCAGTGATACAATGGTAATAATAATATTAATCGTTAGCCTACATATGCACATCATACAATAGTCCCTATGTAACGTACAGTCAGTAACAACCAAGGGCCCTCGCAAAAGGAACAAAGACGGCTGGAATTTAATAATACACACGCAGGAAGCTAAACCAAAACAACGTGTTAGGATGTGGTTGGCATAGTATTGCGTACCATAGCCGCTTTAGAGGCAGGTCAATGCGCATGCTTCCGGGAAGATGCGTGTAGTTGTTACACTCTCTCAAAATTGGAGGGCCAAAAAATCAGAAAGGAAGTTAAATTAACATCAATGTAACACAGAGTCAAGAATAAAAATGTACAAACTATGTATGATATATGTTGTATATATGTTTGGCCGAAAGTGAACTTCAAACCATGTCCACTAATAGTTGAAATTTAAACATAACTGTGTCTTCCTACGTGGATGAAATAAACCTCACAACGTAATATAGACAAATTATTCACAAAATGTATCTTAGAAAATATACAAGTATAAATAGTATATAAGCTAAATGAGGTGTCGCCTATAGTTTTACTGTTATGCTGCTCCATGAAGCCCGAATGAAAGTAATTTGCTCTGAACAGATGTATAGTATTGTAATTGAACCTACCGTACAATAATACATATACGGCATGTAATGTTAAACATACACACGCCCGCATAACATGATTGTTTCCTTTTATAGGCCTATAGCGAAAGCCTATATTGAGACATAGCGAACAGTCTACATTAGGCTGCATATGTAGAATTCAAACGTGCAGTAAAGTGTTAGAAAATTGGATGATATATAAAAACTACAACAAGTCAAGAGATGTATGAATGACGATTTAAGTTTTTGATTTCCTTAAGCAAGGAAGGCCATATTGTAGACCTAACTCATAGAGTGCAGTGATACTTTAATCAACATCATAGGAAAGGGGTTTACAAGTTTCGTAACCACATTATTCAAAACCATTAGATTAATGTGCGGTATATATAATTGAATCTAACAGGATTACAATCTATTTTAACCGATTATAAAAACCAATATTTACCAAACTTTCATTATACGCACATTATTTTTTATTCCATTTTTTTTACATCCGCATATGTATTCTCAACCTACTAAATTCCCCTGTTTGAAGAATTTCCATTGACATACTCAGCTGGCCATAATTGGAAGACATTGATCACGTGTTATGAGTGCGTAAAGTCTTGGCGCAATTGAAATGATATGAAAAGATTTATTGAATGGATGGCCATTATATGAATATCTTTCGATAATGTGACAATATTGATGACCGTTCACCTTATCACTTGCCTTATGGGCCCACCCCCACCCCCAACCTACACCCGCTCTTATTCTAAGGTAAGGGGGACAACTCTACAAAGAGCGCAGACTACCAGGCCTGATTGTCTTTTCCAATTTCATTGATCCTACCATGATGTAATTGTTTGACACTAGACCTATACATATGTACACGTGTGACGATGTACTGTTAGGCTACACTCTTCCCTGTTACCCTACTATGGAAATTGAAAGAATTCAAGAAGAAAAGACCACCCATACAGTTGGAAGATTGGCAAACATCAGCCGTTTACAAATCAATGCCCCATCATGTCATTAAGATAGGCTTCTCTAAAGCATATTGCTCTCGCCAATATTCAAATGAAAACAAATAGAGTGATAACGATTAACGACCAAGTAATTTATATTGATATGGCTTCCCGCCGAAAACTACGACCATAATGGCTGACCTCTTGCACCTTATTTCGCGCGCAGCATGACCCGAATAAAACAAAGTGCGCCCCTTACATGGGTTCGACTGTAATGATTTCTCGACTTATATTGACCACAACACCTAGGCAATTTTTTGCAACCGCGGGGCACTGTACGCGCTAAACACAGCGTGAATTTTTAAAAGGAATGGAATGGTTCTCACTGGGTTCATTTTGGAGCATTCTTTTCAAAGAAGAATTTTCTTCTTCTTTTTTACTTTAAGAAGTTCGAAAAGAGCTCGCTTTGTTGGTATATTCAAGAATAATGTCAAGGGTATATTAAAACATTTAAAATATGAATAAGGCATTTTTTGTTCCCGTTGACTTGTAATGCAATTACAGCTGTACAGTATGGTAGCCTATAGCATCTTATATAATAGAACGCAAATTTTGGCATAATTTATTCTACCTCATCTTACTTAGGGGGAATTAAAACAATATAGGCCTTTATTCCTATTTACTTTGTTGAATAGCACAAACCATGAGACATTTAACTTTCATGATGTCTCGACTGATCGCATTGGCGTAGGAAGGTACTTTTGAGTGGGGGGGGGGGGGGACTGAAAACTGTTGGCCGGCCTGGGGGAGGGGTTTAAGGGGAGGGGGTGTCCCTCTCCCCTTTGGAAATGTTTTGCATTTCCAGGTGGCCTCAGATGCAATTTGGTGCAATATAGCACACTTCAACACCCACTCCATTTTGTAAATAATTTTGCATTTTCACCTGGCCTTAGATGCAATTTGGTGCTCCAAATGAGATTTTTTTCTCATTTGGAAATGAAAAAGGGGTTTTCTGACTTGCGAAGCGGGGGGGGGGGGGGCAAATGATACTTCCGCCCCCATATTTTTCACTGGGGGGGGGGGCTTCTCCCCGGTTCCTACGCCCTTGACTGATCGTATATCCTAGCTTTCTGCGTACTATATAAATGCCTCATTGAATGCTGCAGTTTTGGCCTTTTAGTGTGTTAGTCAATTTGCGATAATACTTGTATAGTTTCCCTGAAAATGAGGGTGCTTGTACTTAATTGATGAACTGTTCAGGTAACATATAATTAGGGGTTAATATCCCATTGCACTTTTTACTCTGTCTGAAATGTTAATATACACTTCCTAATGTTGCACGAACAGGCGTCGAGAGTACACATGACTTTAATAAGCGTTAAGTTTTACTTTGTTTTAGTCTGGGAAATACCATGTATTAGTTATGGTTAACATTAATGTTACATGACATGTGTGGTTGATGTTCCTGTCCTTTCATGCACTTCTGGGAGATATGATGCATTTAAGTTGTACTCTCAGTTCGCCGATCCAAGACAATCTTCTCTCAATTGGTGATAAAAATCACAAAATATATTCATATTCATATATTTAACAGCTGTGAACATTGTTTCAAAGATCGCATGGCCAGACGTAATATCCATATATGTAAATTTGAACACCCCCCGCGCCAAAAACAACAACAACATGACATCCAGAGTAAGAGGAAAAGGGTTTCGCACATCATGTCCGCACAATACACTTCAATGGAAGAAGGAATCCCATTCCTCATTCTGTATCGTGTTAATAACGTTACTGATTTAGAATGGATCAACTCCCTGACGTGGACTGGGCATATGGCAATGACGCATGCAAACAAGCAGTAGGGTCAATCATAGCTACCCCCCCCCCCCCCTCTGCCGTTCGTAACCAATGAAAGTTTGTACACAGTCATCCGTAACGAGACTTCTATTGGGGTCGAGAGCCAAGTTGGACCCCCGGACAATTACGTCATCGGGG
Organism: Apostichopus japonicus; assembly: GCF_037975245.1. NCBI lineage: Eukaryota > Metazoa > Echinodermata > Holothuroidea > Aspidochirotida > Stichopodidae > Apostichopus > Apostichopus japonicus. The sequence goes on from NC_092572.1 coordinate 4,161,465, forward strand.
GCCCCAAAGGGGGTAGTTATATCACCGGGGCAGTTGTGCCCCCTTGTTCAAGTTGCATTTTTCATGATTTTAAGTTTGGGAATGTTCCCTTAAAGCGTCGGAGGCTCATTAATTAAATTGGATGAACCATCTATACGATAATCTGCACTTGACTGAATATTATAGATAGGCATCCTGATAAGCAAAACAAATTGAATAGGAAAACATATGCTATCTATAGCCTCACATAACACGATCATAATTTACTACACGTTTAATTATGTTATTCCTGTGTTTCTCCTTTCTTCATTTGAAGTAAACATGATATTTTTGGCGTGTCGTGGAGTGACTACATTAATTTATGAAATAATTAGTATACCTTCAAATTTATTTCTCTTCTATCAACAATGCCGACGTCATTTTCAATTTCAACCTTGCAGCTGGAAACATTCTAAATTAATTAAACTGATATTTTAAAGGTGAGCAACTTGAAATATCGGAAAAGAAGAATATGGTACCTTGTTAAGGTCAAAAGTTCTCTGTTTACATATAACATTTTACATAGGCCCATACTATAACATGTTAACACAAAATTTCCCTTTAAAAGGAAACCTTGTCTATACAAAGCCTATGTCATCATCAATTAAACCTATAGCAACTGGAAACATTCTAAATTAATTAAAACATTATAAAGGTGAACAACTTGAAAATCAGAAAAAAAAAGAATGGCTCAATTCTTAAGGTCACTAGCCGTCTGTTTATATATGACATTTACATGATAGGTTACAAACTGTGTAACGCTAAATTTCCGTCTGATAGGAATCCACGCCTGGTTCATATTGATATTTAAAAGCTTTAATCGTGTGAATCATCGGGATTTTTGGACCATCGCAAAGCTAAAAGTAGGTCAGAATTAGAAGTACCTTGCTGTGTGACAAAACTCTTTCTTCCCTTTGCACTCTTGTAACATTTTAATTATAGCGTAACTTGGCAACGAAGATATAACCAAACCTTTGAGAAATTAAAATAAGAGAGCAGATTAAAAGCAAGATCATTGCTCTTTAACAAGACCAACGTAAGGCGGCAGAACTCAAATTCACATCATGTTTCATCTGCATATCTTATCATCTTCATTACTAAAGCATATTCAGTGATATGTTTTTTTAAACAGTTGCTAAGCAACCTCTCTAAAATACCGATAAAAGATTTACCGATGTTCGAGATCCATATGTGTTCTTAGTATTTCAGGAAGGTTAGCAGACGACATCAATTTCTGCAGGTATAGGCCTACATTATAACATCCCGCCAAAAAAAGAGAAAGAAATCATGCAGAGTCGATCGTTCAAGAGGTGTCACACGTTTGTTATTTGTTCATTAATGGTTTAAGTCCTCTGGGATATTGCAAGACTATGTGTCGTAGCGGGAGACCCTCGTTACTGGAAAAACTACTTACCACTTAAAACCTCCTTTTTATTTTTACAGCAATTAGGTTGACAAGCGTGTACACGGGTTAATATTACATTAGGGTATAACTATAACACCTATCATTATATAGGTACTTGCTGGGAATTTTAAGTATGTCTCCAAGTCACTACTTAAGTTTCTCATCATCTTTATCGTTAGAAACTTTAACCTAAAACGACAGGTAGAAAGGTAAGATGTCGTCGACTAGTTTATCCATCTGCTACTGGTGTCCTATCCCGTGGGATTACACACAGCGATACGATACTATACATACGAGTCAGTGACAAACAAGAAAAATAATATTCTCGCGTAACTGATTAATATTTTCTTTGTATCGAAAACCAGGGAGGAGAGGATAGCGAGAGGGGTCAGTTGTGTAAGAAAATAAACGAGAGATTGGTGAAGAGAAAAGTATTTACAGTCAATTGCCAGCTAAATTGGACAGCTGATATAATATGACGGTCGTAGATAGATGGGCTGAAATAATTGCACCGTGGGTCCATTTTCACAGTTCAAGCTGCAGAAATTTGGCGTTCAATAGCTTTTGTCAGTGATAACGGAATCCATCTCCTGTCATAAATTTGGCAGGGTTTAATTTACATCCTGAACCTATACGTAAAACGCTTCAATCTTATATTTGATAAGAACGTTTGTTCTTTAATAATTACGCCTATATGAGATGGTAAGACCTTTACCATAGCCTATCGTTCTAAATGCAACCTTTCGTGTTTACTATTTAACAAATAGACAAATAGATAACAAATAGATGAAAATATATTTTTAATGTTTACAACGTTTACACATACACACATTAATTAGCCTAACATGCAAAAGAAAATGTTCTTTTGTAATTAAGAATGATGAATGTTGAGAAACAAGCTATACCGTAACAAATGAATATGTCCTATAATGTTACTCGGATGATAGATCAACATGTATAGTCTTGCATTTCAGTCGTTTCGTTGTGTGTGTTTGTGAAAGGAATCTGTTTTGTATGCAGTTCCTTCTACCTAGCGACTGGTTCACGTTCCTATAGGGCGCACGTGCTACTTTCAGCTTAATATATCTTCCGATTCTGCAATATATTCATAAACACGATAATATCATCGCTAATGCCACGTTTAGTTTGAAAAATTATGAAAAGTAAAAATGAAAAAATGAAAAATCTAAATCACTGACATTAGTTGACCTAACGACTTTTGACATATTCCACACCGTTATAGTATAGTAGTTAATGGTGACTTTATACTTAAGTATGTTATTATTCAATTGAAGTTCATTGAAGACTATATAGCGTGCTGGTATGTTTTAACTATAGCCTTATAACCACAACCCAACAGATGAAAAAAGACATCATTTAGGCACAGCAAGCCTTCAAACACAAACTGAAAAACAGATTAGCTTGTAAAGTGTAAATTTAATTGAAATTGGAAAACTAATTTTCACTTTATTATGTGATATGACGTGACAAAATGCAAAATATTGTTTGACGAAGTCGTAACTATCCGCAAATTCTTTATTCTAATTGTATAGCGAGCGAATGACGCTTTTGACGAAGCGTGCAATTTGTTAATCTACAGTGATATCTGTATATGGCGAACTTACATTCGCATCGCGATGGTATCGCGGTGATATCGCGTATCTTGATTGAGACTGACTTCAAGTTTATGTCTTACAAAGAGCTCCCCCTAATTGACCTTGGGTCCCTGGTGCATCACCCATACCCCCCCCCCCCTAGCCAGGCCTGCTACTAATGGAAAGATGAGTTGGTTTTAATATTATATCATCTGTAACGTTTACCAAAATATTGAATCCCCCACCCCCGCCTGTTCCCCAGGAATGATGCAATTAACCAAATTCAGAGACTTTTAACGCTAAACGACAACGCTTTATCGATACGTTAAATTTATGTTGTTCGAAATTTTCAGTATTTGATGAAACAAGCTGAAGGAGCAATCAAACGGTTATAATTGCACTAAAACAGGACAGAAACACTCGAGTCCGTCGGACTTGGACTTCGACGGACTGGATTTCCTTTTATGGTCCGCAGACTCGGACCTGTCTTGGTCTCGGGGTGTCCTTCACTGACTGCATGAAGCTGAGTCCATCAATATTTCATATTTTCTTCATGAATGCACATTCGATTTATTTCAAAGATTATCAATGTACTATTTTTTTTCTTTCCAAATTTGCTGTAAAGTCACTATCAGTTTGATTATGTATTATATATAACTAATAAACACTCACATAGCACACCAAACCTGTCGTTGATGAGTAATAATGGATTTTCATTTTATTAAAAAATCAGTTATTAGTAATTAATAATAAAATGTTAATATTAATTAATACTATTTGTGTATGTTACCAAGAACTTGAAGAAAAAAAATCTACTCTTTAATCCTTTACAATTGCCACCATGTTTCGGATAGCAACGTTACTAATTTGCGTTTCAATGTAGGAGGTTATATGAAGAAGTAACCCATTGGCCACTATAAATCTGGCTGCTGGCTCAAAATTTAGATTACCTCGTAAAGGAGGGGAAATGTTTGCCTTGTCTCTGGCATCCAGAACAGAACTGGACACACCGAACATGTCATAGCGCATAATTGTTTAGTGGGAGGGGAGGGGAGTGGGTGTGTGATGGGAGGGGAAGGGCAGGAGATTATATCGAGACTTGTCTCGCCTTCAATCTGCTTTGAATTCGTTGTCGAGCTCGAATCTTCTGGACTTCATTCTGTGTTTGATAATCTTTTCCAATTTGTCGATAACTCAGTTGGCAGAATTTGTAATCCTGAGAGCCACTGATTCGAAACCCCGTTTTATCCAAACGTTTATTTGCTCTTTTCAAAACTGAAAAGTCTTGTAACCCTACAACGGCACATCGCCCCAAAGCCCAAAGCATAACCACGGTTTCATTAGGTCAAAGGTTTGAAGAGAAAGGTCTCACCGGTCACGTCTAAAATACTGTCAGCCTCTCCCATCGCTTCCGTTTCTGTGATTTAACCGTCAATAACCTTGATATAATCTCATAAATATATTTATATATATTAATATAAGTAAATATATATATGGTTCCCCTCCAAGCCCAACTTTCTTCTCATTTTGCCATTTTCAACCCTTAATTCCTTCGAGGAAACAAAGTTGTTACTAGTGACGCCAGTAAGTGACTCTATGGCACGCCGTTATGGCTACTTAAATGATATATTAAATACATACACGTCTCAAACAACACTAATTCAACGTGACCGTATCTGTTACACAACTGGCCTTTGGTAATATTTTTGGAAATTGACAAATACTTATACGTCAGAGTCAATATTAATCGAATTGATACCCTCAAAAAATATTAATAAAAAATAAATAAAATAAAATAAATAAACATCTTGAAAGTTTAAATGGATGACATTTTACCCGGACAAGGAATACTTTCCTTCAAAGAGATCTCATGATTGTAATTTTCGTTAAGAATAATATTTGGCGTCATAAGTATGGACCGATTTAAAGTTTGACACGTGTGCAGTTGTATGTGTGTATGTATATGTGTGTATGTTTGTCTGTCATCTTTGAATTATGTCGTAAACTGTGTTTACCCCTGAGGTAAAATATATAACTATTTCTTTCTTTCTTTTAGTTTAAATGTTATGCTTATTATGTTTTTATCTATAAAAGGGTTATTCAGTATTTCTATTTCTAACTGAATATTACTTGTAGTAATTTTGGTTTATAACTTTGACACTTCTTAATTTTGCTATTATTAAACAAACAACAAATGAAAGGTGACGTGTTTGTTTGGTTTCTATAGTAACACACATATTTCCCTACGCCACACGTTTCTCAACCGTCAACAGGAGAGACAATGTTTGTCTTGGAGAGAAGAATTTTGTTGACATGTTCACGTGATACAGGGAATGAAACTCAAATTGAGGAATTTTTCATAGAAATTTCCTGACCGACGTTAATTGCATGTAATTTCATAAATAAAGTGCATGTCGTATGTTGCGTGTACATCAATATATTTATTTTGTAAACTATACGGTATTCCATAGGATACAGTTGTAAGGTTTCAATACTAAGAAAATATATTTCTAACAAGATAGACTTTTTATTTTATACGAACCATACACTTTCCCATTTTCCTCCATGAGTGGTGATGCCCTGAACAGTACTAAATCCTATATAACATGCACGTCTTTCACATAGCACTATGCGTGTGCATCCCACATAAATCTACGTCCTTTCTCTGTGGTTCGATATGCCTCTTATAACACTATATGTGCCCATCTCATATTATAGTCTATTCGCTTTCCTCTGTAGAAGGTTATACACTTTGTAACACTAAACGTGCATATCCCACATAAATCTACGTCCTTTCTCTGTGGTGGGTAGACATGCCCCTTATAACACTATATGTGCCCATCTCATATTATAAGCTATTCGCTTTCCTCTGTAGAAGGCTACTGTCTTTATAACACTATATGTGTATATCCCATATAATCTACTTCCTTTTCTCTGTGGTTAGATATGCCCCTCATATAACTGTATGTGCCCATCTCATATTATAATCTATACGCTTTCCTATGTAGAAGGTTATACACTTTGTAAAACTAAACGTGCACATTCCACATAAATCTACGTCCTTTTTCTCTGTGGTATGTTATTCTGTGCATTTGCCCATCCCATGTCATCTACTTGCTATTCTCTGTGGTAAGTTATGTATCGTACTACATACACGGATGCATTGAAACATTGAAACATCGCCAAAATACTATACATCATCGTGTTATTTATGTTGCCTAATCACACAATAACAACTTTCGCCCAGATTCCTATATGCATAAAAAGGCTGCTAAGTGAATACAACCGTGAAAGTGTTTAATCCTATAAACTAATTAATAAACTAACTAATTTGATGAGAAATTTTCCTGCTTTGATTATTGTTTCAAAAAACAATACCGAATAAAATTTGTTGTTCTTGTCTTTTCGTCGGACAAGGCCAAAGATACCGTAAACACCAGAGCAGCGTTACATGCTTGCAACGAGGCTGACGTCACACAAGTCTATAATAACCAAGGTATATGACTGACCGTTCCTGACGTATACTGTTAAGATAATATTTAATCGCTTCGACACGTCGAGAAGTAATTTAGAAATAATTATCTACACCTCTGTTTGGACGGATGTTTCATTTACAAGTTACGTTAAGACTTCTTCACATGGGGTTAATTGACCGAGAAAAATGATGAGTGTCTGGTTGTACGTATTAAAACAGCTACAGCGTGATTGGTATAGAAATAAATTGTTTTTTTTTACGTCGGGGGAGTTTCTCAACTGGTAGAGGTTTCTATAAGTATGACGAAAGGAGAAAGGGAAACACATTCACTTTAAAAATAATGGTAGAAATGTAATGTCGAACATTTAGAGAGATATTTGGCATGAAATGTGTTTACATATGTGACCACTATTTAACATTCTAGCATATTTGGGGCCAACATTGAAAACCTTTCAGATTTTTAAATAAAATAAATCAACTAAACATTAATATTTACGTGTTAGGCTGGCAGCTTACACAAACAGGTTCTTACATTACGGAGAGATATTCAGTGTAATGGAGTATAACCACACGGTCATGTGGTGTATAGGCTATCTGTGAAGCCCGGATATACCAGATGCATGCAGGGAACTGGCCCCGCGATTGAGATTTTTTCTATCATACCACAAGAAAGAAAGATTAAAATTGCAGAATACAGATGGTACCACACCTCGTGTATTGCTACCAATGTTGCCAACCTTTCTCCTAAATATACAAAGAAGCTGTAAATAAAAAAAAAAAAATAAGTAAGCTTAAGTGAATGAGTTGCTAAGCTTAAATGTAAAAACCAACTTCATGTATGTTTGGACTGCCTCCAGGCTCCAGGGATTTGGTCCTGGGTTGAAAATGGAAAACATCTGATGACGAGCGAAAAACTACAATTGATGCAAAATATGGAATTCATATTTTACTAAAACGTATTTTGCTCTCAGGTAATGACGTATTATATTCTTTATAACAAGTATCGCAACTGTAGTCGATATCGTTCCTATGGTAACGATGCTTGACCAAACCATTGCAGGCTGTAGTTATTTTGTAATATAGGCCGGTCTTGCAAGGTCGTTTCTCGAATACAAAAATGCATAATTGCTTCGAACGTGAGGAAGCAAGTATACTTACACATTGACCATATATATCCATTACAAAGAGATAAGCCTACCACGACAGAACATATGTGTACATATTATAATATAGGTTCATAGGTTATCAGAAAAGTATAGGCTAACATACTTATCGACGATCTACCCTAGAGGAATTAACAAACTATAAGACGTGTGTTTTATGGCTAGTTAGTTGCCTTCGAAAGACAGTCATTTCGTGGAATCATCAGGGTAATTCTTCACATGAGTATACGTATAGGCTTGGCTACTGTCATTATAACTTAGTGTAAGCCTATCATCATATGTTTTCAATGAATTGGCTTTAGAGCTGTGTTGCGATAACAATTATGAATCAGTAGACATGTTTACTATACCGACAAAACCATAGAAACCTCAGTGTTAGGCGAGAGCATAGGCTGTTACCATGGGGCCCCAGTATTGTTCTCTATTATTATAGTGTGATGGTTCCATCGATTATCTCATCGTCACCAATTTACACAGAGTTAAAACAGTGGGGTATCAATTAGACACCAATGTATCAGCGGGTGTACTAATCTTTGATCTCAACCATAATCAGGGAACCGATAACAACCCTTGACAAGTGGGGACGTATTGGCTGAGGCCCGCCCTCGGTTAAAATCAACACGGTATGACTAATTAGTACGTTGCTAACAATTCCTCGCTGGATGTATTTTCAACGTGTCTAGATGGATTTGATATCCATAACCATAAACGCAATTAGGGTAAACGTCCTTCTTAATTTCATTTCGTAAATAAAGACGCAAGATTTATTTAAGGGTATGATGTGACCGAAGCCGGTCTTTATTAATGTCACTCTTGGCCGTTGAACAGCGTGAGGCATACGCTAATGAATATTCATTAAGACTATAGTGATGTTGGATGTTGTAGCCAGTTGAGACAATTTGCCTATGGTGATACCACTCTATACTGTACACCCATGCTGTGCTTCAAAGCACTCGTATTGACAGTATGAACAGTTCCTAATCTTTATCTGATGCTAATGCTAATACCACTCTATACTGTACACCTATATTATGCTTCAAAGCACTCATACTGACATTAAAACAGTTCCTAACTTTTCTCTGATAGAAACGTGATACTCATACTGTCAGTACGACTGAGTGCTTTGGGAGCGGGACATAAAAATACAATATAGAAATTAAATCGTCCCAGCTGTGTGGATGTTGAGAAATGGAGGTTTTGTTTTATTTATATCATTAAATTGTATATTAATTAGCAACTGCATACAATGTAATCCACGTTTACTTTTAGAAATGCATGTAGAGTATTAATATTTCATTAGTTTGCTTCACAAACAGAGTAGAAATTAAATCGATTTGATAAGGAAATGAAATTGTCTCGTTACAGCCATGATATTGTTCAAATATACACCAAAACGTGTCCCCTCGCTCCCCCCCCCCCTTCCCAAGAACGAAAATGTTTTATCATACATCGGTTATAAAACATTATACGTTATAAAATTTCAGACCGTAGAAACTCCATTTCCAAATCCACAAATCACACATGAAACTGTGTACAGTTTCTCTATATATGTATAGTTTTCAATATAGCGCCAATTGAGTAAAAACATGACGTCATCGGTCGTTCGTACATTTATACTAATACGTAAGGGTGAACAGTGTTGATACGGCTGATCATTACTCCGATATTCTTAAATTGTACCAATAGCCCTGGGTGTCATACTGGTTAAATAAATTCACTTATCAACCAAAAAAAGTGAGAGAATCAGATTATTTTATAGGAAATAAGTGATGAATTTTTACACATCAGACGATAATTACAAGGTTACATCATGACGAATAAACCGCCCGCCTATCTCCCTTGTCAAGCGAGTGATAGAATGCCGTTTTTATTCTTTTTGCTTCTAAAATTGACATGTTTTGATCACTTTCGCCTCAATATCTACAAGATATTATGACCGACCAGGGTCAGGTTAATTAGGAAACTGTATGAAATAATGATAAAGTAGTCTAAGGTCATGACAAAGAGAAAATAATAAAATTGGTCATTATGGACCAACGTAGATTACCATCACGTGACTGAGACAATTGGGAGAATTAAATAGAAGCTTTGCTCTGTTTTAGCACCACGCAGATCACATACATATATCTACACTGCCAAGTTAGGGGAGGTGTGTGTTGGGGCGGATGGGGAGGGGGAGGGGTGGCGGTTGGGTGAGAAGAAATGATGTGGAGGGAGTTAAGGACGGGGTGCAGATATTTAAGGAAATAGTCTGATGTCTTGTAACAAGTGCAACGTCTTAGATCGTTACATGTTGAGAATAATTCATAAAGTATTCTAAAGTAAATTTTAAATTTAGCTGTCCCGCTTGTTAATGTCATAATAGTAAATCGTGTCTTGCATCTGCGCCCTCTGTTCCCTCCCACCCTTCCATAAGTTATTTAATTATCCCCTTATGATATGCACGACATTTCAGATTGGAGAGAGGCGGGCGGAATTTGGCTTCAATTTCATCAAATTTTCCTTTTTAAGTTTATATTTATAAAATTGGCCGACTTGTTAATTCCTAATTAGTTACTTAAATTAACTTTAGGGGCACATGAGTTTCGTCGTGTATTCAGGTATTCTAACAAATATTGAACAATAACAATAACCAGAACCATAACAATGACAATGACAATAACAATAACAATAATAAAGAAATAGACGGAACACTCCAAGTTATCTACGTTTAACTGCATGAGCCATATCTTCTATCAATAGAGAGCGGGAGTATTCTTATTATTGTCACCATTTTGTGGTGGGGTAGGGTTGGTTCGGGGTGGGTTGGGCCTGTTGATTGAAGTTTTTCTTATAAATGATGAATTTTACCCGCAGCTTCCATTTTTAGTCCCTGTCCCGTTTAATCGCTTTCCGCCGCTTTTCCAGCAATCAACCTATCAGCCTCCGTACTTTCAAACTTAAAGCCCAGCTTATAGGTCATATATATACTTAGCCCAGCTAATAGGTCATATACTTAGCCTAACTTATAGGTCATATACGGTACCTAGCCTAGCTTATAGGTCATAGACTTAGCCCAGCTATAGGTCATATACATAGCCTAGCTAATATATCACATACTTAGCCTAGCTAATAAGTCATAGACTTAACCTAGCTTATAGGTCAGAGACTTAGCCTACATTATAGGTCATATACTTTGGTCTACATTTAATTGGCTTGGAGACAATCGTAATTACAGGATACCTCATATAAAAACATGTACATATAATTAACAAAGGAAATGAATGTTATGCGCGAAACAACATTGATAGGTTCACGTAACGCTTCCTGTTGTCATTAGTAATTGGAAAATTTAATTATCGCATATAATTGTATTGTTCGACCTTAAAACAAAGTAAATAACAAAATTCCACTTTCTTGTTTACTCTTATACGGCATCATCCTTTGCAGTTATGTCAACTTGGCGGAATTTACATAACTTTCTAAAATGTGTGTGTTAGATCTTATGAGCATTATTTCATATTATTTGTTTTCCCCTATTGTCTGGTAAACATTTGAGGAAATTGGTATCAAAATACAACTTGCACTGGCCCCACGTTTTGTTTTTCTTTATGGTTTGCCACAATCAAATTATAACATTCTTTCGAACTTTCTACATAGATCTCTTTTTTTTCTATTTTTGTAATATCTTTTTAACAAATATGTCAAATTTATTTATCAAAATATCCTCTGATATTCAAATCCTTAAAATAATATCTCGTCTATTAATACACGTGCAATACAGTACATTGACTTTGGTGTGGTATCTTATCTCAATTTTTGAGGTAAAATCTTTATCAAGCCACAAGCATCTCTTTTCCGCCGTTTTTTTCTCACTCTTTATTTTCCCTCTTTATAATTGTCCATAATAATTACCGCTGAACCACAATCATTTTTAGAAGTGTTAAAAAATATTCACACCTCTTCGAAGTTTCGTGCTGTTCTGTGTTGATTGGGATACATATTCTCGAATGTCAACTCTTTTTTACCCCATAATTAGCTTCCAGCTATGCAGGGTATAGTATATGGTTGTTTGGTGCTCTTTATATGTGTTATTGTTGTTTAAAAATAATTCGTTATTTTTACTAATTACTGCTAAAATCTTTGCCAGAAGCGTCGACCGTACCACTTACTAGCAATTTTCGCGTAAATGGCGGCCAACCTTGCTCGGGGTCAAGGGTAAAATTGATTACTGTAATGGATAATTTAGGAAAGTACAATGTAAGTGTGTAAGGGTCAACTCGCGCAGGTTGTTGACCAGGTAGAAGGCCTACATGAACCTTGTAGTGGATTGACTCCAATTAACAAAGGACCGCCATCAATCGCCTCATATGTATAATAGCATTTTTCCATTCAAATTTTAGCCACGTTAAATTTTGGAGGCGGATGGTGTAGGGAAGGGGGTGGGTTAATGGCCGGAATGATATATTCTGTAGAAAGAACATTACAAAGGAAATCACAGCGCTTTAAAATATAACGTGTATTTGCGGTACAACTTAAAAAAGTCGAAAATCCTTCAATATTGTTCCATAGCTTGAAAAAGAAAGCACCATTTTGACAATGAGAACCCTCTTTTTTATCAAAATGTTTCCAAAGGGGCCACACTCACTTGGATAATATGCCACCTTAGCCCTTCCCCACCCACGTACAAAAACGGTGGTTGCGTCCCTGCTTGAGCTTATCTAGTATGACAAATAGAGCCAGCATAGCTTTATCTTTACAATATTTATTCTCTTTATTTCGTCCAATATGGACCTTCATCGTTTTTGAAAGAACCAGAATACAAAAGTTGCAAATGTTATAAAAGAATTGAATTTTCATGTATTTCGAACATTTTCCCGAATACTTGAAAACGAAGAAAAGCACTCCCATTTTTTATTTTATATATTATATTATAAGGATTGAGACCTCAACATTCGTAAATAGGGTTCAACTTTAGCGTGTTTTGTGATATTCAACAAAACAGGGTTCTCAAAAGTTGCAGAAAAGATTAGAAGAGAGTCTTATTTGCCTTTTATTTAATTTCTACTTATATCAACGAATTTATCATAATGATTTAAAAATTCGGCCTAGTCACTATGAACACTTGAATTTTGAGAATACAAAGAGATATTGAATACGCGTAAAGTGCATTTGAAAACAATAAGTTAACACTTTAAATATTAATTGTCCCACCTTTACGCCTTCCTTAGACCAAATTCCTTGCCCCTCTTTCTTCCCCTACTTTATTCTACTTATTAACTATATCGGTGTCATATTAAATAATTAGGTAATAATTAATAGGGCAAACAATGGATAAGAAATATTAGATAACAATGCAATTAACGCGACCTTCAAAACCCATTAAGAATAAAATGATTTACATAATTATCATTTCATGTGTTTTGTGATCTTCATTTACAAACGATGAACAAAACCTTTTGGTTTTATAATACCCTTCATTCATTTGCTCAAGTTAATCGTGTGCTTTACAAAAAAAATCTTCTTTGTGATTACCTACAGATATTGTATGTATGTATTTATTGTATGTGTTGTATGTATGTATTGTATATATGTGAAGTATTGTTATGAAAGAACAGTTTCGAAGTCATGTGTCCTATTTACATCTTCCGTCGATCGATTTACAGCTTCCGTTCATTCCTTGTTTCTTCCTTTTGTTTTGTATTCTACTAATGAACCTATATCAATTTTCATTAACCTAATTAGTGAATAATTAACGGGAAAAAACATGGATAAGATAGCATATATAACAATACATTAACAATTAAACCTTCTTTCTGAAATTGAAGACGACTTATTGAGTGGGAATGAAACTTTCCCACGGAGGTACTTTTAGTCTCTGTAAGTTTTTTTTATCTAGACGTTAAAAATAGATCAAAGGTTTCCTTATTCTAAGATGGTACTGATTAACAACAAAATTCAGAGGATGGTGGCAAATGGGATACAACGTGTGGTCATTACATACAACAAATTCTAGTCTCACAGGGAGGGGAGGGAGAGGGAGGGGTTGGGGGTTCTCTTGTGTAGGTTCTCCGGGCGGAGCCGACGGCACAGGGGTGCGCGTTCACCAGTTTTGGAAAAGCTCAAAAGAGATTCTTTTCAGAACTATAGCTATGCAGAGACGATTAAACATTACTAAAGGCGAAGCGAAAAAAAAAAAGTTTTAGAAATCTAGAAATTAATGCGTCACTGAATATAATCCCTATACCTAACTACCGGTATTTCAACTCTAGTGAAGTTGAGGTAAATTATCCATGTTTCGTTCAACTAAAGTATTTCCTTAACGTGTATACCGTTATCAGGTTAAGTTTTAACGACAGTCCCAGCAGTGGCTTCCATCTTCAGTTGTGGTAAAATGGTTCAGTCGAGGGATATTCACATTCAACTGGTGAAGAATTAGACCACTGCTGGAGTTTACACCCCTTTCATGAACCACACAAAAGTCAAGAGTATATATAAGCAAAACATTATGTTTGAGTGGTTAGTCTAAGTATACCCTTGAATGCAGCATTTGACGTCCAACCTTTTTGACAAAAAAATGGGGGAGCACCTCCCCACCCCTACATTGGCTTCAACGACCCCAGTGCCACACCTACCCCTTCATAAAAATGATTCATTCTCATATTGTACTATTAGTATATTTGGGTCCTAAATCCGAATTGAGAATTCCCCCCCCCCCCAAACTTTGAAATCCCGTGCAAGCCACCGCATTGTCCCAGCGTATACAACAGTGGTATATGTGATTATCGGTATAGACAGTTTGATACATCACTATTATTAGTTCTAGCATGCACCATTGAATAACGAAGATTATTTGGCTACATTTTGTATGTAAGTGTGATACGATTTGTTTATAGGATATGCATGTACCGTGTTCCTGTCAAATAGTTCTTAGCATGTGATTATTAGGTTTACGTCGACATATTGACAAACACAAGATCGATAACGGGAACCCAATAGAGATTCAGTAACTTAAACAAGAATATAACTTTAACATCAAGACGAACGAGATAGGAAACATAGTAAACATAAGGAAAGTGAAATCAAATACATTTATGAATATGATTGAGAATACGTGGAAACAACGAAAAAGAGTGACAACACAAAACAAGAAACAACATCATTACGAACAAGAATGAAAGCATGGACTAGGATATGTAAACAAGGAGCAAGAATGAAAACACAAAACAAGAAACAACATCATAACGAAAACAAGAATGAGAACCTGAACATGAACTAGGATATGTAAACAAGGAGCAAGAATGAAAACACAAAACAAGAAACAACATCATAACGAAACAAGAATGAGAACATGAACATGAACTAGGATATGTAAACAAGGAGTAAGAATGAAAACACAAAACAAGAAACAACATCATAACGAAAACAAGAATGAGAACATGAACATGAACATGAACTAGGATATGAAAACAAGGAGTAAGAATGAAAACACAAAACAAGAAACAACATCATAACGAAAACAAGAATGAGAACATGAACATGAACTAGGATATGAAAACAAGGAGCAAGAATGAAAACACAAAACAAGAAACAACATCATAACGAAAACAAGAATGAGAACATGAACATGAAATAGGATATAAAAACAAGGAGCAAGAATGAAAACACAAAACAAGAAACAACATCATAACGAAAACAAGAATGAGAACCTGAACATGAACTAGGATATGAAAACAAGGAGTAAGAATGAAAACACAAAACAAGAAACAACATCATAACGAAAACAAGAATGAGAACATGAACATGAACTAGGATATGAAAACAAGGAGTAAGAATGAAAACACAAAACAAGAAACAACATCATTATGAAACAAGAATGAGAACATGAACATGAACTAGGATATGTAAACAAGGAGCAAGAATGAAAACACAAAACAAGAAACAACATCATAACGAAAACAAGAATGAGAACATGAACATGAACTAGGATATGAAAACAAGGAGCAAGAATGAAAACACAAAACAAGAAACAACATCATAACGAAAACAAGAATGAGAACATGAACATGAACTAGGATATGTAAACAAGGAGCAAGAATGAAAACACAAAACAAGAAACAACATCATAACGAAACAAGAATGAGAACATGAACATGAACTAGGATATGTAAACAAGGAGCAAGAATGAAAACACAAAACAAGAAACAACATCATAACGAAAACAAGAATGAGAACATGAACATGAACTAGGATATGAAAACAAGGAGCAAGAATGGAAACACAAAACAAGAAACAACATCATAACGAAAACAAGAATGAGAACCTGAACATGAACTAGGATATGAAAACAAGGAGTAAGAATGAAAACACAAAACAAGAAACAACATCATAACGAAAACAAGAATGAGAACATGAACATGAACTAGGATATGAAAACAAGGAGCAAGAATGAAAACACAAAACAAGAAACAACATCATAACGAAAACAAGAATGAGAACATGAACATGAACTAGGATATGTAACCAAGGAGTAAGAATGAAAACACAAAACAAGAAACAACATCATAACGAAAACAAGAATGAGAACATGAACATGAACTAGGATATGAAAACAAGGAGTAAGAATGAAAACACAAAACAAGAAACAACATCATAACGAAGCAAAAATGAGAACAGAATAATATACGAAACATAAACACATCTAATCAAAGATCATACATAAAATAGTGTAGTTATATTGGTGAAACGTTCACGCAGGATAACATACGAGGACTAGACAGAGGTAATTACAGACACTACATTGAGTTACTGATATTAATATTGGTATAACTAAGAAATGTATATGGGATCATATACAACACAAAAAGAAAGCTAATTTAAGACAATATTTCAAGGTTCTCTTATACAAATATTGGTAAGGAAAGAAGAAATATTCAAGCAGGATAATATACGAGGCATAACTACAGCTAATTCATAACAATACATCATTATGTTAGTATTATGATTATTGGCATTACAAATAAAGACAAACGGGATAATATACGAACGAAAAAAAACAGGTAAAAATTAATGACAAACATACCGAGTATTAAATTATGAAGTCCAACATTTCCGTGAGGATAATGACGTCATCGCTTACCAACACAAAATTGGTAAAAATGTAGAACATAGGGCCATGGACCACCCCTTGAGACTTTATGCAACATAGCATATCTCATTGAAAGGTTAATAGATTATCCCACGAAAAAGATTTAATTCTAAAAGTGAAATGAATAGCGACTATTTTTGACAAAAATTCAAGAAGAAGACGAAAAAAATGGGAAAGTAGGGCATCTACTTAAGTAGGGCACCTCCCTCCCAGGTCACAAATAGTGTTCATAGAAGGTGACCCGTAAATTCACTACCCTCCAATAAAATATAACTATATGTGTACATCTTCAAGGATATTAATATATATATATAAATATAACTAGTTTATATTTAAAATATTTTCTGATAACGATCTTGAGATTAAGTCATGCGCTAAGGGCGTGTAAAGCATAAATTGGCAGAATCAAAATATTTCAAATATTTTAGGTTAATTTTAAATAGTTTGGTGTCATTCGCCCATGGTTATTATGATTATGAGCTATATATATATATATATATATATATATATATATATATATATATATATATATATATATATATATATATATATTTATATATACATATATATATATATATATATATATATATTTATATATATATATATATGTATATATATATATATATATATATATATATATATATATATATATATATATATATATATATATATATATATACGTTTATATATTTATATAAATCAGCGCTATTTTGTGGTGACGTGTTGTACTACCAATTAAACCTCGCCCAATGTCTCAATTAACTCGAACGAAAACAGTTGCAAACCAAATTTTCGAAATGATTGTGGCCTTAATTTCCGGGTAACATCTTTAGGACATACAGATATAGAGCACCGAACCCTCCTGGAGTCTTTGTTGTGGTAATTTGACCTGAGCAACCCAAGGGTATGAAAACCGCCAGCAATTCAAAATTTTAGGCTATATCGAAAAGGAAAATAAATAACAAAATTAAAATACAGTTAAAAGATATAAATATCGATAACTTTGGTCGTTTTTTCCTTGACGTTTAACTTAGTTTTTGGAATGACAGACCCCAACTCTTCTAGTCCAACCCCCCTCTCTACAACCTAGTTAGAAGAAAAGATTTGAGTATTTCATGCAATATTAGAACATTTCATTTTTCATTATCTTTTTATTTTGAAAATCAATCATGTTTCCAGATTCATTCATTTTTTTCTATCAAACTTTAAAAATCTATATATTTCCGATCATACATGATCATAACGCGTACATGATCATAACGCGCTTTGTTCAAAATGTATTTATGGCGCGAGGATTTGAATGAGAGGTTTCACGAAAATGTTGATATTTACGTATAAGGTGTTGGGAGGCAGTTCATTAAAATATTCAACATCATTAAGCATAAATTCATATATTAAATGCATCAGTCATATCATTTTGACATTCACTGAGCCGGGAGGATGCTTCGTTTATTATGACTTGCAGGGACATCACAGAACCGTTTAAAATCTCCCTTAAAGGGATCTATATAAAATGAACGAAATATAGAACGCAGTATTGCAACATCTGTTCAAGAAATCCGTTACGTTTTCCAGAAGTTACGGCCATTTTAACATATGATCATTAATTGCGAGTATCTTTTTTAATGCAATCCCATACCAAGACGTACGCACTGACAATGTGTTACATTTCAATTTCCATTAACAAAATTTTCTGAGTTAATTCTAAGTAAGTTTTTATTGGTGACAATTCACTTTTTTGGGGGGCTTTCAGTGTTGTAAACAATGCAATTTCGTTACTATCTATCGATAACAGCCCTTATAGCAAAGACATGCATATATGACCTTCGCTAGACCTGAAAAACCCACATGAACGTATTTTGGAAATTTGAATATCAAACCTTCAAACTTTGGTTTTAAGCTTAGATCCCTTTTATCGTCAAACGTCTCACAAAATGAGTTTGTCACATTAGCCCCGGCCTACAAAGAAAGGGATTGTACCTTTACATAACTAATTTGTCATGCCCGACTCAATGGAAACAAAATTATTCGCATTGGTAATAATGTAAGCATCACTGTAAGATTAGCGGATGCTATTTATATCGAATTTGTCAGTTTATGATCTCATCCAACTCCCTAGTAACATCCGTAATCACCCCTCTTTTGGAAATGGTATCTTCCTTTCCATGTTACTGTCTGTTTCAATCATGACTTAAACGTCAAATTCTTTCTCCTCCATTTTTTCCCTCTTAACCTCTTTGTGAGTTAAGTCTACGTGTTTTAAAGGGGTCTTCCTCTCTCTTATACGTGAAGCAAAATAAAGTCCAGGGATCAAAACTTGAAGCCCGCTCAAAGGTTCCGTTCGTCACCAAATTATAGTTCAAATTTAATATTACCTATATATGCTTGTAACTTTAATTTCCGGAATGGTTGTTTTATTTTTTCCGGAATTGCTGGTTAGTTAACAAATGATTTCAAAACATGATCAAAGTTTTGAGAACTAGTGTAGGGACGGACGTAAGGAATCAATAAATAAACACGGGGAACCATGGAACGCCGATTGAAAAAAATGTGGATGTCAGCGAGCGTGGATAGACAGAAGTTGCAGAAGGTCTTTAAGGAGAATCCATGCTGGGGTTAGCGACGGTGGTCGGGGGATCCCTGATTTCTCTGAGTTTATCAACCCATTTAACGGCAATGAACGGATTCGATCATTAGGTAGTTAGAGAACTTTACTAAGAGACGGAGGAGGAGTGTACAAGGTTATAACTGGATTGATTGTCGGGAACTGCTGCTTCGGGAAAACAGGGGTTACAAGTTTTGTTTTACAAAAGGAAGGAAACTTTCTATATTTCTCTTTGGTTCAAGATGATGGACAAACTATTTTTTGCCGACAGGGAGAGTTTGACATAGATGGAGAACGTGTTGAAATCTGTAACAGCTGTGTGATACATACAAACGAACGGACAATTAAACATTTGGTTAAAAGATTAATCAATTCCAAGTCGCCATTTCGCCCCCAATTTTGGGATGATACAGTGGCAACTCAATTTAATATCTTCATCTTCAGAGAAACATAAAGAAGATTTATATTTATATTTATACTTATATATTTATATGTATATATTTGGTTTATGCATTAACTTTTTATATCTTTGCGGCATTTGAATTTTCAAGAACGTTTACCCGGAACTTTTGAGTTACTTTAATAGATATTTCTTCTTGAATGGGCCAAACACATAGCTGTTACCCAAGTTTGCAAGAGTTTATTTTCACTCGCCTTTATACATTTACTTCGAGTTACTTTGACAAATTTCCTTCTATTGAAATCAATAGTGAACAGAATATTTTTGAATTTTTTATAATCCTGGAATTAGCAGAACTAATTTTTTTGTTTCCTGATACTTTCAACAACGTTCCATTTTGGTACTGCTTTTCTTGCGTGGTTAGGTCAATAAGGAGGAACACAATTATTTTTCTTCCAGAAGAGACCGAATCTGTGATCAAAATTCAGATAAACCAGTTTTGAATTCTCCAGGATCATTTCTACTTTACCGAGGAAACAAATATTTTGTCTGAAATTCGTCAAAACATTAAATTGAGATTGGCAGTTACAGATCTCAGACAAATCTCAAGAAATTTGAGTTGAAAATCGCTTTCGACAAACAATTGGAAACATTTCTTTGTACGAACCAGCTGGAGAGAAAAATTGTCGAGCTTTAATGGAATTTGAAAAATTCTTACCAAAACGGAAACTCTTATTTCATATTTGTGTGTAAAATCGCGCAAACCTAATAGCTTTTAGGTTTATAGATATTGTAGTAATTGTTATGAAGAAGAAGACCGTTCATTTTTTGGGGGAGGAAAACTTCGAAAGCAAATAATTTTATGTTGCTCTTTAGAAGCTGTATCACAAATTTAAACTAAAGTTACAAACCAGTTAAATTTTTAACTGAAAACAACAAAGAAGTCATCTTTTGCAGCTTCTATATTACATCTTGTTCTCTTCCTATTCGAAGGGAAGAGAATTCAGCTAAAGTTGACCCTCTCTGAGCATAATATTGCGATGGTTTTACGTACTTGGGAAAGAACTCGTTCCAATTCTCGCGAGATGCATAGCGTTGCTTTGCCAACAAAGAATTTGATACCTGTTTATGCTCCTAATACCCCAGTGATGCCCAAGAGAACGGACCCCCGTTATGGTACCTTGGTGTGCCCACCTTTTATGCCAGGGTATGGCACAAGCTTACCAGTATATCCATATAGAAAAACTGACTCAACCGCGTTTGGCACGCAGGGTTCACCATCTACGCCCGGTAGCAGGCAAACGGTAGATGCGAATACTGTTAAGACCAGTTCCGCGAATCTTGTCGAAAACACCCAGAGATATAGCCCATCACAGATTTCACCCAAACGGAATGGATTTTCAATTAATGAGTTACTGCATGATAACGATAACCTTAAAAGGAAAACGCATAGAGACGAAAGGGAAGAAAATCGAAATAATATGGGTATTTCACCCTCAACTCTTTGTTGTCAAGGTAATACGCACGAGGACAAAAAACTGCTCGAAAAGTGTAAAACATTGGACAGATTGGGAAAAAGTGAATTTCCAAGAAGAACTATGCCGGAAGTTATGGAGAGGATAAGAGGTAAGAATAATTCTTGACATGATGTCATTATAAATACAAATTTTATTATTTCAAGTGAAAAATTCAAATTTAGTAGGCTTATTATATCTTTTAATGTATACTTAATACCCTAGCACTCAAAATAGAATACTTAAAAATCCATTAAAACAATAAAACGGAATAATACAAAGTAAAAACAAAAATGAGAACATTAAAGAAAAATTAAAATTAAAAAACATTTACCTCGGTGCATTTTTTTTTGATGAAGCATATTCTATTGTTTCAAATATATTGCGTTATTTCTTCACTATGGAATAATACAATCAGAGGTCGTTAAAATTAATTGTTAAGAAAGCCGGAATCGAATGTACTAACTTACGTAATGTTTGGATTTTATTTAATTCAGATCAAACGTGTTAAACCCTTCACGTCAATTTGTTGCAATATTCTATAATCTTTCTCATTTTAATTTGAAATTTAATAATAATAATCATAATAATAATAATAATAACAATAATAGTAATGTTACGTTTTTTTCTTTGAGATTTTATTTTTGCGCTATTAAAGGTATTGAGAATGAGCTTGTCATGAAACAAAGATACCCATATGCCAATATCGAACGGTTCTTAATGCAAATTATCAATGTTTATTTGTCCAGTTCCAGACATTATATCCAGTCCATCGATTATTTCTGACATTAAAATTTAAATGACAAAAGTGAGACATATTTCTAGATTTTTGTTGCACAAAAGTGCTCATTTATTGATGAATTATTATCGACAACATTTGATTAAAGGTTTCGTCGCCCAGACACTTGAGTGTTACTCATATGCCTAAAAGTACAAACGGAAACCTTCCATTTTTCTATCCTAAATTATTTGAAATGAAATCAGGGAATGGTTATGCAAATGAATTGCAAATTTAAAGGAGTTTTCGTATCTAAAACATATAGAAAATAGATGCCAACCGATGAAAACAAATATCATTTAATATTTCTTGCTGAGTAAGGCGATTTAGCTTTTATGTTATACTGTATCAACTAAGTCCTTATCAACTACAGGATAGACCGACTGAACCATTTTATCTTGTCATTTTAATATTGCAAATGGAAAATCTAAGGCTTATATATCAAAATTTGAATTCATCTTTATGGTTTTGGATCTTTCCGTTTGTGTTATTTTTGGATCTGATAGGGGAAGGTGATGAGTAGGTTTATAGGAAAATAATGATTGTTTCCTTGTTACAACCCGCGATTTTCATTATTTTCTCACGCTTCGGGTATCTGAGAAGGTTCTCAATTTTTATTAGTTCTAGAGAGGAAATTAAGCAATGTAGGTATTTAAGTTGATAGTTCAAACGATATCAGGAAATTATTAAATTTGCATTTTTCTTTGGAGATTTAATTCCTCTAACAAAATTATTAACTTATAAAACAAACCTTTTATCTTTTGTCTCAAGTAGCCTACTTCGAATATGTAAATTGCGATTTTTATATTTCGGTATTAATGTTTCAAACATTTACCATTTCTTTGAAATCTATCAATTCAGTCGCACTTTTGTTTTAGAAATAGCCCGTTCGCACCTGAGTTGCCCATCACCGGAAATATGTTATCTAGTCTGGTCACGAAATGTTTGTAGTTTTCTATTTTCCTTGTTATGAAATGGGCGGGTTGCTAAATCAAAATGCTGTATATTTTCCAAATCCTTACAGCGTTTCTATCCTGAACTCAAGAACCTGAATAATAAATTAAAATAAAACCATTTATTTTCAGAGAGTGCTGTTGCACGTAAATATGTATAAATATACTCTAGATTTATTATAGAAATTATAGAAATGATGAAATTATCCAGAACAGCATTTTTTTGGCGCGTTAAGGTGGGAGAAATTTTGTGAGGGCTGTGGAAGGGGGGAGGGGGGGGGGGGTCGAACATGAAATGTTCGTATTTATTAAGATTGTAATACTGCTATGACCATTAAATTATTGAAGCTATAAGTTCCAATATGACAATTCATGAATTTGAGAAAAACAAATGGTAACCTATATGAGCCTCATTTCATTTCAATTTCTATAGGATTATTGCTAATGTAACAATTATAACCACATCTTAAAGAAAGCTACGTTTTGTAGAAATCACAGCAACATAGCAACCATAAATAAATTCGGAAATGAATTTTTTACTATTCCATTATTTCACTTTCCTATATGAACATGGACGTATTTATATTGGCACTTTTTTCAATTTATACTTAAGCCAGGTTCAATCAAAATGCCATCATCAGTTGTAAGAGTCTATTAACAGCAATAATTAAGACATTAACTCTAAACTAAGCATGATATACGCCTATAACCTGCAGACCGAGTTCACTAGGTTCAAAGTTCATTTCTTATGCCATAATCGCAGCGTAGGAGGGTAGTGGCCTGTGATTGGTCAAAGAGTACGACCATGATATTTTTCATTAATTATATCTGGTCTTTTCCATATACGGAAAAAAATTATTTGAAAATCAAACGCTTACGTGTATATTAATAAGTATAAATTGATTAGACTCAATAACACGAATATGCTATTTTTTCTCGCTGTATTTAAATTTTATCACGACCCTAAAATAATTTTACCATTTCTTTCCTTCCCTATTTCGGGTTGAACATATTATTTTTATTTTTATTATTGTTAACGTTATTATAATGACTGAAAGATTAACACAGCCTAATGTTATAACTATACTGCAGTTATGATCGGTAGGTAAAGTAACGGTTTTGAGGGAGAAATAGTAACAATTATCCGTATATAGTTCGGTATGTATCGAGCAATAACTTGACATGAAAAACAGCCAAAACCTGATCTTGTTTTGGTCAGCTGTTTTTATCACACGACAACATACGAAACATTGCGAAACTAACACTAATAGAATCATCCATATAAAAAGAGATGTTCCAGCTATGTGCTAAAAGAAGAAACACGAAAAAAGAAAGAAAGGGGAGAGGAATATATGCCAATCAATTTCAAAGAAAAAGAACCGACTTGGGATAAATAAAATCTTGTCTCGAGGAAAGAAAATTCGTGCTGAGAGTCCCGGCGAGCTCGAGTGTGAAACGCCCCGTAACGGGGAGCAGCGGGGAGCTATGGCGGACACTAACCCTTCGGGCTCATGTTTACGGACGCTACACAGGTAACATAAAAGTAGTTACGTGTTAGTAGAGTCTATACATCAAACGACGTCGCTTCTGTTTGCAAAACGTTACTAACCAGGTGACTCGATAGTAAGAGACCTGAAAAATTACGAAAACGGGATTTTTTTCACCCGTTTTGTATTATTGCCATAACTGGCTTTTGAGATCTTATACCTGCCATTACTGAAAAAAGGAGAAAATATTTATTAACATTTATATAATGTACGTACACAGGATTATTCTTTTTGTTGCAGTAATTAAGCACTTTCATTAAAATTGTCTTTTCTCTCTCGACTTCTAAATATTCAATTCTCGTTCTTTTGACTTTTGAAATTGTCTGCTTTATAAATGTTCGCTATTCGGCAGAAATCTCACCTCGTAAATTACCATTTATTACAAAAAAATAAATCACCGTTTTATTTTGAGTTAAGCTCGACACCAAAATCAATAAACAACTTTTCTAAACCGTTTTTAACTTTCACTACCATTGATATTTAACAAAGATTCTATAATTCTCTTGTAAATTCTTTTAATACCAGAATAAATGTTATATATAGCCCTTACGTATGAGCTTTGGGGATTCACTCAAATATTCTCTTCATATTTGATAATAATGCAGACATTACGAAATTAAATATTGACTATAATATTTTTCTCAAAAAACAACTCTTTTTAAACTATTTTATTTACTACTGAAAGGAATTTTGAACTTTCCAGTTCAACACTGTGGGCTAATATATTCCTCTGTGAATTTTTGGTTGGCAAATTTTGGACAGAATAATTATTTCAGAATAATGGTTGCATTGTTCCGATGAGCGCAATCGAGTACAACTGATTACAACATTTGCTAAAATCTTACGATCGAGTCACGATTCTGTATGAACTTAACTTAATTATGTTACCAGAAAAGAAAAACATATATACGACATTAATACTCCACATACTTAACTAATTATTTTATTTAAGCTCTTTTATTTAAGTTTTTGTCTAGCTTGAATCAACATATCGTTTACATAATCTCTAATTGTAATCAATATTGATATACAGTCAATAATCATAATCAATATCCGAATATAATGGATAAATTTATTCCTTCAACCTTTCCCCTCCCTCCCCGCCCCCATCAGATCGCTCACCCAATCAATTCCTCTATTTGTGTTCAATACACCACAAGTAAATGTTTCCGTTAAATGAATGAAACATGAATGAACCAACAAATTACTCTTTTTCATCCTTAATTCCGCTGTCTTCTTCAAACAGTTGCTACAAACCAGTCCTTTTAATTGTAAGAAAAACAAACCCCATCAGTTTGCAAGATTAATGACGTCAGAACATACAACGTTTAATTCAATAGAATTTGTGAAAAATCTCCAATTCGCAAAAACAAGTGTCCTAAAAAAATTGCTAATTTTCTCACATAATTTTCCTCAACTTTAAATTATCGTCTTCCAATCTGAGTCTGTAATCTGTAAATCTCTTCTCATATTTAAATTTTTGTAATTATATATCGCTTGTCCAAACCTATAGAGTGCTCTTGGAACGTTAAGAAGAAAACAATTAATAGTGAAGGTGCTGTGGTCAATTAATATTAAAGTTGTGCATTTTTTGTTGCATTTGTAACAATCTATAGTGACCAATTAGCTGATAACTGGTTAATATCTTTCTTTAGTTCACAAATGTCGCACCAACAACGCTGGACTTTGATATAAGACTTTCTTAAGATGAAACACTACAGAAGTTACTTAGCTTTGTGGAACAGAAGTTGTTTTATGTGTTTTCAATTAAATTGTTAATGACACGCTTAACAGGAGAAAACAGATCAAAGTAAATTCGAACCGCGTTTTATTTTGATGTACTTGTTCACTCATGTTCATTATTTGGTTAAGAAAGAGTGGTACAAAGTTAAAACCTGCCACAAATGCAGCCACATTTTTTTATTGATTTGAAGGCCATTTCAGTTACATTTTATTCTAACACATACAGACAGACACATACACACAGATAGACACACAGAGGAAACACGCATAGTCTACAACTGTATCTATATTACAACTACTAAAACCAGATAGTTTCAAATCATTATCTACACTCTTAATTACAAAGAGAGGAGGATTCCCTCTTGAAAGACTTCTCATTTGGGTAGTGAATTTTAATCTTTTCTTTGGAGTTAATTTTTGCAACTTAAGTTACAATTGAGTGAATACATTCACCACTTTTAGAATTCCATTGTCAACAAACCACTCAGTAATAACGTCTATATATGCTTTCCTGAAAATGAATTAACCACCCCCCTCAAGACCCCCCTCCCCCTCCCGGACACTCTCGATGATTGACGTTTCACTTGAATTGAAAGATTGAGTTCTCACTTGTTGAGATTAACAAAAACTCTGCCATACAAAAGTAGCCCCCTTAACGCCCATCTCGCCCCCTCCCCACTGCCCGCCCCCTCCCCACTTCCCCCTCCCCACTCCCCCCTCTCCACTGCCACTATCGCCCTGCTACCGTACACACGAATCATGGTCATATGTACAAATCCAACTGCAAGTGTGTCCATGTCTGACACAGGGTTACAATATACCTGCAAATACGCGCTTCGTGATTTAGAAAAAGTGTATATTTTAAATAACACAGAAAGCTCTAAGCTAACTGCTATGGCTTAGTCTCACAGTCATGAAACAAATAATGCTTGAAACGGAACCAGGACACTTCGCCCAACAACCATTTCGCCCAACAACCATTTCGCCCAACTACCATTTCGCCCAACCAGCCTGGTCATTTCGCCCAACCAGCCTGGTCATTTCGCCCAACCAGCATGGTCATTTCGCCCAACCATCATAGTCATTTCGCCCAACCAGCATGGTCATTTCGTCCAACCAGCATGGTCATTTCGCCCAACCTTATTTTTACTAATATTCAGTCAGAATAATATTACTGTTTATATTTCACTAGTTCAATTTGATTTATTTTGGGTTAGGTTACTTCGTAATAGCCTAAGTGAGGTCCGCTCGATATCGATCGGAGTCTGAGCAGTTATTTCGGGTATAATGGGAGGATTACACTACTTTAGGCGTTTACGCGTACAATGGAAGTTTTATTATTATACAAACACAGGGGAATCGGTCTTCATAAAAACCTATCAAACCTTACACCTAAAACACTGATCCATCCTACTGACTAACAATTCCCGAACGTTTCCTTATTAAATTGAAAAAATATATAAAACCCGTCCGTAATATTGAATTACTATATTTAATCAATGTAACCACTTTATCAATGTAACCACATATGTAATCACATATGTAATCAATATGTAATCAATTCATATTTAATCAAGGTTGGGCGATATGACCGGACTGGTTGGGCGAAATGACCAGGCTGGTTGGGCGAAATGACCAGAAGTGACTAGAAAGCCTTGAAACAAACGCTTTCTAGTCACTTCGCCCAACAACCATTTCGCCCAACTGCCATTTCGCCCAACCAGCCTGGTCATTTCGCCCAACCAGCCTGGTCATTTCGCCCAACCAGCATGGTCATTTCGCCCAACCATCATAGTCATTTCGCCCAACTAGCATGGTCATTTCGCCCAACCGTGTTGGTCATTTCGCCCAACCTTATTTTTACTAATATTCAGTCAGAATAATATTACTTTTTCTATTCCACTAGTTCAATTTGATTTATTTTGGGTTAGGTACTTCGTAATAGGTAAATAAAAAAGTGAGGTCCGCTCGATATCGATCGGAGTCTGAGCAGTTATTTCGGGTATAATGGGAGGATTACACTACTTTAGGCGTTTACGCATACAATGGGAGTTATATTATTATACAAACACAGGGGAATCGGTCTTCATAAAAACCTATCAAACCTAACCCCTAAAACACTGATCCATCCTGCTGACTAACAATTCCCGAACGTTTCCTTATTAAATTGAAAAAAAAAAAATATATAAAACCCGTCCGTAATATTGAATTACTATATTTAATCAATGTAACCACTTTATCAATGTAACCACATATGTAATCACATATGTAATCAATTTAACCACGACTTCAAGTTTCCTTAATACTCGGTTCGTATCCCGTAACGTTAACAATTCCCGAACGTTTACTATATCAAACCTATCAAACCTAACCCCTAAAACACTGATCCATCCTCAAAATTCCTTAATATTCGGTTCGTATCCTGTAACGTTAAAAATTCCCGAACGTTTCCTTACTAAAGTTATACAAAGTAAAGGACTTCAAGTTTCCTTAATATTCCTTAATATTCGAACGTTTACTATCAAACCTAACCTCTAACACACTGATCAATCCTCAAGTTTCCTTAATATTCGGTTCGTATCCTGTAACGTTAAAAATTCCCGAACGTTTCCTTACTAAAGTTATACAAAGTAAAGGACTTCAAGTTTCCTTAATATTCCTTAATATTCGAATGTTTACTATCAAACCTAACCCCTAACACACTGATCAATCCTCAAGTTTCCTTAATATTCGGTTCGTATCCTGTAACGTTAACAATCCCCGAACGTTTCCTTTTGAAATATCATATTTAATCAAGGTTGGGCGAAATGACCAGGCTGGTTGGGCGAAATGACCAGGCTGGTTGGGCGAAATGACCAGGCTGGTTGGGCGAAATGACCAGGCTGGTTGGGCGAAATGACCAGGCTGGTTGGGCGAAATGACCAGGCTGGTTGGGCGAAATGGTAAGGTTGGGCGAAATGGCAGTTGGGCGAAATGGTTGTTGGGCGAAGTGTCCTGCTTCCAAACAAACTATACTTGAAATATTGCTACAAGCGAAAAAAAGAAACACGAAAATCATCAATGTTTTCTTAAATATTAAATGGCAGTTTTTGTTGTTGTTGTTGTTGATGGGCATTTACCCTAACAAAAACGTCTTTCAAAATGTTACATGCTTATGTAAATGTTATCATGCAGGATCACGAATTGCTAAAATTTTCTATAAAATGAAACAGATTTGTTCGAAAATAATCTGGACAAGAAAGGAATTATGGCTTACAGAAAAATATATTGTAGAAAAATCATCACTTTACAAAGTAAATGAAAAAAAAATTACTATGGAAATATTTTAACATCAGCAAAAAGATAAGTTAACAATTAAATGAGATTTTAACAAAATAACCTTAGTGAAATTTCTTTAGCAAAAATCTCGTGAAATGTCTTGCTTAAATCAATGATCTTAAAAGCCGAAATGCTCTTGAAATCTACTCCCTGCCGCACCCCTCCTCTCCACTTCCCCTCCCTGCCGCACCTCTCCCCTCCCCATTCCCCTTCCTGCCGCACCCCTCCCCTCCGCCTACCCTTCTCTCTCCCCTCGCTATCTCTTGCTCTCTCTGGGATGTTCGCAAAGAAAAAGAAAGTGTAGTATACTTTCCGTTGAGCTGTTGGTTCCAATTAGGAAAAGGACCACAAAATCGTTTCATTTGGTAAAGCCGTGCCTCTCCTCTGATTCCAGACTGTAATGTGAGTACAAAGTGTGGAGTACCAGAATATAAGCGAGTACAAGCTCCCGAGTACGAACACAACGTAATGAGAGCGAGTACATTAAGTTTGACTTCTGTTGAGTACAAGAATATACAGTAGAAACAAATAAGTCCCATACGTGTAAATATAAAGAATGCACTCGAGAGAGAAAACGGACTCCATGATTGCAACTCTTTCATTCAAATAACGACTGCATTATTGTATTGCAAACGCCATGAGGCGGTTCCTCTCGCCCCAAATGGTGCGATTAGCTGTTAATTTGAAAATTTGAAAATAACAATAAACAATATCAGCCCGTAGCTCTATATGCAGATTTTGTTGGGTCTTTGGGTACATTTTTTATAGCAATGTTTAAGTCGAGAATTAATTTTTCAAATGTACCCATGGACCTAACGAAATTTGCATATTGAACTACGGGCACTTCTATATGCAAATTTCGTTAGGTCTACGGGTACATTTATTATAGCAGTGTGTACGTCTAAAGTTAATCGTGCAGGAGAGGCAAATAATAATATAGACTGCACAGTGTGTTCATATCCACTGTGAGGATAATATGTCGAATTATAATAAATGAATATTCATAGAGTAACAATAGGAAGTAATGCCAGATGCTTTGAAAAAGAAATATGCAGAGAATTATAAGAAACGGTTCATTCCGTTTTTTAAATTTCATCTTCTTCCATTTGTTACCAGTTTCGAATGTTTCATTCAACGTCTGACCCGGTGACTTCTGGGTGAAATTATTCTTAATTGTTTGTAAGATAAAAGAACTGTCGAATACTAAATGAAATTTTAAATTAATATTGACAATTAATGTTAACATTGCAGGAAGAGCAACCAGAATGGATTAGACAAGCTTTACAAAAAAGACTTCGAGATTCTTACTTTTTTATTTTATATTATTATTATTATTACTATCCAAACTCGAAGGAGCAAGGGAAGGAAATGATATTAACAAGACCGCAAACATGGACCCTGTCAAATATTATTCTCATTCGGGAAATTAGAAGTAGCAGAATAAGGTTAATGGAAAAGAGTAGGCTTGACTTTGGATGGAAGAGAACTTCGTCCATGCTGTTTGAGATTAGTCTGTGTTTAATCAGAACCGGTGTTATACAGAGGGAAATAGTTGTCAGTTTAGAAGGTTGCAACAGGTTGTGATTATTAGTAAATGTAATTAATTATCCCCCTCATGCAAAGATTAAGATACGAAATGTCACATAAATATAGCTTAACGAGGTCAAAATGCAAGGATGGATAAAACAACTGCCGTCTATTCTCTTAAAGATTGATTTGTTTCGTTAACATTGGGTAACAGTTTTTGAAGTTTTAATCTGAACAAGTTATGTATAATAACTAACACACGCTTCTCGGCCTTTTGGCTAAGATCATGTGTAGTATCTGTTCCCTTTCGAGAGGAATCGTGATACACACCCGAGGATGATCACACAGTCACAGTCTCGATGCAAGGGGACTGGGGTTGAGAGCGGATCGGTCGTTCGGTTGTTTGGTTTTTCGTGCCCGGCTTCTCTCCTGGGTGACTTTTCTTAAAAAGTAATAACTACACAATAACATAACACCCATCAGTATGTTAAGATTAGTTGTGTGATAACAGGGGAAATCCCTCTACACTGCACGACTTATTTTATCACTTAATCCAACACAGAAAAATTTTGCGGCTCGCAAATTTTATGTAATAACTTTTTTTCTTCTTTTTCATTAGCGAATCCGTTAAAGTTTATACATATTGTCTTCTGTTGTATCAATTACTGGTAAAACTGGATTGATTAATAATTTATCTTCTAATCTTCTAATTCGCTGAGAGGTTTGTCATCTTTATGAGAATATCCGTTCAATATGATTCATATCGTTTATACGTTGTATTAGTACAGAAAATCAATTAAGGTAAAACTAACGCTAGACGTTCAAATAACATCTCTGAAAGTTCAGAAACGTGGAAAAGATAACCAGTAGGTCTACTATTGTAATTCTTCATAATTCTCTCGCAACTGATATAACGACGAGAACTATCATGAAATGCAGCGTTAATAGTAGACTTGTAGTGAGTTCACACACTCATATTCTAGCATTGCTAGTTAACTGTAATTGTACCCTTCCTCATGCAATTTGTACTCCTTCTGGTAACCGAGCCACGCTATATATCTACTATACATACTAGTACCAATATTTAACACTTCGGTACTCGCGCCTAGTGTCTTGTACTCAGAATAAAAGAGAATGTTATGCTGTTGTACTGTTACTTAATATATGTTGTTGTACTCGTGCACAGAACAGAGTTGTACATGCATCCGGTGTATTCATGCTGTTGTACTCATACTAATACTGTTGTACTCATACTAATACTGTTGTACTCATACTAATACTGTTGTACTCATACATATACTGTTGTACTCGTACTCATACTGTTGTACTCGTACTCATACTGTTGTACTCGTACTCATACTGTTGTACTCGTACTCATACTGTTGTACTCATACTAATACTGTTGTACTCATACATATACTGTTGTACTCGTACTCATACTGTTGTACTCGTACTCATACTGTTGTACTCGTACTCATACTGTTGTACTCGTACTCATACTGTTGTACTCGTACTCATGCTGTTGTATTCCTACTCATACTGTTGTACTCGTACTCATACTGTTGTACTCGTACTCATGCTGTTGTAATTAGGCTCATGCCTAGGCGTATTGTACTTGTTCTCGTACTCATTTTGTTGTATTGATACTAATGCTGTTGTACTCGTACTAATGTTGTTGTACTTGTATTCATACCGAGACCTATTGTACTTGTACTAATTACGTTGTCCTCGAAGTAATTACGTTGTTCTCGTATACCATGCTGTTGTACTGGTACTCATGCTGTTGTACTTGTATTATGCTGTTGTACTCATACTCATGGTTTTTTACAGATACTCATACTGTTGTACTGGTGCTCATGCTGTTGTACTTGTACTAACGCTGTTGTACTCGTACTTATGCTGTTGTACTCGTACTCATGTTGCTGTACTCGTACTCACACTGTTGTACTCGTACTCATACTGTTGTACTCATACTCATGCTGTTGTACTCATACTCATGCTGTTGTACTCATACCAAAGACGTACTGTACGTGTGCTCGTACTCATGATGTTGTATTCATACTCATGCTGTTGTACTCGTACTTATACCAATGACGTATTGTTCTTGTTCTCGTGCTCATGTTGTTGTACTGGTACTTCAAAGTAGGCCATTCAAAGGGAAGGAGGATAGACACAATTATACTCTTCCCAACAGACGAGCATATTTACTACAGAATTATATAGTCAACAGCGTAGACGAACCTAACTTCCCAACTTACATTTGCTTCGTGTGTTAGGATAATAGTTCAAGACCTATTCTGCCCGCCTCACAATAACAAGACTATAGTTACCACAAAACCAATTAAAATACAATTCTAGATCAATTTCCAACGTAATGCTATATATTAATCTGGACCATTGACCATAAGGACGACATCTTGATTTAACCGAACAAAATTCTGAGGTCGGAATCAACATATAGGTTTCAAGTTCTGAAAACCATGTGCATTAAAGATGATAATTTCATTAAAACAAATGAAACATTCGGAGATTATTACTACATATGTTTATATGATTCAAAACAATGCTAAGTATTATATCGGATAAGGGTTCATATTCGTGTGGTCATTCTAAGGGATAACTTAGATACTAAAACGTATGATTTTTTAGATGATAATGCAATGATTAGACCCAATTCCCAATCCCAAT
This sequence comes from Apostichopus japonicus, assembly GCF_037975245.1. Classification (NCBI taxonomy): domain Eukaryota; kingdom Metazoa; phylum Echinodermata; class Holothuroidea; order Aspidochirotida; family Stichopodidae; genus Apostichopus; species Apostichopus japonicus. The sequence goes on from NC_092572.1 coordinate 4,195,321, forward strand.
TCAAACCCCCTCCTCTTTATGGTTTTCATTTTTATCTCAAAATGCAAAAGAGTGAAGAATTTATTTGAGATTGAATATATATGTATTTAGTTATATCGACCTATATCAATCAATGAGCTCTGCCTCACGCTAGCTTCACATTATACAATATATGTATAATTTCATTAAATATCCATTTTTATTAAGGCTCCCTTGCTAATGAAATAAATTTTGATGACACTATAGTTTACGTATTTTATTGTAACTATTTCCATGTTAATTACTTTGAAACACAACTCAAAGTTACTCTTTCCTTACCGGGCCTTCCCGACCCCCCCCCCTCCCCACATTCTCCTCTCCCTCTCTCTCCTCTCCTATCCGCCTTTACCTATATCTACCTATCCGCATTTTCTATAATCTACAGTTTGGTATTATTTCGGCTCTTACCCAAGTTAACGGCAAAATACAGACATGGCAACGAAAAAATATTGAATATTCGTTTTCCTTTCATCAAAGGAAACATCTATATCCAAAGCATTGACCGTTTGCTCTCTCCATTGTTTCTTGTACTACCGATCATTTACCTCCGAAGGACCCCCTCACCCCCTTCCTCCCTTAGGGATAGAACAGGGTCACTCCCATTTGCATTAGTATTTCAAAACACTTTAAATCAATCCCTACATCTCCGTATGTAAAAATCATTTCAACATTTCATGAAATTTAAGAAAGAAGAAAATTCAAACATAGCAATTTGTTGCAAATCTTTGAAATTTCGCTCTCGTTTTCGAATTTATCATAATTATTCCAACTCAAACAGTATTTTTCTCTTTCAGATAAAAGTCCATATTTACATGATTTGGAAACATTCAGTCAGTCAGTCAGGATATTAAACAATGTCAAATAATTAAAACGCGAGAAAGTAATGAAGTCATCAAATGAAACAAACAAAGGAAACATATATGATTGGCTGTTCTTTTGTTTTGTCTGATTTTCATTGGGGGCTGGATTGTTGACTGATTCCATATGTGGAAATCGTTGTAAGAAAAATCTTATTATATCATTAGTTAGTTTGTTGGAGAAAGAACGCATTTCTTTTGGATTTTGCAATTCCGTGAGATGCGAACGCTTTTTGTACAGCAAACGGAAAAGCTTGTGTAACAGTCTTGCTTTGTGAGGTCTCATAATTTAAATTTGTGCTCTCATTCCTGACCAACCACAAAGATGTCTTTTTTGCTGTTTCGCTCATGAGAAATATCTTGATCTTGGGCTTTTACTGACTTCTTCATAATAACGTTGGATTCGTCGCTAATATTATATGCAAATTAATGTATGTCTTTCTGTCTATAGGTTTGTTGTAAGAGTGTTTCAGTTCGACAGAAGAATATTTTTGGGAAATTATAATATTTGTTGGAAATATTTATCTCTTGCACAAAGGGAACTGCGTTATTTCGGGAAGTGAAAGTTCTACTGTGTCAGTATACCGTGACAGACTGACAATATTTTTGAGGGAACTTTTGCCTTCCCAACAAGGGAAGTTTGCTTCATCGAAGTGAGTAGTATATAGCAAACTGAATATGCAAATTAAAAATTTACATTAAACATGAATATTACAAACTGAATATGTAAAATAAAATTACAATACTTATATTAGAAATTGAATATGTGAGTAAACATTTAAAGTTAATATTTCTTTACTAAACTGAATAAGTAAATATATATTCAAAGTTAAGAATTACTTTAGATTCTGAAACTCTCTAATTGACCTAATTACGAAACTGTTGTTCTATTTCTTTGCAAAAGAAGCAAGATCTGTCGATATTTTACTTATCAATTTATTAACCGCACAGTGAAAGATATAGTTTGCTGAAAGTCTCCATAAAAGGATCAATTTTACTGCTGAACATGCGTTTAAGTTTAATCTACTTTAAATTCTAAGTAACCAGTTCATTATGATTCCAATGTAATATCTCACTCGTGTAATAACCAACACTATTGAAAGATTTATACCTGTCTAAAACTTTGAAAACTATAAATATAACACAAAAAAAGGATAAAATACCTTAATTTAGGACGAAACGATTGGTATATTATTGACTTAGAACGTCAAATATATTTTGTGGTTTAAACATAATAACATAATTTAAACTCGTTCTTTATGGATTTTCCTGGAATTTGATCTCTTCTATATATATTTTTCTTCCTTCATTTATGCATAAGTAAAGATTACGACCAACAACCGTTTTCGTTTAGTCTGAACTTTCTACAAATAAAAGCATTAGCGTTTAACACAGTAGTAAAACCTCGAAACCTATAGCGTTGGAATTTATATTGGTTTTTAATGATCGTGAGGACATTTTTGTGGTAAAATGGACTAATTTCTCCCCGCAAATTTTGTCCGCGAGGCTAATATGGATCCTTATGTTCCACTTAAGATGTTTTTATAAGTCAAACATCGTATTGTCATTTTCATTTAAGCGGGATGAAGAGTTCATTTTGACGAAAAACATTCTAGGTTTAAAGTATATAAGTACATAGAACTCACCTGGAATGGTCTTCGTGGCTAATGTATAATTAATGTAATCTAACCATTATCACGAACAGCTGTTTTAGTTCTAACATTAGATTGCTACAATTTCCAAAAAAATAGAGAGGAAAATCTTCGGTCGATTGGTTTAGATTATTTTATGTAGAATGGATAAAAGAATTCAAGCAGTAAGGGTTTATATGTCAGTATCTCTTCAGAAGCACAGTCGTAAAACATTGATAATTAATACAGACTAGAGCAGAAGTATATTTATTTGTTCAGAATAATAATGCACTTTAGTCTCATCTCGTATCGACCGTTTGATTTTATTATTTCCCAAGATGGTGGATATATATGAGTTTATTTGGTATGGGACATATTTTTAGAAAAGAACAAACTTTGTGTAGAACTTAAAACAGTGTTTTACGTTGCAGGGTTCTAGCAACTTTCAAATACATTTTGATAATAAAATCCCGTTATCAACCTGTTTGGTTATTTTTCTGACTTTCAAAGTTCCATTTAAATTTGTAAAGTATAAAATTCGAAACTTCCATGGTAGGTTTAAAATGCCACTACTACTAATATAAGTATAATAAACGCACTCTAACTAATTGGGCTAATATTTTAGAAATTGGCATATGTACGGCGTCTCCAAGCAATGCTGGGTAAATAAGTCCATTTTATAAGATTTTATATAGCCAACCTTGAGCATGTTCGGACAAAATATGGTAAGTTTGTTACAAAAGTAAAAGAAAGGAAATAAGGTTGGATGCATACATGCATAAACGTTACTGCTTAAAATATTAGGCGAACGATTTTTAAGAGCATTTCTATAAACAAATTTGTCAGAAGCGAGTAGAATTGTTGATATTTCTTAATAATTTGTTAAAGCGCTGAATACATTTAACGGAAGTATCGAATTATGACACAATGCTTCGAGTGAAATAATTTCTTGGATTTATGTTATTCCATTTCTAGCTCTCAAATTTGGATTAAATACTAGCTCTAGAAATTAAATGTTTGTCTATCATTATATGCAATATATAAATTTGGAAACATAAGACACAGTTTGGTCTGCATAGACCATTTGTAAATACATATAGAAAATGTTATTCCTTTTATAGATCTCGCCTTTGGATTAAATACTATAGCTCTAGAAATTAAATGTTTGTGTTATCATTATATGCAATATATAAATTTGGAAACATAAGACACAGTTTGTTCTGTATAGACCAATTGTAAATACATGTAGAACATGTTATTCCATTTATAGCTCTCGCTTTAGGATTAAAGACTAGCTCTAGAAAGTAAATGTTTGTCTATCATTATATGCAATATTTAGATTTGGATACATAAGACAAAGTTTGGTCTGTATAGACCAATTGTAAATACATTTAGAACATGTTATTCCGTTTATCTCTCTTGCCTTTGGATTAAATACTAGCTTTAGAAATTAAATGTTTGTCTTATCGTTATATGCAATATTTAGATTTGGATACATAAGACAAAATTTGGTCTGTACAGACCAATTGTAAAAACATTTAGAACATGTTATTCCCTTTATAGCTCTCGCTTTAGGAATAAAGACTAGCTCTAGAAAGTAAATATTTGTCTTATCGTAATATGCAATATAAAGATTTGGAAACATAAAACAAAGTTTGGTCTGTATAGACCAATTGTAAATACATTTAGAACATGTTATTCCATTTATAGCTCTCGCCTTTGAATTACATACTAGCTCTAGAAATTAAATGTTTGTCTATCGTTATATGCAATATATAGAATTGGATACATAAGACAAAGTTTGGTCTGTATAGACCAATTGTAAATGCACGTAGAAAGAGATAATTTGTTTGAACATTTTTTATCTGATATGACATTTTAGCCCTTTATGAACCAATGATTAATAATAACAAAAGCGAAATTTATTATGTTAGTTACTAGGATAAATTCATTGAAATTGGATATTTCAATTGCTAATTATTTAATGAAACAAGAAATAAAGGTCCCTGAATACAATCAAAATACTAACTGTTATTCAATCCAAGTATTACTATTAAATACAAAAAAAAAGGCACATTGTGAAGTTTTAGCATTTCAAGTGACTGAGAATATGTTTGGAAGGAAGTTCGAAATGTAACAAGGACAATGTCTTATAATATTTGAATATTAATGACTCAAATTAAAACTTGTGATTATTTTCTGAGTAGCTTTATGGCCAATCCTTGATGCAAAATGATAATTGTTGCTGTTCAATAATACATACTTGTTGAAGTTAGTGATCGGATATTTTACTGACGGGATAATTCTCTTTACATTGAATGATCTATACATGCTAATGAATTATTCTTTATCCATCTCGTTTTTTCTGCTACTTTTTAAGCAACTTACAGTGGTGTTTAATGCAATCAATAATTTTCAAAAGAATGATCAACAAGCTTAAACTATGTACAGAACTTAACAGGCACAGAAAAAGGCAGCAAATTTAAGTAAATGGCGAGAAATAATAATTAAGATGATAAAATCTAATACGAGTAGCCAGTATTAAACTTATTAATCTTACTTAACATCAGAAAAAAAAGAATAATTTATCTCTCAATTAAGCGTGACATCGAGAACTTAAGAAACAAAATAAAAAATACAAGTTAATATTTGTCAACTATATTTCTACTTTAAAATATATGCTACTCAGTTAGATTAAATGTAATGCAATTTATCTTCTAGTTTAGTTTTAATAATTTAGTTATTTAGTCCGAACCATTATATTGAAGTTTAGTCTGTTAGAAATCAGAACTTTAAAATGTTAAATACTGATATGTATTTCCCATCATTTCAGTAATATAGGACAGTTATTAACTGTTCAAACCTCTGTTAAAGTCTCTAAAAGTGTCCAAAGCATTCATTGCACTCAATTAATAACGTAACCGTATTTTCTTAAGTTTGTCGGACTACTTGTTTAGTCATATCTTCACATATAACCAATTACATAAGTTGATCTTATCGCTGCTTCTCTGTCAACTGATAAGCATGGATGAATTTTTGTCGCACAATTCCCTCCTACATTTATCCACCAAGTATACACCGATTGTTTACATTTTAGAAAATGTATGTTTTGTAATTATTTCTATAACTGTAAAATAAACCACTTCCCTGATTGCGTGTTGTTGTTGCTGTTGGTTGGTGTCAATGTTGGTGTTCTTATACTTTATACCATCTTATTTTGTATGTTTTATGTGCTAGCAGGCTCTTCAAATGTTAAAACAATGGAAGAGACAAATATTTGCGTTATTATTATTGATCCCTTTTTTTCAGTATTTCATCTTATCATATTTTAATTTTTAAAAGTACTTTGTCGTCAACTTATTAGCATAGATGATTAATTAACCAACACTTTACTGTTTTAGGGAAACAAGTATATCCTTTCTATCTAACAGATATAACATTTCTGTTAAGTTAATGGTTTAGAAAAGATTGCTAGATAGTTCTTACAATACAAGCAAAATAAGTCAATTCCTTCCTCTTGGTTGTTGTAATTATATTTACTGATTTTAGTGTTGTTGTATCTAGTATTATTGTTCACAACAGGATTTTAATTAGACAATATGGACGAATTAACAAGGGGTTAACAAGCTAAAGAACATATACATCGTTTATGACAAATTGTGAAAACAATTATCAAAGTAACAAATATTTTTGTCTGATTCAATATTTTATGTGGATTTTTTACGAATTGTACACAAGTGATTGTTTTAATTACTAGGCTCACTTAGCAAGAAGTCCTCATAAAATCATATGGGAAAGTTCTACCTAGATCTGTACATGGGAATAAATATCTAAAAAAAAAAACAACTTAAAAATAGTATTTAGAAAATGGCATATTACTTTAGGTACCTAGAACAACTGGTACACCATGCACACGTTAAACATACCAAGAGAAACAATGTGTACAGCGGTCTTTAAAATGTGAACATTACTCTTTAACATACAATGTATTTCCAGGATCTTTTTGGCCTCAGACAAAACTCATTCGTAATCCTCGCAACAGGTATTTTGAAATTTTGACTTTGATGCCAAATATAATTTGACAGAAAAGTACCTTTTATAAAGAAAAATGTTGACAGAAATTTTCTAATGGTTTGAGTCATGGTCGTATCGGTTACGTCTCTAATTGCAACAAAATCCTTTCAAAATATTCACTAGTTTTGCAGAAAAAGTTGAAATGTATGAGAAATGTTTCCATATCTGGTGTCTTTATTTCCCTGATGTGTAATTCCATCAAAGGGAGTGCTTTATTTAGTCAAGTCCATAGCGAGAATTCAACGTAATTCTGCTTACAAAAATGTATATTTTTGTATTACTTTCTTTGTGAACTTCTTAGTGGTATTCAATGACAATATTTATTGCTTTTCATTTAAAAAGATATCATAGATACAAATAGAGTGATTCTTTGATTATGTTTGGTTTGTAATATTATACAAGGCATAAATAAAATTTGAAGGACGATCAAGGTTAATATAAATGTGAAAACAATCATATAGTTGCAATATACATTGACTTATAACATTGTGTTATTATGAATACATAACGTTATGATACCCTTTTATCTGACAAAATGGTCTATTTTGTTACAACAATTTAGTTCGGGGGATAATTTTATTATCTATGAGGGCCAGAGGCAAATATTGATCGGAACAAAAGGCTAGAGAGAAACAAGAATCTCACTAAAATATAGATTATGTAATGTGCTGAGTATAGGCTAAGAGATGTCCAAACTTGAGGGTCCGCGAGATTATGGGCCGAGTTTAATTCGGAATAAAATCACTCTCAGGTCTGAGCTTCTAATAAGTGAGCTATCAACTGCATAATCCAAAATACTGAGTATTTCTGTGTTTAGAATTTAGTGCAGTTATGTGGTGTTCTCATCTAGTACTTTCAGTTTGAAACCAAGTGTGATGTTTATGTCACTTTCATAGTTCCTGAAGGTGAAATTTGGTTGGATTAAGTAAAATATCATGTTTCCAGGTACATTATCTCTCCTATTAGAATAACAATGCTTGAAAAATCTAAAGCAGTATGCAATTTTAAGAACAGGACAAGGAACCTTGCACTTTACAAACGCAGATTCAAAGGAGAGACAACAATGTAAGAATTAAACTCTACTCTAGTTACAATGCTTAAATTTTTACTTAAGTAAGGAGTTTAAACTGAAATATATAAATCCGAAAATATAGCATAATAGACAAATATCGATGTATTATTTTAGTAATTTTCAACTGTTCCAAATTATTTTATTACCACTAAACTAGTGATTAATATAATTTATCCCAGAGCACATTGAGACTGCTTCTTATAAGCTTAGCATTCTCAGTCGAATTTTCGTGATTCGTATATCTTACTTTTAATCATATTAAAATTCTAATTAAAGTAGTCAAAATCATGAAAAATTTAAACAAAAAATGTTTATAAATTATTCAAGATGAGGATATTATTGTAAGACACATGTCAACATTATGTTATCTGGTTTTATAAATGATGATATGTTTTAATTGCCTAACCCCGATTATATCAAGTAAGCTCGTTGATATAATTTGAGATTTATATCTTAAGAGTCTAGCAACCTCACGTAATACTATTTTCTGACTTTCAATAAAAGTGTTTGGAGCACAACAACCAAAACATCCATGACAATATACAGAATGTCACATATTTAGGCTAAAGTTGAATATAGTTTACCCGTATTAGACAAATAAATAAAATTAATTAGAATTTGAGAGCAGAAATTAATTAATCAGGACAAAATGTACATGTGTGTATTTAATGGAAGAAAAAAATGTTCATAAATAAGTATAAAAAGTTAAATATGAGTCCATTAAAAATGTATAACTAGTCTAATCAACCGTTGGTTTAATGCTTTATTTTGCGTTATTTAGTAAGTTTAAGTCTAATTCTTTTCATCAAATGTTGCATCCCACAAATTTTAAGTAATTATTTCATGTTCATTTTCAACCCTTCAAAGTTAAAATGATTAATTGATAAAGTACAATTGGTCATGACAAAACGATATTTAAATTTCAGAAAGATAAACCAGAAGCTAAAGCTAAAGGAATGAATCAAACCTTGTACGTATATTAAAATTATAACGGATTTTCAGCAACGAAATTCAATATATTACTTTTAAGAAACTTACAGCTACAAGCTGTAACTATCGGACAAAGATAAATTAGTTTCTTCATCATTCCATCTAAATTTAAAGTAACATGTTTAACAACTTTAACCCAGAGTTTGTCTGTTAATAAATGTTATACATACAAATGAAGAAAATGGATTGACCAAAATATGAAAATGCAATTTTCTACGTTTAAAATTAAACTTCTCCTCCTTAACCTGTAACGAACTCAAAATGAAAAAGCTGACTGAAAAATGAATAACGAGGTTTAAAAGAGCAGAACTAAATTTTGGCTAAAATGGGGTGACAGTTCTATAAAGTTAGTATTCCAATAAATAATAAAGGTTAGTATTACCTGTTAACATTACTTGTTACTAACCTTCCATCCTAATTTAACAGATAAAACGACAATGTAACGTTTATATGGGTTTTAAGTAAGTAATGAGTATAAGGGTATAAAAAAAGATACGTTTATAATTTGTAAATATAGAGTTAAAAGTACTTGATTCCTCCTCTGTTATGGTTTTAAGACTTCAGAAAGCTAAAAACAAAGCACACAAAAAGTTTAAGTTTTACTCATCTAAATAGGGAATAAAGAATCTTATAAAATGGGCGCAGTTGAACAAGCTAAGCAAAAATATAACTGTTACCTCTGTTTCCGACCAAAATAGCCAGAACATTTTTCAAAACAAAAACCCGAAAACTGTAATAAGTTTCATATATTTTGAAATGAGATAGAAAATACATCTATTAAATTACTTAAAATAGTATGAAAGTATAATGAGGGATGCACCTTATTACTGAAGTAAGGTTACGCTTAATTTTTCAATCTTTGAAGAGATTAATGTTTTGAAGAAATAATAACAAAGTATACACATTTTCAAAATGTATTACCTATCCAGTTATACCTTGGTCTAGCAGGAAAAAATGACAAAGAGTAATATATTAAAACAAAAGGTAAACAATTATTAAGAAAAGTATCAGAAAAAGTCTAAAAATATTGTTTAAATAAAATTGAGAAAATGAAATAGGAATAGATTCAAACGAAAGGTAGAAAACTATTAAGAAAAGTATCAGAAAAAGTCTAAAAGTATTGTTTGAAGAAAATTTAGAAAATGAAAAAGGAATTGTAAACATAGGTGTTAATTCATCACTCTTGGATGAGATAAGAATTGGCTATATAAATTGGGGTAGTTCCACTTTTAAAATAATATCTCGGGAAAAAAACGGAATCAGTGTTTTAATCCATCCAGATTTCCTCACCAAACATTTGGCTATTGTTCAAAGTACTTACGGGTTTCCTGTCCAAACAAAGAATCAAATAATTTATAATTAATTGATTTGCATCACAGAAAATTTCTACAAATTTTGACACTATAAATTTCAACTTAACTTTGTGAGTAACGACTCCCATTTTTTTTTGTGGCTTTGTCTTGTTCAGATGTATTAATGGTATTGTGGAAGAACTTATTAAAAAGAAAAGAATAACAGTTTAATTAAAAATCTCATTTATACTATTCTTTAGTATTCTCTACTGTGGAACTAAGTTTTAGATCGGCTTAATGGACACGTCCAGTTTTGTTTCAGTAAAATATTGAATATTGGCAAGAAATTACGAGCATACAATAAAAAGGAATTGAAAGATGTTATATATTAATTATATAACAAAATTACAATAGCCTACAACCAAAGAGAAAGCGTGAACCAGATCTTCAACAGAGACTAAAATTAGTGCTTATCAAACATATATAATTAACTATTTATATATTTCGTATATGTTGTTATTTATTATTCCTTCTTATTTTTTCTTGAATAGAGAATTGTTTTATCGCCTAACAGAACGCATTTATTATTTTTTTTCTGTAATATAATAATGATTATTTGCTGCAATATACTAAAATATACTAAAAAACATATTTGAGAAAAGTTGTATATTTGCAAAATTACAAGGCAGAAAGAGAGAATTCAAAGATGTGTATGGGAATATAATGTTTGTTTTTGATATCCTGCATTTGAATAAGATTAAAGGCGTTGTCTTTGGCATAACCAGACGAGACAAGACAAGAAAATTATATACTGTTATTATGAGGCATATCGAATCGAGTTATTGTGGTCGGAATCTGCAATGAAGTTTATGTAATTTTCATCATAGTTTAACCTTTCGTGAAATTGTGCCTTCTCTGAGAATTTGAAGTCAGAGAAAATGTATGAATGTTTAAAATTCAACCATTAAAGATATATAAAAGATTTGAAGAAAAAGTAAATAAACGGTATATATAGGCGTTGCAATATCTTCACAGCAAAATGAACGCAGGGCGTATGTACGGTAGTTTTTAATTTCCATGGTCGGTTCTATTCAAATGTTACCTTTTTTTGGCGCACAGTGCACATGGAACTTTTTGATGTTACGTAATTGTATAACTTTGAGACAAGATGGTTCTTATGAAAAATCCATGAACTTCTCTAACATGACATCGGAAATAGCGACGTCAAATTTCCGTCTAGATTTACGCCCCGCCCCGCCCCGCCCAACCCGTACCGTACCCTCTCCTCTCCCCATACCTGTCGTTGTTTATGTAAGCGTCCCACATATGTGCAGAAAGCTGTAAACTGGTCATTAACTGTCTAATGAGTTTTATACACCCATAGAGTTGACCAGTGTACCTAAGTTAGGAATATTAATAATTAGTCTCCAAAGTGAGCCATATTCATAAAAAAAGATATAATTTTTAGAGTTCATAGAGAGAGAGATAAATTATTGTTAACGTAATATATTTAGTTTATCAACTACAGACGCATTTCATTTTGACACAAAAACAGTGATTGTAGGTAAGCAATCAAATCTTTGCGCAGAGGTGATTAGTCGAAACGACTGCATTCGAGAAAAAAAGACTAACTATTTTAGCAATAGGACTATCCATAAAAAAAGCCCATCGCAATACTACACATGAAAACTTTCATTATTCTTCCGTACTGTGACAGTCATAATTTTTAGTGGCCAATTGCAGCAAAAATATTCCACATTCAAAACTATTCAGCATTCCAATACTTATTCAAATGGTCTGTATTATGGAAACGCACAGTCAAAGGCCTTATCGCTATACGACGTCCAAAAGACTTTTAAATTGTTCTTCCTAGCCAAGTTCCTGCATGTCAAAGCCATTTTTACTGACAACGAAACGGAAAAGAATCTTATTTTTGGAAGATAATTGTGTTATTTGAGATATTTATAGAAAACATAAATTTGCGTGACCTCCAGAAAAGGAGCGGGAGGGAGAGTGAGAGAGAAAGAAATAAAAGATAAAGTTTTGCCTTCTTTGCTTTGAGATTTCATTCTAAGATTGGAACGAGCAAAGTTCTTTCTTGCAACTTGAGCGCTATTTTAATGAACGTAGGCGTAAATACAATCAAATTAGTTATAATTGCGAATACGTTAAACATCAGACACAAGAACTTAAGGGGGTGAAGGGAAACGTTGCCGTTCGTGAGTAGATTAACAATAAACTAACAATCTATTATTGGTAACCTAACATGTGATTGCATCCATCCGGGAAGCTCTTTAAGACCCTATCAGGTATCACGGTTGAAGATAAAGATATTCTGCCTTACCTAGACGTTCCAGACATTACAGACGCCATGTTTCCCCAGATTCGAGATTAAAAGCGAAGGCCGGAAGGCGAACTAGGCCACGCGTCGCCATAGCAACCGTAATCCTACTACGGTTGCTAACTGCGCCTATGGTCGATAGTTCCGATAAAAATGTTAAGACGTTAGTTGATAATTGGCATGTCAGTTTATCATTGTCAACATTTGCTTTCTTTAATGAGATCGGCCACTTGCAGAAAAGAAAAGAAAAGATAAGATAAGAAAAGATAAGGGAAGAAAAAGAGAGAAAAGGTTGTAATCCTCCAATCGATTTGAAGTTAGTAACGGCAGACGGACACCATGTGAGGGGAAAGCGGGAAGCGTTTTGGAAAAGAATCTTTACCCTGTCGTCTGCGTTTAACGAAATTGCTTTTCATATCATTTGCGCGCGCATATTAGACGGGGACACTGATGAAATCATTTGGCCATTGTTTAAAGAGAAATAAATATATGAACAATAGAGACTCGGAATTCTTTTGAAGCTGGAGTGAATAAAAAAGGATGTGACATTCTGTGGTCACGTGATATGGAATTTGATCTTAAAAGTTAGCTTGATGAGAAAATGATGAAAAGATGTTTTTCTTACTGCTATTGTTACATACTTTTTTGGACGAAAACGAGACAAAACTTCAAGTTTATGAAACATTCGGAAATGTAAAAAAAGAGACATTGGCGCCGTCGGGAGGAAGTCAGACCCCAGTATATGGATACTTAACCTAGTTACGGTACATTAGATATTAGGAACACCCATGAGAGAAACGAATTATAAGGACCCTCAAAAGAAAACGACTTTGCATTCCAATCCTGATTGCATACAGGACCAAATGACTTAATCTTCCGAGTCTTGTCTTATCGCATTAAGGTAAACCTTTGTCATTAAACGTCAAATTATTAATTTGAAGTAATTAAAGACCATTGTATCGAGACCACCACGAAGAAGAAATGTGTTTTTCTTTTCTATCGAGGAAGCCAAGTATAACAACCAGGTTGGTTTGAACGATGAGTTGGTAAAACTATGTAAGTTGGGAGAGAAATAAAAACAGCTAATTCGTTCGTGGATTGGGAGAGTAACAAATTGGTGGATGGAGAGGGTGGAGGGTTGGAAGGGGCATGGGAGGGGGGGAGGGAAGGTTTATGACAGTAGCTGAACATATTGGCGCTGTCTAGATTAAGGCACTGCTGAGCCAGGCCACTCCCAGTGGAGTTATGATAACATGTGCTCATATAAGATCACTTTACTTTCCAAACCAATTACATTTGAAAAACATATCGCTATGTGTCTACAACACTATCACAGTTGATGTATATATAGGTACTACAACTAGGGCTGTTTTGTCTTCGTTAATCTCCATCAGTGGCGTAGGAAAGTACTTTTGAGTGGGGGGGGGGAGGCTGAAGACTGATGGCCAGCCTGGGGAAGGGGTCTAAGGGGAGGGGGTGTCCCTCTCCCCCTTTGGACTTTTTTTGCATTTCCAGGTGGCCTCAGATTCAATTTGGTGCAATATAGCACACTTCAACCCACCCACTCCATTTTGTATATAATTTTGCATTTTCACCTGGCCTTAGATGCAATTTGGTGCTCCAAATGAGATTTTTTTCTCATTTGGAAATGAAAAAGGGGTTTTCTGACTTGCGAAGCGGGGGGGGGGGCGGAATGATACTTCCGCCCCTCCATATTTTTCACTGGGGGGCTGGCGCCCCCCCCCCATTCCTACGCCCTTGATCTCCATATAAGAGTTTGGACGGATTTGGTTTTTGCCAAGAATGGCTGGTGTGATTATGTTTCCAGAGTTTGATATGAATATTCATAATTAAAAGAATTAACTCACCCAGTTGGGACAATTTTTTCTATACTGTACTGTCATATTTCGCTTCAGAGCACTCGTATTTTCAGTATGAGCAGTATGAATATCATGTTTCTATCAAATCAAGGTTAGGAACTGTTTGTACTGTCAATACCAGTGTTTTGAGAGCATGATAATGGCGTACAGTTTAGAGAGTTATTAGCATTAGGAAATTGTCCCAAATGGCTGATTAACTTTGAAACCAAGTTCTAACGTAAGCTCTGTGCCATAATAGTTAGCATCGTGCTGTAGCCTATATCGTCCACCATATAGCAGTATCTTGATTACCACTATAGACCACTGAGTAACTACGTTATCTATTTGATGGACGTGTGGCAGAACATTTACTCAAGAGATTGCCGATAAAGTACGGATACATTACAGATGGAGGCTCCATTAATCATGTATGTGGTCTTCTGTATAAACAGTGTTACCATCGACAAGGATACGGTGACGATAATGTAGGTGTGCCACTCAAAATGTATTGATATGCAAATGATTGACACCGTCCATTATACACTGCCACAGTATGACTCAAAAGGTGACAAAAGGGGTGGCCGCGTACTATAGGCCTATGATTTAATTTAGCATGTGTCATAAAAGGGAGTGTAAGAGGTCTAAGGGAGGGGGGGGGGACTTACAGATGTCTTTGTATGTGTGTATGTATGTATATTAGATCCTCCTGCAAGCAGGAACACGCGAAGAAGCCTCATTGGCTTATCAAAGCCACAAGCCGACCGAAGTCAGTCTCTTTGATTCATATTTAACGTCCATGATTATGAATTGTCAATTGTCAACAACTCTTTACTGGACGACATGCATTAATCTTTGGAGTGGCTCGAACCGGGTACCTTATGATTGGAAGGCACCAGCGTTAACCACTGAGCTTACACTCCTTGAATTGTTAAATTAAGAGCTTCACTCTTCTCTTTACTTTACGTTCTCCCTCGCCTTACGGATGCTGATGTGAAAGTCATTGTGAAGTTTTAATCTTTTATGATTTCATCGTAATGATTTTTAAAATACTTCATTGTACGAGAATAAAAACAAATCTTTGAATTTTCAGAGAATTAAAATAAATAAATAAATAAATAATGTCAGTACTGGACTTTCTTGCAACGTTTTATTTACGTTCCCTAAATTTCTGTCTCTAGAATATGTCTTTTTCTTTCCTGTCTGAATCTGCCATCGTTAGCATGTAGCATGTCCTCCTTAGGGGTAGGGGTGGTTTCTCCAAGATGAGTTCAAACCCAGATTCCTTTTTGAGTTATATATATCCTCAGCAAATCTACTCTACTGAGTGCCACCCTCATGGAACAAAATTATTATAAAAGACGAAAGTGTCCGGGCACAGGGGACACCCCCCACACTCCACCCCTTACCCAGTTCTGTGATACATAGGATATGCCCCCCCCCCCACCACATGCACACACGTCGGATTTACTCCCTTCTGCATTATCAAGATTCTTGATTTTTTGCTCCCGAACCATTCTCAAATTCAATTCTTCCTGCTATGAAGCAATATGGGAGAATGTAAAATATAAATCAAGGCATATGACATACTTTTAAGATAATCCAACCCATTAATAATGTCGCTGATGCGTTCGTGACTAATGAATGCACTTTTGATAAAACGGGGATAACTTCATTTAGCTTTAGTTCTTTTGTAGCGACTCATAATATTTAATTGAAGACTATCCTTCGCGGCATTGTATTTTATATATATTTTTTATTATAAAGTTACCTGAATTCTCACATCGTAATTTGAAATGACACGACAATGTTGAGAGCGTAACCACACAGGAACATTAATGTTATCCTATAAATTTGACATAATTAAGTTTTACATCACTATTATATCAGTTAGGGCTGTGTGGCACGTAACATAACAAATTTAGGCTAATTACTTTATTGCCAACGGAACATAGTCATAGAATAAAAAGCATATTCGCGAGGAGTCTTCTCTCCTTCCTGAGATTAGTTTATCTTACTTTGTTACCATAGAGACCCAATTAAGGGAGCGTTTAATTATTTGTTTTTGCACATTTGCACGCACCGCGTGTGGATGATGGTGTGTGTGTAGTTTGAACTCGGTTTAAGAATGACTTTCAGGAGAATCTTAATATTGATATGTTATAAAACTAAGAAAGAGAAGCAAGCAAACCCTTCCAATGCTAGTAATGTTTCTATAGCTATTCATGTTTTCAAGATAGTCACTACTAAAGATATGCTCTGGAACGCTCATTTAAGTCTATAGTGATATAATAATAATAAGTAATATTTATATAACTCATAATCAGCAAAGCTGCTCAAAGCGCTTTACAAATGTAAAACCGAAGAAAAAATAGTAACAAAATCCAAAATATTAAATATATAGAACCAAATTAGGCAAAAAATGTAAAAGCAACAATATTAAACACACCCGTATACTAAACGATATTAATATATATATATATATATATATAAATATATATATATAAATATATATATATATATATATATATATATAAATAAATATATATATATATATATATATATATGATGACGTCAGCTGCTCAATACAGGCCTTAATGTTAATGTTAATCCAGTGTTTGATAAGTTATAATAACTTTACCGAAAGATGTTATTTTATCTTCACGTAAACAGCGGAGCATCCGTGGATTACATTCAACACTTGCTGTCCTTCACAAGTCTGTAAAGACATCCTTAACCTTTCATTTGAGGCTATTAAACTCTGATTTTGCTTTATTCAGTTTTGTGTTGTATCTAAGGAACTGACGTAATGGTCTGTGTATTAGACTACAAGGTCCAGTCACTTTAATTGATAAACCTCAACTGATTAAAGGGTTATTTATCGAAAATTAAGAGTGTTATAGATTAACAACCTGGACTGATATCTGTGTGTTTTAATGGTCTACAAAATATCAAAACTTAATTTTGTGGCTATAAATTCATCTTTTAAATCTGTTAGAGATTATGATTCAGATGCTGCTGACATCTATCGTGTATTCTATGAAGTTTTCGCTGCATGAATTTGCGTTACATCACAACATTATTTGTAATCGTCGTAGAATATTTTCTCCTTATCACATTAATTTATCACGTCACATTACATGTTTACAGCGTCATCACAACTCAAGTTTCTCTATAATCAACACACTACGGTTCCTATAGTCTCAACTATATTCATTCCCCGTGCCCAAATAACGTTTTTCCCTATCCGCGTTCCATGGGAATCGTACTTAACAGTATTGGCTGAATCGTACTATATGCGTCCAAAATTTTACCTTTGAACTATACTAACTACAACAAGTCAAACGTGATATATATATAACATACTGTAGCTTAGTATACTGGAAATTGGAATAAAATCGTGGCTCCAACTTTTCATGACGTCACTACGTAGACAATGTCTCGATGTAAGCGGGAACTGGGGTTGAGACGGAATCAAGTTTGTTTGGGTTCCGTTCCCAGATTCTATCTCGAGTGGATTTTCTTAAAAATGACCAAGTAGACATTTAGTTCCAAAAACTAAAGAAGAACTCCAAAGAATGAATATATGAAAACAATTTTTTATTGATATCTTTAAAGGAACCCCTTCCTCCCCCACCAAAAAACAGTGGCCCATCACATTCAACTTTGAACAACAGTTAATTGCTGCCATCCGAAACACATTCCATTAGTATCTGAAATATTTAGTTTTATCGCCTTTCACACTCCTAAGTTTCTATGAATAATTTAGAGGGCTAGGACTTCTTGTAATAATACTTTTGAATTTATTTTAGTAATATTTAGTACACTAACCTTGCGGGCAATGATGACGACATTCTAACACCCAAACGTCTGCACTTTATGAACCCTTGAGCTATCTATTTGCCTCTCTATCTATCTATTTTCCATCACTGGGGCAAGAACCCAATTATCAGTAAAGAAATAAATAGGTCACAAACATAATTAGGCTAAACATTTTATGTTATATTCTTGAATAAACGTGGCACTTCAGTCTCTTTGACAAAACACTGCGATTTCGGGAAGTGAATCATTCAGAACGACTGGATGCGATAGTTTAATGAAAGTGGTACAGCGAAAAAAAGGACGCATGATCATAGATTTAAATTAAAAGTGTGTTTTGATTAAATTTGGCATTTTTACTCCAAAAATCCGGTGGTACCATAATGAACTTCTGCATGCAAGATAAGATACTTATAAACGTATTTTCTGATACTTCATATGTTTATCCATCAAAATAGCGCCAGAAATGATATCATTAGTCAAACACATGTGTGTAAGGGTCCACAGGGTAAGGTTGTAAGGGCCCACCGGTGAACCGCTCGGCCCGAGGCACCGATCACGCCGATTTCATTTTGCTCGGAAAAGGTGCTAGTGCCGCTTGTTTCAAGGTCTAGATCCTGTTGTTGTATTATAAAACCGGTAGCAATTATATCAATACCCTCCCCTCCCCTCACCCCCCCCCCGCCCTCCCATGGCCCATCTCAAAGTCAATGGTTTGCGATATAAAACTAAAATTAAATCAAATTGATCGGTTACAAGTAGGAGTCAAATGGTTTTAAGGTAAACCACGTAGATATTTTAGATTGAGAGCTAGCCACGTTTGTGTGAACATTACGTATTTTGGCCAGAGTAAACACAAAGTATAGGGTAACCAACGAAATGTAGACCAAATGGGTCGTAAACACTTGTTTACATGGGGTACAAGCACCATTTTGTGTCACGGAGTATCTAATATGATATATATCATCCGGGGAGGGGTCGTAGGGTACCCCTCCCCTTTGAGACATTTTTAAATGTGGAGATACCGTGATGCAAAATATTCCTATTTTTTGTAACTTTTGACACAATTTTTGAAATGTTTAGGTTGTACCGTTCATACATACGATATACATTTTAGTACTGTACTCAACAAGTATTGTTGTAATATTATGTCTGTCAGTTGGGAGTGGTATGGAGGGGGTGGCTGATACCCTTGATCTCCTTTGGAGGGCGGGCTGGAGCCCCCGACCTCTAGAAGTATAAGTGGTTGCGCCTGTGCTTGTTCTGCGATTTTCGTTACATAAATTTTTGCCAAAAGCAAAGGCCCCCTATCCCCATAAAGTTCAAAAAAATAAAACTAGAAAAAGAAATGTATAGCTTCAAATTGGTCGGTTTCTTTACGTGCTTCAATTCTTGTTATTTCTTATGTTATCAAATGTGTTTATCTATGCACTTGTCACATCCCTAACCTTCCTCAAATTTATCTCTGCTTGTGGTTGTTTCGAGGTGGTATTTTTCGAGTCTTTTTCGACACTTTTGGAAGCTAAATAGTGTAGTTATCTCACCATGTTCTGTGCTACGACAATACAAAAGTTGAAATGTTATCACAGCGCCGATCTGCGCACCTGGTACATTTTTAATTGTATTTAATATTCTTTTTACTTATCTTTTCCATTATAATCGGTCAAAATTCAATACCAAAAACATCCAGCTAGAGTTAATTTGGGGTCTTCTTCCTGAACAAGACGAAGAAAAGAAACTCTCCCGTCGAGAGAGCGGAAACTGCCTTACTGGAAAGTTTCCGCGTCGCACAAGGAGTCGGATTTTACGCTTGTTCCTGACGGGGCGACACGGCATGAGCGAATCATTTTACTGTGCTCTCACCTATCGCGACCACTGCTTGTGTTTCGAGTATAATAAACGCACGAAAATAAAAATAAAAAAAAAGGTTACCCTATTTGATGCTAACATACTGCTTACAGTTGGAGGTGTTTATCTTCTAAGCATCAACAAGGGTTAAGATATGGCAAATCACCGTGGGATATAACAGGCTTGGTAACGTTAGATAAGCGAAAATTGATTTAATAATAATCCTCAAATAAGCTTGGGGTCTGTATCGCAAAATTAGGTAAGTGCTGGCAAACGGTGGGAGAATAAATTAGATTTAAGGTTTGTAAACCAACGGAGAGTATAATATAGATTCGGCGCTCAAAACTACTCACAAATTAAACATCCACTTGTTTGACTGCTGTAGGCCTATATTAAGACCTATGTTTAATGCTCTTCGAACAATCTATTTCAATGGTTCTGTTTTCTTTGTGTGCCATCTTCTATAAAACACAATTTTTGTCATGTAGTAATGCATTTGCGCCCATGCAGATGACTAAGTTCCTTTAGCGTCTAATACCATGGGACGCCGAAAGGCACACAATGTATGCTATCCTCGTAGTTTATTTGTACATTATCATCGTAATTTGTTTTTGATCATCTTAAATTGTACTTTAATATTATTAATCCCATTTGTGGTACTTAAGGCGTTGGATAAAATACTAGCACAACGTGTTGCGTGTAGTTTCTAAACGATGTGGTACCGGTAGTGGGCTACTTAGTACGCTGAGGCAACTTGTCTGAGAAGTGGAATCCGAAAACCAACAAAAAGCGGTATGAGCTATCTTCAGTGAAATTGGAAGATTTCAAGTTACCAATCACCATTGCCTCTCTATTTTTGCAACATACAACTTTTCCTATTGGGTGTAGAACCGACTTTTTTTCTTAGAAAACTAACTTGCCTGGTTTAATAGACCAGCGATGTATAGGCCTACGCAAATGAGGCGACCTGCCTATTTTGGGTACCAACACGTATTTCACCATGCTGTTAGATCGCAAGTATATTCAACTCCTACATTCTTATAAGTGTTTTGCTCAATGGCTTTCCATAGGATCTCCATAGGAGATTTTTGTAGAATAATTTGTACTACTCAAGTTAGCTAAAGTGACATATCTTCGGTACTAACACTATTGAAGAGCTCGTTGCCCCTACAGTTCATGTATCAGACGTATGTAGTCTTCAACAGGTGTTCACTTGTAGAATGGTTTGTGAGCGTTCAGGAGACACAAAAGTTTAAACATTCTTGACTTTGCAAAGATTGTTCAGAGGTCATTTCTATTATCAATATAGACCTACGCTAAACGCCGAGTGAATCACAACACACATGCCCCTCCCCCACCCCCCCCACCCACCCACCCACCCTGACTGGATGCTCGTGCTTCTTAACAAAGAACAATATTGCCTCTGTATTTTATGAATACTTATAAGTTGTTATTTGAATAACCAATCTTTTATCTGTTATTTTTAAAAACAATTCTGCCATACCTGCTGTTAATTGCAAATCTAATTATGTATTTTATACGCGGAATGGCGCGAATTATATCCAAGTTCACTATAAGTTAACGAACGCAAACGGATATAAAAAAATATATTAATGTGTACGCATTAATGTGTAAGATACTAAACGTAAACGAATACAACGAAAACATTAATGTGTACGCCAGTTTTCCGAAACTTGGTAGAAAACATTTGTTTTTGCCAAATAATTGGACGAACTCCTATATATATTATGGGTAAAGATAATATCACGCACAAGCTGATCTTGAATGGAATCATAAAAAGAGAAAATCAATTTCAATAATTTCAATATATCAATCAAATAAACCTATTTAATTATCATTTATTAAATTATTTTTCAAAACTAATGAATGAAAGTCATTTTTTTTTGTTTTATTTTTTTTTCAGATAATAACAGCTATTTCCAGCGTTTTCTTCCTACCACAAACTACCACCATCCGTCACTCCTTCCAACCGGAAGCCTAGCTCTACAATTCAGTCTCCAATCACAACCAAGTCTGTTCCATCCATCATCGCTATATCATCCATTTCACCCGCCTAGGTCTAACTCTCCCCCTCCTCTTGGGGTTCCCATACCCGTTCCTGTCTATCTAAGAGGTCGCGCTGGAGCCTCGCCAAGCGAGGCGGCGAGGGCCGCGAAGAAATGTCGGCGGAGTCGAACAGTTTTCACAGAACTACAGCTGATGGGTCTAGAAAAGAGATTCGAGAAGCAGAAATATCTGTCGACACCGGATAGGTTAGAGTTAGCGGAGACGCTGGGGTTGAGTCAATTACAAGTCAAGACTTGGTACCAGAACAGACGCATGAAATGGAAGAAACAGGTGAGTAACCTTGACTGCAAACAGGGAGCACAGTACTATTATGCACGGGAAAAGTGGGGAGAAGCTTCTGGGTAATGAGAGAAGGAAAGGTTGGCGTATTTCAACTTATTTAGATTTGACAAATGTCAATTTGAAGTTAATTTATAAAGTCGATAAACATATTTGGTTTTCTTTATATTATTTTGATGCACAAACAAATAACATAAATACAATTGCATTGTGGCATATGTGACAGTTAAGGCATACATACGCTGTCCGTTGGAGAGAATGGGATATTTGCAGTCGAATTCAATAGCATTCTACGTCCAAATATAATTGAAACATGAGACAACCGACACTTCTCATGTAAAACAACAATGCTCCCCAATTTTCTTTAAGACCAAAAATTTAAATTTTACACTACGCTTACCGTTATCGTCGAAACATTTCTGTATTTGTGTACTCCTTACTACCCGCGACAAACCTTCAGGATTTTATCTTTTGAAATTTATAGCAATGATTTGCATATACTGAGGGCAGTAAATAAACTCCAATTACACCCACTCCCCCTTTAATTTGTATCTCCCCAGGTACTACAGGGTGGCGGTCAAGAAGCTCCCACAAAGCCAAAGGGAAGACCAAAGAAATCGGACATTGCATCAATGGAACAAACTCCCTCCGAAATCGAACAATCAGACGATTCCGATATTGAGTCTGTGACGTCACCAATGTCACGTGACTCATCGCCTCAGAGGTCACCGATGGTCATCGACAAGGCGCCATCACCTACTCCACTCATGCCTATTTCGTAGAAGAGAAAAGAAAACCTAATTCTTTTCGACGTGAATTAATCTTGAAGAAATTTGTTGTTTTCGAGAATTAAAGAAGAACGTTTGCTATTGACGATCGTTTTACGAAGTATAGTTATTTGTTGATAGGAGAATATGATCCAAAGAAATCCAAGGATTATACAGAGTCCGTTGAGTCAGGGGCTCTTCAGCTCGGCAACCCCCCCCCCCCCACATCCCTTCTCCCTCATCGCCTCCACTCTTTGGCAAGGCTATAGTTCGCATTGAAACCAAAGACATAACAAATAATAATCTTCATAACTTCAAAAAATGCACACAGTTTCAGCATGTCTATTACACTATCAAGAACTTCTAAAGGGACCATTTTTACAAGAAATTGTGCGATAAGTGTAAATATTGGCATTTTCGAAACTGCTAAATTCTAGCCTGTAGTTACGTAATACTTGAATTTAAGGTTTCATTAACTTAATTATTGAGAGGAGATTTCAAAATAGGTTATTATTACCATTGCAAATTATATGTTTGTTTTTTTGGTATACCTTTCGCTGCTGCAAATACGTCAATATGACGTCACAATAAGGAACAAGCAGGGTTTTAAATGTCATCGTGAAAGCGAGATGTGAAAAGTTTCAACTTGTATATGTGCTCCTGGAATTATAGAAACTTTGTCATTTGAAGAAGATTCTTTGTTTGAATTAAACAAAAAATGAATTATTCTCACAGCTTATCTTCATTTATAAAAACACACAAATGTTTTTCATTATCTTTCATATTACGATGACAAATTTGATTGTTTGGAAAATAGGCTGCTCGGATAAAATGACATGGTCTGTGTGAAAGATCTTATTACTGTACAGTTAAGTTTGTGACCATACGTGCCGTGCCATATTATGCTGAGATAGTATAGAAGAATATGCTAGAGAGGTCAATGCACACGTTTATTGTTATTACCAAAGATATTTTCACTGTGTATATATATAACTACGCAATGTACTTAGTAATGAGTGTTACGTTTACATAATACTAATGGTTTGTAACATATTTTGTACGAAATTTGACAAATTAATTTCAATTGAAAGCGACTTAACGATATATTTGACATCACAGGTGCAAAATATTACATTATTGCTAAAAACGCGAGGATAAGCAACCTTCCGACGAACCAGAGTTAGCTATGTATAAATCTTCGCAGGTTTTGATTACTTTGACACATAACAGGACGAAATAAGACAACAAAACGGAATGGACTTGAAGCCAGTTGTTAAGTTGTCTATGAATATTCAGTTATTCATCTCTTCAGTTCTTATCTTTACTGAGCCTTTGATAGTAAACCCCTATAGTTTACCATGACACGAACCTCAACAGTAAATTCACAATATGTCTGTCCGTGTTCACACGTTGTACGGGTATATAGTGTTCATATGCACGGTGTGATTATGTAGTCTAGACTCTACTCATAGAGCATAATATAAGAACTGCTCTATGAGACTACTCCATATACCATGCACAGGTTCTTGTATGTTGCACGGCTTCTATGGCGCTATGTGTAATCTATATTGTGTTTATTCTAGACAGAACACGTTGACCATGTATAATCGAGTCAGCTCCATACTAGGCACGTGATATTGTATGCTGCACGGCTTCCATGGCGCTATGTGTGATATGTATGGTGTTTATTCTAGACAGAACACTTAAAATCGGTGACAATCTAAACTCTCTCAACTATGTTTGAATATGTTTTTGTATGTTGCACGGCTACCACCGGACCAGTGTGGTCTGTGTGGTGTTAATTCCAGAGGGAAAACAAACTGCCTAAAATCCTGTGTAGGGAAATATGTAAATGTTAGAGGGACTGACGTTTCGATCCTAGCAGGATCTTCTTAGGAGGCTTCTTTAGTTAGCTTCTGCAGACGATCCTGCTAGGATCGAAAAGCCACACGCCCTCTAACTTGTACATGGTGTTTATTTTAGACAGAACATTAGGATCATGTATAGTCCAGGCAGCTCGATATACCATGTGTGTACAAGTTGTTGTGTGCTGCACGGCTACCACTGGTTGTGTGTGTTTAGCATAGTGTTTGACCTTAGCAGAACATTATCAACGTTGACCATGTGGGCCAGACAGCGCGTTACCATGCACATGACTTTGTTATTTTATACTGCAACACTACCACGTGTAACTTGCGGATCGATTATATATGTTACCTTGTCCTCAAGCAAAAAAACAAACGCAAATATATTGAAAATTTAGTTATAGATCTTAAGGCGATGTTTAATTATCAAGAAGCGAGTGTAAATGTTTTAAACACTCTGTATTTTTACGTTTTCAAAACAACCGAACTTCGCGAAAAAATGAAAGAATCAAATCCAATTTTGCAGGGTATCTACCGGAAATGAAATTTTCCTCATATTAAACTTTTTACCGCATCCTGTGCCTTAATTACGAAAGAAATGATTCAAGGTATATTTGATAAATCTTTTTATTAATTAATAATGTCTGTAATAAACTTTCTTTGAATACTAAATGCTGAAGTTGTATAGTTATTTAATCTTTTATCACTGACGTAACATTTAAGTGATTTTGTTTCAAAAAGGAGTTTTTTATGTCAAATCTTTGACGGGAAACCATGATTAACACCTGCGACTTAGGTGAAAGGACTCGGGAGGAATTAAGGGAGGGGAAAATGATTTAGGGGTGGGGCTATTTTATTTCAGAAAAAAACGGACAAAGCAAAGGACAGCAATAATTGTACATAGTGTATTTTAGATCCTCCTGCAAGCAGGAACTCGCGAAGAAGCCTCATTGGCTTATCAAAGCCGCAAGCTGACCGAAGTCAGTCTCTTAGATTCATGTTTCAACGTCCATGATTATGAATTGTCACCTGTCAACAACTCTGTAACTGGACGACATACATTAATATTGGAGTGACTCGAACTCGGGACCTTATGATTGAAAGGCACCGGCGTTAACCACTGAGCTAACACTCCTAGCTAACTCTCCTATAGAATTAGGCCTATAGTACAGCATTACTCTAGAGTCAAAGGGCGCAAACAGAGCGAAGTGATTGCAGGAGGTACTCTATGCTTCCAGCATTGAACAGCGCTCACTAAGGACCTCTGAACATTAATCTGAACTCTGCCAATCACCACCCTCCCCCCCCCCCCCCCCGCACCAGCAACTTCACACCTGTGTGGTGTGAGGGTTCCTTGTGAAAATATACCTCCGCAACGTTTTTTTACCTGGTCCCCCTCCCTCTGTAAATCCTCGTAACACAGGGACAGCACTATCGGGTTGGGGAGGGAAGTGGGGTTGGGGGGATCAGTCTATCCTCGGGAGTAATGCACGCGGTGGATAATAAGTTTGACGAACTTTAACTAAAGGGATAAATTAAAAGTCCATCGACAGAAAACACTTTGTAGTATTCTTTCGTCACTGTTAATCTTAACGGATTAGTCCATTAAATGAAGGAATGGTAATAGGGTTTATCTTCATAAATAATAGTACGAAAAAAGTTTTAAAAAACCGTTTGTGGGATGAAATCTTGCAGGGCAAATAGGATTAATTTATTACTACGAAATATGGACTTCGTGAAGAGAAAAACATAAATAAGGGATTTTAGTTTGATCAATGACAATGTTAATTTTGAATGACTCTCGGCAGGTTTGGTAAACTGATGTGCTTCCGAACTCAATAAGCTGTTGTAAGTTTAAAGGTAATTGACAGAGAGGTAAAATAGTAAATTTAATAAAGAGAACATTTAATGATTCCTTCCCCTTACAAAATGTTGTTATCCTTAGAAACATAAATGGAATTCCAAATTCAATTATAGTTTTCACTGACTATCGAATGGTCCATTATCGAATTATATTATAAAGTTAGACCTATGTTTAAACGCCTACTCTAAATAAATTTAACACATTTAATATTATTCATTAACCCAGTATTTGGTTTATGATTTATGGGGATAAATTGAATTAATAAAGACAAAAAAAAAAGCATATCTTACATTTGGTACAGATCACAGTGGCGGTGAAATGCGAGAAATTTGGTTAATTTTTTTTTTTTTTTGGGGGGGGGGGGGGGTGAAACTAACAGCAATAAATATTTAACATCTCAATCGAATGCCGGGATCGACTTAATCCGTGGATATAACGGACTGCAGTTCGAAAGAAAGAGAAAAAACAAAACACACTTCTTACAGGGAGTGAAGACTCGCGCACAAAGAAACGTCTGATGCCGGTAATCTGATCTAGTTTCGAATGAGGTGTAACGGAAGTGTTGGACACCACCATCGATCCCAGAAAATACACATACAGCTTGTTATCGTCGGTAATAAGACACTAGTGTACAGTCAATACATACAGCTGCGGTCATTACCCACAACACAGTGTACACAGCAGTGATGGACATCTCAGGTCTAGATAAAAGATAACAAGGTATCACGTTTCATTACTGTCTGCATTTTGTAGCGACAAGAAAAAAACTTCAGTTACAAGCGACGGAAAGTTAACTTTTTTTCAGAGGCGACACGCGGTTTGGGGCGAGTCTTCAATGCCTTTAAGCGGAATTAAATAATTTCTTATTAGTTAAGCACTTTTCGCATATTTGATTGTTTGTGTGGAATAAGCATTACATATGTGACACGATATATGTTTACTGGGGGAAAATGAGGACCTGCTAAAAGTAACTCCAAAGTACTTTTGACTTATATATATATATATATATTCCATTTTGTTTTGGTCAAGTTATAAAGAAACGGTGCGCATTCACAATAACACTTCATGGAACGCACAGAGATACAAATATACCCGTAGAAAGCGAGGTGGATGTTGGCTGCGGGAGTAGATTAAATCTGTTTTGATTGTCCGAATGTTAGCAGAGGAAGCGTGTTACAGTTGCGGTTATTTTTCACGAGTGAATCTTTACCAATGTATTGCTCAGTGTCTTACATACTCATGAAGAAGCGATAAAACAATTAAGGCATCTGGCAATATTCTGTCAACAACTGATAATGGCATATTGTGTTTTTTTTTTTAGTTTTGTTCCTCCAGTATACAGTTTTTTAGATCGTTAAGCTTGGCACGGTGGTTTGTTTAAAATAAAAAACAACTGTATTTTGTGTTTATTCCACATTTAACAATGAAAACTGTTTGATAGTTAGGCCTAGGCCTACATAACTGTGCGCCGACGGAAAATAAAATATAATAAATCTTTGGTCGACTAGCTTAATGATAAGAAACATTATGCAGATTAGAAGCAGCGTTGGGACAAAAAAAAAAATGATATAACTCGGGAAAATTTCAACAACATGTATTTCCTTCCTTGCTAAGTCTCATATGTAAATGTATGTTTTAGTATTTTACGTAAATCTGAATTAAAGAATTAACAAAGAACGCTAGTCAATATGAGTTTTTTTTTATAGTTTTCTTAGAGCACTCATATGTGACATATTGGAGGGTTCTTCTCGAAATAATTCCTTCTGTGTCAAATATATAGGAAAGTTCTTCTTAAATATAAGCTATAGTTGAAAAAATCATAATAAAGACACGTTCACATTTTGGACATAAATATCACGTCACCATCTTTAGTTTGAAAGTCTGAGGAAAGCCTAAGCAGAAATAGTTTGTAAAAATTTTCATAAACTTCTTGTGAAACAAAGAGATTATCTGAAACACCTGTAACTGCCAATAATAATAATAATAATAGCAGTCTGTGTCGATCTAATGTAACCCTCAACATGACGTCACCACTTGGTGATTCAAACGAATCTTCCAATCAGAATCTGTTCCATTGTTACTTGCTGGCCATAAACACAGTACAATATTACGCTATATTTTTTGCCAACTGCGCAAAGATTGTATAATACCTTGCCGTGCTTCAGATTTATAACCGTGTGGATTTAAAAATATTTGTGCATAAAGAAAGCAAAGAGAAGAAAGAAAAAAGTTGTGATAGGAAGAGGGATATTTCGTCAAAATCCTCTAACACGAGTTGCAATTTCTTGATACCTATTATGCTTAAATGTACAAAAGTTTAACTGTATGTATGTATGTATGTATGTATGTATGTATGTATGTATGTATGTATTTTAAATCCTCCTGCAAGCAGGAACTCGCGAAGAACCCTCATTGGCTTATCAAAGCCGCAGGCTGACCAAGTCTCTTAGATTCATATTTAACGTCCATTATATGAATTGTCAATTGTCAACAACTCTGATAACTGGACGACATACATTAATCTTGGAGTGACTCGAACCGGGGACCTTATGATTGGAAGGCACCAGCGTTAACCACTAAGCTAACTCTCCACTACAACTGCAAAACTCAAATCATGTCCCCAGTCACCGATACATATGATTGTCTAAGTAAACCATTTCAATCTCAGAAAAGTGTTGATAGTTTTCTGATGTTACGTAATAGATGACTATCACACCGCTTTGTCTATGATGATGTTAAGGATACCATATGGGTGTAACAGGGTCCACCAGTAGGGGCAAAGTTCCTGGTAGTCTAGAGTCAGTATATTTTTTGGCGGAGAAAACTAACTTGCGACTTCAAATCGAGTCGAATTTTGCCTTTGTCGCGACCTGATTTTTTGGGCGATGTTTTTTTTTTGGGAGGGGGAGGGAGTTTTGGGATAGCCTGTGAGCGGACAGGTCTTTTGTGGTTTGGTATGATAGGTTGGAGTGTGCGGGTGGGGGAGGGGACTTGGAGATGTTTGTTGTATGTGGGGGGGGGAGTATTGGGGTAGCTCGAGTACGGGCAGGTCTTTTGTGGTGTTAAAGGATATGTTGATTGGAGTGTGCGGGTGGGGCAGGGAACTTGGAGATGTTTGTTTTCTGTGAGGATCTATTTGGGTTCGTATAGTTGTTTGGGGGGACCGTTCGTGACGTGTTGGATCTGCTAGGTAGGATAAGTGCTGTTGGATGGACAAAATGATGCATTATATTCAATTTATGAAAGATGTAATAGAAAAAAAAATTCAAATCAGACAGTTTTCATAGCTTTTTATAATAATATATTATTCTAGCAATAACATACATCAATTCTCACTGCTGTCAACATCTCAATGCGTCCAAATCAGTTTTCTCTCATCTTTTTCTTAATGTAACTATATTGTCACACCTCTCTTACACAGCGAGTCTGGACAAGCTAAGGCCGATAATAATCTGACGTAGGCCTAGAACAATTGATTTGATTTTGCCCGTAAACTACTAAACCGGCGGCAGTTTCCGATAAAGTTAAGACTTTACGACTCTTTCTTCCACGTGATCTAGTTCTCGTTACTACTTATTGCTATGTCTTTGATAATTACGTACATCCCTTATAAACTGGTCATAAAATCGGCTAAACTGGGCAGCCAGCCTAACATTTTCACAACACCCGCTATGATCGGCTGTTACCTTGTGTCAGGTGTGAAGGTGAATTTCCGTCGGCTTTGCAATATTATCTCATATTTAATAGGCAAACAGCAGGTAATAAATATAAGCTGACGTTTATAGGGGAAAACATTAATAACGGCGACATATTATAAATCCCGGTAAATAATGTCAAATATAGAATTTCTGTCTCAATCTGGTTTGTTAAATCATAATAATCTAATGAGGTACGGCGATCAATCCGCTAATTAGGTTTAGTTTATAGTCGGACAAGAATCAGATGGGACAGTCTACTAGAATGAAGGACCTTTGTGAAGAAACTTTATAAAATGTAACACGGAAATTGCAATGCCTGTTGTAATTGTCTAAAGCATTCATTAAAATCAAACCGACCAACATTTTAGACGGTATTAACCTTCTTAGAGAAGCGATTTAATTTATTCAGACAGCTCCGAAGAAAGAAATCATTCGGACTGTTTGATCGCTACGAACTTATTTTAGAGACTAAAGTCTGCAGTCTAGAGAAAGACATTTTAAAATCCTACCCACCTGTTGATTATGGATGAACTGCGAAACATACCTCATGACCAGAGGTCATTGTCTTAAACTCCACAAGTTACAAAAGTAGGATTAATATTCGGCATAACTTTTTCTTTTCTAATAGGGTTGTGAATGAGTGGACCTGAGTAAGTTGTACTTGTAAGTAGTGTGAATGGGTTTAAGAATGCTTTGGACAAGCACTTTGAGCATTGTAATCGGGTCTGAGTGTTTGTCTTCAGTTTTTTCTTCTCTCCTATAGGGTCCTTGATGGGGACTTGAGTGTCCCTCCTGATCCTTTTTTCCCTTCTAAACTAAACTCATTTTCGAACCTATTACTGCTGCTGCGACCGCCCCTTAACGTTCTCTTCCTACCAAGGAGAGTGTACCTCAGAATGTGCAGTAGCGTAGTCTGTGGGAAGAGGCCCCCCTGACGAAAGGGGGGTCAGTCTCCCTCCACCCCGTATTTGAAAACGAAGAAAACTTGTGAAAAGGATGGGGGATGGGGCAAGGGCGTAGGAACCGGTGAGGGGGGGCTGGGGGCGCCAGCCCCCAGTGAAAAATATGGGGGGCGGAAGTATCATTCCGCCCTCCGCTTCGCAAGTCTGAAAACCCCTTTTTCATTTCGCTTCGCAAGTCAGAAAACCCTTTTTTCATTTCCAAATGAGAAAAAAATCTCATTTGGAGCACTAAATTGCATCTAAGGCCAGGTGAAAATGCAAAATTATTTACAAAATGGAGTGGGTGTTGAAGTGTGCTATATTGCACCAAATTGCATCTGAGGCCACCTGGAAATGCAAAAAATTTCCAAAGGGAGGGGGAACCCCCTCCCCTTAGACCCCTCCCCCAGGCCAGCCATCAGTCTTCAGCCCCCCCACTCAAAGTACCCTCCTACGCCACTGGGATGGCATGGGGGGGTTAAATGGCATCAAGTTGAGGGAAGGGAATCACAAAATCTGAGGGGCCCAGGAAATTTGGAGCATCAACCTCACCAGAGACTTGTATACATTTCAATACCACAGCTGAATTGAAATATTTTTGTTGTGCCATAGCAACTTATACCATGACATCATTTTACCTATGACATCATAATACAGTTACAAGTTATGCAAAATTCCGAAATGTAATAGCTTTCTTCAAAAGGAGAAATGACTACATCTACCAATTAACACAATGAAAAACATAAAAACAACTTGAGAAAAAACGATTTTGATTCTAGTTTTTATTTATGCTAACATTAAATATTATATAAAGTATATTAGCACACATTGTGGAGAAAGAATTATTGCATAACATGAAGAATACAGAGTTCATGTTTTTTATAATATAATAATAATAATAAAAAAAAAAAAATGTATTATTAAGTCTTAATATAACAAGAACAAACATATGAATTTTTAAGTGTAATGCCACTAAGAAACAATTAAAACTAAAAAACGTGCAGAGGGGTCCTCATTGGTTCTGACTTAATATGTTCTAAATAATTAATGCTAACTACTATTGTTTTAGTACCAAATTGAAACGTATGTCTCATCTCTTTGCAATACTTCCAGTCATAAACCTAGCACCTTTAAGCAGACATCAAGTGAATGTTGGGCAAACTGTGCATTGTGTTTTTAAAATACTGATAATGTGCAGAGTGTTCAGGCTAAATCCAGAAATTAAATATAAGAAGATAAATTCTCATTTAAATATTAAAAGATGTGTCACCTTCACAGTTTGCAGCATCAAAATTAATATTAAATTTTCAGAATACTGTAAAAAGGATGGAGTCATTCCTTACACGTCACATAATTTACATATCATCGAAAACCAGTTGTTTCGTATGTGGAAATGCACGGTGATTTTAGCTAATTAGTATGTAATTAATGAAATTTTTGAGTGTATTTAGTTATATCCCAAGAATCATTTTCCAGAGTATGAGGGGAATTTGTCACGTGTCCCCCGACCTACAAGAGAAGAATGTAGTGGAATATAATTTGTCAAGAGTAAGAAAGGTTGATGTATATATTGATCCTAACAGCATTCATATAATATATTCATATATATATTGTATACTAACATGTGTACTCATGACTGAATTTCCAATAATCTGAAAACAATTCCATCCTAACAGGTTCATTTGAATATTCATTGAATATTCTTATAATTGGTATATGTGCTGTGCTAAGTAACAGTTTTGACCACCCTACACCTAATATTAACAATGACGTATTGATATCTGGGTTTATCCGGAGTAAAATATATCCATCACAAACAAGAACATTTCCTATAGTGAGTTTGCAAACAGGGTGTGGATAATTGGGTGGCCCTTAGAAACCATGTTGTATTGTAGTTTCATGTCATGCTTTAAAGCACTTATACTGACAGTATGAGTAGTATGAAAATCATGTTTCTATCAGATCATCAACGTTAGGAACAGTTCATACTGTTAGTCTGAGTGCTTTAAAGCACTTATATTGACAGTATGAGCAGTATGAAAATCATGTTTCTATCAGATCCAGGTTAGGAACTGTTCATACTTTTAAAGATAAGATCACCCAAGAAAAGAACCTGGGCATGAAAAACGAAACTAATGAACGACTGATCCGCTCTCAACCCCAGTCCCCTTGAATCGAGACTGTGACTGTGTGATTATTGTCATGTGTGTATCACGATTCCCCAAGAAGGGAAACATACTGCTACACACACATGGTTCCGAACTGTTCATACTGTCAGTATGAGTGCTTTGAAGCATGATATGTGAGGACAGCATAGCGTGGTTCTAGCATTTCGCAAATTGTATCAACTGCTTGCTGATGCATTGATCTAGAAAAATGAAATAATTTTAGACCAAAACAGAAATCATTCATCTTATTATCACAGTAAGGCATATATTCAAGGATATATTCGATGAAAAGCCTACATTACTTTACCGAATGGACAGTCACACTGCCTTAGCATATATCCTTCACTGAGATGAACATTTCCTAGGGATATTTGCAAGTGAAGGTGTGGATAATGGGAGGAGTCATTCAATTGCCATAAGCATATTCATGTACAACGGTTTGCATTGAGTTGAACACGTTAGATCCCAAAGCCAATTGGGACAATTTCCTAATGCTAATACCATGCTAAACTGCACATCAATATAATGCTCTCAAAGCTCTGGTATTGTCAGTACAAACAGTTCCTAACCTTGATCTGATAGAAACATGATATTCATACTGCTCGTACTGACAATACGAGTGCTCTGAAGCAGAACATGACACTACAGTATAGAAACATTGTCCCAACTGGGTGGATCCTAGCAGGATTGATTGAATATTCAGAGCAGGATTGATTGAATATTCATTAGCAGGATTGATTGAATATTCAGTAGCAGGACTGATTGAATATTCATTAGCAGGATTGATTGAATATTCATAGCAGGATTGATTGAATATTCATAGCAGGATTGATTGAATATTCATAGCAGGATTGATTAAATATTCATAGAAGGATTTTTTGAATATACATATGCACTGAGTTCACTTTGACCTTTGACATCAGACCTCAGCTTACTTTCGACAAAATCTGAAAGTTATGTCATGGTGTCACCCTCGTCATCAACGATGTAGGTTGGCTTATCGCCCCGTTCGTGCACGTCCGATTTTGCGGCCTTCTTCTTGCGTTGTACCCGCTGATAGGCATTCCAAACACGCAGGGTACCATCCCAGGAACCGGAGACATACTGGCAACCAAAGGAAAATAAATGATAAGAAGCAAAGATTTAAATAAAAAACAAAAAGGGATAATAAAGATGTACCTTGTGAAAGATAAAAGATCCTATCCTCATTTTACCTGATGTCTCTCTGGTATGTGAACGATACTTCGTACGGAATCTGAATGTCCGATGTTAGTTTGAACCAGTTTCCCTGTCTCTGGGTTGTAGACCCTAGAAGAAGATACAAAACCAGGCAAAAAGTGATATTAATCTCATTAACAACAACAACAAGAAAACTAATGCCGAGCCTCAATGAAACATAACCCAACATCAGAAACACAAGACTGATGGATCAGAAAGATTAACCATTTAAGATAACAGTTGTTGAGAGACGAAACTCTGCAATTGCCTTGTGTGAATGAAACAACATGGGAGAAATATGTATACTACAAATAACAATTAACAATGGTGAACAGACGCACCAGTTAGTACGTTAGGGAACAGATGCACAGGTTACTATGCTGGAGAACAGACTCACAGGTTACTATGCTAGAGAAGGGAGGCGCAGGTTACTATGTTAGGGAAGGGAGGTGCAGGTTACTATGCTAGAGAAGGGAGGTGCAGGTTATTATGTTAGTGAAGGGAGGTGCAGGTTACTATGCTAGAGAACAGACGCACAGGTTACTATGCTAGAGAACAGATGCACTGGTTACTATGCTAGAGATCAGACGCACCAGTTCCTATGCTAGAGGCAAGATGCACCGATTGCACACAGGTGCAGCCCCTCTGATATTCAATAACTTTTGCCAAGTTTATTTCCCCCTTGAACTAAGCTACCTGTAAAAGATTTAAACTTGTAGTTGATCAACAAGTAGTTGCCAACATTTGTAAGAAAAATGCATCATATGTTATTTCCAGACCATATGATGGCAGCATTTCAAAATAAAGTCTTAAAGCAATTGAATGAAATTCACACAACCTATCCAAGCCTACCACATTGAATTATTTTTCACCCACGAAACAATCATGTTGTTACCTGTAAGCATTTCTGAGGTGTAGTCTTCTGTCCAATGTAGTTGAGATGACTGGGTCAAAACTGAACAAATGTGTAATGTATCCTAACATTTAACTTACTTGATAATGTTCTGGACACCAGCTATTATGCATCCATTAATCAGGTCGGTACTGAGGGCCCAGATAGGTCCATGAGTGTGGATGACTTGATTGCAATGTAAGCCATCCTCACTCTGAAGGGGAAAAAAACAACAGAAAATAAAGTATGTTTAAGGGTAATACTTCATTAGAAAGTAGGATATACTATATAACAATAATACTAAATATATATATATATATATTTATTGCTATCCGTTGGCTTGTATTTTGCTGTGATATTATCCGTTAACAACCTGTTGTACAAGTGTCACGCTGGCATTTTATAGAAATTGGTAGTTTTGTTGGCTGGGATTATGACTTTATCTGATTTCTTGATGGCATGGGAGTCTTTGGTCAGCCGGTCTTGAAATGCACATTTGACATGTTTGAACTAAACATTACTTATTAGCTTAAATAGGTCATCCTTGAAGGCAGAGAGTTCGTCAATCTGCAGGGGGCACTTTTCCTTCTGGGTTTAAATAGAAGGACTTCCAGCGAAATCGTTTTATGAAGCTCTTGGTCTTTTCGATCAGTGTTTTGATGTATACATTCTGTCATGGTATCGTGATGTGCTTAGTCCAATAGCCGAAATTGATCTGGTCCATGCTGGGGCTTAGACAGCGAAAGTGCTCTACTGTATAAGAGCCTATATCATAAGAATGGGTACATCCTTCAACTTAAAATAAACTTCTACTCTACGTTCTGTAATTAATTCCACTACATCTGAATAGAATTTTTATTTATTTGTTTCATTTACAAATTCCTGAAAAGCTTGATATTGATGATGAACTGTTGAAAGATCAAGAAGAGTGATTTTCATGAAAGATGATATTTTTAGCGTAAACTCACCCAAACTCTGAGTATTCCATCCTCTGATGATGTTATCCATGAGCAGCAGACATGGCTCCACCTTATCTGAGTGATCTCTCCCTCGTCTCCTTGCAGGGTATTGCACAGGGTCATCTCGCTACCATTCTCACTGAATCGACGGATGTAAATCATCCGATCACTCGAAGCGTAGGCAAACTCTCTCCTATAGAAGAAATGATCTCATGAACAGACGATTGGTGGAGATGTGGATTGACTATAGCTGCAAAAATCACCCCCCTATCTCTGTGTTACATTTCATATCTCCTCTCCTAGCGGTATCATGTTTTCTTTTATCGACTAGAATATGTCAAATATAATAATACAGTGTCACATTTACCTCTTGGGACTGAAGTCCATATCAATGACAATCCCATCGCATGCTAATTCTTGGACGTTCTGTGCGTCCGGTGAAGTGTTACGAAAGACGTCGTGTAGCCTGTGGAGAGAAGATGTATGAATATTCATGAGAGAAATGATGGCCTGGAAAGATGGACACTTGTAGAATGAGTATAGATTCAATCCATTAAGGAAGACTGAACGACCACAGAACTCACTGGATGGCCCAACACTGGTATTGTTTATTTGCAGCTACTAAACATGGCCTGTTGTTATATATTTTATCAGATATTAACAATAATTAGAAGCCTAATTAAACTACCATGTACTGCTCTGATGATCATATGTATATTTAATACTTAAAATTCATCACGACGAGAATTAGTCCATTAACCATAGGTTGCATTTTCAGCTCTCTTGACCTCAAGTTCCTGAAACTTCTCTCCTGCAAACAGACTGGTGAGTTTGGAAGAGTTGATTTGTCCACACCTTGCCATGTCTGCCTTGATCTGATAGTGATTTGGCTACTAACTGTGTGATGAGTTGCATAATAGAAGAATAGGCAGCTCAACTACGGTGCAAAAAGATGGGACTGATCCCTCAGCTAACCAACTGGAAAAAACTTGCCGTTCAGTACAAATGGTGGGGTTTTGGATGCAAGCTATAGCTAATGGACACCTTCGCGGCATGTTAAATGATGACAGGGTTATGTGCTCTGACACAGTCTATTAAAGCAACAGCCCACTTAACCCAAGGAAGTGGGTTACCATGCCGACAGACTGCTTACAGTACCACTGACGTCATACAATTAAGATAAAAAACAATTCAAAAATGCTACTAACTTTCTCAGACCAGAAATTCATTTACAACTGACTCAACCAACTTAAATTTTACAACAAATGTCAAACATTTTCTAATCAGTTATCTATTTTTCATTCATTTATTATCCTTATGGAAATACAAGGTTTGATATTTAATATTCATCGCAGAACAAAGAGCTTACCTTTGGTTCTCAAGATCCCAAATACATATTCGCCGATCCCAGCCAGAGCTTAACTGTAATAAAAAATATGGACAAAACTCAAATCTTTAAATCTGAATGGTTAGCAAAGTGAATCAAGTCATTGATCAATAAAATATATCAGATGTTAATTCATCTAATCATTTGGAGCTAGTCCAGATTCTTATATGCATATAATCAGGCCTTGTGCAGGTATATCAAACTCTCTTCTTCTAAATGCGCTTTCAGATTAAATATTAAAGTTTACTTCAAACTGCTGTCTCTGAATAATTCAAACTAATCAGTTTCCTGATGCTAACGAACAAGGAATAAATCATATTTGTGCCTGAGTGTATATTTGAATGGTAGGAAACCTTACACAATATAATATACAAAAACATATTAGCTGCTGCAATGTGCTGAAAAAGATGAACATTCCAGCCAAAAACTTACCAGGTATGTTCTGTCAAAACCGGCATCTTTGCCGACCAGAGTCAAGCAGGTGACACATCCAGAATGACCTTGCAGGACAGTCTTGCAGACGAAACCGGCCACACGGTTTGTAACCGAATCTGCCTGCACGGATCAGGAAAATGAAAGGGCAATGGGTTATGAAACTCAATCATTACAAGCCAAAACCAGGAAATGTTATATGTTACCTCTCTATCTAAGGTAGTGGCTCCCTTAAACACCACATTAGTAATAACTTTAAGGTTGATTGAAATTTACCTCTATATGTGTTTAAGTTA
The DNA here is from genome assembly GCF_037975245.1 of Apostichopus japonicus. Taxonomy (NCBI): domain Eukaryota; kingdom Metazoa; phylum Echinodermata; class Holothuroidea; order Aspidochirotida; family Stichopodidae; genus Apostichopus; species Apostichopus japonicus. Next base: position 4,233,973 of record NC_092572.1, read on the forward strand.
GTTTCCCAACATCAAGTAGGCAGTCACTATCACAACTAGTTGTATATTACCTCTGTGCCTAAGGTACTGTCCTACCCAACATTAACAAAGTGGTGACTATCATAATCTATGGTAAGTTACCTATATATCTCAGGTAATGCTCTCATGAAATAAGTAAGAATCACTTGTATATTACAACTTGACCATAAGTAATGTTTCTCCACAACTACTAATACTTTGACAATAGGTGATAACACTGTACCTAACCTCCATATCTAAGGTAATCAAACAATATGTTAGCATCTACTAACTGGTAAATCTTATTGTAAGTTTCCTCTGTATCTAAGATAATATTCTCTTCAAACACACACACATGTCAACAGTGGTGTATCATGCTGTAAGTTACCTCTGTATCTAAGGTATTATTCCCTTCAAACACGCATACATGTCAACAGTGGTGTATCATGCTGTAAGTTACCTTTGTATCTAAGGTAATATTCTCTTCAAACACCCATGTCAACAGTAGTGACATATCATGCCATAAGTTACCTTTGTATACAAGGTAATATTCTCTTCAAACACACACACACATGTCAACAGTGGTGTATCATGCTGTAAGTTACCTTTGTATCTAAGGTAATATTCTCTTCAAACATACACAAATGTCAACAGTAGTGTATCATGCTGTTAGTTACCTCAAACACACACACATGTTAACAGTAGTGTATCATACTGTAAGTTACCTTTGTATCTAAGGTAATATTCTCCTCAAACATAGACGAGTGGTCTGCAGCGTCTTGACCAAGCAGTATTCCGTACTTCTTGACCAGATCGGGAAGACCTACCGGTTTCATGTTTTTCAGAGCGTTGACAGCATTGTCATCAAAACCCCAGACGTCTGTTTACAAATGATTTAAAGAATGCATTAAGCTCGCCAATATACACAACTACAAAGATTACAAAAAACAAAACAAGTCTTTTGAAAGTTGACTTCCAAACCCATGAGAGCTGAAATATATTAAAGGGACTTTGATAATGTTATGATGCAGTGCTAACAGGGAAATTTGGTAAGATAAACAGACGGACAGACAGACAAGTTCATTAGAAAGATTGAACAAATAATTAGAGAGTAGAATTAGACAGGCAAATGGACAGTGAGGTGATGTAAGGGGAGCAGCAGATAAACTGTTTAGCGGGAAGTTTTGATTCAATCTCAAGATTTTGTTACCCAGACAATTTCCATATTAGTAATAATCTCTTGCAAATAGCACAGTTATGGAAAGTTTTCAATATTTTCCAGTTTTTCTTCATTAGATGAAATTAAATTTGACAACTCAAGCAAATGATCTAAATTGTTATGGGATTCTAAAATCGAACAGCATCAAACACATTTATCAACATCACCTCAGAAACTTGCATCAATAGTTATTACAGAGGCAATGAAAAAGTAAATTATTTTAACTTTGAAACCTTTTATTGAAATACTTACAGATGTTTCCATCCTCTGAGCCAAGTAGAAGGAGATCCAGGTGTTCGACAAACAAGGCCTTCAAGAGGGCTGAATTGCTGTGAGGCTCGTTGGACTGAAGGGGAGTGGAATCAGTTATTGCACAAGACATAAGCAATCAGAAATGGCAGAATTACTGTGCGGCTCGTTGGACTGGAAGGGAGGGGGGGGGGGTGGAATCAGTTCTTACACAAGACATAAGCAATCACTAAACGACAGAATTACTGTGAGGCTCGTTGGACTCGAGGGGATGGAATCAGTTATTACACAAGATGTAAGCAATCACATAACGACAGAATTACTGTGAGGCTCGTTTGACTGGAGGGGTGGAATCAGTTATTACACAAGATGTAAGCAATCACATAACGACAGAATTACTGTGAGGATTGTTGGACTGGAGGGGGATGGAATCAGTTATTACACAAAACATATACAGTAAGCAATCACATAACAACAGAAACTATCTAACTAGGCATTAATGGATGCGGCGGCAAAGGGTGATTCAGTCTACTGTGAGGCTTGTTGGACTGGAGGGGATTGAATCAGTTATTACACAAGATATAAGCAATCATGAAACGACAGAAACAATCAATCTAGTCATTAATGGATGCGGCCAAGCGTGGTTCAGTTTTGACGGGAGGGGAGAGGGCATAAGCGTGGAATAATTTCTAAGATAACATTTTATCAATCAAAGAAATATCATCATGTGACAAAATTCAAGAACTGTATATACTTTACATTTTTTATTAAGAAGAGTCTATATCAAACTGAACATTAAATGGATACAGTTTAGAGAGATAAAGGTGTGAATGGGAGGGGTGAAGAGGCTGGGGAGTGTAGGTCTCTAGCCTTCCACAGGAAACACTTATAGTTCACCTATCAGTATCTATTAATCATAATAACGATCTTGCCATACCTTGAACCCTCCCTTGCTGTCTCCCCAACCCCTGCCTTCCCCCTCCCAACCCCTGCCTCCCCCCCCTCCGGCCATAAAATCCATAAAAAAGGTCTTCTTTGCTACATCCTTCAGCCTTGTAACCTATGTTCAGATTTTAATCTTTTATAAGAATCAGATAATTGATGACACAAAAATGTTTATCACAGAGCTATTCATTAAGTAACCCACCGTTTTTTTGCCAATCAACCCCATCTCCCCCACCCCCCAAGCTTTATGAAACTGTAGGCTTGGTCATGCATTAAACACATTACCAGAAGGAACAAAGAGAGTGCCCTCAATTTCAATTTTTTTAATTTCAATTTCTTTATTCCAGTATAAATTACAAAATTTATAAATAGGACACATAATAATGATAATAATAATAATAATGATGATACATAAAAGACGTAAAAATGGGTACTATTGATGGACCAAAACTTACCCTTGTCACACCCCTCCTCTCCTCTCTGTATTGGTTAGCATTTGGTGCATTAGGATTACGTAGGAAGATCTTATTTGGAAGAGGTTTGCGGCGGATCTGTTTGGCATTTTTCAATTGCGATAATTTTGTCTTTGCCTCAGCCTGCAGGAATGTTTCTTTGCTAGGAAAATATCAAAAAGAACAGCTGAATTTTTCCTTTTTTCAGAAAGCAGGAATAAAGCAGAGTGGGGACTAGAACTGAGGAACGATGAGGGGTTAACTATTTGCATCAAGATTGAGATGTTATTTTTCACCAGTACAATGTAATCAAGTCAGGAAACTTCTCTGATAAAAGATTTTACATTGCCTGTACATGATGGTATTAAGTAGCTAAGGACAGCCTTTATAACATAAATGTGTTTTCAAACCTTGTGCATTTGCTTTACAGTTCCATTCTATGTTTAAGACTCACTTATTTGTAAATGCTTATGTTTGATTTTTTTCTTTAGCGCTTAGAGGCTTTTGCATTTTGCGCTTTAAAAATTCCTATTATTATTATTATTATTTTGAAGTGAATGTGCTATAATGAAGTATTCAATGTTACTGATACAGAAATGGCTCTTCTCGTTTACAGAAGATGTTCCTTACCACATTATCAGGCACATATCTCTCAAGGGTAGTGAAGGTGGGGACAGGCAAATCATGTGGGAGGGGCTTATTCTTCAATGAATATGCATGATTTCCTTACCTGTACATGAAGTGGTTAGATTGCAACCTTTCCCATTTGTTTGACTGTCCGTCACTGCCGCCATTGAAGATCAGAATTGGTACCTTCTTAGCTGTAGAAGATATCGTCATGACGACTAATATATTTACATCTTAATGAAAGCAGTCGGCGATAGGAAAAACAAGAAACTGGATCTATAACATTCGAGTAAAGGGATTGACTAAACCTCTCGATAAGAACACAAGAAACTTGCTTATACACCATTTGAGTAAAGGGTTTGACTAATCCTCTCCATAAGAAAAACAAGAAACTTGCCAATAACATTCGAGTAAAGGGGTTGACTAAACCTCTCCATAAGAAAGCAAGAAACTTGCCTATACCATTCGAGTAAAGGGGTTGGCTAAACCTCCCCATAAGAAAAACAAGAAACTTGCCAATACCATTAGTGTAAAGGGGTTGGCTAAACCTCCCCATAAGAAAAACAAGAAACTTGCCAATACCATTAGTGTAAAGGGGTTGGCTAAACCTCCCCATAAGAAAAACAAGAAACTTGCCAATACCATTAGTGTAAAGGGGTTGGCTAAACCTCCCCATAAGAAAAACAAGAAACTTGCCTATACCATTCGAGTAAAGGACCGTTTGACTAACCTCTCCATAAGAAAAACAAGAAACTAGCCTATACCATTCAAGTAGAGGGGTTGACTAAACCTCTGCATAAGAAAAACAAAAAACTTGCCTATACCATTCGAGTAAAGGGGTATGACTAAACCTCTCCATATTCATGATACACAGGAGTAGTAAATAATTTGACGAAAGCTGGTCAAATTATTGATGATTTTAGGTCAAATCATTCCCAGAAAGCTGGAAACTTAAACCATTTTCATCGAATGCAGTGATTACTAAACCCAAGGAAAGCGATGATCATGTTAAATACAGTCTGCTTGTAAGGACAACTCTTGTGGTCAAAATTGACATTTACAAAATACATACATTTTCCACACCAGGAGAGGTAAAAAATACATCCAAATAGTATTGCTCAACCACAGAGAAATGATTTTCTTAGATTAGATTTTCTGTTTTATGAATGTACTCTGGCAACTGCATTCAAATTGAGTGACATCATCACGGTAAAAGCAATGAAAATGTCTTTCATTGTCACAACAATGTACAGGACATTTATTTACTAAAAGGATTATATATATATATTCTCAGCGATTAAAATTGCATTTTAATGAAGCCTTGAGTTCAGAGTGCAATGTAAGCTAAACAAACCCTGGCAACCTGCCAACTGTATGATCACACTTTAACCAATCAGTAAACAGAATAATAAATTGAAAGTAAAGCTTTAAGTGAACATCTATCATCTACCATGATAACATCACAGATCACCCACTGTGATCCACTTTATGTAGGAATTTTTTTTTCAATTTTTGTATTACTGTCATCTTTAATGAGGGTAGTCCTGCTCAGTGCAGAAGCACTGCTTTCCAGAGGAGCCCTCAAAAATGAAGTAATGAAGGAATTACCGTGCTTACCGAGTCACATTCCAGAAACCATTACCAGAGTTATGATAAATTAAGAAATTGAGATGGGGTTTTCATATAAAAATACTGAATATATAATATCTGTCTCCCCTGTAAACTGTATCACAATTGTATGTCACTAGAATAAGACAGTGTGTGTTGGTACTCACTGTACGTTAAGGATTCCACAGCATGTTTGCACTTCAGCGATGTAATACAACCAAACGGGTTGTACCTCCAAACAAAGACATTTCTTCTGTTAGTACTGGCTACAGAAAATCCAAAAAAAGCATTAAAAAGAAACAAAATCAATTATTCTCTATGTCAGCCTGGAAAGAAACTATGAAATAACAATAAAAAAAACTTTAAGGAGATACAAATAGACATAATTGGTTATTTGAAAGATTTGTCAATTTATTAGTAAACTGCTTATTGATCGATTAATTAATTTTCCTCATTAAAGCAATAAGGAGAAGGGTACATACCAATCACCGTGCCTAACTCTGGGATATATTTCATACATTGTAGTTGGTATTTCTGATTCTCTTCTGATACAAAAGTACCTATAAAATCTGAAACCTGGTGAAAAAGGGAAAAAACATCTCAGCAAAAATCCCAAAATTGCAGTTTTTATACTATAACAAAAATGTGAATGCAGAACTATTACATCATAGCACACAATTGATTAAAATATTGCTGGTGATTTTTTAATAGTTATTAATGTTGTTAAGGGTTTAAAAGCTGAAAATTTCTGTGCAAAAATAAACACCACTTCCATGAGAAGGTATTAGAGAATAGAGTATTAGAGCAAATATTTCCCTTTTGTGCAACTAAACACAGATAAAGCTGAAACCTCAATATATACCTTTCCACATTAATTGAATAAGATATAGTGTGTTGTGTATCTACAATTAAAATATCATGCTACAGAACATGTCTTGTTAACTTGGAGACTTTCAGGAATTCTTTAAAGGACACAAGACACATTCTTACGTTTTCTCCAGATTTGGGGTCGTAAACGGTGGCCACCGGTGACCCACTCGCAACCCACACAGTCTTGATGTCCGGAACGTAGACAATGTCCGAGATGGTTGCGAGGAATCCGTCCAGTCTGTGGGTCAGTTTACCGTCCACTGACCATATCTTGACCACTTTGTCAAATGACCCAGTGATGAGCCTTAAAGAAGAAATTAATCATAAATATCAAAACCATAATTGACCTGAAAGATTATAACAAACTTTAGGTCAGCATAATCTGAAAGGACATCAGAACAGGACGGTCCTGTTTCCATCGAGAAACAGAACTGTTTCTTATAGACTCATAGATGAAAAAATTAACTGCTTTGTCAGATACAACAACTTATGTTCATCCTACCTACATACCAAATTGTTTATCTTCATATGATGCCATTTGGACTTGTTAAGCATCTTACATAATCATATCAATATTCAGAAGTTAAGTGATTGCTCAATGCTGATTGGTCTCCTAAGCTGACTCTTGTAGCTTTGAGATATGAGAGTTTGAACATTTGGTGTATGGAAAAGAGAAGATATCCCCTAGACCAGGGGTTCCCTTACTGGGGTGCATGAACCCCCAGGGGTGCGTGAGCCCATCCCAGGGGGTTGGTGAGACGTTTCTGAAAGTAAAAACTAGATTACTTTTTGTTGAACTAAAATCTGATATATCATATAATTTAGTAATGTACAAACTCTTTTCGTGTTCCATAAGCATATGTTGCCATAGTAGTACCGTACCGTGGATGTGATTCATAACTATATTATGAAACAGACACAGGCCACATGACTTTGGTGAAGTTGGTGTATGCATGACAGTACATCGTGAAGATAAAGAGCTGAACTTGAACTTGATCTTTTACGAAGCACTGTTATGCGTATTACAGTATAATAATGACTCAGATCGTGTCTCGAAAAGTTGGGGGTTCGTGGACAACTCTGACATCCACAGGGGGTTCGTGGGGGGATAAAGTTAGGGAAACCCTGCCCTAGGCATAGAGCATATGATTTGGAGCTTCAATAACTACCGACTGATGTGATAAGCACATACTCACCACCTATTGTGTGATAAGCACATACTCACCACCTATTGTGTGATAAGCACATACTCACCACGTATTGTGTGATAAGCACATACTCACCACGTATTGTGTGATAAAGCACATACTCACCACGTATTGTTATCTGTATCTCGGACTAGACTCAGGCAGCATATTCCTGCCTCGTGGGCCTTAGGATTGCTGGAAAAGAAAATCAGGGAAAACTCCCTTGGTTATTCATTCTATCCAGTTGCAGGATGGAAATGGATGTCCTTGTAATACAGATGGGTGCCGACAATTGATTGGATAGTTCTGTTGATAGAGCAAAAAACTGATGTTCTTTGATGTGGCTGGTTCTAATCCTGTTTTAGCAGACAAGATTCCCCTCTCAAACTGATTTTTGGCTGTCATTTCTTCATCTATAACTTCTTATCAATTTAGGCTATGTTCTTAGCTGACAATACACTGGCCTATCAGGACAATGAATGCATTGCTGACAACAGAATGAAAAGACAATTTGCCAAAAAAGATTACAAAATGACTTTTTTCTTCAAAAAGAATCAGCTCGATGCATATAAAATTACAAAATTGACCAAAAGTGGAAGAAACCCTCTCTTGACTCTGAGAGATTGATTGACTTACCAAAATACCTTACTGATTCCTCTGTGTCCTGGATATGAGGATGAGTCATATATTATAAGCCTCTGGTCAAAACTGAGAGCAAAACATGCACAGGAATATTTAAACAATGATGAGACATATATCATAAGCCGTATTTACTACATAATCATTTATTTCATAAGTGCTTTTAATATTTCATGTAGCTGTTCTATAACACAATTGTTTGTTCTACGTAATCATTCCATTACGTAGTCTCTTCATTACATAATCATTCTGCTACAATCCCTTTATTACATATTGTTCTGTTACATAATTGCTTTATTACAGAACCATTCTAATGCACATAATTGTTTATTTTTACACAATTTGCTTTATGACATTAAACCATTCTGTTACCATAACTGAATTATTACATAATTGTTTTTTTCTTTTCTGATATTTTATCTTGACTCACAAATGAGATCTTCAAATTGAAATATCGAGATACCGTAGGTTACCATATGCTGAACATGACCTACATGTACCGTAGTTTGAATATTCATAGGAAATTAATTGCACCCAGTTGGGACAACGCATATATACTGTAGGTCATATCATGCTTCAAAGCACTTGTTGTGACAGTATGAATATATCCTGTTGCTATCAGATTAAGGACAGGAACTGTTCATACTGTCAGTATAAGAGCTTTGCAGCAAGATATCACAGGACAGTATAGCATGGTACTACCATTAGAATCAGGTAAACACGTACCCTGCTGAATATACTCGTGATTCTAGGCAGGTGATGCATTTAACGATGTCTGTGTGTTCTCTCGAGATGTATGGTTGGCGTACTTTGATGAAATGTCCGCTCTCTCTGTCTGGGTTTGAAGAAAAATTACAATTGAGAATAAGCCTTAGCACAGGTTTTCCATAACATGAAGGATGTTCTTTTCATGCTCCACTGTTACACCCCATACTCCACTTCCTCGCTAGGCAATATCTACAGGATATGTTCTACTTTGTGAAGGAGATGTGCGTTCTTTATGTTCATGGAAATGCACTTTCTATCAGATATCCTTAAATCTAAAACTAGCTGTGATCATAAAGTGATTATTAACATAATTTTCAGTTTCAGTTGCTTTCGATAGCAACTGATGTCATTCACATTAACCAGGTCCACAATAAGATTGGTCACAACATACTGAACATTCATCACCTACATGTCAGCGTAGTTCATAAATATTCATAGCGAATTAATGAATTGCACCCAGTTGGGACAATATGATCTATACTGTACTTCATACCATGCTTCAAAGCACTTGTTCTGACAGTATGAGCAGTATGAACATATCCTGTTGCTATCAGATTAAGGACAGGAACTGTTCATACTGTCAGTACGAGTGCTTTGAAGCAAGATATCACAGGACAGTATAGAGTGGTACTTCCATTAGAATCAGATAAAAGATTAGGAGCTGTTCATACTGTCAGTACGAGTTCTTTGAAGCATGATATTATAGTACAGTACATAGTGGTATTAGCATTAGAATCAGATAAAAGATTAGGAACTGTTCATACTGTCAGTACAAGTGCATTGCAGCATGTTATGAGAGGACAGCATAAAGTGGTACTAGCATTAGAATCAGATAGAGATTAGGAACTGCTCATACTGTCAGTATGAGTGCCTTGAAGCGTGATATGGTAGGACAGTATAGAGTGGTTCTAGCATTAGAATCAGATAGAGATTAGGAACTGTTCATACTGTCAGTACTTGCGCTTTGCAGCATGTTATGAGAGGACAGTGTAGAGTGGTATTATTAAATGTTACAAAGGTATCCCAACTGACTGACAAATTAAATGAGACACTGGGATTGCTAATATTGGTGATATGTTGCATTTTATGCATTTAGGTTATATTTCCTGTTCACTAGTTTATGAAAAACTGATTTGCATGTTGTCAGTCATCATCCCATGATGTAATTATTTCAAACTTGTTCATAAAATGAAATTTAACAGTAAACTTACTACCTTGAATATAAACCATTCTTACTATTGTATTTTCTTCCTCCACTTAACAGGAGATGCTAATTAAAGCTTTCTGAAACTTTAGATTATGCAACTTGGCTGAAAATTGGACAAAAAGATTCTTTACCCCAGTCACAAATTTTGTTTTTGTTTATACACTTTGAAATATTACTTAATAGTCTTACTTTCATCCAAACTGTAGACTTTAATGAAAGCATTGAATCCACACACAAGCTGATGTCTTCGGATGTTGAGGGCCATTACATACACTGGTGCACCCAGCTGTAACAAAAACAAAATTCAACTTGATACGTTAAAAGGTGTGAAGACTCGCGCAAAAAGAAACGTCTACTGACGGTTATCTGACCTAGTTTCGAATGAGGTGTAACAGAAGTGTTAGACACCACCATCGATCCCAGAAAATACGCACACAGCTTGCTACCTTCGGTAATTAGACACTAGTGTACAGTCAGTACATACAGCTGCGGTCACTACCCACAGCACAGTGTACAAACGATACAGCGATGGACATCTCAGGTCCAGCTAAAGATAACAAGGTATCACGTTTCATTACTGTTTGCATTTTGTCGCGACAAGCAGAAAACTTCACTTGCAAGCAACGGAATGTTAACTTGTTCAGAGGCAGCTCGCGGTTGGGGGGTGAGTCTTCAATGCCTTTAAAACCACAACCTACACAAACAGGTACAAGTATTAATCTAAAAACCACATCTAACCTTCTAAATTCAATAGTATTATCAATTCCAGAAATGTCAAAATCTACACGTTTCAATATATCTAGTTTCATTTACAAGTGAAGCATGCTTTCCAATCTTATGATCACCATATTCCTAAGAAGCATTTCCTTTACCCACCCAAACTTATTCCATGTGACACCTACTGTACCCACAACCCCCCCCCCCCCCCCTACCTCACCCCTATCAAAAGTGAAATACTCATCAATTAAATGCTTCAGTACTTTCAAATATCTCTGTTTCTCTATCCTTTAGTACCTTTCATTAAAATTTCTTTTCTTCTCTTAAACTGAAAAAAATTTCTCCTTCCTAATATTTTCTTAAATGAGGCATCATGTTTTATACATCGTTATCTCGGAGCACAAGAATGAAACATATGGTGTACAGTTAAAAGAAAACGTTTACTAGCTGCCATCTCAAATTCTCACCTTGATTCTATCAGCTACACCTCCGCTATTAGACCAGGCGATCACAGACCCATCGTTTGAAGATGACAACATCACCTTACCTTCCTGCCTGAAATTATGATACCAAAATCAATAAAAGAAGAGTTAAAGATCAGTTACAGTATGAGTAAAAGATGATTAAAATTGTGAGTAGAAGATGGACATAGAAATGTTAATTGTAAACTGTGTAAAGGAATTTTTTGAAGTAAATGCACAAAATGTGCATTTCTCCGGAAATCCCCTTATTTCCGGCTTTTTAGTTTATGATGGTGGGAGATGTGAACTTCGATAACACTGTATGCAGGGCTACCATGGTTGGCCTTGCATGGACTTACTCATTGGCTAAATTGGTGTAAAGCATACTGCTGGCAATCCATGTAATTCTTAAGTTCAATCACAATTGAGGGTAGAAACACTCACAATTTAAATCACTTGACACTTGGGCAGAATTAATTGTAATTACATGGCAAATTTCTAATGGTAGTCCGGAAGTCCGAGACGACCAAATTCCTGTTCGGTCTTCCGACAGATGACGAGTTGTTTATATAAATTTCAAATTGCCTAGTTACTAAATCCCCCCAAACAGGGAAACATTAATTGCTATCATACCCAATGTTGGTTTTCAATTCACCGACCTAAACATACACAGTCTACAATAACATACAATGTATATTCTATGTCCAGTGACGTACCGGTCATTTTTATTTTGCTACATTCTGTTTGGCCTGGTTTTCCGATGAACAAACAGAAGAATCCTTACAATTTTGCCCTACATTATCCAACCACATCATATCTATTTTGGTATAAGTGTTAATAATATTTTAAATGAAAATTTTGCTGTTTGTAACCACCGCAGATTGTTGGAAATGTTCAGTTAAAGGGTGTGAAGACTCGCCCACAAAGAAAATGTCTCATGCCTGTAATCTGACCTAGTTTTGAATGAGGTGTAACAGACGTGTTAGACACCACCATCAATCCCAGAAAATACACACACAGCTTTCTACCATCGGTAATTAGACACTAGTGTACAGTCAATTACATACAGCTGCGGTCAATACCCACAGCACAGTGTACATAGCAGCAGGTCTAGATAAAAGATAACAAGGTATCACGTTTCATTACTGTCTGCATTTTGTAGCGACAAGAAAAAAAACTTCACTTGCAAGCAACGGAAAGTTAACTTTTTCAGAAGGTGGCACGCGGTTTGGTGCGAGTCTTTAATGCCTTTAAGAATAAGAAGTAACAGGCCTAAATAAGTCCATACAGTCTCAACAATCTTACCAGAACAAAAAGTCTGTCACCCATCCTTCATGTTCATGAGTTGTTAGCACCAACTTATATGTTTCTGAGTCCCAAGACTTGATGTGACCATCTGAAAAAAATATCTGTATATAATGATTATAAACAATTACTACAGTAGGCCTATATTGGTAAACATTCTATTATCACAATTTGCATTTCAAATCTTTCTGTGCACAGTTTGGAAATTTATTTTTATTTTCCAACATTACACATTGAAGGACTATGTTGGTATCTGGATATGAACATGAATATATTCTAAATGTGTATTTCAACTTGTGACAGATTCTGCCAACAGTTGCACATCCATAAAATATAGAAACTATTGAAACTGATTTAACTTCCTTTTCAGGAAGGTTGTATATGCCTAATCATTGGCTATAGCTTCGCACCCCTTGCAGGTTAGGAACTAGGTCTTTGCGTATGGTGAATCCCCTACCCTAGTGTCCAAACCTACAAACCTGAATTATTTATCCATAACAATGCAAAACATGTAGGCTAGGCTACAGATTGCAAAGGTTATGCTATCAGACTAACATGGTACTCATGACACAGTATGGTATTAACAGATTTGGAAAGCCTAAGCCTACTACGGTAAACTTAACACAGTACATCAATAGGCTACATAATACCTGGACTAGTATTAAGTTATAAATAATATTTGAATAGAGCAGGGTATGACTATAAGCTACGGCTAGGCCTAACTTGGGATACAGTAGGCCTAACGTAGGGCTAATACATTTGCAGTTACGTTATCAACATTATGGCATTGGCTTTGCTCAAGTCAAGTAGCACAGGTGACAAAGTTACAACCTTCGAAACCAGCTAGTATTTCTCTTCGTAAAGGATGGTAGCCCAACACAGTTATAGGCTTGTGATGTGTTTCCCTCATTACAAAGTGTTTTTCCATCGCCATCTTTAAGAGAAATATGTGAAGAATTTGGACGTTTTAGAAGTTGAAATTCGCTCCTGCGTTTCCAGGCAACTTTAAATAGAGGGCGCTCAACGAAATTTTCCATCTAAGGCTTAGCTCCCAGAATAAGAATACGCGCAACATTGTGGTACCACCAGCTGTGGTAACATAACATTTTACTTTTAGAGATTTCTAAATAGGGCAGGATCAACATACCAAAGAAAAAAGGGGAGAGGAAGGGGAGGGTGGGGGTAAGTAGATATATTCGTAATTTAAGTAATCTCTCGCAAACTGACAGGAGAGAGATAAATCCAGCCTTCATTCTCATCAGTTCTAAAGTTCAACAACAATGCATTATACGGAATCACCTCAGACAATTCTATTACCTATAGTTATAGGAACATTGGATTCACGTCCTTTCTTGTGTGATATTTTATGCGTCCCGTTTGAAATTCTCTTGACTTAAACTTCTTTCCTATAAATCTGCATTGTTTTAAACTAAGGGTGTTCATTCCAGGCTGCTTATGTGAAAATATATGAGTAGCGCTCTAGCCTCTACGGCCTTTTGTTTTAATTTTGCACTCTGTCAAAATCACAGAAAACTCATCGAAAATGATTCTGATATTGTGGTTTGTTAATTTCCCCAGCGACCAGTATAATGGCAACGATTAAGGACATAAAGTCAAAGCCTTCAATAATATCCAGTAAAATATGTTTGGCTTAAATTTATCATTTTACAAAAGCATACCATATATTCCGACGGTCGGAAACTATGAGTATCGAGCAATATTTTATTCCAGACGCCAAAAAATGTATGGATAGTTTTTCGGAGCTTGCCAACGTATGATGCTATATAAGCTAAAACTTTAATGCAAACTTGGTACCGGATTCGCAGAAGTGGGGACCCGGCCGGGTTGGTCGTTGATCAGTTCTCGTGGAACATCCTGATGAGTCGCTGGTCTAAAGGTTTGGGGAACGATGACGTACTCCATATATATGAAGTTTGTTATATATAAACTGACCTTATAATTAACAAAAATATAGGCAGGCTATTAATTTTAATACAAAAGCCTATACGTCAAAACTGACCGTAACTTGAGGCAATAAATCATTATTTACTAAGAAAAATATGTGTTGAGCGTATATACTTTTATAAACAAATGTGTGTTTTATGTCCGTTACTTCTCAGGCTGTGCGTAATAAAGCGGCCATTTTTCTATTTTGATTGATGATATACGTAAACATGTAGGTATATATTTAAGAAGTCACCATGTATGTGTGTTCTAGTGTCTCCTGACAATATTTCACTTCAGTCGCAAAATTTAACTTGAGGAGAAAAACTGACCGCATCTCGACGGTAAACTCATGATGGTAATTGATAACTTGGCGTGCAGCTCCGATCAAGTCGATATGCAAAGCCTGGCGAGCTGTAGCTACTACATCAGCCGTTTCGTCTGTTTTGACTAGTTTTACAGGAATATATAGTCCTCTTCAATGAGCTAAGATCGGGATAACCCTATACAGGCAACAGTATGGGTGAGAGTAACCGTTGATCGTTGTCATTTTTAAAAGTAAACATTTAGTTCTAGGTACAATCTAGTAGCTAGTACTGTACAGTAAACGCTTTATATTTTGTCGTCACTGAGTTACTAATTTAACTGAGTTCTTAAATTCCAGATGAGACTTTCATAATTGATCGAACTGACGGACTGTCCTCTGTTCATCTTCCACAAGAGAATCTTTCTCGATTAGACTAGATCTCGCAACTTTACGGCTTCGAGACATTATCTACACGTATTACAGGCGGAGTGTATAGCCTAGTGGTTAACGCCGGCGTCTCCCAGTCATGAGATTCCCGGTTCGATTCCCCGCCGACAGCAATGTGTGTCGTCTGGCAAGGGTGTTGTTCAATAACAACTCCCGACATGGACGTTAAATGGATGTGTGCCGAGAGATTGGCTTCGGTCAGCGTGCGAGTCTATAAGCCTCCATGGCTTCTTTCGCGAGTTCCTGCTTGCGGGAAGATCACATATACATACATACATACATACATACATACATTAATCGTGCTCACGGCGACTAGATAGCTTCGACACGAGAAATAAAGATGACGTAATCACTGCAATTTCCTATAGCCGATCGGTAACAGCTAATGATTGACCGTGGAAATGGTTACCATAGAGTATCCATTTAAAACCCATTATATATATTTACTAATTATCCCCGAAATCAGCGTCTAAGTCGTCCGTAGTAAACACAATCTACATGTAATAATGCTCACTATAGACAATACTTATCATATAATTACATGTAACACACAAATTCATAGCTTTAAAAAAAAATATAAAAAATCGTGATTAGTTACATACAGTTCATTAATTTGCAACAAACAGGGGCTGTATTCAAGGTGACAATGACTAGGACATGGCATAATCAAGGACGTATATAAAATAAATTGATTAGCTCATATTTGAGAGAAAGAAGTATCTCACCAGGCGCGAATCACGAAAGGGGAGCAGCGGGGGTTGTGTACACCCTTTCAACACCCACAAAAAATAAAACAGTTATTGGGACTGCCTTGCATATAGACCCTAATTATAACCTAATTTTCAGCAAATGCCTGAGAATGTATAATTTTTTTCAGTCTAAAATTTTAATCTATTCTGGTGAAAGACCACACATGAGAGTTGGCTTCAACTTGACTACAGGGCCTGCGCCAGTCACACACCCTTCTAAGTTAAAATCATGGATCCGGTCCCTTTACATATACTCGTTGCTAGGGAACGTAATTAATTGGATTGAACAAAAATCGGATCTCAAACGGTACTTGCGATAACGGTAAGGTCGACAGGGTGTAATTTATTATTACCACTGGTTCCACTACATGCCCTGAATCCCAATTTCTTTCAACTGTCACCTTTCCCAAATGTTTGGAAGCAAAATCATTAAACGACTGTTTCACTACTTCTATATTGCAACCTTTGACCTTAGGGCCATAGAAACCAAAATACTATGATCTTTGATTACAGTTATGATTTATACACTTCGTGTATACCAAAATAATACGCAGCTGACATGCTCGACCTTGATCAAGTAACGTTAGACGTCAAATGCGTACATGCATTAGCGACAGACAAATGTTCTTGAAGTAAACACTTCGATACACGCGTCGTAGCTTTTTGACCACCGAAGAGCTCGTAGAAAGTGATTTATTATCAATATTCTAGATTAAAAACGCCTTTGAGAATTCAGCTGAAAGTTCGATAAGAACTTAACGCAGGGACATAGAAATGGCAGTTCCGTTTTCGAATACAAAGTTGAGAGTTCCTCGAGGTTTTCAGAATCTCCTGGAGGGATTGGCTAAGGAAGTACTGAGGAACCAGCCAGATAATATCAATGCATTTGCAGCAATATATTTTGATAATCTGTTGAAAATTCGAGCGGGTGAGTTGCTAAGGAGTAGTCCTAGCCTTGGCGGACTTTATATTTCACTCTTAAACTAAACAGGTTAGCTCTTAAAGTCGTAGTTTTAGTAATTTCTAGGATTTAGCCTAAGTAAGTTAGGGCCTAACGACATGGCTAGGCCCACAGGCGCTTCAAACGACGTGGTACTATGGTAGGCATACAATAGCCTTCATTGGCGATATCATTAACTTATGGGTTGAGACTTTAACTGTAACTTGTGAAAGGCAGGGCCTTGTCCCTCACAATAGGCTTGGGCAAATTGAGGCCTGTCACAGAGAGAGATAGGGGGAGGGGGACGTGTCATTCCACTATCAGTACTTAACGCCATAGAAAATGTGCACTTTCCGCCATAGAAAAAATACCATTTCGCCATGTTACCGACATGGCAGTAAGCACTTTTGTATGGCAGAAAGAGCACATTATTGTTGGTGCACTGTATATTGCTTCGCTTCACTCTACCTAGGCATAGGCCCACAAAATTGGTCATTTAAATCGACAATCAGAATAGACTTTTTAATAAACAAGCAACCTAATTTAATTAGATTTATTCAACCAACTATTTGAAGACTGTATCGACTCTTACGAACTTACAATTAAAAATATTCAGTCAACCTGTACAACAAAGACAGTGTGTCAATTCCCCTTGTCTTAACTACAATTCAGTCTATCCAGCCAACGGTCACATTTGAAAGACGGTGTACCTGTCCTTCCACGCGATTCAAAGAAAGTTTCACCAATACATTCCTGTACACCATGGTAAAATCCATTCCTAAAACGTACCTTTCCGCCATAGGTTTCTGGCCTTTCCGCCACATACATTCCTGTACACCATGGTAAAATCCATTCCTAAAACGGACCTTTCCGCCATAGGTTTCTGGATTGAAACCTATGGCTTAAAGGTATGGCAGTATGTACCTAGATGGCAGAATGGCACTAAGCCTAGATCCAGAGATAGCTGCCCTGATGTTAACACAATGTCAACTCCGCAACATAACCAGCTAGATGGTAGGCTAGACCTAAGGTTAAGCTTTAGCGAGTATACTGTAGGCTAGGCCTAGAACTTGCGGTTAAGTACTATGCAGGTGATCCATATTTCCATTCACAGAAATTGAAGGACACTACTAGGCCTATTGCCTTTAGGCTAAATATCCCTTCGTTAGTGAGGAATTAAAAAATGTGGCCAATTTCCCAATGTTTGGTTGAATGTGGATGGTGATCTTGATTATTGATCAGTTGTCAGAAAGATGAGAGGTGCAACAATTTATGACTTATGAAGCATGAATCATGCATAATTTAATACAGAAAGTGACATCACGTACATAGCTTAGTGTTGATAACACAAATGATATGATATAGGCTATATTTCCTAAAACAAACTGAGCGTCTGCAACTAAGGAGTTGACTGTCAGTGTAGGCTAAAGTTACCTTTCCATAAATCTCATATTGCAAGAATACTTTATTTTTGAAAGTTCTCAGTCATAAGTGCCAAGTTTTTTTGGGCGGTGTGGTGGGGTGGCAGGTGTTGATGAGATGGGGATTAAATGTGTTACCAATTAGCATATAATTATTGTAATCATCTCTTGTTTTGTTGTAACTTTTAATAACAATTGACTCAATGGTTGCTCACATAGCTTTGCTAATGCTGTGCACATGTTCTTTCTGGTACCTTGCTGATGTAACTACTTAAATTCCATTTCAGTTTGCATCTTTGTACCAACAATACATGTAAAGAAGTATCTTATTTTAATTGAAATATAGGGATGCTTTTTCCTCAAATATTTTCAATCATTATGAAGAAAAATTTACAGTAAATGTCAAACACTTTTACAACTAACAACTGTGGCTGCAGCGAATTTGTTGCAGTATCAAAGTTCAGTATCTCTGTAAATTTCATTTTTAGGAATACTGTACAATATTTGTGCAAACTCAGAGGATTGGGTTGTAGATGCTCATTCTATTGCCTTATGAATTTAGCGAGTAGGCTTATTGTACACTAATGTACACACAGTAATGCAGATCAAGTCATCAGTTTGGTTTATATCTTCTTAAACATAAGCCCTAGGCTTTTTTTTTTACATGTACAGTACAGTGTGTGAAGTAAGTAATGAAAAATTTACAAGTAAAAAGGTAAATTCAGGTCTGAATAATTTAGTGTTCAAATTTTGTGTACTGTATACATAGCAAATTTTGAACTCTCTGAATGTTGTCTCATTATGAAATACTGTGTTCCTGTATTAAAAAAAAACCTGATATCTTTGAAATTGTGGAGCAATTTGCACAGTTTGATTTAGCATAATTTTGCGATGTGATACTGGATACATTATTCCCCCACAATGTGAATTCAGGAATGTACAGAAAGATGCTGTTTGTCTTAATACTGGTGTACTGTAAAAATCAATCCACATGTATGTATATATTTAAACAAATGAAAGTGTGCATGTGTTGTTGGACAGAAAGATTCAGTAGGCCTACAGTTATGTAGGGTGCATGTTTCGGAGCCTTGGGACCCAAATCTAAAACAGAAACAGTATAGGCAAATATCATGAAGAAGATCTGTGTGTGTGTGTGCACTGAATGTGTTTGCACTAGTGCCGTTATGTTAAGAAAATACACATACTGTACCGTATGCTATATAACATATATACTTACTCCCATGTTGTCTCTGTTCTGTTTATCTACATTATTGATTGTATGATTGATTCTAAAACAATGGTTAAAGAAGGAAATAATTGGCCTACTGTAGAAATTAATTAAAACTGTCCTCACTGATGTTCCCATGGTAAGAAAAAATAAAAACAGCCCCTGGTACCCAGTGAATGGTTTGCTTACTGTGCTATCTTTAGCTCTAGGCCACATGTAAGCCTTGGACCCTGGTTAACCCATGTTAACCATCGCACTGTTGTTGGCACTTCAATATGGTAAGTACTGCAAGTTGAAT
This sequence comes from Apostichopus japonicus, assembly GCF_037975245.1. NCBI lineage: Eukaryota > Metazoa > Echinodermata > Holothuroidea > Aspidochirotida > Stichopodidae > Apostichopus > Apostichopus japonicus. Next base: position 4,253,558 of record NC_092572.1, read on the forward strand.
GCACTCAACACATCCAGTAAAACATACAAGAATTAAGTTTACGGTCGTTTATCTTTCATTACAGAACAAGGAATTGATCCGGCGGAAATAGGAGCTAAACATGAAGATAGATTCTATAACAACAAAGCTTTCTCTAAGGTGAAGTCTGAAAAGCTTTTGAAAATTTCTTTTTTCTAATTTGTTTGCATTCTATACAAACCGGCCTGTTGACTTTTAACAGGAGAGCACTGTATGCCATTTTTTGTGCCGTGAGTCAAAACTGACAATTAGTGAAAGTACTGCAGAATTCTGTTCTGAGTCATCGGGTATATACAGTGGTACTGTAGTACGGTAGTTCATGTCTGTAATATTTGTGCAGGATCTACTAATTGTTAGTACAATAACCAGATTTTCTCCTATCATGACTGTAACAGGAAGGTTGGGCACCCAGTAATGGCAAATGACAATTACACAAGTGTACGATATTTGGGGTTACAGTACTTACTGACAGTATCTGAGCCATATGAACTCTGCACTGTATACTTGTATGATACACGGAAAGTACTAACTTTTATAATTTATTAAAATATGTTGATAATTTTTGATCATTATTTTTGCATAGCGCCTTGGGCGACTCATGTCGGCGCTTTATTAGTTGCTATTATTGTTGTTATTGTTATCATGTCAAAGTTTGTAATGTCACTGTTTACAGTACATGTAGCAATTATCACATTGAATACTTTATCTTTGGTAATGAGAGGCTAATTATCATATCTGGGCCGTAGGTTTCATATCAGTCAATTGATGGGTTTTGGACAGAGTAAACCTACAGTGCTCACTGCTCACAAACCTTTAAGGGCAACATTGTCATGATAGGCTTACACTACCCACAGTATGGTAACAGCCTACTTTACATTTATAACTGAAAATTGATGCATGTGTGAGTGATGTCTGTATCAGAGTGATGCCTGTATCAGAGTGATGCCTGTAATAGAGTGATACCATCAGAGTGATGCCTTTATCTAGAGTGATGCCTGTATCTAGAGTGATGCCATAGATCTAGAGTGATGCCTGTTTCTAGAGTGATGCCTGTATCTAAAATGATGCCTTTATGGCTACATACCTAGAGAGGTCATTCAAGGAAAAGTACTGTAGTTAGAATTTCTGTTCGATTCACTCTAAATAATCCATGATTAATGAATTTGAAATGTCTATTGTTTACCATTGATACAATTTTGCTCATCAAGGATAATTTTACTCAAATGTCAGATGGTGACCTTTACTTCCTGTATGCCTTGACATACTGTACTATACAGACAATAAGCCTTAAATGATATCATTGCCATTCAGATACAGAACTGACCGTTAACAAAACATCCTCAGCTGTACATGTCCTTTGTCATCATATTGCACAGTAAATTATCAAGTCTAAAATTCTTAACTCTGCCATGTAAATAATCTTTACCCTGGTGTGCAGGCAGGGAACATGGGTGATGTGAGCGACCCCCAACAGCAACAGGCAGCTACGACGATCCAAGCTGCGGTCAGAGGTCAACAGGTCAGAGAAGAGGCCAAAGAAGATACCGCAGTCGAAGATGCGGCCAAAGAGGATGAGGCAGCCACCAGAATCCAGGCAGCGTACAGAGGGTATGAGGCCAGGAAAAGAGTTAATTTATTGAAGTGCGTACTAACACTAGCTCTTTATTCTTTTGTTTCTTTGTTAGTTTGTTTGTCTTCCCATGGTAGAGTTTGTGGGATGGTGTACAGTAACTTTGGCAATTTCACAAATATTAATATGTAAATGGCCAACAATAAATTATGATCTGTCTGATTTTGCTTTGTGGCTTAGCTTTGTTCTTCAACTGTGTGACTTTATGCAGCAAGTTGAAGTAGCAACATTGCAATCCTGAGATTGGTGCAAAATGGTCATCAAAGATCCTTTGCGACCAGAAAAAACTTAACATTGTGACCCATGGGTTGCCTCTGTGTACACCATATGTCATGCATATATCTAGAAACAAACTATAAGAGATCAATTAGTACTACAGTATACTGATAAATCCTGCACTATGTCAAGATATTTGTCAGATGTCAGCTTGGTGCCTCCAGAATTTCAAAAATCCCGAAACGAGTCCCTCCAGGAAGCAGCACTCTTCAACTCTGGAGTATTTCCAATTTGTCAAGATCGTGCTTTGTTTGCATTTTGGGCAAGTTTTGGAAAGGGAAAAGGTGTGATAAGTTAGAACTGTAGTCACCATAAATTAAACAGACATACTGTTTCCTTAAAGTAGCTTTTGTCCCTACATTTACCGATTTCTAACAATTTTTACAACATTTACCAAGTTTATTTCTCAAAATATGGTCACAAATGATTGCACACAATTCTTAGATTAATTAGTGAGTAATTAATGATTTTATTGTAATCCCCAAAATGTTGTACTGGCACCAACCATAACAATATCTGAAATGTATCAGTTGATATTGTACAGAAGGGACACCACTGGGACTGCAAACAACTAACCAGGGTTTTTTGTTTTTGTTTAAAAAATGAAAAATTGTTACAAATGTTACAATTTCCCCACAATTTCTGTTTTCAGTTTTGCTTGTTTATTTGCTTTTGATGTGCTGTTTCTTTGATTCTTTTTCATCCTTTTGTGGGGTTTGAAGTGTTTCATAGACCTCTAGTTTGTGTACCTCTACACTGTAACACTACAGGAGAGGTGGAGCAGGGCTAACCCTGTTGTTCTTCCTATCAATGCTACCATAACCATATCCATAACCATAACCTTTTGGTGACAAATGTTAAGTCCGATAGCCCTAAACGGTGTACTTTACACTAGGTGCAAACTTGTGACTAGGGAGAATCAGACAGTCGGATGCTTATTTTGCATGTTTGACACCCAATATTACGATGAATGAGTAGGACAAATTTGTAGGGACAATTTCTGGTTGTCCCTCTGACAACCAAGCCTTACCTTTAGGTTGTCCGAATAGCAATTTTTTTTTATCTGAGAAAATGTAGCAAAAATGATAAAGACCAAAATGTACACTGTAGGAGATATGTGTAGGTTTGGTGAGTAAAACAGCAATATGTACACTGTAGGACAGATATGTGTAGGTTTGGTGAGTAAAACAGCAATATGTACACTGTAGGAGAGATGTGTAGGTATGGTGAGTAGAACAGCGTAGAACAGCAATATGTACACTGTAGGAGAGATGTGTAGGTATGGTGAATAGAATACCATATACACTGTAGGAGAGATGTGTAGGTATGGTGAGTAAAACAGCAATATGTACACTGTAGGAGAGATGTGTAGGTATGGTGAGTAGAACAGCGTAGAACAGCAATATGTACACTGTAGGAGAGATGTGTAGGTATGGTGAATAGAATACCATATGTACACTGTAGGAGAGATGTGTAGGTATGGTGAATAGAATACCATATACACTGTAGGAGAGATGTGTAGGTATGGTGAGTAGAACAGCGTAGAACAGCAATATGTACACTGTAGGAGAGATGTGTAGGTATGGTGAATAGAATACCATATGTACACTGTAGGAGAGATGTGTAGGTATGGTGAATAGAATACCATATACACTGTAGGAGAGATGTGTAGGTATGGTGAATAGAACAGCAATATGTACACTGTAGGAGAGATGTGTGGGTTTGGTGAATAGAAAACCAACTTTGGCGGTGATACCAATTTATTATTTTACCTGTTTGGATGTATTTAATTTTCAATTCAATCTGAATTTGTTGTTCGGACGACCTGCAAAGCTGATTTTGGTTGTCTGAACAGAAATTTTGTCTTCTTGGACGACCAGACGACGATTAATTATTTGTCCTGCATAGGCTACAGTGTGTGTAGTAGTGTAAGTTGCTTGCAGCATCTTAAACTGATTCCATATACAGTACAGGGACTGGCTGTATGCTTCTTAATTTGCCCATCACTTAAACTTGTAATGTTTATTTGCCCAATAGCTACAATGTACAAAGTTGGGTTTTCTTTACTTAAAACTACTATATAATGGATATTATGCAAGTTAAGAATCAAATCGTCGTTTCCGTGCTGAAAAATTCAAGGTTTATGAAGGCAGGTTGAGAAAGATAATGACATAATCTGGGAGAGTCTTTTCAAAATTTCCCATCAAAATCCATCAACCCACTTCAACAAACTCACCCTTGTTTATTTTCCTTTACCAAGCTTGCAGCCCAAATTGCAATTACTCCAACAGGAGGTAGAATGCTTTCATCAAGCTATTAACCATATAAATCATTTACTCAGCCTTTGGTTTGACAGCTTTTCATGTAGAGTGCTATTCTCTTTTTTCCTCTTTTCATAACCTGATGCATTCTCTTCTTAAGAGAAGACTTTTAAAATAGCCTTTAACTTTTCCCGGTTTGTTTCTTGTGTGAAATCTTCACCTTGAACTACTTGAGTTTGTCAGTGAAATTGCAATATTTGCTTTATATTGGTTCCAATAAACTTACTAACTGCAGCATGTAACAAAGTTTGTTAAAGGGTGACTTTAGGCACTTTTATCAGTCTAGATTGTATTCCTGTATAGCACTTATTTAGTTTTTAGAGATGACCCTTTAAACAACTGAGGTTCATCAATTCAAGTGGCTGGACTATGTAGTCTAATACATAAACAATGAGGTCAGACCCCCAGATGCAATACAAAACTCTGGGAAAATATACATTTAAAAATTTATGTTGTTTAAGAGTTAGTGGGCCTGATGTTTCAATCCTGACAGGATCTTCTTCAGAGGCTTCGATCCTACAGTAGCAGGATCTTATTCAGAGGCTTCTTCTTCAGCATCTGAAGAAGATCCTGATAGGATGGAAACGTCAGGCCCACTTACACATTCTCTTACACAGGCTCTATAGTGGATAAGCAGTTTGCTAACAGTTTTTTTAAAATTTTGATTTTACAAATTTATGTTGCACAAATTTGTCACAATTTTGGACGAATGGTGTGAAATATCAGCCAAGGTTGCACTGTTGTGCTTATATGATGTAATAATAACATGATTTGGGTAGAATTAATAGACTTTATAATTCATCGGATGAACATTAACATTTGGTCCTTCACTGAGGAACTAAGGTCAGATCATGAATGTAATCTTAAAGGAGCAATCCAGAGATTGAGCATATTGTAAAGTTGAATATTTTGAGATCCAGAATAACTGTAGAAACATTACCAGTGCTCACTCATACTTTAATCTGTTTCTCTTTTATCTTGAACTATAACATATCAACACTAAAATTCTGAATAAAATCCAATCATCCTTTAAGTATACTACTGTACACCCATGAAACGATCAATTATGTAAAGGTTGTACATACCTTGCAACATTTCACCAAGTATTATAGCCATTCTAAGAGGACGTTGGAAAAGTAATGCTCTTTCAACCTTACTAGCATTAGTTTATTAAACTCATTTCCACAGTTATTTACTGGCATGGGAACGTATACGCAATTAGCAATTAAGCATTGACTCGGAGAGGTGGGTGGACGATTGAAAAGTGATGGAAAAATATGACAATACCTCTGTAAGCAAGAATTGAAAGTGTCTCTGTTAACCTATATCTATATTTAGTATGGTAGGGTAGACGTAACAATATTCTGGGGAAATTATTTTGAAATTTTTGAATTTTTTTTTTGGTAATCTTAATTGCAATAACAGGGATGAAGATGATGATGGAAAGGAGAGAACAGAAGCCCAAGCTGAGGAAGAAGAGGAAATTGATATCGACCTCAATGACCCAGAAGTTGAAAAAGCAGCCACAAAGATACAGGCATCGTTTAGAGGCTTCCAAACAAGGAAGACGATGAAAGACAAAGATGTAAGTAGCTTCAATTAGGATCTGGATATATTTATCTTTGGTCTGACTTAAATAGAAATTGAAAGGAATTATTTAGAGGAATCGATACTCCAAAAATTTATGCAAAGTTCAAAGCTATTGTCTACACATTAAGTCTCTAAACAATTGAAACAAAACAATTTTTTTTTTCTGCTAGTGAATATTGAGTTAATTTTGGCTTTGTACAGGTACATCATTATAATGTCATTTTTAGCTAAGTATAAGTTATATTGGAAAATAATAATTTATAAAAACTAAAAAAAAAAAAAATTGGATAGTTCTACTTGTCATTGATGTTGATGGCTTTAGTGTGGTTGCTGTTATCTTTGTTGTTATAATACTGGACAGTCTTGAAAAAAAAAAAAAAAATTCTCTGATTAATATACATTCCCCATTTTGAAATATTAGAATTAGGAGAATGCAATAACATCCAAATATTGCCTGATATGCTCACGGTGACCAAAGTTTACAACACAAAAGGCAAACTCTAGATTTAATTTAGTATATATTAAACTCAATGCGTACACACTCTAGATTTAATTTAGTATATATTAAACTCTAGATGCATACAGCACAGTTGAATACTGTTGAGCTACGTACGTACAGTCAACTTTTAAAAGGTGGAAGCAAAGCCTGCTTTCAATAAACCTCGTACACAAATGGTATCATTATCTGTGTACGAGAAAACCACATATCGTGTCCATTGAAGTGAATGCTAAGTCGCCTCACCAGTGCACAGATAGCGTACAGATGCTTGGCTTCATTTCCTGGTCGTAATTTCAATAAAATCCATTTGCATCATATGTGACAGTGCGTTTCATAGAAATATCCCCAATGTTAATTTAAAGAAAAAGAAAGAGATATTTTAATCAAATTAGTAAATTTTCCAAGCATTAAATGTAAAATTTCAGACCGGATAGAATATATATAATTAAATGAAGAGTTTCGAGTGACGTTGTTAATTTGTTTCTGCCTCATCTTTGGAATCACTAGGGAATAAACCTTAAGTTAATGAAACCATTTTTGGGGTTTGAAGCACAATGTCTCCTGTCGTACAACGGTGTCAATAGGAAGTATATTTTTAGTTGTCGGTCTCATGTCACATGAGATGTTTATGACAGTCTTGAAGAGAAATATATGTCTGTACATTTGGAAAGAGATTAAAGACGATATTTCATCTCAGCGTGACGTCACAGCTTTCTCTTTGCTTGAAAGTCAATTGAGAGCCTATTGTAGCTAAAATATGGATAGTGCAAACCACTAATACTAATACTAAAATATTAAAGCTAAGGATTAATTTACAACAAGTTGTCATTTTGTATCATAATTTGGCAGACACTGCTACTCTGTATAGGTCATATTATATTGCAGCATCTCTGGGAAAGCAAGCAATTAGCATCCATTGCTCAATTACAAATTCCCTACTTCCCATTATCACTCACTTTATAGCTGGTCTGGAGTGGATAAAATCAATAACTCATGTTTATCAGCTACAGTAATTACATTTGGATTTGATTGGAAGCAAAAGTCACTTAAGAGTCCAACAGTTTTGGTCTTCTACTATGATCTGTCAAGATGTCATTTAAGACCACTGGCCTTTAATTATGTACATCAAACTTATCATCTTTATTTGCTTTGGGAGTATCTAAGTACTGTATTGATAAGGGTAAAATTCAGCTGTTGGTTGCTAGGGTAATATTTTAAGGGCTGTTTCATTCACACTTGATAAAACCTTTCAAATTTTGTGGCTGATGGTAGTTGTTTTGGTAAGATTTTAAGGGCTGTTTCATTCACACTTGATAAAACCTTTCAAATTTTGTGGCTGATGGTAGTTGTTTTGATAATTCAGAATTTTAATTTCACAATTTGATTTTATTTTTCTGTGAGATTTCTTGTGGAAATATTACACTAACGGTAAGGTAGCGAATGGTAAAGCTTCTATTGGCCTGCATGGTTTAAGTTTCATAACATTTTCGTACAATGGAAGGCTCCTTTAAACAACAGCTCCACGCTGTGAATTATGTACATTGACAAAGACAGGGCACTGAGAAAGAGGAAAGGTATCTCTAGATGACAGAGAAAGAGAGACAGTTAATATTAGTAAGGTGTCAGCTTTCTCTTAAAAGAGTTTGATTCATTACCCAGAAACCATCAGAAGATGCTGAACCCCCTGGGGAGGGGGATCCACAAGATCAGCAAATTTCCACGGAAGAAACAACGCAGCCTACAGAAAGTGATAAACCTAGCATAGAGGAGAAGGAGGAGAAGGAGGAGGAAGAGGAGATTGACATAGACCTCACAGATCCAGAGGTAGAAAAGGCAGCCATTAAAATTCAGGGTGGATTTAAGGTGAGGAGCTATGGAATATCAATGTTGGCAACATTTTGGGTCTGGATTTAAAAAATAATTTTTTTTTTTAGTGTAAGTGCCTGATTTTGTATTCCTTTTGTGATTCAGTTGCTATACATATCTCTGTTATCCACTGGGAAACTTTTCAGCATAGATTTTGGTTTCACTTTGCACTTTGCCAAATATTTTTGCATTTTTTGGGGGGGGGGGGTGAAGAGTATGTATATCTCATTGGCATTTATAGAAGAATTTAAGAGATTTGTGTTGTGATTGTGATACCAAGCTCAGCTTTCTGAAAGTGGATACTTTGAAAGGGTACTTGCTTGATGTGAATAGGAATCTATGCATATATGTGAAGAAATTTGAAAAAAAAGTAATATCCATTCTATGGTGCATTTAGTTATCATATCTTTACTGAAGTATTCATCAAGTACATAATTTAATAACTGTATGTATTAAACTTGAAATTAATCTTTGGAGAATATTAATTTGCAATTTCTGCTAGTTTTGGTGTTGTTTGTCGATCCGTAGAAACACGTTTCATCTTGAGACTCGGTATTTTTTCCAGTCTAGAATTGTTAGTTGATGCTGTGAGGTGCTACAAATAATTATACAGGCTACAGTACATTGTTTTTGTCATCTTTTGTGGATTTGCAGATGATAAAAGCCAAGAAACAGGTTGAGGAGATGAAGAAGAGCAAAGAAGAGACAAATAATGCAGAAGAAGCGACAGATGAGAAAGATACAACAGAAGAAAAAGCAGAGGTAGGAATAAACATTCTCATGTATATTTATTATGAGTTTTTTGGGGGTGGGGGAAGGTGGTTATTGTGTGTTTGTGAAGATGGAGAGGATTAAGAGGCAAGAAACTTGAATTTTATGTGCTGTAAGAAAAGCAGAGGTAGGCAAAACTTCACTTGAGAAGTTTTTTTTGGGGGGGGAGGGGGGGGGGCTTATGAAAGAGAAAGCAGAGGTAGTAAGAAACATATGTACTCATTCCTTTATTTTCGGTTGCAAAGTGGGTGGTTCTGGTAGGGGAGTGATAGGCAGGAAAAATATACTGGTTTATGTGTGAGGGGGGGGAGGGTGTGGAGGTTATGGTTAGCCAGACTTTTTGCATTTTGTCTCTGTGTTTGTTACCAGACTAGGGTCAGAGTTGAGATTTTGTCTAATTCCCTGCACTGTAAAGGATATTTAATTGTGTTTTGAAAGGCCTGTTCATTGAAAGAAATTGTCTTCTTTGAAGCTGGCTGACAATGTAGAGTGCACTAAGATACTCCAACCACTGGCTATCCAAAACAGACCGAAACTTCGAACATATCTTTATCTTGAAATAAGGCTTTACTGTACATTGTCCAAACTTAACACAGTAAACATTGCATTGTTAACACTAGTAAATACACATTGTGCACGTAGAACTGTGGAAAAGACCTGCTTGGAAATGTCATTGTATCATGTATGTTTTATTTACCACTATACATGTATAGCCATGTTCTGTATATATCCACAAAATCTACTTACAAGTGGATGGATTTATCATGAATCATAAGTATATCTAACAAGGTCCCAGGTATGATGCTTTATGGAGTAAGCTTTTAATCTTGATTTAATTGTGCAGACTTTAAATGTACAGGATCAACAGGTTTAAAGAATTGCTCTGAAAATGTCAGTGGTATTTATTATCGTTTCATCTCTGTTGTATGAAAGTGACTTGCTGTTAAGTTGTTCCATCTCTGCCATTGACCTACACACTAAACGTAAAAATATGGTGTTCAATATTGTTATCGATCTGCATAATAATGCTAATTAAACTGTCCTACCATTTTCTGTTTTTGTACTACAAAACAACACTTTACATAATACATGATTTGTACAATAAAAGATGGACAACATTATCATGTTTCATTTGATGTAAAGTTAGTCTGTGATTATGTATGAGACTTTTAAATGTTTAGTATTTTATGTTACAAACTTAACCTTGAATCCTGGAGCTTGCAGCTGCAAATATTCCTTTATAATGTATTTCAGGATTGTCATGTATAATATATTCTTAGCAGAAGGTGGGACACAATTTCAGCAGCTTAATAGGCCTTAAGGTTGTCAACGAACACAGTCGCTGCACTATGAAGTCATTTTCAAAAATACTGAAAAAGCGTTCTCCTTTCTTGTTCATTTATGTTTCATAAGTTGTAGGATAGACAGAGAGTACTTACGTAGGTGACATTATATCTAACCTTCTTCTAGTCTTACAAAGTAATATGTTACTAGCAAGCATGTCGAGTCTGTGAAGCAAAGATTTTTACTCAGGAGTTGGCTTTCAGTGTACGCTGTGGTATCAAACCTTCTTTTATCAATTTCATCAATTAGGAAACAACAGAGGTGGCTGCCCCTGCAGAGGAGGAAGAAGTTGACATAGATCTTGACGATCCAGAGGTCGGAAAAGCCGCTGAGAAGATTCAGGCCAGTTTTAGAGGATTCCAGACGAGAAAGAAGTTAAAAGAGGACGTAAGTATTTATCACAAATCTTAATTGCACGTGGCTGATTTTTTCAAAGAATTGTTTGGTGATCTGAGATGACTCACTTTCCTCCTGACAAATCTAAACCATCCTTGATGTGTTCCAAAATGACAAACTGCTCATTTGCAATCATAAAACTCATTAACTACAACTTTGGTCATGCATTAATAATCTTAAAAATAATTAGTAACCTTAAAAAAAATTCTGGGTTGTCCAAAGTACCACCAGCAAAACCATCTTCAAAAATTAACCGGTCCTTCCTAATGTCACTAATGTATTTAAATTTCATGGAATACTCAAGTCTCAAATTTAAGATATGAAATACGAAACTTATTAGTGCAAACTCAAACCAGCATGGCTTTTTCTGATCCAATCTCAAAGGTACTGCAATATATTCATTTTGTTTGAGGTAGTTGACACAGTAACATGTACATGTGATGTCACATATGAACTAAAGATCAAATTTTCTTAAAGTTTGTACATTGTTAACTTATATCGGTAATCCTGGGTCAAACTAAGAAGACATGGACTTACAAAATGTTTTGCTTTCCATTCTCTATATATAATTACTTATTAATGAACTAGTGACTAGAAGTTTGTCAACTCTTGTCAAGTTTTCCATGGATGTTCCTCAAATTCAATAAATGTTATTCCTTTTTTTTCCATGAATAACATTGATCCTAGAAGTGATCCTCATTCTTTTATTCCAAGAGTTACTTTCATGCTTTGCTGTACAACTAACCTTGTCAGTCTATGTTCTCCAGGCTAAACCTTGCCAGGCTATGTCCTCAAGGCTACACATGATTGTGCCTGCACTCAGGGATGGCAGAATAAATTCTGTCAATTTTCAACTTATAAAACGGCAACTTATTAACAAGCACTGTGCGCTCAAGTACATTCCAAGCACATCTTCACTTCCTGTCTTCCATGTACACAAAGTTTCAACTTTTCAATTAATGTTCAGATAAAAGGCTAAGATTGCCTAAAGTTGTGTGTAAAAACTGCTCCAAGTTTTGCAAGAAAACTGCACCGTTTTTAACTTTCAGAGATATATTAACTGAATCTGAACAGTAAATATAATGCAAAAGTAGCTAACACTTTCTTAACACTTCCCTTATGCCTGCCTCTGCTTTTAACCTTTCCGATACTCCCACTTACTAACATGTCTCCTAAAACAGGGTGGAACATCTGAGGAAATGAACCAACAGAGCATGGATAACCTTGAGCATTCAGTATCCTCTAAAGCAGATATCTCTGCCTCTCGTAGTTCAACAAGAGAGCAAGGGCAATTCAGCCATGGAGCTGCCAGTGATGCAGAAATTCATCTCGCTGCATCTCGAATCCAAGCTGGGTTCAAGGGTATGATGGTTAGAAAAGAATTGGTAAGTCAACTGTTTGTGAAAAAGGGTTTGAAAGATTGACATGAAATGTTTTGTCATCTTCAGTGTATGTAGGGATACAGGATAAGCCATCAGAAACCCCAAAGATCATCTGTATTGCCCCTATGTTAAGCTCTAGAGGTAAGCATGGTCACATTTGTTTGGATGTGAAAGATTTCCGGAAAGATTTTGCAATTTTACTGCACTAGTATAATTAGATCCTGACGAAATCCAAAAGTTTTGAGGGAAGATGTATAGCAAGTTCAGTTTGCTAAAATATAGGGGCAATATAGATGAATCGTAGCATCTAGGTCCTTAGAGAAGCTGATAGCATTCTTGAAGAAAAGGCAGATGACAGTACTTTAGTAGGATCAGTAGCCTTTGGTTTTGTCATATGGAGAATACACAGTGTGTTTAAAATATTCATGACGAATGAACTGTAATAATGATATCCCAAGAATATATGCTTTCATACAGGCTGCCTACTCTGCACACAAATTATGTCACACCGTACTGTCAAGTAATAGCGTGTGTTATCATTTAAATACAAGCGCTGGAGTGCTTCAAACACTTAACAACATGGTTACCAAGGATCATTAGTATTGCATTTGTGGATCAGACCTAGTTTCACTAGTGGCATAGTGGCAGCCTTGTCTTAGGTATATTAGCTGTTTTTTAAACAGGGTAACATCAGGGAAGTTTTGCAAATCTAACCACCAGTGATGGTCCAGTGAAGAGATCATCATCATGCATACACATAAAGCCCTACAGTAGAATGCACTCAGCCACAAATGTACGAGAGTTAATCAGCAATACCTGATGAAAACATGCAAGCTGCTATTGTTCGAAAGCAATAGCGAAGTTAGCCTGATTGCATGGACTTGTGGTTTGCTGTTTCTAGCAGACAAGAATAGATCTTGCTTATTGAAGTATGTCTTGGGTTAAGTGCTGCCGCAAGTTCAAGTATCACAATATAATGCTTCAGTTAAACAAGGTTAAAAATGTTATAATTTATAACACATAGCCTGGTAAGTGTGAATAAATTAAGTCCAATGATAGTAGGTTCGGTGAATGTACTTGTCAGAGGCTTGTGATGAATCTTGACATATCAATCCTGCTCACTCTTTTATTCCGTACGTTTAATCTCTTAGATGATTTGTATCGGAAGTAGAGTGATTTGTGTTGTATATGAGCCCAAATTAATTACTACCTTTTATTACCAGACAAATTCATTAATGTTAAGCAGTAGTAGTTACACACCAACAATGTAAAAGTTTCAAATGTGTCGAAAACATATCATCTATTCTTAAATACCATGTTTTTTCTAAGAGACTACAATTTCTTTTAGAGATCATGATAATTGCCGGCCTTCAGAAATGAACCAAATATGGAAAGCTTCAAGGTGTCTTAAAACATTTCATTTATTCTACTATCATGTCTTTTCTTAGAGACTACAAACATGTTTATATATCATGATAAGTGCTCTTCATAAAAACACCAACAATGAAGCTTTCAAATGTGTCTCAAAAAATTTCATCTATTCTGAAATATCATGTTTTTAGTAGAGACAACAAATGTGTTTAAAACTCATAATAAGTGCTTCTCATCAAAGAACCAACTATGAATAGCTTTCAAAATGTTCATCTATTCTTAAATATCATGTTTTCTTAGTGACTACAAATTTGCTAAAAAATCATAATAGGTACTCCTCATGAAAGAACCAACAATGAAAAGCTTTCAAATGTATCTCAACAATTTTATCTATTCTTAAATATCATGTTTTTCTTACTGACTACAAATTTGCTAAAAAATCATAATTAGTACTCCTCATGAAAGTTCCAACAATGAAAAGCTTCAAATGTGTCTTAAAACTTTAATCTATTCTTTAATATCATGTTATCCTTAGTCACTACAATATATTTTAACAAATCATGACAAGTGTCAGCCCTCAGAAAAGAGCCAGCAATGAAAAGCTTTCAAGGTGTCGTAAGTATCATGTTTTTCTCAGACACTACAAAAAAGCATTTCTTTTTAGAAATCATAATAAGTGCACATCATAAAATAATGTTTATCCAGGCAGCTATGGTGAACTATGTTGCTGCTGCCTTATTGTGATAAGATCAAGCTGCTAATTTAGTCTGATGCATTATTTAAAAACGTACAACGTTGCTGAAGGCCATTGCCATTGCTAATCTCTTCTATTGCATATATCAAATGCAGGTAATTCTGCAACTCAAAATTTTGTCGCCTTAGACTTTGTTGCCATGTCAACCTTATGCAAGGTTTTGTACTTTGAAAGGTGTTCTTTTCTTTTGATAGCATACAGTATCTGAGGTGTACAAATCGGTAGAAAGCACTGGTTAGCTGTTTTCTGATTGCTTGTGTCATGTACTCAACATGCATAGTTTCTGACTTTAGTCCTAAATTTAACAAATATATGGCTAAGATCATGCTGAAATAGAAATGGTTTAACAAAGTCATGGAAACTGGTTTTGCCAGGGAGATCACCGAGAGTCTTGATTGGGAGGGGACAAATGGGAGAGAGCTTTTCCTTCTGCCCTTAATGAAAGTTAATTAAGAAAGGATTGTAAGGACTGATGGAGTGTGTGAAGCCCTGCCTATGCCAGTGGCTCTTGGTGGACTTGAAGTACAATCCTCCATCTGTTAGCTGTATCTGAAAGTGTAGTAGTCCGAGTGCTTTCAGCGATCCTAAAGTAGTAAAGTTGCTAATGTTGTGTTGGTTGACTATAGCATCTTCATCCAATTTGTTGCAGGTTTCGTCATAATAGCTACCACATTGCTCATCTAGTAGTTTTGTGATGTAAGCCCCATGGGTAGAAAGGGATTGAATGATTCCATTTTGGTAGCTTTGATTGACAGTGTACATCTACATTGATTTTCATTCAGAGGTCAGTGTTGAAGAGTCCACCTCTCTGTAGATGGTATATATACATAATGAGGTGTCTTTCCTGTGGATGTAATTCATTTTGGATGTTAGCTACAGTATGAGACTTGGTCAGCTATTAAATTTAGCTGTTAAAACTTACTGTGTTTAATTGACAAGTGCCTGTAATGGGTCCAAATTTTTAGGGAACCATATCAATCATTAAATTTATCCACAAAACTCATCCAAAGTAGTAACTGTACGTGAAATATGATCCCAAAATTTCACCAAAGTTAAATTGCATTGTCAGTAGGGTTCAATGTAGTTAATTAAGCTCCATTAAATTGTCCTCTTCCTTTGCTACAAATTCTTTGCTTCTTTCTTTTCCTCCTCTTCCTCTTCTCTTTCTCATTTCATCACTAACTCTAAATAGCAGGCTTCGTTAAGCAGCCTTGCAGATCAATCTCATAGCTTTGTCGTCAATACCAGTGAAAGCTTGTTTGTAGAGGTGGATGACATCCCACAATTGAGTAATGTCACATCCAAGGACAGTAGTCTTGCCATTCGTGATAGCGAAGGAGAAACAGGCTCTAGTCGAGGAACAAACTCCAAGAAATCTTCCATGGTCTCAGCAGTCTTGAGGGCTGTGTTTGAAAAAGTTGAGAAGATATTTGAAGCAGATAATGATCAAAGGTTAAAAGAAAGAGAAGAGGAGAAAGTTTGCCAAGATATCACATCAGCTCCTGAAACAGCAGCAGTGCAGAGTGAAGAAGATGTTCATGTTGTTCCTGATGAATGTTTAAAAGTAGAGAGCAAGGATGAAGAGCAAATAAATGCAGAAATAGGAAGAGGAGAGGTAGGGAATGAGGAGGATCCACTTCCAGATAATGTTGATGGAGTGAAGACAGTTGGTGATGCTCAAAATGGTGAAGAAGTGCAATCTCCAGCCATTGATGAACACCAAAAGAAAGCTGTTGGTGATATTCCTCAACAGGATGTGGGAAAAGATATTGATGCAGTCACTTCAGGGTCTTTGAACGAGGTGACAGTTGCAGCCAAAGCTGCAATATGCCTTGCGGAAGAAGAAACAGAGTCTCCGGTGATGCTGGAAGATGAATTGGCAGACGAAAACAGTGGGAAGAAATCAGCTATAGTGGAGCCTGAAGTCATACCAGAACCTGATGCAAAAGGTGAACAAACAACTGATGCTGCTGAACAGGACTTCATTCAAAGGGGCGATAACGATACGATTATTTGCCAAAAGTCTGACGAGGAGGTCTCATCATGTGAGATACCCAAAGGTCTGTCCTCTCTTACGGCCAGAGAGTCAGTTCTTGAACATACAACTGAGACTGTCCCACAGCCTGATAGAGCAGATCCTCCACGCTCACAAACATTTGAAAACCCCGATTCTGGAGAAGCATGTGAAGGCAAAGAGAATATCATCATCCATACACCACTAGAAGATGACAAACAAGGTAATGACCAAATTGTGGAAGAGAAAATGGTCAATGTTACGGATGCATCAGCTGGTGATGAAAAAAAAGAGTCATCCGAGAACTTGAAGGATAAAGTGGAAGAAGAAACAGATGTGACACATGAGAATGTACCTGTCATTGATCCAGCAGACCAAGTAAAAGTGGAAGTGGGTGACGTAATGACAATTGATAGGGAGGTTGCAATTGGCCAAGGAGAAGATGGGAAGCTGGATGAGCAGGAGACTGTCAAAGACAATACAGTGTTATTTGAAGGCGCCTTGCAGGATGTGGATGAACCTATTGAACTAGCTGAAGATGGAGCAGTTGAGAAGGATAATCATGATGTCAATAAAGGAGGTAGCAACTCCAGCAAAGATGTTAGTATTATTGAACAGAGTGGGAAAACTCCTGTAGATGCAGAAAATGTTGATGGATCATGTAGTAATGAACAATTGACACAAGAACCTGAAGTAGTAACTGAAGATGGCAGTGAAAGAGATGTGGCAACACAGCCACCTGAGGCAGCTGAGGATGAAACAGAAATATTGGCATCAGCTTCTTACATGGTCGAAGATGATGGAAACCCCAAGTTAAAACAGTCTTCAGTGGAAGATATGGATGAGACAGGTGCTGGAAATGAAGAAGGAATAAATCATGAAACTGAAACAGTGGATGCAGGAGCAACAGCCTCTGGAGTGATTGAAGAAGATGAATATGCTGGACGGGAGAAATCGCTTCTGGGAGATGCAGAAGCAGTGGGATCAATCTCCAAGGTGATTGAGGATGATCATGCTGGACTGGAGAAAGCATCTGAAGATATTGATGAGAGAAGAGATGGAACAGAAGAAGAAGAGGTCAAACATGATTCTGAAACAACTGTTGAAGTAACTGTAGCAGCAACCTCTGAAGTGAATGAAGATGAACACGCTGGACTGGAGAAATCATCTGAAGATACGACCGAGGGAAAAGATGGAACAGAAGAAGAAGATGTAAACCATGAATCTGAAACAAGTGTTGAAGTAACTGTAGGAGCAACCTCTGGCATGATAGAAAAAGATGACCATACTGGACAGGAGCAGCCACTAGGGGAAGGTAAGGATAAGGATGAAGATGAGAGAGAAAGGGTGAAATCTGTAACAAAAGCAAGTGCTGAAGTATCTGCTGTACCAACCTCTGGAGGTATTGAATTGGGACCGTCAGAAGGAATGGATGAGGGAAGACATGAAATTGAAGAGGGGATCAAACCTGAAGAGGAAGCAACTCTTGAAGTGGCTGTGGGATCAACCTCTGAGGTGATAGTTGAAAAGGATCAGGTTGAGCTAGAGCAGTCATTAGTGGCAGGTGCTGAGGAGGGAGGAGACGGAGTTGAAGAAGAAGTG
Source organism: Apostichopus japonicus (assembly GCF_037975245.1). Taxonomy (NCBI): domain Eukaryota; kingdom Metazoa; phylum Echinodermata; class Holothuroidea; order Aspidochirotida; family Stichopodidae; genus Apostichopus; species Apostichopus japonicus. The sequence continues at coordinate 4,271,392 of NC_092572.1, forward strand.
AAGTCTGGGCCCATAGCAAGTGTTGAAGCGACTTCGATGTCAACGTCTGATATTAGGGGGAAAGATGAACATACAGAACTGGGGCAGTCATTAATGGAAGGTATTAATGAGGGAAGAGCCCGTGCTGAAGAAGAGGCAAAACCTGAAGCTGAAGCAAATGTTAAAGAGGCTGTGGAGTCGGCCGCTGAAGTGATGAAAGAAAAGGAACATGCTGAATTGGAGCAGTCATTGGCAGCAGTGACTGATGACGGAGGAGATGGAGTTGAGGTAGAAATGAAAGAAGAAAGCGAAGACCTAGGAAAAGAAATTAAAGAGCCTTCTGGTGAGGTTTCCGACCTTGGTTTAGGTCAGTGTCGTTCAGATCAGATACATGAAGCTAGCGAGAGTGTCGCTGGTCTTTCTGGTAGCAGTCATCAAACAGTGAGTGAAGGACCTGAGAAGGATGAAGCTGGTGAAGCTAGTCAAGATGATACCAAATATCGGGATTCTTCTGGTAAAGAGGCAAAACAGATCATCAACAGCAACCAAGGAGTGGACCAAGTTGTGAAAGACAGCACTCCTGCCAATGGTCCTCCTGTTCCTTCCCTATTGGTTGAGGAGCCAAGCAGCGATGAAGACAGCTACCATCAGAACACAGAAGGCATTAGTAGCGAGGTATGCTGCTGTTGTTATGACTAACAAATTGGAAGCTTTTAACAAAATCTGTTTGGATTAAGACGCCAAATTCTTCAAAAGCCATGCTTTTGTGCATTTGATTATTTAGGCTGAACACTTACCAACATTTCAGTGTTATGAGTAACTTTTGTTCCTGCCTTTATCATTGCTCAGTTTTTGCTTCGACTAACAAACCTTTGCTTTCTTTCTTGCTTGCTATAACATTGTTGGTTAAAAGGAGAGCCACAGCTTTGCCAGATGAGAAGCTTGCTATTATTCTCATCTTACAAACAGTTACAGCTCACAGCTGGTCTCCTGGGCAGGGTCAGCATGTACTGTATTGACACGAACTTGTCACCAGTGTCAAACAGACTCATTCCATTTTAGTTATCTCTAAAAGTTCTGCAATTGTCACTGCCTTGTTTATACAACGATGTCAATTACGGAACAAGGGCTTCAATCGACTTCTAGTTGATAGTATTGCTGGTATTTGCCTCCTTTTATTCTTTTCCTTGAATTCTAGTCTTTATTTTTCTGCCTTCTGTTGTTATTTAACTGAAGTACATGTTTGTTTTGCATTTCAAGGTTCTGTTTTCACAATGTCCTTTTTGTGATTGCTATCATTTCAATTTTTTCTTTGCGATCGTTAAAAGGAGATTTTCCTCTCATTCTGCAGAGTGAAAGACTGAAATATAAAAAGTTTTTCATGATTTCTTTTGGTTTAAGTTAATTGTTAATTGCTAAACGTGTTAAAGTGTTATCTGTGAGATTTTATGCTGCAAACGATAAATAAACAATAATTACAAATTAATAATAAGGAGGTTAAAAAATAGTCTAGAATGGTAAAAAAGGGTTTAAGCTGTACATAATTGTCACAGAAAGTGGAGATCAGTTGCCACTGGATGTGAAATGAAGGTAATAATTTTTGAAGACTAGACAATCTATTGATGACCTGTGCTATTTTTCTCTGTTACACAGTTTTGTCTTTAATATTTTCATTGTCGATGATTTAATATTTGATACATCATTTTGTTCTTTCAACTATTTTTACCAGTTTCTTTCGAAGCGGCTGTCATGACTTTAATTCTGTATACATTATTTTCATACAGATTTAATTTCTGTTCATTCCCACAGTATTATAGTCCTTCATGATTTAATTCCTCATATTCAGTGGTGGGGAAGGTACTTAAAGTGCCTCAAGGGGAGGGAGGGAGAGGGGTGCGGATTACAAAGGTGGTAAGAGCTTGTGATATACGACCAAAGTCCATAGATATGTTGCCCATGGATTACACAAATTTTCAGAGTGATCACAATTTTAAATTTCATTTTTTGCATCTTTGGATTTGCAATTTAACTCCTCCTGCATTTCATTTTCAGCCCAAAGGAACACTTCCTCATGTTGGTGACCAGGAAGAGGTCATTGATATTGACCTCACTGACCCAGAGGTCAAGGAAGCTGCTCTGAAAATCCAAAAAGGTTTTAAACGAAAGAATCATGGGAAAGGAAAGATGATAAACAAAGAATCACATAATAATAATGAGAGAAAGTTAAAAGGAAATAAAGTGGGACAGGACACGACAGGTGAAATTAACAAAGATCAAAAGAATAATCATGGCAGTCGAAAAGTTAATATATTCATGAATATGGAAACGACAGCCGAGAAGCAAAGTAGAGATGGGGAATTTAATTTGGGGAAAAACCCGAAAGCTCTGAAAGAGAATAAAGTCTTCAGCAAAACTGTGAACATAGTTCCTGGGAAAGTTCTTTCTTCTCAATATAGTAAGAGTTCCAAGAATAGCGCATTGAATTCTTCCGAGGTGAAAGGTCACCAGGTCGGTTCACAAGTAGTAGGGGGTGAGAAATTGAGTTCAGGTGCAGCTCAAATGGGACGGGACCCAAAGGAATCACAAAAAGATAATTATCATATCACAAAGAAAGATCCAGGTAGCAAGGTCAAAGGTCAACATGCAGTGGTTAGAGGTCAAGTCGAAGAGGAAATTGACATTGACCTTAACGATAAAGATGTTCAAGCTGCGGCGGCTAAAATTCAAATGGGATTTAGAAAAAAGAGGGCAAAAGGGTCGGATTCGAACCTCGCTGATTCGAAACCTAGTCAAGGATCTGCAAAGGAAATCAAATTAAATCCGGAGAAGATCGTAGAGAAGGAGAGTAAGGAAGAGGTGATAGATATTGATCTCAAAGACCCCGAGGTCGAAAAAGCAGCTCTGAAAATCCAGAGCAGTTTTAAGGGGAAATTTGGAAAGAATCGCACGGTGGTTAAGACGTCAGAAAAGGTATCTGGTGATTTGAGAAAGGAAGAGAAAGATACTGGAAAACCGTTAAACCAAAGTAACACGCAACAGACTAATGAGGAAATTGACATAGATTTAAATGACCCCGAAGTTGAAAAGGCCGCCAAGAAAATTCAGAGTAGTTTCAAGGGGAAGTTTAAGAGGAGAAATGTTGAAGCTGAGAAAAGGGTAGAAAACACGGCTATTGTAGGCAAGAACACTTGCGTTGAAGAGGAAATTGACATAGATTTGAATGACCCCGAAGTTGAGAAGGCTGCTAAGAAAATTCAGAGTAGTTTCAAAGGAAAATTTAAAAAGAAGCAGGTTGGTCAAAAGAGTGAAGAACCTACCGATCAGAACATTAGTGTTAAAGAGACCAAGAATGTTACAGAAGAGGTAATTGACATAGACTTAAATGACCCCGAAGTTGAAAAGGCTGCCAAGAAAATTCAGAGTAGTTTCAAGGGAAAGTTTAAGAAGAAGGGGGGAACAAAGCAATTTAATCAAGTAAAGAATAAAGAGGTTTCTCCTGAGGAGGAGGAGGAAGTTGATATCGACTTAAATGATCCGGAAGTTCAAAGTGCAGCTTTAAAAATTCAAACAGGATTTAGGAGAAAGGGAAAAGTAAGAGATGGTAGGTTGAAAGCAGATGCCAAACAGGGAGGAGGTGGGGGCACTAAAAAGAAAGAAATGGTCACGAGGAGCCAAGCGAAGGGGTCATCAATCGAGGTAAAGACTGATGATAGTGGGGCTGCAGGTAGAAAGGGGATGGGTCCAGAGGTCAAAGGTCAGAGTTCACAAGTGGAAGACGTTGACATTGATTTGAATGATCCAGAAGTTCAGAAAGCTGCCGTTCAGATCCAAGTTGGTTTCAAGGGATTGATGAGGAACAAACGGAAGGTGATTTGTTTCTCTAATCGAATGATTTGAGTACTCCTCTCCTGATCTGTGAATGCCTGCTGCAGTACTGGCATGCCTAGGCATCTTCTGTGCATGATCTATCTAGTTCAGTTATCGCCTTTAAAGTGGCTGGTTGTGCTTTGTTAATAGTGACCATTTGACCTTATTAACTGCCATTCCCATTTCAGTATGAACTAGTGCCGCGTTCGGTACCTACACCCTAGCAATGGCGCACATAGGATTATCACTTTGCTCTTTTTAAATATATAGAATGTCAAATGTTTGGTTTGAAATGTTAGCAGACGTTCCTCTGCAATCTAAAGCACCCGTTATGACTCCTGACTGAAACCGATTCAGTCTGGTTTTCTGCTAGTAAATTGTGTTTCTCTAGTGGAGACTGTTAATTGCAAAACTGACACAACCAGCCGCTTTAAATGAAGAGTCCTACGAGTCTCGTTGTATCCTGATGGTGTACTCATGACCTGTTTCCGTTGCCATGGTTACTTGTACCTTTCCGAGCAGTCTCTTGATGTCTATGTTGCATGAACAAGTGTAGTTCTCCCATTAGCCAGGTTTTGGATTTTCAAACCTATGTTGGCCATGAAGTAAAATTCTGCTGTAAGCTACTCCTTTCTGGGCTTTTTGAGGATCTAATCTTGTTTTACCTTATACTTCATATATTTCCTTTAATATCCTTGACAAGATGCATACTGGTTGAGGGTTGGCTGAGTCAAGTACATAGTCAATGGATATGTGTTTGTTTGTTTCTTTATTTCACTTTCTGGTTGGAATTTTTAATAAATGAAAGTCTTATTTATTTGTTACTTAATTGAGCATGAATTGTAAACTATATAATGTGTATTGTGTCATATACTATTTTGTTGTACCTTTATTCCTGCTATTCTCTATGGAAGCACTTTGTAGCTACCAGCTTGCATACATGTGTACAACTCCCTGCATCACCTCCTCTTGCACTACACAAACTTACACAAAAAAGGATAAATAAATAAATAATTAAATAAATTGTGATCAACCTACAGTAGGTACCCCCCAAACCTTCTTTAATGGGAACGTTTACTCCCTAAAGCCACTAGCAATATTTTTTGCATTTATATTTTTGTTAAGTTTTTGTCTATCATGAGTTTCCATAAGGTTAAACTGATTTGTGGTTTCTTTTAAATGCTGTACCTTAACCTTTTCTGAGGGACATAAAACAATATTTCTGAATATTTTGGGAACACTTTGAGAACCCAGTTGCAAATTTGATTTCATTTATGGTGTTACATATACTCATTATGTTTCTTTGACCAACACTTTTGTTTAAGTGGAAAGTTAAAGCCATCCTCGCCAACCAGCAGACTGGTTTTGTCTTTCTAGAGACATCAAAAGTCTGTTTAAGATATTAATTTTAACTACCAACGTTTTATTATTGTGTTTCATATTTTGCCCGCCATTTTATCTCTCTTCTGATATTATTTTGATAGCGTTTGAGCTCTTTACCTTACCTAACAAGCTACTTATTGTTTCAACGGTTATTTTTAACCTTTACTCACTGAACTTTTAATTTACTTAACTCATGCACTCTTTAAAGTTACTTGCCTCTGAACTGTTACAATGCATTCCCTTGTATCCCAAATATTATTCTTTAATTATATGTTCTTTTCCTGTTTTTTTTCTCTTTTTTTTTGCTTCTTTCAAGCATTCTTATGAATACATTTTTACATATTTGATGATATTTTGCACTATTTTGAATATTTATTTGCTGTAAACGATATCCCCTTCCCTTTGGTGAGTGGGGCCATAATTGATTTTTAAAATCAGAGAGGGAATTCTCACAAACTCTTTCTGTATTTGTTAAAGAGCAAGGAGAGGGGAGGGAGTTTAGTTTTACATTCAATGAAACCTAATGTGACTCTTACACTACCATTCACTAGTGGCACATTATACAAGTTATTCATTGGATCCTTCATCCCGAGTGGCTCCTTGTGTCACTCAAATAACATTGCCTTGTTTAAAAAGACGACAGTCATGAGAGAGAAACCTTGATAGTTGATCAAATGTCTGGTGAATTAGGAACTTGATTAGTGTTTAGATTCAGACACATGAAGCAGACATAGAGAAAGAGAAAGTACTGGAAAATGGGAGGCAGAAAAGAAAGCCAAGATTGTCAAAGTTTGGTATATTAATGTGATGATGTGAATAATATGCCTGAGGACAGGTTTCTTCAAAAGGCTACTTGTCCACCTCTCAAGTCTCAACTGTAGGAATTTATTCGTGTGTTAGTTATCCACCTCTCGAGTCTCGACTGTAATAATTTATTCGTGTGTTACCAGTCCACCTCTCAAGTCTCAACTGTAGTAATTTATTCGTGTGTTAGTTATCCACCTCTCGAGTCTCGACTGTAATAATTTATTCGTGTGTTACCAGTCCGCCTCTTGAGTCTCAACTGTAATAATTTATTCGTGTGTTACCAGTCCGCCTCTCGATTCTCGACTGTGATAATTTATTCGTGTTTTTTTCTGCTCCCTCTGGATCTTCCTCCAACAGAAGGAAAATGTTGAATCCAAGTCGACAGAGGATGAACCGAGAGAGACCACCACGGAAGGAGAACCAGAAAAAACAGCCGGAGATGAATCAGCAGAGGTGACCGGTGATGATCAACAACAGAAGGGTGAATCCGAGGAGCAGGGAGGAGGCGACTCAGAGGAACAAAAGGATGAAGGGGCAGAGGAGGAGGCGAAAGGAGAGGTTGAGCCGTCGGAGGAGACGAAGGCAGAAGAAGAGGAAGAGGTGGACATTGATCTCACCGACCCGGAGGTAGAACAGGCTGCTCTGAAAATACAAGCAGGATTTAAAGGCTTCAAAGCAAGAAAGGAGGTACAAGTTTTATCTAGAAATAATTAAGACTCTTGGTTTATCACTAATAAACACTGGTTGATACCCGGAAAAATTGTTTTTTAAAAAATATTTTTGATAATTCGGAAAATTGTTATTTAGGCTGCCATGAAAACATAAGCAGGATTGGTAGATCCCCACGGACAGAAGGGGGGAATTGTTTTGTCCAAGCTAATGCTTTTAGCCTCTTAAATTATGTATAGCTTATACCGTTGATGATGCTAAGGAGCTTCTTCAGATTGGACAATTAAAGCTCATTTTGATTTAGTTGGAAACTAAATCAAAAAATTTACTTATTTTTGTTCAATTTAACGCATCTTAATGAACCTCAAATTTACAAAATTCAACTAAGTTCGCAAGGTTATATTGGTGTTTTACTGAGAAAAACAGCTTTAAGAAATGTGACGTTAAATTTGAAAATTGTGTCATCTCCAAAGTTGTGTACTCTCCAAATTGGTCCTTCTGTTTCATTTACAAATCATTATTTGAAATTGGTTAAGATTTGTTTCTCATCATTTTGTTTCACACCTTTAGTTGAAAGGAAAAGCAGATGCTCCTCCTACTGAGAAAGAAGATAGTCCCGAGGAGACTCCTGCTGCCGAACCTGAGGCTCCACCCACAGAGGAGGAGGCAGCACCGTCCAGTGAACAAGACCCTCCCACAGAGGGTGATGCTCCACCTCCTGCCGAGGAAAAGGAACCAGCTGCAGAAGAGGCCACTCCTGCAGGTGAAGCTCCACCCACTGAAGGAGATACCCCTCCTGCCAATGCAGATGCTCCACCCACTGAAGCAGATGCTCCACCCACTGAAGCAGATGCTCCACCCACTGAGACAGATGCTCCACCCACAGAGGCAGATGCTCAACCCACTGAAACAGATGCTCCGACCACTGAGGCAGATGCTCCACCCGCTGAAGCAGATGCTCAACCCACTGAAACAGATGCTCTGCCCACTGAAACAGATGTTCCGCCCACTCAAACAGATGTTCCGCCCATCGAAGGTGAGGTCCCTCCTACTGATGCAGACACGAAGACAGTGGAAGACCCTCCAGTGGAAAGCGGTGAGGAGAAATCAGCAGATGCATAAATTCATCCGTACACAGAAACAAAACTTAGGCCCTCTGTTTTTCTTTACGTTCTTTAAATCAAGTTTATGATCATGGTGAGTAGATGATGAAGTGACTAGTCTGTCAAGCAATGGTTATCGCGAGATTTCATGATGCCGAAGTAGAGAATGAATTGATCCATCAGCTGGGTTCTGATTTATAATACCTTCCTTTAAACTAGCAAAATAACTCCCTTTTAGAATATGCAAAGAACTAAAAGATTCACAGAATACGAAACGATTGATCCATGCTCCAAAGAAAACCTACACCCATTGTGTTTAGCCATGAGTTGGCTCATTTAAAGGTCGTAGTATGTGGGAGTGACATGTACACGATGAATCGAGTAACGATGTTCATTGGATCCTCACACGTGATGATGGAGTTATTTGGATTCCCAATGTAAAAGTTCCCCTCTGACAAGAATGTAAACCCCCTGAGTTTTCCTGTGCTTGTCCCTTCATTAGTATTCCCGAACATGTCCCATCTGGTAATCTGATAATGTTCCTGTACATTAACTCATAACATGTACAAGGTGATCTTCTTCTCTTTGTTTACGTTACATTATCAAATATGTTTAATTTTCATGAAGGATGCCTGGTAGAGTCGCTGGCAGTCAAGTCAAATCTCAAGCAGGCAGTAAATATCTGTTAAATCTTCTCTTTCATGTCTTTCAAAAACATTTGAATAAACTAGAACCTACTACAAGTTCTTGAAGTCAAAGGGGGGGGGGTGTCAATACTAACACTGACATATCTACTTCCAAGTTACTCTTCCAAGTCTTTATAATTGTTGCAAAATTTTAACGTTCCTGAAAATTCTTTTCATGAGTACCTTTTCAGAGGTTTGGACCGTCTAAATAATTTCCAGACGTTGAGGAGCGGTCTTTAGTAAGACAACAGAATTGTCTGTGCAGCGATAGGAAACCATGGTACCGTGGTTGCAAGATGTTTGTTGACGTTTGAACACGACTGACCATTATTTGACTCCCTAGCATATTTTGAAGTTGAGCAGCGGTCTTAACTTAGACAACAGTATTGTCTGTGCAGCGATAGGAAACCTTGCTTCTGTGGTTGTAAGATGGTTGTTGACGTTTGAACATGACTGGCCATTATTTGACTCTCTAGCATATTTTGGGGCTACACTGATGGCCTCTCAAGCAGAGTATCATGTATAGAGAGAGAGAAGTTTAGTTCCCCCTCTTTATGTAAATGATCTTGTCACATGGTCTGGTATATCAAGCTCTTTAGGTGAAAATACCTCATTTTGATTATGGCACCAATCTCACTCTTGCAAGTAATAACAGTATTCGCTGCTAAGACACAGTGTCAAAATAGGAAAAGTTGCAGTGGCTGCAACACAGCAAGGCTGCATGAATATCAACACAATAGAGATAATCTCTACAAACCAAAGCTGTGCCCATTGTGTGAAATTGTGAGGCACAATAGAATATGTCCTATAGGCAATGTAGCTGCTACATGATGCTCCATACTACTCGGTGTGCATGTTTTGACACAGTGCCTACATCTTATATATCGTAACTGTTCTGTTATAAATTCCAAACATGCCCTCAATTGGTGAACTCCCTTAATGGAATTAACCACAGATTTGTGTCATAGGCTTGGTATCATTATCATCCTGGGTACGGGGAAGTATAGATGAATAGTGGGAATGGGGTGGGGATGGGGGTGGGGATGGGGTGCAACTATTACAGGGTTTGATACATTGGGTCATACCACACATCTCCATCTTTAAAAACGTAATACTTTTGCTCTTGTATTTGTTCAGAACCATATCAAGCTACAACTAATAGAGATGTAAACATTTGACGGTCTATGCCGATCTATGCTCCTCCTCCTTCATATAAATCCTTGCAAATTTTTTTCTTGGAGTCATGTTATGTTCTGTATTTTCTTTGTTTCTTCCATCACTTTATTTCTCATGCTTGCCCCCTATATATCCCTTGGAAAAGACTGGGCAGTACTTAATTTAATGAAGATAAATATCTTCGTACTTGAAGAGCTAAAGGGTACTCTTAAAAACCGTATTACTTTTGTTGACTCCTGTTAGTTTTCTGCCTAAGATCACCTTGACTTTGTAAACCAAGTGTAAATGTGTTGATAAAAACTGAAGAAAGTTTATGAAACTGTTAATATGTGTACATTTCTCCTTTATTTATTGATTCCTTTTCTTTTAAAATAAAAAAGGGGATTGTTTGGTAGGAGGGGTTTGGAGAGGAGGATAAAAAATAACTGTACCCTTCTTTCTCCTCTCATGAAGAAATGAACTGGACCGTCAAACTCATAAATTCTCTGACGCTGTATCATCTAAGCAAGGTTTCCTTGATTGGAAAGGAAAAAACTGATAAAATTTGTGCCCCTCCTGCAGTCTGTAAAGAATCCACAGTTCAATGATGAGGGATGGGAATATGGGAGGGGGTGGGGTGGATTGGTTTATGTGCAACAATCTATTATAGTCCTACTATGCGATATTGGCCGAAGAGAGACAGGGAACCCTATACCCCTTGCCCTCGCCACAGAATGAAGATACATCCCTTTAAGTACAGCCTTAAGGGGATGACAAATTCAAGATGAAAAGAACCCCCCCTCCCCCCCCAAAAAAAACAACCCAAAACAATCTAAGTCACAGAATAATTAATACACCCATGCAGTGGTCCAGCTTCCATCTTGAGAGTTTGATCCTTTGCTGAGATACACAAATCGGAATTTGCTTGTAATTCGGATGATGAGTAAGTAGTTATAATAATAAGTAATATTTATATAGCGCATAACCAGCAAAGCTGCTCAAAGCGCTTTACAAATGTAAAACCTAAAAACAAACAGTAACAAAACCCAAAATATTAAATATATATAGAACCAGTAAGGCAAAAAATGTAAAATCCAAAAGCAACAATATAAAAAAAAAAAAAACACCCTTACTAAACGATACAATAAAAAGAAAAGAAAAGAAAAGAAAAACCAACACGCATTTAGTCCAAAACAAATTCAGAAGTAAATAGTAAAATAGATAAAATCATAGTCAATGTTTAAATATAAATAAGTATGAGAAACTATAGTACAGTAAGACAATTATTGTAAAAGCCTAAAACAGATAGTAATAAACACCCAATTCTAAACGATGAAAAATAGAACCCTAAACGTAGTTAAAAAAAAACAACTAAAAAAAAAAAATACATATATATATGTATGTAGTGAAATGCTTTGTGACGTAATACAGGCAAAAGTAAATCAAAACGTGTGTTTCATTGCTTTTCACTGAATGGTACAGTTCGGACGCCCTCTACCCTTTGAAATCAATATCCGAAATATGACGAAGTTACTCGCTGTAGCATAGTAGAATTTCTTTCTTTTTATCCTATTTATAAATTTTCTGTTAAATTAAACTGGAATAATGATGAATGAATAACATCCCGTCATACAATCAATTGTATTATTGTATTCCAAGTTCCAATCTTTGTATAAATCAATTAGAATTAATATAGAAACGACCACCGTTGTAAGTAGTGTAGTTCAGTATACATATATGGACATCACATAACATACTATTTTGCAATGCACGATGTTAACACAAGTTAAAAGTTGAGAGCTGCTATGTATGCAATTATTTTTCAAAAGATCTAAATTGAGGCCTGTATCCCAGTGGCGGAGCGTCCATACAGTCAGGGGGCGGATGCCCCACCCCCCTGACGGACTCAAATGGACTGCTGGCGCCCTTTTCAGCTCTTTACCACTTTTGACTTATTCGCGATTATTGACTTTTTCATTGCGCTCTCATCAACATATTGACATTTGTCACATTTTGTTGGTGTAATTTGGCGATGACACCTATTTATTCTTCGTTTATCTGCAAATTAGCCAGGCCCGGAAAGGGTCAATTCCGGCGATCTAGGGAATATCTTTACTCAAAAATTTTCTGTACGCTACGCGCCAACCTGTGGTAGCGCTCCGCTTAGAGAGTGTAGAAAGCGCCCCTACAGACCATTCTCGCCCATCCTGACCAATACCCCTAGCTCCGCCACTGCTGTATCCGTGGCTGATGTACGGGGGAAGGGTGAGCCCCCACCCCCCCCCCTCATGACACCATATGTACAATAGCTTCACCAGTGACCGGGCAAGAATTGAACCACTCCTTAAATTGTTGCTTCCCGCGCTTGGAAGGAAATCCCGTAACAAGACTTAGCTACGTGTCACAGGTCAATCAACAAGTTCAGCTTAAGCACCATGTTTCAGTGACGTCAATAAACTCATTCATGGTTTGACATTTTAAGACCCGTGGACACTGTCATATTCTTCTGATTCAGCGTATGTCTTCTAATTGCCAAACGATGGTTGTTATTGATGCTGACGTCACGAGCAATCTGATTGGCTAATTGGGGAGAAAAATCGCTCCCGGGTCGTGTTGAGGTGGATATGGGGCTATAAGGTCAGGGGCGTCGGAGCCGGTACGGCAGGTCCGGACCAATATTCACGGCGAAAAAAAAAAAGAAAAAAAAAGTAGGACTAAGAAAAAAAATGGCAAAAAATAAAGAACCAAAATGAAACATACCTCAAAATGTGTTTCAGAAGATTAGTCGGGTGGCAGGGTCTTGTTTTCAAGCTCGGGAAGTGCAATTTCCTGCAATCTGGGAGACATTTTTTCAAAATATTCTCCATTACGCTACGCGCCAACCATGGTGGCGGGTTGCGTAGTTTGACCTACCAAACGTTCCCCCGATAATTATGATAGATGGCCACACTCTGATCTACCGTACCAATCCCAAATAGCTTCCGACGCCCCTGAAGGTGGAGTACTACTATGGTGACATGGTAAGCATAAACCATAAACCGATAGAGATGGCTCAATAACTCGTCACATTTCATTTTTTTCATCCAAAACTACTTCGGTAGTTCACTTGTTCCGCACGTGTGAACAGGCCGTAAACCAAGTAGCCTATGATGATGTCACGTGACTTACCATTTGAGACAATGATGTCACTGGGCACCATTTTTTTGAATTCCTCACTTCCTATTGTGAAGGCAGAATACATTAATTGTTTATCCCATATTTCCTGAATACACCATCCACAATAAAAATGTTCATCTTTAGAAGAGAGGCGTTGGGGTGGGGGGGGGGTGTTGATGTCGGTGAGAAAATATCACAGCATGGTATCATTATTATTATTAGAATTTAAAACCAAATTCTAATCCATAAACATTAATGGAAAAACAAAGATATATCAGCTGCTGTCCACTGCATAGACCTATAACGACGTCAGTAGCGAGACTAGCAGCTGCAGCTTACTCGCCAAGTGCATTCTAAAATTGCCCAGTTTGTGATGTTTCAAATTTATCGAAGCGTTCTTGGAACGGTTTTTATTAATATTTCGATATATGGTTCACTTTCTTGAACTCTCAAAATGAAGCTATAGCATTTTAGAGTTCAACGTTAATAAATTTACCCGTAGCTATTCATTTTTGACAATTCTGCTCAAGATACGAGAGTCGAGCGAATTCAAGATGAAAAACCTCTTTGTTTCCTTTGTGACACGAAAGCTTACATGACATTCATCTTTAGAAGTATACCTTGCCAGTTTATCAATATTTCGAGTTTTAATATATCTCCCTTCTTTGATCAGTAGGCTCGAAATGCTACTATATTCATACATCTTTACCGAATACAAATATAAGACATCATATAGAAGCAAAATCTTCTCTTCTTGATCATTGTTAAAAAAAAAAAATCTATGAAGCTCATAAAGTAATATCATCAATACAATGTAATATTACCAAACAGAGGAAGAAAAAAGCACTATTGACGAACTGTCTGTTTGTGATACGTTTGAGAATGAGCAGTTATGAACTACCGTGCTCTTATGCTCTCAACAGAAAATAACCCTAACGCCTCTTTGGACAAAATATCGATTCAAATCATAAATCACCAGGCTCATTCGACAAATGATTCTCAATGCCAAGATCACTCTGTATCGCAGTAACCAATGACTGGATGATAAACAGTTACACAGACGGACAGATCCATGTCTTGCTGTACGGTCGTGGATTTGCAAATCAGTTTTTTTTTTTAAGATTGTTATCTTTTGGTATAACTTAGCTAAGAAGAACTTGTGTTGATTTTAAAACCGATTACCAGACTTGAGCTGAGGTCATCGAAGTCAATTCTCTTTAATTGAAATAAGATATAAACTAATTCTTTGGTAAATTGATCGAAAATAACAAAGGCGAAGTCAATCTTTACAAGTTATTTTACTGAATTTAGTTTAGAGAAATTTACGCAAATTTACGCATTTTAAGATCTGTATACAAGATGGACGATAAACGGAAGCTACTTTATATTGGATTCGTGGTCTACATCCTGAGTACAGTGTTTACCAGTGCACTAGGTAAGTTGTAGGCTGTAGTATCAATGGGATTAGACTATATATAAATGAAAAGGCTACTAATTTTAATGCATTATATTACTTCTGTTTTATTTTGTTATATAAATATGAATATATATATATAATACACGTCCAAGTAGTGAAATGACAAGGACCGTGGCACAGAACTAACCCTAATGTCACTCTCGAGTTATCGTCGGAGTTCATGTAGGCCTATCTATATATATATATTAGATAGATAGATAGATGGATGGATGGATGTATGGATCCGACGGGCTTGCCCCTCAATATATCACTGACCTTCTTACTCCTTTGCGTCGGTCAACTACAGTTACGCTTCGCTCTACCTATCATGCGCTTTTGCAATTAACTCCTGGTCCACGTACCCGCACTCGGCATGGCGATCGTGCCTTTTCTGTCGCTGCGCCTTCTCTTTGGAACAAACTCCCATTTCACATTCGTGACTCTCAGTCCCTTTGTATTTTCAACAGACAACTTAAAACATTTCTGTTTGATTCCTAGTTTCTTTTTTCCCCTTGGTTTCCTTTGTCTCTTTCCGACTGTGTAAAGCGCTTTGAAAACGCTGTATTAAGCGCCATATAAATGTAATTTATTATTATTATTATTATTGATATTATGGATGATTGGATGGATGGATATACGCCTATAATAATGCATAAAACCTATATATTATATATCAAATATTTTTGTGTCTATATATGCTTTTTTTCAGAACCTGGCTGCTATGTGGGCAATTTGATTGAGAATGGTAAAATAAAATGGGTTTACTACCACAGAAATAAGAGCATCACGTGCACCAAACTGGGTGGAGTCGTTGGGATGGAATCCTTCGCAAGGATTCAGTCTACCGAATCGTCGAATTTTGTAGATTATTGTGATGAAAACACACCAGAATCAAATGATGCCGCAAGCGCCGTCACTGATCCCAAAGTCGGCATTACCACATCTCAAGAAACCTCAACCTCAGAGATGGTATCGTCTACCGAAGCTGGTAAGTTTCGAATTAATTTATATCTCGTATGAAATGTATGAAAAACATATGAAGACAGATATTGAAGGGAGAATAATAATAAGAACAATAAAAAAATAGGTCAGGTTAAACTCACCTTGTTAACGATTTGCACTGTATATGGTAAGACAAGACTGTTAAACGACGCTTGTAACCATGGAGACGAAAAGAGAGGAAACAGAATTAAATTCCCTCAGAGTATTCTTTTAGTTAGCTTATAAATTAGCATCATTTACGACTGGAATTTAAGGAAGGGGGTGTGGTGGGGGGGGGGAGGAGTGGGAGGAATCAGGGAGAAAAAGTAATGTGAGAGCGCAGAATGGAAAGATGAGAAGGATGAAGTGATGGAATGATGGAGTGGGATAGGAATGAACGGAAATGGGGAAAGGCCGAAGAAACAGAAAGCCCGTCAGTGAAATGGGGAGGGAAGGGAAAGGGGGGGGGGGAAGGGGAGGGGAGGAAAGATGAGGGAACGGGAGGAAAGTATGCTAAACTTCTTTCAATTTAATATACTTGTCGTTTACTTTAACTTACGCTATGTATACCCTTACATTTATAGCAGTTGGTGAAAGTGCCGCGGTGCAGCAAGAAGTATCTTGCCCGTCTGGATGGGTGGGGTACGGTGGAAACTGTTATAAGCTATGGTCATCGGACTTAATCAATTGGGATGATGCACACACTAAGTGTAGAGATGACTCCGATAGCCGACTAGCTACTGTCGATACAGAGGAGGAGTTGACATTTTTACAGAACATGGATCTCACTAGTTCGTATTACTGGATTGCATATCGAGCAACAGTGTCTGCTAGTGGAGGACCTGTAGGTACGTACGGTGTTGTTGATTTATGTAGACGTTAGTTTGGAGCAAAACAATCAAGGGGCGGGGGTGGGGGAGGGGGTAATGGAGGGTCAAGTCATGGGCGAGGTTGGACTTCTCGTATGGAAGGATTTTCAGTATGTTTCAATACGTTTGTTTTATGGGTCATTTATACCATGGACCTGTTATACCCTAGCAACCGCCTGGCTAAGCACACTTCGGGTAGCTCTTTACATGTGTTTTTGTATTTATATTAAAATAAATACAAGAGCATCATCTCAGAGAATTGCCAATAAAGTCCCCCTTTACCCCGACGGGACTTAGAATATACATTCGAGAGAAATTTAATTCCTCTCTGTGACATGTGTTTTCTTTTGCGCTTGAAGAATATAACAACAACAGAACAAGAGATATTCTTAAATCTAACAATTTCTTTGGGGACTTGACCACCTAGACCTCCACTAAGAGACCTTTTTAATAAATCCCATCAAAATTTGAATTACTCTCTCAAAATGTATTCTTGTGTATTAAACTCGCTACGAGAGAGCAAGGAATATCATATTAAAACGCATGAGTTCCCGGATGCTTTAGCCCCGGACTCTCAATAGGGCCGAAGCTGAGATCTATAAAGAGAAATTGAAGCGTAACAGACTCCTCTTTTCGACAGTAAACAGACACTTTTTTTTTGTAATGTACTGCAGCTTCTTGGCTCCCTCTGCACTCCCTGCAACCAGAGCAGCATACGGTAATTGTAGTTATAAAGAAAGTTGCCTTTTTTGGTTGGTTTATTTGTAGAATGTTGCTCTGCTTGGTCTCTGCAGTCGCACAAGAGCAAGTCACTCACATCGATCAACATTCCTCTTTTTCTTCCCTTTTTTTTTGATCAACATCCCTCTTACAAAATGATGAATCTACAATCCTGGTTATGTGACTTTGAAGTTTTGTCTCAATCTTGAATTTCATTCCAAAATTTTAAATTTTCATCAATTGAAATTGGTTTTCCCCTATAGCCCCCTAAATTTACCCGTGATTGTGCGAGATGTCCAGCCCAGCTTAGTTTTACTGGCCCTCCTAAATTTACCCTTGATTGTGCGAGATGTCCAGCCCAGCTTAGTTTTACTGGCCCTCCTAAATTTGCCCTTGATTGTGCGAGATGTCCAGCCCAGCTTAGTTTTACTGGCCCTCCTAAATTTGCCCTTGATTGTGCGAGATGTCCAGCCCAGCTTAGTTTTACTGGCCCTCCTAAATTTGCCCTTGATTGTGCGAGATGTCCAGCCCAGCTTAGTTTTACTGGCCCTCCTAAATTTGCCCTTGATTGTGCGAGATGTCCAGCCCAGCTTAGTTTTACTGGCCCTCCTAAATTTGCCCTTGATTGTGCGAGATGTCCAGCCCAGCTTAGTTTTACTGGCCCTCCTAAATTTACCCGTGATATGCGAGATGTCCAGCCCAGCTTAGTTTTACTGGCCCTCCTAAATTTACCCTTGATTATGCGAGATGTCCAGCCCAGCTTAGTTTTACTGGCCCTCCTAAATTTGCCCTTGATTGTGCGAGATGTCCAGCCCAGCTTAGTTTTACTGGCTCTCCTAAATTTGCCCTTGATTGTGCGAGATGTCCAGCCCAGCTTAGTTTTACTGGCCCTCCTAAATTTGCCCTTGATTGTGCGAGATGTCCAGCCCAGCTTAGTTTTACTGGCCCTCCTAAATTTGTCCTTGATTGTGCGAGATGTCCAGCCCAGCTTAGTTTTACTGGCCCTCCTAAATTTACCCGTGATGTGGGAAATGTCCAGCCCAGCTTAGTTTTACTGGCCCTCCTAAATTTACCCGTGATATGCGAGATGTCCAGCCCAGCTTAGTTTTACTGGCCCTCCTAAATTTACCCTTGATTGTGCGAGATGTCAAGCCAAGCTTAGTTTTACTGGCCCAGTGCATAGCCTGTTAACCTATATTTGGTTTTCCTTGTTTGACGAAAAATGACTTTGATTTGTTCCATATTACAGCTTTATAATGATTTATTTCAGCAGAGCTAACATTCTCCAATGGAAATGCGTCAAGCAGTTTCCTGAATGCACTCGTTACTACCACCACCAACGACCACACCACTAATCAAGAGGGGTGCTTGACAGTGAGCAGAAATGATGCGAATGATGCTCTCACATCAATCAGACCATGTTATGACAACAACCCTTTCGTGTGTAAGAAGACGACGGATTGGTTTACGTTGAACTGATACAGTAGATTGGTCATATTATGTCACACCTGATGTTTTAAAGACAGTCATTCTAATATATTGTGTTTTTTCTACAGTGGAATAAAGTTGCCACTTTAGCGTCCTGAACAATACGATAGAACCAAAAGTACTCGTACGGTACTTGTTAATTACAACGTTCATGATATCTATATATTTTATTATTATTGTTATTATTATTATTATTAGACAAAACCAGAGAAATAACATATGACTCCTAATTGACAAATAAGGAGTAATGTTTTAAAAATATATTGGCATTTTCGGTTCCTCTGGAACCTTCGTCAGCAAAACTTGACATTCGACTGCCAAGTATTGCTGAAGAAGAGAAACTGAGCTCTCGAAACATATCTGGGACTATAAAGAAAAAGAAAATCTGATCACTTCATTTCTTGGGAAATCCTAAAGCGCTCTAATACACATAAGCACAGAGCCGACAAAAGATACAGATCAATCAAGGAGCGTAGAGAATTTGTGTCCAACTGTCGTCATGGCAACCGTTCAAAGAAAGCCCCCTGACAGCGCCGAAAGGAAAAAGTCGTCATTGTAAGATTCAGTTGCCAGATGATCGCCGCAGTGAAAGGAACACAATGTGTGTGTGAGAGCGAGAGGGGGAGTAGAGCGAGAGGCAGCTGCATGGCTACGTGAGGAGGGGGAGGCGAACGAGAGGGGGGTGGAGCGAGAGGGGCGCGAGCGAGAGGTGGGGAGAGGTGGAGAGAGAGGTGGAGGTGGGTGGAGAGAGGTGGGTGGAGAGAGGTGGGTGGAGAGAGAGAGGTGGAGAGAGGTATGGCTTTAGGGTGTCCGCGTACAGAGCGGAAGGCCCGGGTTCGAATCCCGGTGGAGGCTGGAAGTTTTTTCACTGTTCTTGATTTTCCAACTCATTACGATTTTCATTTATATATATATATATATTTATATAGATATATATTATTTCATTAAAGTGGCCATGACACGAAAATTTCAACTTCCTGTCTTTTTGGGATCCATCTAAGCATGCTCTCTAGAACATATATCAACCATTCTGCCAGCTAAAAATTTGATTTTTCCCTTCGAAAATTGAGATTTAATTTACCCTCTTCGGGCTTGAAAAGTTCGTTCGGCTGAAAATTTTCCTAATCTCATGACGTCATGTGACGTCATGTTATGAACACGATTCAGCTCTCGCTGATTCCTCCGAACACATATCATACTTACAGTACGACAAGTGTACATAAATACACAAAACAATCGATAACAAGTTACCGCGAAATCAGATCGAAATTTCCCGTGGATTTAGAACCAAATTCGGTAACTGAAGGTCAAAGTGATAGTGCTGGTGTTGTGCACTAACTTGGTCATAATCGCTGTGTTTTTTCCGTCCTTCGGCCATCGATGAAGGCTAATTGCATGGGTTATGACATTTGTGCAGCCCCCAACAACACAACGGACCGGCATTTCTCTCGGATATTTTACAACATGTTGTAAAACAAACTTGAAATTTCTAGCGATAAAGCGTAATACAGTGGTTGTTCTCTTAGTGCAAATGTGCGTGTATGTGTGAGGTATGATCGTCGCGCATCCGGTACGTGCCTGGGCCTGGCACTTGTGTTCCTAACATGACGTCATCATTGTCTTGTTTTGAAATCGCATTTTCAGATATCTATTTTCGGATGCGAATATTAAAACGTTAATTTCTAATTAGTCCTTGAGATTTTCAAGGCGATGAGGATAGTTTTGCACAAAGAATTTCTCATAGATTTAGCCTTGGATGTATTGATCTTGTATCTTGATTAGTTGGATTTTTCGTGTCATGGCCTCTAGTTTAAGCCCATCTTCACTTGCGTTTCACTAGCTACCAGCCACTCCCCACGGGCGAGAAAATGATCTAAGGGAGCAGTGTTCTTGTAGCCCCGCCCCAATCTTCACTTGAGTTTCACTATCTACCAGCCACTCCCCACGAGCAAGATAATGATCTAAGAGAGCAGTGTTCTTGTAGCCCCTCCCCAATCTTCACTTGAGTTTCACTATCTACCAGCCACTCCCCACGAGCAAGATAATGATCTAAGAGAGCAGTGTTCTTGTAGCCCCGCCCCCAATTGTGGTCAGACGTATGAACTGCTTGAGACATACCCCTCTGGTTTAACGGTTTGAAAGAAGGCGTCGCTAGCCACCATGACGCGGTAAGTTGAATCTCACAACATATATATTTCGTAATAAAACAGCTTAAATTTATATTTTTGTCGTACTTTCTGATAAATCGCCATTGAATTTGGCACCTTTTTTTCATGGCTCCAAAAAGTGCCTTTAAATTAACCGTGAGCTTGACTTCGTTACAGGAGAAAATGCACATTGTGGGTAGACTTTTGTAGATTAGTTTATGCTTTTTTCATAGATACCAAATTTGCGATTAGAAATGCACTAGTCTTGTCAATAACCAACTTATCAACTTACGGCAAAACACAGCGTTATGTAATACAGATGTTAGGACTTTGTATTGGCTCTGCGTGTAAATGTAATGATGTTCATTGCTTTAGTCGTGGAAAAACGCCCATGTCAAACTATAGTGTACACACCTCATGCTTCATATTCATTATAATACTATAGCCCTGAAATATAGAAGCAGAAAATGCTCATCTTCTTTCAACTCATTATGTAGCCTAGGAAAAAATTACCTCACATTAACCACGGCAAAACACCAGCTTTTTCCATGGTAAACTGTTGTACAATGCCACAATTTGACTGGGATTTTTGGTCCTATTGATGCGGTTTACCACAGTTTTCGCATTTTACCATACCACAATTTTGCCATGGTTCCTCTCACTTTCTATGTCATCTTCATCATGGTTTTATCTGAAATTTACCCTATGTGTACTATGGCATTACCATAGTTTTACCCTAATTAACAACAATTTTACCCTATATAGCTGTTCCAAGGTTTTACCCTAAAGGGTTTACCCTAATTGTACCACAGTTTTACCCTAAATTTACCAGAGTTTTATCCCAATTGCACAACTGTTTCCCAACTTGTTTTAACTCTAATCAGTACACCACAAATTACCTTAAATTTCACCCATTGGTGGATTGTATCATTGGGCTAGTTGAAACATGCAACAAAGCAACTCATACTGTATGTCATGATGTCTTATGTATATTATGGCATACTATTTTATTTGCACCAGATTTGGTCAATATGCTGCAGTCAAAACATGCATGACAACAAAATGAAGGTTAAACAGTCTTACAGTTTATGGTATGTACAGTTTTTGTCAAGTAAAATAAGTATGTGCCATAAGTTTATTCTATTGGGCTACTGTGGCAAATTCACCACGTGTTACTCCAATTTAACCACATTTTACCGCTGTAAGACTAAGGTACATTTTTTAGCTTGGAGCATATATAAACTTTTCTTATATCTTATACAGGGTGATATATTATTGTATTCATGTACTTTTTAATTGTTGCACCAAACCTCCTTGCCATTTCTGGACTTGCCTTTCATTTAAACACTCCTTCCTAATTACCTTAAGTCTTTTCATAATGTTTAAACGCTATGTTTTGTTGTCTTGTTACTATTCACTAACAGTTTTACTTCTCAAAGTTTTATGAATTATGGACGAGAAATAAAGAGACAAAACAATTTCTTTTGGTCATTCTTAAAAAAGAAAGTTCTGTGACCAAACGTCCCTCAACGCTCACCTCATCGTGGTGTCAGAGTGGCAACTACTGTCTTGTCTGGCTATGTTTAAGCCATAATGCCCGCTAAGGTATCATATTTAATTGCCTGTTGTATAACCTGCATGTTTCCACAAAACTAGTAATGCTTGAAAATAACTTAGTGAAAAGGCCCATGTCTCGATACAATCAAGGCTCCATCAGCCGATTACTAGCAACCCCGAGTGCAATTTCAGGAAGGTGAATTTGAAGGGGCAGTGACAGGGCTTGGACTTTTTGCATTGGCAGGGCTTGTACTTGGAAGAGCACCCAGCATGGGTCCATCTTCATGAGAGTCTCTAAATAAAATTATTGCTGGTGATAAATGCAAACCAGTGAGTGTCTGTTTTCAGCGAGTAGTACTAAAAGTATCGATTGTTACGATATGGCATTGCTTGCATGTATTGTAATGTGTAGATACCGGATGTTCCAAATCGATGTATTGGCAGTGAGTATTTCATGATCTCCAGGCGTCCTTATATATGCCCCTATTCAAACAGAAAAGACATTTCACTGTCATGAATAGGTCCTCTTATCATTTGATATATGCATTGAGTTCCATGATATAAGCAATTTAATGCCATTAGTTTTATCACGCTTATTAATAGCATTTCGCGCAATACGTACCAACGTGGAACGGGCAGTCCTCACTGGGCAATGAGTGACTCAGTCGTCCTGAACGATAGCGATGTTATTTCGTCATCACTATTTATATCACATACGAAATTGGAACCCGTGAGGTGGAACATAGTCAGTTCCTGGTTAGTTATCACTGTGTAGAGGAACTGATCGGAAATCAATAACTCAAACAAACATATTCGGTTTTGGCTCTCAAGAACAGAGTTTTATCAGCACATCCGAGCTCTACACATACATCATTGTACATCTAATAACCGCTTTGAGCCTCATTAGACTTTGCTCACGGGATTGAAAATGGAGAAATGAGAGTATCGCACCATAGTGTACTGCAGATGTAGGGCAGCTTAGCCAAGTAAGATAAGTGCTATTGTAAATGACGTAGCCTAGCCTATGCATTATGATACCATAGGATTAGGAACTTGATAGCAATACGTTCAACGATTAGTATAGTTTAGTAGAAAAAAACTGAAGACACAAACACTCAGACCCGATGACAATGCTTGTCCAAAGCATTCTTAAACCCATTCACAGTACTTGCAAGTACAACTTTCTCATACAAACCGTTCCACTCATTCACAACCAATTTAGAAAAAAGTTATGCCGAATATTAGTCCTACTTTGTGACTTTTGGAGTTTAAGACAATGACCTCTGGTACAACTAATTTAGAAAACGTGAAAAAGTCAGAGAAGGATAATTATTGTCAAAACCATACACAATCTTGAAAACCTGAATCAAGTCACCACGTAACCTCCTAAGCTCCAGTGTCGTGAGATTCAATAATTGTAACCGCCTATAATAATGAACACTCTTTAAGGAACTAATCATCCTAGAAGCCTTCCTCTGGCATTTTCGAGTACTTCCTTATGCTTAGCAAAATATGGGTTCCAAGCCGGCACAGCATACTCCAGATGAGGCCTAACCAACTGCTTATAAAGCCTAACTACAATGTCCTCTTTCAGAAAACTGGAGTTCCTCTTGATCATACCTAAAATCCTATTACCTCTTTTAGCAGCTTCAAGACAATGTTGAGAAGGTTGCAGAGATGAGTCAATGTAGATACCTAGGTCTCTTTCAACAAAGACCTCCTGTAACTCCACACAATTAAGATTGTTGGTATACTTTTGGTTACTACAACCAATATGCATCACCTTGCATTTATCAATATTATAAAGCATTTGCCATCCCTGAGACTAGGAAAACAATTTATCCAATCCGTTTAAAATTTCTCAGAATCGCTTTTGGAAGAGACCTCAGAATGCAAATTGGTGTCATCAGCAAACTTCTTAGCTGTACACAAAATATATCCGTAAATGTCATTAATATAGGCAACAAACAACAAGGGACCCAAACAGACCGTTGTGGAACCCCACGGCTACTAGTAACGTACTGCCAAGAAGTAGCACAGCCTTTAAATACCACCCTCTTTTCTATCACAGAGCCAATTCTCAATCCAAGACAGTAAATTCCCATCGACACCTATACTCTTCAGCCTAAGTAAAGACGCTGGTGTGGAACTTTATCAAAGGCTTTCTGGAAATCCAGGAACACATCATCTACAAACCTCTGCCTATTTAGTGTGCTTGTTTCTTCTTCCATAAACTCAAGGATATTAGTGAGACAAGAACTTTTTTGACAAAAGCCATGTTGAGAATCTCTGATCAAAGACTGACTGCTGAAGTGACTCACCATAGACATTTTAAAGTGGCCATGACACGAAAATTTCAAAGTCCTATATTTTTGGGATCCATCAAAGAATGTTCTCTAGAACATGTATCAACCAATCTGCCAGTTTAAAACTTGATTTATCAAGTCGAAAATTGAGAATGAATTTACCCTTTTCGGCGTTTGAAACTTTGTTTACTCGAAAATTTTCCGATTAGCATGACGTCATGTGACGTCACGTTTTGAACACATTTGTTGTCGCTGCGTACGATCCTCCAAACATACCATTCACGTACACAGTAGACAAGTACACATACCACTAGTAGTTACTAAACAAAACACCGATCACAAGTGCGATATCAAATCAATATTTCCTGTGAAATGGCGGATCCAGAACCAATTGCGGCAACCGAAGTTCAAAGTGATAATGGTTCTTCACCAGGCAGTGAAATTGGGCTATAATTAGAGTGCCCTTTCTCATATTCGAAGCAGAGAGTGAAGGCGATGATCATTCCAATATTGAACCGAACGTTGAGGGTGGAGCGGAGGTATTAGAACCGTATCAGTTCGAGCCTGTTAAACGAGCCGAAATTGAAGCTCCACAACATATCGAAGAAGAAATCCGTTCGAAACCATTGCAAGGAACATGCAACGTGGTAAGAATTTATTAACGAAGCATTAAAAAACAAAATCCAGTCCATTTTGTGCATGTGTTGTTGGAATTCGCGGAACACCCTAAACCGTATTGTGCGTTGTGTTACGTTAACTTACAACCCATATGTAGAGTGTGTAGTACTAGTAGGGTTGGTTGCATACTGAAAGTTTGGCTCGGGCATGTAAGTTGCATTATGCAGCCATGCTAGGTAGGCATATGTGTTATTTCATACTCATTATTACTTGGCTAGTACTTTGGCCTGGAGTTTTGCAAATCAATTTTCTGAAACAAAAGAATGTTTCATGATACATGGAAGGTGTAAAATCACAACAAATGTAACCATAACTGTACATTGTATGCCTGCTTGTTATTGTGGACATCATGGCCAACACTAATACATTTTGAACTTTCATAAATTTTTTCCCAGGCAGTACAGATACATAGCCTACGGTCAACAGGTTCAATGATACTTGGGGTTCCTAGCAAGACACGTCAGGGTTGTGCTACCATCATGTGCAGTCCAAAGGATCAGAAGTGATTTTCCAGCCAATGGTCATTACACTGGATTCAAGTTGCCAGGAGAAAACTCATTGTATAGGAAGCCTTGGTTGAGAAATTCCTCCAGAAACACCTTTTCTAAACTACGATTGTGTTGGATTATCAATCCGTCAGGGTTCCCGCAGTGTTGATATATTAAAATTCAAGACTTTTAATTCAGGATGAAAAGGTTATTTTCCAGACCCAACATCAACAATGAAAGAAAAGGCATGTTTTGAAGCATTTGGACAAGTATTGGCGTGACCGTGATGTCATATAATATGTGCATAAGGGAACGGGCATTGACCTTTTTAAGGGCATTTACCTCCCAGACGTTTGATTCGTACCTTTAATCTGGAAGCCAAAATATCCATATCACCAATGATATTTGACAGAAAAGTCATAATAAAGACCAATGGAGGCAGCAGAACTCTTGAATGTTTAGACTTTGTTTCTTCAGCAGCAGTTGGTTTGTTTTGTAGTCTTTCTTCAAAGACTCAGCTGTACACCCTGTTAATGGTCTTCGATTGTTTTAATGCGTGTGATGCTGTGTTTCACATTGCCCATCAGTGTTGTACGTGTGGTCGTGCTTGTGTAACATTTTTGCATGTGAGTTACTTCGTGCAGTGTTTCTTGGTTTAAATAACCCTTTATTGTATTTGCTTCTGGATTATTCTAACGAATTTGTCACAACAACGATTGATAGCGATGGACATGCAACTGCTTTGTAGGCTTAAAGCCAAAAAATTCATGTAAGTTGTTTTCTTTTAACCTCCTTTGATGTCACAAATTACATTAGTGTAATTTAAGAATGATAATGTTTATGGAAAGTACAGTTTTACTTTTATGTCATATAATACAATGATTGTTGTTAATGTTAGTTCAGATTGTCCAGAATGACTGTCTAGAACTGATATTGAATAAATTTTGTTCAATGATTTAACACTTGAACTATGTTGTGTGAATTTTTGGCTCTGTGACTTTAAAATAAATCGCTTTGAGATTTAATTAAACACCCTTTGGAATAAAATCTTTTTACGTACCTATTTTGACCCATCCCCATTACCCCCACTCCCTCCACAACATAAAAAATGGTTTTCCTGGAATAGGAATAAGAAATTATTGCTATAACTAACTGATCCAGCATATTCCAGAAATAAATTGGGGCACTGAGATTTGTTCACAAGAAGACGTAACCCATCGCTTCTGAAGCTAACCTCATAGCTTATTACTTTTAGTATACAATAGAGCAATGAAGGGGGTGTTAATTTAGATGATACAGTAAAATCTCTTCGTCTATTGCGACTTCAGTGTAGTAACGCTAATACTATAGTACTACTAGTGCTCGGCGCGCTACCTCCTAAGGATCGCCACTTGCCCCATTGGAGGTTTCCTGTTCCCCAATCTGGTCTTCAGAGTAGTTTTTTGTGGATTACTTGACAGAAGAATGACTCTTTTATGTCGAACCGTTAAAGTCCATTTGTTTTATTTCATAACAAAAAGGAGGGATCGTAGTATGCTTCCGTGAAGTGTTCGCTTCATTCGGAGCTGCATACTGGCTAGGCCCAGTGAAATCGGCGCTGGTGTTGTGCACTAACTTGGTCATAATCGCCGTGTTTTTTTCGTCCTTCAGCCATGGATGAAGGCTAATTGCATTGGTAATGATATTTATGCAGCCCCAACAACACAACGGACCGGCATTTCTCTCGGATAGTTTACAACAGTTGTAAAACAAACTTGAAATTTCTAACGATATAGCGTAATACAGTGGTTGTTCTCTCAGTGTAAATGTGCGTGTACTGTATATGGAACCGTATGATCGTCGCGCATCCGATACATGCCTGGGCTTTGCACGTGTGTTCCTAACATGACGTCATCATTGTCATCGCATTCTCAGATATCTATTTTCGGATGCGAATATTAAAACGTTAATTACTAATTAGTCCTTGAGGCTCAAGGTGTTGAGGATAGTTTTGAACATAGATTTTCTCATAGATTCAGAGGAAGTTACTCTCGATGAGTTGGATTTTTCGTGTCATGGCCTCTTTAACAATATACTCCATGACCTTACAAACAACACTATAGTGAGACTAACGGGCCTATAATTATAGGGCTTAGACTTATCGCGATTCTTCCACGGAACATGATTTTCCATGATGACCTTTAATTTATCAGCTAAACAAATCCAGGATTGAGAAGCACTCATATCTCTAAACAAATTAATCCAATCTGTAGCCTTTAGTAAAGTTTTAATTGCCTCTGAATCTGATCTCGAAAAACCAGGGACTTTTTCCTTGCTTACAGAATTTGGGACTTTGCAAACAACATCAAAAGCTAGTATATCATGATCGCTAGTTCCTAGTTTTCCTAGACCCGTCAAATCAACATTGCTTGGATCAGAACTCAAAACAAGATCCATGATGTTATCCCCCTAGAATGGAAAATAGCATGTTGATGTTCCTACTACTGGAACCATCTATTCAATTAATGTCATTTGTGTTTATCATATCTACAAGGTTTTTAGAATTCAGACCTATATGAACCTAGAATAAATTTCTACAAGAAATACCCTACTCAGTTATGAGGTGCATGCTTGCAAATGTATAAACACTTTGACCCCTTTTGATCTTTAACTTTCACAGATGAGAATAGGGTTATTGTACTCACAGACCTGGATCTACATTTCAAGTATGAAAGAAATACTTTTATAGTTCTTGTTTTAACAAAGTTTTCACACAATTATCTCTGTTGACCTCACAAGAAATGGTTCTTGTACTCAATATAATGGATCAACAAACACAGTTAATCCACCATGAACTTTTTGAATTACTGTGTTTACAAGCAGGTGTCCACACACACACACAAACACACACCATCACCATCTCATAGAATCCTATCACCTCCGACGATTGAATAATGAAGAAATATCAAGAAAGCAACAGAAGCATAACTCACCATGTTTTGTTACATTCAACTGTAAGTTGCTCATCTCTCCTTCAGAATCAGCACATGAACAGGTAACATACTAGCATTCTTGATATACTAACACACCAGACAGTGGCATACAGGATACACTAAGGACACCATCTTCCACATCCTTGCAGCTTGGTGTGCTGTATGCATAAATTAAACCTGTAGGTTCTTCAAAGGCAATTGATGAGTGTGTCTGACCCTCAAAGAATGGTCTGTTGTTTATTCCTACAACAATAAGAAAGGACAAGATTTGAATACTTTGCTACAAAGCACTCCTGTATCAGTCACAATGCATCAAGAAAATTTCTCTTCAGCTTTCAACAGTGCTCAGTACTCCATTTTGGCCATTGGTAGGTTGAGAGAGATGCTTGTTTGCCACCTCTTAGAGACCTTGTCAACATCAGCAAAAAAATACCATCAAAACAAAGTTAAATGATCAACTGAACTACAGTACCCTTGAATGTCAAATGATCAATGAATCTCCTAGCGTGACAATCCCTCCCCCCCTACCACTACGCTAAACCGGCCCGTTTGAACTCCTTATGGTTCATATTATGCAAGAATTCAGACCGAAATTAACTTGAAGTGAAGTTAAGAGAAGATAAAGTTATATAGTCCATATGGTACGTATTGCGCGAAATGCTATAACTAAGCGTGATGAAACCAATGGAATTGAATTGCTTGTATCATGGAACTTCGTGCTTATATCGAATTATAAGAGGAACTTTTCATGGCCGCAAAATGACCTTTCTTAGCTGTGTGGATAGGGGCATAAGGACTCCTGGAGATCATGAAATACTCACTGCCAATACATCGATTTGGTACATCCACACATAACAATAAATTCAATCAAAGTCATATCGTAACAATCGCTACTGTTAGTACTACTTGCTGAAATCAGACATTCAACACTGTTTTGCATTTATCACCAGCAATACTTTTATTTAGAAACTCTCATGAAGATGGACCGATGCCGGTGCTCTTTTAAGTACAAGCCCTGTCACCGACTGCAAAGACTACAAGCCCTGCCAGTGCCTCTTAAAATCCACCCTCCTGAAATTGTACATGGGGTTACTAGTAATCAGCCTATAGAGCTCTGATGGTATCGAGACAGGGGCCTCTGTACTGGGTATATTTTGAAACATTGCTAGTGTTGTGGAAACATGCAGGTTATACAACAGGCAATTAAAAATGACAGCTGAGATGTCATTTGGCTTAAAAAAAGGCCAGGCACAACTCTATAGTTCACCCACTGAAAGGACAGTGGTTGCCACTCTGACACCACGATGAGGTCAGCTTTGAGGGATTTTTGGTCACAGCACTTTCTTTTTCAAGAATGACAACACCTTTTTGTTGGTCTCTTTATTTCTCGTTCATACTTCATCAAACTTTGAGACGTAAAGCTGTTAGAAAATAGTTACAAGACAACAAAACATAGCTAAACATAGAAAGGCGAGTCCTGGAATGGCAATAAAGTTTGGTCGAACAGTTAAAAAGTACACAAATACAGTATGTTTATGCAGTACTTTTATGCTGGCATTATTACTAGACACTCGTTTTACTTGATTTACGACATTCATGGCATATGCAGGCAGAATTTAATGGTTCACTTAATTCAGTGACTAGTGCCGTATGTTTATGCTGGCATTTTTTCTAGGCACTCGTTGTACTTGATTTCCGACGTTCATGGCATATGCACACAGAATTTAATGCTTCACTTAAATCAGTTGACAGGTGCAGTATTTTTATGCTGGCATTTTTTCTAGACACTCGTTTTACTTGATTTACGACATTCATGGCATATGCACACAGAATTTAATGGTTACTGTAATCAGTGACAAGTGCAGTGTTTTTATGCTCCCATTATGTCTAGACACTCGTTGTACTTGATTTCGACATTCACGGTATATTCACGCAACATGCAATGGTCAGGAACGTAGCCAGGGGGGTTGGAGCAGGGAGCGACTGCCCCCCTTTCAGTGACAACAAAATGTTGAAAACTGTTTTTTTTTAGCATGGTATTTTGTCATTGCTCTTTTGATCTTGAATACTCGTCAGCTCCTTTAACTTGATAATAATCGTAGTAACATTCAGGCCTACTGATTCCGCTAACTTAGTTTGGCAGATGCATTTAGCTTAATTTAGCATATAGCCTATTACAAGCCTACAGTTGGCCACTGCGTAATAAAATACATGTTGCCTACCTAATGGCACTCGATTGGAGTGTCACGAACCGTATGCAGAATGATGTCGACATCGTTCGTTCTCATCCTTTCTATGATTCTTCCTAAGTTGTTGCAACAGCATGTTATGAAGCTAAGATAGCAATCGTATACGTGATACGCGCTTCCTATAAATAATGATTACACTGCTAACACATTGCGATAACGATATTTGTTTTTTTAGCCACTGCACATCTGGCTGTCTTACAAACTATGAAAGTTTATATTGTCCATCAGTTAAGTTCGTCAAATGCATTAAAGTTCAGACATTGGACAATAAACAAGAATCATCCTACTGGAAAAAAATGTGTAAAGCACTATGTTTGTCTTTCTGATATAATATGTAAAAGAACATATAAAAGAATTCAAACAGGAAACAAAATCTGCTGATAGTATGATATCATATGATAATGATGAAACTGGCAAAACATTGCACCAGATCGCATCTAAGGACCTTCAATTGTTCAAAAATATCTCAAAGGGAGGGGGACACCCCTCCCTTAAACCCTCCCCCACATCAACCGCAAAATGCGCCCCCTCTCCACCTTTCAAATTCCTGGCTGCGTCGCTGTTAGTGGTTTACTTAAATCAGTTGACTATTGCCGTAATTTTATGCTGGCATTATTTCTAGACACTCGTTTTACTTGATTTCGCGATACTACCCGGTTCCTAATCTATTACCCGAATCCTTCGCAAAGTGTTATTTTTTTTTTGGCAAACCGATGGTTACTCGAGATTTACCCATTGACTTAGTGTGATGTTAGGCGATCAAAGATAACAGCAATAATGAAAGTATGCCATTGATATCTCATAATTGCCTCACAATTTCAACAAATAAACAGACGGTTAGGCTAGATTTTCCTATTTGACTTAGTGTGGAGTTAGGCTACCATGTGGAAGAAATTGAAAGAATTCTCACAGTTATTATTCATTCATTCGTTTATTTCATAGAAGGAAAGACTGTCAAGGAATTTTACGAGATAATAATAGCAAGTGGCTTTTAACTAAATGTTTACTCCAAATGCGATCATTGCGCAATTTCGTGGCTAATGCGAACCATGGGCCTGCATAATAGATCTAGTAGTAGTAAAAACTGTTTAAGAGCTAAATTGGATATTTATATGTGTAGTGTCGTAATAAAATGTGTCGCACACTTGGCGTTCGACAGAGAGCCAGAGTAAACATGGCGTCGAAGTCTGTTATCAGAAGTTATCAATAAAACGAGTTATCCGTATTGTATTCAACTGTAAACGAATGCCTTGAACTGTGTCCTTATTTGAAACAACAAGTACTCTACATTGGCGACGAGGATAATTTGAGATGGCCACATTCACGCCTCCACCGTTGGAGATAGATTCGTCAAGTCTTGCAACAAGCTTCAAGAAATTTAAACAGGCATTCACAAACTTCGAACTTGCAACGGGGATAGCCACACGAGACAACTCGCTGCGGGTGGCGACTCTGCTAGCCGTGATAGGGCAGCCAGCGGTCGACCTATACAACACGTTTACGTGGGCTGACGAAGCTGACGCAAAGACATATCAGAAGGTAATCGATCAGTTTGAAGTGCATTGTAAGGGACATGCTAATACTACATATGAACGGTACATATTTAACACGAGAGTACAAAGAGAGGGTGAATCGTTTGAGAGCTTTGTTACATCTCTCAAGTCATTAGCAGAAACATGTGAATTTGACACATTGACAGAATCTCTCATAAGGGACAGGATAATTCTAGGCATGAAAAATGCTAACATTCGTCAACGCCTCCTTCGTGAAGCACACTTGACCCTAACTCAAGCCATCACAATTGTCCGAGCAGCTGAAGCAGCCACTGCGCATGCCAGTGAGATTGCAAAGAGCACTATGAGTGACATTTCTGACGTGCACTACGTCAAGCACGAACGTCAAAACCGTCAGAAACCTGCTAAATTCAAACAACAGCAGCACTGAAAGTCACAGATCTGCCGTAACTGTGGTGACAAATACCCTCATACTGATCATCCATGTCCAGCACAAGGAAAAACCTGCTTGTTCTGCAAAAAGCAAAATCACTTTGCAAAAGTGTGCAAAACCAAGCTGAAACAACAAGCAGAGGTTAACCTTGTAGAACAGACAACACAACACTCACACTCACAACCATCTCTCCAAGCAATGCAAGGTGAGTCAAATAACGAGGACTATCTATTTACCATAGGTCCATCAGATGAGAGTAATCAACTACTCAAGGTATCCGTGATCATCAATGATGTTAAGACTACAGCTGTCATTGACACAGGTACGTCAGTGAACATAATGAGTCGAGAAACTCTGAACACAATCTGTACAGAACAATCACCACTCGAACCTACAGGCAAACAAGTCTATGCATTTGGTGCCAACAGTCCCATTGAGGTTCTTGGAAAAATCTCTCTGCTTGTACGTCACAAAGCGCAGATGCTAAGAGATATATTCTTCATTACGGAGCACAGTGGTCCCACTCTGCTACGTCTGAACACTGCGAAAGAGCTCCACATGATCGCTGTTACATACAATGTTCATGCAGCACCGTCGGTCATCGACGAATTCAGTGATCGGTTCGTTGGACTAGGCGTCACATGCAAACTACACGTGGATCAGTCCGTCACTCCTGTTACTCAGCCGCATCGCAGGATACCTTTCCACGTCAGACAACATGTCGAAGCTGAACTGAAACGCTTACAAGAATTGGATATCATCGAGCCTGTGCATAGTACGCCTACACCATGGGTCTCTCCAATTCGAGTTGTGCCTAAACCAAAGCAACCAGGTAAAATCAGGATTTGTGTTGATATGCGAGCTGTGAACAAAGCTATCGCGAGAGAGCGGCACGTCACTCCAACCATTGACGACATATTAGCTAAGCTGAATGGGGCAACAGTATTCACCAAGCTGGATCTAAACAGTGGATATCACCAAATCGAATTAGACGAGGCATCACGCTATCTCACTGTTTTCTCCACCCATGTTGGCTTGTATCAGTATAAGAGATTGAATTTCGGAGTGAATAGCGGAGCGGAACAGTTCCAAAATCTGATACAGTCAGCCCTGGCAGGTCTTCAAGGCGTGATTAACATCAGCGACGACATATTGGTATATGCCAAGAATCAACAAGAACACAACGAGCGGCTAGTGAAGTGCATGCAACGTCTAAGAGAGAAGAGCCTAACTCTCAATGGCGATAAATGAGAGTTCAACAAATCTTCGGTTGAATTCTTTGGGCATATCTTCAACTCATCAGGCGTATCACCAAGTCCCACGAAAGTCCAATCGTTGATCGAGGCACCACCTCCTAGCAGTCGGGAAGAAGTCCGAAGCTTTCTTGGGTTAGCAAACTACTGTGCAAGATTCATTCCAAACCTTGCATCACTATCTGAACCACTTCGTGATCTGACCAGACAGAACGTTCCATGGTCATGGGAAGAGCGTCATGCCAAATCCTTCAATGACATCAAGCATGCAATAGCACAGCACTGTCATATGGCATACTTCGACTCGCGTCTTCATTCCACAGTCGTTGTAGATGCTAGTCCCGTAGGGCTATGTGCTATGCTAGTACAAGGCAGTGACCGAAGCAACAAAATCGTAGCATTAGCGAGTCGTTCACTTACAGCTGTCGAGAAGCGGTATTCACAAACCGAGCGTGAAGCCCTGGCAGTAACGTGGGGACTCACACACTTCTACCTGTACTTGTATGGCAGCAAGTTCACGGTCATCACAGACCATAAGCCACTAGTGCCATTGTTCAACAGATCCAATTCATCTCCACCAGCGAGAATAGAAAGATGGATGCTGCACCTTCAGCAGTATGATTTTTCTTTAGAATACCAACCAGGTGCAACCAACCCGGCCGACTATTTGTCGCGACATCCGTTACCTAGCACATCAACCGTTGAGCCAAACGCAGAAGAGCACATCAACTTCATCGTTGAAAACGCAGTGCCCAAATCGATCAGCATGGATGAGATAGTTGCAGCGACCACATCAGATCCTGTCTTGCAAGCATGCATCAAAGCTGTCGAAAGGAATAGCTGGTACTCCATTACACCAGAGCTGCAGTGCTTCAAAAACGTAAAGAATGAGCTCAGCGTAGCAAAAGATGGAAAAGTGCTACTCCGTGATCACAGAATTGTGATTCCGTCAATCCTTCGCGATCGCATCATCACCATCGCACACCAAGGACACCAAGGATTCGCACAAAACAGCTGATTCGCGAAAAAGTTTGGTTTCCTGGAATAGACAAGCGTGTGGAGGAAAAGATCAGTCAATGTATTCCATGCCAAGCAACAAGCAGTTCAACTACGCGTGAACCTATCCAAATGTCAGCACTTCCAACACATCCTTGGAAAGAAGTCAGCATAGACTTCTCAGATCTTCCAACCGGAGAGCATCTTCTTGTCATCATCGACGATTATAGCAGATTCCCAGTGGTTGAAATTCTCACATCCACTTCTAGTAAAGCGGTTATCCCACATTTGGATCGCATATTTGCATTGTTCGGTATTCCAGAAGTAGTCCGTACTGATAACGGACCACCTTTCAATAGCGAATATTTCATGAACATATGCACAATTGATAAGCAGACAGTATTCATGGTATTGCATAGTTGAAGCAACCTATTGTGTAACACATTTTGTGACATTCCAAGTGATACAATGTGTTCAATATACTAACCATATTGTTCATTTTGAGATTTACCATATTGTTAGACTTGAGATTTGACATACTAGAGTATTACTGTTTCAGTAACCGACAAAAGTTATTTATGCAGTTCCTATTCTGATACTTTAAAGCAATTCAAACATTTGTATTGTTGAGTTCAATCCACAAGTTAGGAGGATTGTAGTGTCGTAATAAAATGTGTTGCACACTTGGCGTTCGACAGAGAGTCAGAGTAAACATGGCGTCGAAGTCTGTTACCAGAAGTTATCAATAAAACGAGTTATCCGTATTGTATTCAACTGTAAACGAATGCCTTGAAATGTGTCCTTATTTGAAACAACAAGTACTCTACAATATGTTCTGATCCAATAGAGGTGGAGAACAAACATAAGCAGTGGCGGCAGTGCGATGATAGTAAAGATGTTAATTACATGAAGTTATAAACAGGTTAATGAAAGAAACAAAAGCAAATAGAAATTATTGAGGAAGGTTGTATAGACTCATTTTTTCTTTGGCATAGGTCGAAGGTCATATATGATCAGGAGAATGTGTTTCCACTTTCTCTGTTTCCGTTGCACGAAAAGTGCTTAAGTACTATGTCATATTATAAAGAAAGCCTTACAAATATGGCATGTAATGATTGAAGGCAAAACCAAATATACAATCCACATTTTCACTGTGTGTTACTCTATGATCAAGCATGTTTTGTTTTTCTTGGTTCCAAACAGAGACAGACTGCTTTGGCACAGAAGAGGAAAAGAACTCCCTTAGAAGAATATTATGGTGGATCTTTTGAGTGATGATTATGTTATATATATATATATATATATATATATATATATATATATATATATATATAGCAAAATAAAGTGACAAACGCCTACAGTGGAATTACGACCTTCCTTACCGGTTTCGAACCTCTGGACATACAATCAGCGTCCATAGCCTAATGGTTAGGGTGTCCGCGTACAGAGCGCAAGGCCCGTGGTTCGAATCCCGTTGGAGGCTGGAAGTTTTTTTCACTGTTCTTGATTTTCCAACTCATTACGATTTTCATTTATATATATATATATATATATATATATATATATAAATATACATATATAATTGAAATCGTAATGAGTTGTAGAATCCAGAACAGTGAATAAACTTCCAGTCTCCACCTGGATTCGATCCGGGACTCCCGCAGTATATGCGGATACCCTAACCACTGATTATATGCATAGAGGTTCGAAACTGGTAAGGAAGGTCGTAATTCCAGTGTAGTCGATTCGATGTTTCGACTTTTGGGTTTATTTATTTATACATATATATTTATATATATATAGGTTGCCCACTCCTATTAAAGTCTATATCAATCCGTTCTCTTTCAGGAAAAGTGCCAACAACAATAAAGCAATTTGAGAACATCTTTTGTGATATGCTATCAATCATGTTTTTTTTTTCTTTTATTGTGGCTTGCATGTTAAAGATCATGAATGGAAGTACATGTAGTGCAAACATTGAGTGAATTAAGCCAAATTTAGAACCATTCAATTTAGGTCTCCCAGGAACAGCATCAGAAAACTGCCCTTCTCTTTGAGATATTTTGAACAATTGAAGGTCCTTAGATGCGCTCTGGTGCAATGTTTTGCCAGTTTCATCATTATCATATGATATCATATGATCAGTAGATTTTGTTCCCCGTTTGAACTCTTTAACATATATCAGAAAGCAAACATAGTGCTCTTTTAAAGTTGTTGATTCTTGTTTATTGTCCAATATATGGACTTAAATACATTTGGCGAACTGATGGACAATATAAACTTTCATATTTTGTAAGACAGCCAGATGTGCAGTGGCCTAAACACAAATATCGTTATCGCAGTGTATTAGCAGTGTAATAATTATTGATAGGAAGTGCGTATCAAGTACGATTGCTAGCTTAGCTTCATAACATACTGTTCGTGCAACAACTTAGGACGAATCATAGAAAGGATGAGAACGAACGTTGTCGACGTCGTTGTGTAAACGGTCTGTAACACCCCATCGAGTGCGGTTAGGTAGGCAATATGTATTTTATTACACAGTGTCCAACTGTCTAAATTTAGCTGATTACATCTGCCAAACTAAGTAGCTGAATCAGTAGGCCTGAATGTTACTACGATTATAATCGAAGAAACTGAGCTGACGAGTATTCAAGTTCAAAAGAGCACTGAAAAAGTACCATGCTAAAGAGAAAAAAAAACATTTTTTAACATTTTTTCGATACTGAAAGGGGGGAGAAGTTGCTTCCCCTACCCCCCCCCCCTTGGCTACGTCCCTGTTGCTTGAGACTAAAAGTGTTTGATAAATTACTAATTTTTTCTATTAGCATTGACTCGGTTACGTTGTAAACTTCTTTAAACGTTTCCAAGACTTCAAAGGAAAAATGTGTTACATTCTCACACTATATATATTTCACATGAGCAGGTGAAAGGGACATTGACAGGTGCGGCGGATCCGGGAAAGAAGAAGTAAAAACTCCAAATTGATGGGACACTTTCTTACTCACAAAATACCGTAGAAAACACACAAATGCAATGAGACATTCAGCAGTTTACATATTGGAATGTTTCTATGGTATGACTTACCAGGCTAGGAAGTAAGAAGAAAGAATTATGGTGAGATGATTTATTAGAAATATTATGATTTGGCACAATGCCGCATATTATGTAGAACGTTGTTTTCGTCATCAGTGGAACGTGCAACGAATCTGCCAAGTGAACCTTTCCGCATCACGTGTCCTTTTCTTTTCAAGGCCTAGATGTCAATCTGTAATTCTAGCTTTCATTCCAGTGAAGAGTTGAATTAATACCAGCAATTTCTCTGTTGTTATTTGCGTTTGCGTCACTTAGTCTACTGCTTCACGAAACCCTGATGTGCTCAAATATTAGTGGATGATTACTTCAATTTGTTGCGTGCTAGCTTGTGATTGGTGGCAATGGGAATTCAAAGAGTTCTCATTGGTAGTTCTATTCCTTAAAAGCAGCTGTTTGAAATGATTTCTCTACCAGAAACTTCCAGTGCGAAGACTTCCAGATCAGAGGTAAGTTGGAGGTAAAATCATATCCGTTGGTGCAAGAATTTCAAAGACTGCAGCTGTACCATGATCAGTCAATGTCTTTCATCTTAATTTCAATTTAAAGAAAGTTTACTTCTACATAAATTGTAGAGACTTCTACTACCCATTTGGGTTTTGGCATTTTTTGCATGATCCTTAGCATCTTTTAAATGTAACATTTAAATTATGCTGAAACGTTGTGCCATATTTAGGGCAGATTGTATCATAACCCGTGATGCTTAATAGCGGAATAAGTCACTAAAATGTTCTTGCAATTTACATTTACATCGCATATACATCATATTCTATACGTGGTCTCATCATATCATATACAATGTGGTCTCATTTGCGCCTGCAGTATCGTATATAAACACATAAAGGTACGTAAACTATAAAAAAAAGTAAGCTGAAAAAAATCGGTAAATGTCACGAACAGTCAGTTTTTCTCAAGTTGAAAACTTTTCACGAAAAGATACTTATTATGTCACGTAATGCCTTAATATGTTGTTCTTTAGTGTTATTAACCTGCTCCAAGCTTTGTCGGTTGACAAGTAGATGTCCCGTTTCGATCTATTAACGTGAACTAAAGTAGAGGAGTTATTTCCATTAGGTCCATTTATTTTGATGTAACGTTTTCATGAAGTAAGTGCATACATTATGATGAAATTGAACTCTTTTGTATCATGAACGTATCATCATATGTCAATTATATCGGATCGAAGGCGTTGAACATCCTTCTTCAAAATATTCTTAAAAGTGCTCAATTTCCGTCTCTTTGTAAAGTAAACGGTTATTTATGCTGATATATCAATAGTTTGTCAAATTCAGTAATTCTTAAATATTGTTATGTCTAGATATGCGGTAATGTCGTCACTCGTCACACAAGTATATGCAAGCCATCAAGCACAGTGAGCAGTCACCAATAAGTCAAAATTTCTGAGCGAAGCGGCTTAAGTTTTCTACAGTTTCATAATGTCTATAATATTACCAATAAAGTGTTTATGACTTCACTGACATAAATGAGACTTGTACAAAGATTAAATGAAGAATCGCATCATGATATCACAATTCGATGGCAATTCTCGCTTTTATATGATTCTATGCAATTAATGTATATATCTACTATCAAAAACTTTGAAATAAGAAGTTGATACTCCAGTTCTCCCATACATGCGTAGGATGGCATTTTTCCACACTGTATCACATTTCGCTTCTTTCAAATCAAACCGGTGGGCTATAAATGTTTCCGTAATGGTCACATATACGAGACCCAACAGAATGTAATCTTCAATTTACGATGGCGAGTAAACCTTCCTAGGTCTAAAGTACTTTCAATAATCAACTTCTGTCGTAATTCAAGAGTTCTGGCAGGATAGAGTAATGATTCTCGGATTGAAGATATTTGTAATTAGTAAATGGCAGTATGTCTTACATGACATTATTCGATACAGTTTTATTTGTTTTTATTCAAAACAGCCTTACCAGGAAGTTGGACAGTGTTGTTCGTGTGGGTATGGGTGCGTGCGTGCGTGGGAGGTTACAGTCCAGTGGCTGGTCAACCAGGAAGCTCGGGAACTTAATATATAATAATACATTGTTCTTTTTACAATTGTCTTAGGAAAACAATCATTCCTCCAAAAAGTGATGCTTTCGCATGGATGTCTCCCGATGAAACGCGATGTCTTACTTTGTGATTGTTTATTCGCTTTATTTGATTGGAAGCGCCTAGTAATTTTCATTTGATTTGTGGTTAATTTGGTTTGCTTTTGTTCTTATTTCTAGAAAAAAAAAACGACACGTAAAAACGATAAAATGGCTACAAATGTGTTTCTCATCCTATTAATCGTAGCACTGTGTGCTCTACTCTCAGGTAAGATGGCCACAACAATTGCATACCTAACTTCCAGTTGTATATTCTCGTTAACATGTAGAATGTTAAAGGGACATGTCATATTCAATGCAAGATGAATGAAATAAAATTGAAAAAGTTGCTGTTGAGATATTCACCTTAAAAGTATGCTAGATCTTTGGAATGTCCCTTAAAAACTGAATTAATGACGACGTCGGCAGCTCAGTGAAGACATAAATTGATTAGATAAAATTAACTTAAACGTTTTCTTTAACTTAACATAATGCAACAGAGCAAGTTTGAATGACAATATGCACCAGTTTGTTATTTGAAATTTTGAAGAATTACATTTTGCCTATCATATCATAGTTAAAAGAATCTGAAAAAAAAATGATTAACACACTATAGGTGTTGCAAATGTTGTTCGCTGTTATCGCAAGATGGAGTATCACGGATCACGGAAACGCAAAGTGTTTACATATTTGTGTTAGTGAGAAAACACAGTACATAGTTATTATGGGGTGGTTGGGGAGGGGGTGGGTCTCGTGGCCTAAAAGTGGAACATCATTCATATTTGTTCACCCATTTGTAACAAAATGTTAACATGGAAAGTATAACTTCATTTTTTATATATTACTTCCGTGATACATATTGTCATTGGACATATTTCATTAGTTTAAGCCAATGGACAGGGTATTTCGGAAGGAATGTCGATGCCTGACTTTAAGCCCGTCTCTGCATGCATGGGAACTACAATACTTTAATCATATTTTCTAGCTCTTCATAAGTTACACAAAAGCGTTCACGTAGGTCCTTACTATTTATTGTACGTTAAAAATTCCGAAATATTCGAATGGTCCGTACAAATTAGTTTCTATGAAGTGAGACGAAAGTATTTGGATTGACTTGGAGATTGCATTCAAGAAATATCCGTCATAACAGGTACTATAATATATATACTTATGATAAACAGTAAAGGTGGATTTTCTAGTTCATGTTCCTTACGAAACCAGTTTTGTGAAATTATCTGTAAAATTGCTTTGTAACTTGTCTCCTTTTGTGATTTCTGTATATTATTTATTGTAATTTAACCTTTAGAAGCCTCCACCTGGTGCGCTTTAGAGGCTGGAGGGGCCATACCGAATAACGACTTTATTTTTGTCGGAACTCGGCGCTATATGTGTACCAACAGAGGACTTACGGGTAAGTATCGATTAACATATGGAAGAATCCAATTGAGATTTAAGCAGTAATTAATATTTGTAAACAACATGAAAATTTCACTCAACGAATATCCTCCACCTTCCAACATCCCCACCCCCCCCCGTCTCCCCCTTATTAATAAAAGCAAGCATATTTTGCTGAACAGGTTACGACATGCGTTATTATTAAATAATAAAAGGGAAGTTCTTATTAAGTAAGTGTCATGTGTATTCAGTGTATAGGCTAATATGTTTGTTTTCATGTCTATTTCTTATCATCTGATAGCACCGGTAATCGAGTTCGATATTTAACTGTTACAATTGTCTGTTTTTCTTCTCTCTTGCAAACTGGCGATCTCTTCATACTTCCAGCTGCCTAAAAGTGAACGAAAAATCATACAGACCAAGCATGCAGGGAACAATGTTCTCGTTATTTAAACTCCAACGGTTAATGGTAGTGGGGAGTGCGTATTGTATCACACCATTTGATTTGACGACCTCAGATCATGTTTATGATTGGATTTGAATAAAAAGCTGATAAAACTATCTACTAACAGTGTGTTTTGAATGATATATACATGTGACATTCAGATGTAATCATAGATACGGAATGCTTATGTCTGACAGCTAGCACCACGGCTTTGTGATTGCCCGTGTCCTTACATTAGCTGACCAACAAGTAATGTCATTGCTCGGATAGATTCTGTTGACAGGTTTCCAAACAACTTCCCGGGCCTGCTCCCTCCACAAACATGCCCATAGCTAAATACGGGGATTGCTCGTGCTTGACATATCTTGAGGTACATGATCATATTTGGATATTTGTCGAATTTGTGTAATGCTTCGGGAAATGTGTTTCGTAAAAAAAAACTGTTTTGGTCTTCTTAAAATTGATTTTATTGATTAACAGCAAAATGCTAAAATAGGTTACTTTATTAATAATTAACATATATATATATATATATATATATATATATATATATATATATATATATATATATATATATATATATATATATATATATATATATATATATATATATATATATATATATATATATATATATATATATATATATATATATATATATATATATATATATATTGAATGTGTAGCAAGTGGTATGACAGATATATAGTTAATCAATAAAGAATAACACACCAGAAAAATTCCACTTCACAACCGGGGCCTGATGAGTCCCAAAAAGGACGAAACCGGTTGTGAAGTGGAATTTTTCTGGTGCGTTATTCTTTATTGATTAACTATATATATATA
Organism: Apostichopus japonicus; assembly: GCF_037975245.1. Lineage (NCBI taxonomy): Eukaryota > Metazoa > Echinodermata > Holothuroidea > Aspidochirotida > Stichopodidae > Apostichopus > Apostichopus japonicus. The sequence continues at coordinate 4,314,188 of NC_092572.1, forward strand.
TATATATATATATATATATATATATATATATATATATATATATATACATGGGCGGGATTACGGGGGGCAAGAGGGGGCATTTGCAAATGGCAGACAAATATGCACAACCCTAATCGAAATATTCCCCCACAACAGCTCTATCAAATAGACCTATTTGTTTCGAATCTAAGTCGAATTTGTGTTTAACATCGTAACATGTAGCATGCAGAACAGCTGGAGCTAGCACATGGTTCGCAGGACAGGTTACGAATCCTGGAGCTAACAAACTAGCGATGCAATTCTGCATGTGATGAATCCGCGGCATGTGCTACAGTGCTAGCTTCAGTAATTGATTTTCAACGTTGCTGCTCTACTGAATGCGTTGAATAACTAAAAGCCAGATTTGCATATTGGGTATATCATTAATTAAATTCAATACACTGACACATGACACCCCCCCCCCCCCTTGTGTCATTCAACAATATGCAATGGCAATGTCAGCGGACGTCGTCTAGCCCTTCATTAACAGTAAGTAACGTTCAAGTATTTATTATGCATTTCTATGTTGCCTGATAATCTGGCAATAGTTCAACTGACATAATGCTGGTACTGTCAGGTAATAATTTCATTTTCAAAATCTCAGCCAGTACTATGAAATGACCCGTAAATATTGCTCCATGTTGCACCTAGTCGCATTGTAAAATCCAAAAAGTCACCCCGCCTCGACTTCAGTGGCGACGGAACCGGTGGACTTGAGGGGCTTATCACCATGAAAAGAGTGGGGGAGGGGTAAAGGTATGTTCAGCCCCAATATTTGCCAAGTGCTCCAAGAAGTGGGGACCGCGAGGAGAATTTCGAAGTGGGTGCTGAACATATTCTTGATCGGTCCAATGCACAATATACTAATAATGTTAGGGGGAAAGAACTGTCTAGATGCGATTTATTAGTACCAGAGGTGTCATTTTTGCTGATCTAGGATTTCCTTTTTGCTTAAATTTCGACGCGCCGCGCCAACTGATGGTGGTGCACCGCCTAAATAGTGACGTATAAGCTTCAGTTGTACATCACCATATAAGTTCTTCTATCCGTCCTCCCTAAATTTACACACGTTCATTAATTGTTTAGATGCAATTTAAAGCTATATGGGTGTTAAGGGTACCTTTCATCGAAAATTTCGACGCTCCTTGCCAACCGATGATAGCGCTCCGCTTAGATAGTGACGTATAACAATAGTTGTACACCACCATCTGACCATATCTTCTACTATTAATCCTCTTCAAATTTTTAAATGATAATTAACTATCTAGATACAATTGCAGACATGAGATCCATATTTCAAGGACTGGTACATGCAGCTTAGAGCACGCGGGAAGTGCCGTTTCCGGCCATCTGGAGGGTTTGTAAAGCCAAAAAATGTCTTGTATGCTCCGCATAGATAGTCTTGCTGGCAGGTTTGCCCCCCCCCCCCCTTAAACAACTCAAATCCCGCCCCTGTATAAATATATATATATAAATATATATATATATATATATATATATATATATATATATATATATATATATCACTGTATATATATATATATATATATATATATACATATATATATATATATATATATATATATATATATATATATATATATATATATCACTGTACTCCATATAAATTAGTTACTGTTCAGCCACATCTATATGAACACACCCGATAGTTACTACACATAGCTGGTAATGGGCGTATGTAGAATACCAATAAACGCTTTGTCGCTTTAAATCTATTTAAGGGCGAAAGTTAACAATATTAATAGATAGTTAACATTAATGTATTATCCACGGTCACATTAGTCAAGGATAACACTTCGTTGATCGCGTAAATGCCGTTGCTTTACCGTTGATCTTTCATACGCGGAGAGCACGACCACCAAGAAGGCCTGTTGCAACTACTGAAAGCTTACCCTGACTATGTTGATTTTTTTTCACAGTAGATATTAAAATATTCTTAAACAACGCCATCTATTTTCTGTTCGTGACTGTGTAATAAATTGCAACACGAGAAGACAGCGAGTTGACAAGCTCCCTGGTCGTTCTGATTATGGAACAGTTGTTTATTTCTCCTTGGCAAAAATATATGTATTATTGGTGCATTGTGCGAGGAAAAACTCATAATCCCGCAAAGAAACTTCTTCTGGTTTAAAATATCAATTAATACATTGACAGCCGTGACATTGAATCGATCGAAGCAAGGAATTGTTAGGGTGTGATACAAAGACTAATACCTCTCTCGTCCTTGGTTTGTTATGTAATCTACGCAGTCCTTTGTATTCATTCATCAACTTCAAAAAATGGGTCTTTTTTTTGTCTTCATATTCTCGAGGTTATAATGTGATGTCTCATTTGAAAATGAAGTCAACTAGGAAAAAAAATCTGTCTGATTTAAGTGCTGAGATATTATGGTCTGATAAGTTATTCATAGCCTAACTTTCCTATAAAGCTTGAACTTACAAGAAAATCGGGGAGGAAGGAGCATGAGCCATGACAGTGCTGGGGTGGTAATGGGTGGAAGAAGAGTGGCGAAGGATGGGAGGGGGGATGGGACAGGGAGGATGGATAGGAGAAATTGTCCATCCCCAACATTTGGTTAATCTATACGTGTCAGCAAATAATTACATCCATAGACGTTAATTAAGGGGATCATATATGAGTAGCATATCTGTTAATATTTGCCAGATTTGCCGTAATAGTTGCTACCCCCTCACCACCTTTTTTTTCAAGTTCTTATCTCATAATATCTCCGCGGAAAAGAGCTGTATGCGTCATATGACCTTTCGACCTCTCCAAATGAAGACTTTTATACGAATTGTTTAAATCTCTCTGAGCCCTATAGCACATCAGACGTATAACCAATACAACAAACTCAGGCTCTCTCTCTCTACTAAAAGCCAGCGTGTATTTTACACTCTCCCCTGCTACAGAGTTGTGGGCATTTCCAGAGGGAGGGAGTGATACCCCTAAAGAACAGCGTCGGCGGCAAGTTCTCTACGTAGGAAGGCCGAACTGACATTAAAAAGCTATACGGACTCTTAAGTACAGATTTTGACAAAGTGAACCCTGGTTGATAAAACAACAAGCTTACAAAAATATTGCTATTTAATATATATTATATCCTAGACTAAAAATAACACATCTTAATCACGGGTCATTCCGTGTCAAATCACGGATGGCTGTGGTTTCGAACCCTTCTAAATATTACCAAATATATTGTGTGATTGGACCACTATAAAATAACCTTATTTTGAAAATTTCAGTTGGATTGCTTCAAACTTGGCTGAATTATCATACTTTGAAATTATGCAATTTGTCGCCACCGTGACATACTTTTTTTTTTTGGAGGTCTGATTTCTCAGCAAAAAGTAATTTGTAGAAGAGGTCGAACAACAACATACTAAAATATATGGTGATTTGATATGGAATGATCCTTACGTGACCTGTCCTTGTTTCTGCTATTACTATATATATTTGTTTATAGGCATATACACTATATTGTTCTTCATATCATTGTTACTACACTACTGACTTGAAGATATAAATACTCTCAAATGAAAGTGAATATGTTTTCAAATAAAGTATCTTATAAGATTGCTAGCGTGACAAATCTATCTAGGCATGAATATAATTCCCACAGCCGGGTGTCAAACATCCACTAATCCACCAAAATCCCACATCCATAATTTTGAAAATATGCCGCTTTTTTTGGACAATCACATTGAAGTTAGACTTAATGAGAAATATTTTCCCAAGCTTAAAAGCCTTGGTAGTATTCAATTGCCGCAGGTCTATCATCGTTTAATTTATCTCATAACACCGTCCTGGGATTTTTCTTCATTACAACCTCATTATCCGAGCTAACCGAGCAGATCTTTGAGTTAAATTATAGTAGCAATCAAAATGTGTTTTGTGTGCATCGTGCTATCACTGCATTTGCTTATTAGAATATAGTATATCATATGTATATATTTATATGTATCAAATAGCGGTCTGCTGGGTCTGGTTTTCTCTATTGTGTGTTTGTTTATACGTTGAAATGAAATATTACCAGACTGCTCAACCCAAATGACCAAATATCAAAGTACGAAGACCCCACCCAGTAAATCAATTGAATTTACAAGGACGTCGTGAATCACAGCTGTATATAGAGTTTATGCAATTGTAAACGACGCCACTGCTTCATAAAATCTCTGATTTGTGAATCCAACAGAGAATGATTGGTGAATCTTAACTGTTTGCTGACTTGTGGTGGAAGAGTGGGTGAGGGTGAAGTGTGGTGGAAGCAGGGCCGTCTTAAGAGATCACCGGGCCCGGCAATGGAGCGGGGCCCCTCAATCAAGTGAGTTCGAAAAAAAGTTGCGTGAAAACTTGACATCCTTGACAATCGCTCAAGCATAGACATGCCTGCATTTATCACCCCTCTCTATGTCGCGCATAAAGCATAAAACTTTAGCTGAATAACATACGTGATATATCTAAAAGCTGAAATACATTATAGAAGAGTAATCTTCCAGTTGCCCTCCATCCCTTCCCTAACAATACTGGACTCAACATTTGTAACAACCTTGTGTTAAGTCTTTCAACTGGGGAAACTAACGGAACTTGCGGCATTTCTTGATCGTAAACTGTTGTATGATTGGCTGAAAGTCAATCTTTTTGAGGATGTCGCTTTCTATGCACACGAGAGAGAGCCTATTAAATTGCCGTTGCCCCATTCTGTTCCGGGGATTATTCTTGATTTGTTTTAACCTTGAAAATGAACGTTCCCAAGTACAACTTGTAACCATCATGCATTGAAATGAAGGGGGGGGGTGTAGGCGGTTTTACACTATCTAACGCAACGTAGTCGCCAAGAACCTGAAGTATTTTTAAGGGAGGGCCCGAGGAACATGAACTTATAGCATGCTCCTCATGGTGAAACATAATTGCACCTATTAGGTGAATTGAGTGTACTATAGCGTACGTTCTTATGACCAGCTATGACCAATTGGTGTTGTAAGCCTTCTGGCATTGTATATTGCCAACTCAGATTCGAATATTTAATGTCAAACTCTCAAGTGTTTCACCAACTCTCGTCACAAGTTGTCAAGTATCGAATTCAATCAGGCATAATGGCCTATTCAATAAGTTTTCCTCCCAGATTAAGACATGGGGTTACTACGATTGCGGGGCCCCTGGCATCGCGGGGCCCTGGGCCAGGGCCCAGTGGGCCCATGCGTTAAGACGGCCCTGGGTGGAAGGGTAGTTGTTGGTGGGGTGTGACTGTGAGCCTAGTGGTGAGTACGATTGGACAGAAGCATGGTTATGTTATATAGCCCCGTGTGTTCCTATGGTTACCTACACTGCGATATAACAGTTTTCTGCATTAAAAAACGGGGTATATTATTTTTTTTTAAATGGCTCATTAAAATTGAATTATGCGTACACACCACTAAATTTGAATTGTTTAGGTAAGCAATGCAATATAAGCATATTTCGATATAACCTATACCGCAATCCCTCGAACTCAATGACAGTGACAGCTTGTCAAAATGTGACGTCACATGGTCACTAGGAGGTGAAACTATTATGTTTCTCTCTCTGTATTCCTGGACATATTTTCATGGTGGAGTAACTATATTGTTAATTAATGAAGAAAAGTTGTTGTGGTATAAGAAACTGACAGATGTGTAGTACGATACCAGTTAAAAAGTAAAAATGGTAGTGATATAGGGAAATGGCAGTGATATGGGGAATGACAGTGATATAGGGAAATGGCAGTGGTATAGGGAAATGGCAGTGATATAGGGAAATGACAGTGATATGTGGAAATGACAGTGATATAGGGAAACGGCAGTGATATAGAAAAATGGCAGTGATATAGGGAAATGGCAGTGATATGTGGAAATGACAGTGATATAGGGAAACGGCAGTGATATAGAAATGACAGTGTATTAGGGAAACGGCAGTGATGTAAGGACAGAGCAGTGATGTAAGGAAAGGCAGTGATATAGGAAAATGACAGTGATATAGGGAAACGGCAGTGATATAGGGAAATGGCAGTGATATAGAAAAAAGGCAGTGATGTAAGGACAGAGCAGTGATATAAGAAAAGGCAGTGATATAGGGAAATGACAGTGATATTGGGAAATGGCAGTGGTATGTGGTGATGGCAGTGATATAGAGAAATGACAGTGATATTGGAAAATGGCAGTAATATAGAGAAATGGCAGTGATATAGGGAAATGGCAGTGATATAGAGAAATGGCAGTGGTATAGGGAAATGGCAGTGATATAGGGAATTGGCAGTGGTATAGGGAAATGGCAGTGGTATAGGGAAAGGGCAGTTATATAGGAAAATGGCAGTGATATAGAGAAATGGCAGTGATATGGGGAATTGCAGTAATATAGGAAAATGGTAGTGATATAGGGAAATGGCAGTGATATAGAGAAATGGTAGTGATATAGGTAAAGGGCAGTGATATAGGAAAAAGGCAGTGATGTTGGGAAATGGCAGTGATATGTGGAGATGGCAGTGGTACAGGGAAATGGCAGTGATATGGGGAAATGTCAGTGGTAAAGGGACAGTGATATGGGGAAATGGCAGTGGTATAGGGAAATGGCAGTGATATGGGGAATTGGCAGTGATATAGGGAAATGGCAGTGATATGGGGAAATGGCAGTGGTACAGGGAAATGGCAGTGATATAGAGATATGGCAGTGGTATAGAAAATTGGCAGTGATAAAGGGAAATGGCAGTGATATGGGGAAATGGCAGTGATATGGGGAAATGACAGTGGTATGGGGAAACGGCAGTGGTACAGGGAAATGACAGTGGTATAGGGAAATGGCAGTGATATAGGGAAATGGCAGTGATATAGGGAAATGGCAGTGGTATAGGGAAATGGCAGTGATATGGGGAAATGGCAGTGGTATAGGAAAATGGCAGTGGGGTAGGGAAATGGCAGTTGTATAGGGAAATGGCAGGGATATGGGAATAACATATAACATTGTTAATTCTAGGCAATATATCCACACTAAAAACAACAATTTATATAACTTAATGACTGGTTTGTTGGTGCCCATCCCTAGACTTGTTCAAGCATTCAGTCCTATATGTCACTTAATATCCATGTCACGATAAAACTGGAAACGTTCCCATCGCTGTAGCATGTTCCATATGAATAGCAATCTCTGATGCATGAACATAATTAAAACGATAATGGTCCAGTCTGTGGCTCCTTTTGTAAATTAAAACAACAATAAGATCCCTTCATTATAACCTTTGTTTTAGTTGTTGTCGTCATGTCTTGTTAACTAATCATATAAAAAGAATCAGAATAAATCAAATATTAGTATAAACAGATGACAAGGTTAACATCACGTGTGTTGCAGTTTATGATTCTCATTCTAATTTGCGGCTTACAGCTTACTAGATACGTGCCTTGGTTACCTTTCAATATAACGTATCCCAAATAAAATAAATTATCAAATAAACAAAATGAAACAAAGTACACGTTACCTTGAGATTTGCATCCAAAGTAAAAAGGAAAACAGGGGATAACAGAAACAAATTCACGAAGAGAAGAAAAGAGGATAATAAATTGCATCATTGCATCAAAATGAGGTGTTACAGGATAAAGTAATAACGAGAAATACAAACCCAAATCGATGCTGAATCGGTAATGCCGACATGTTTGTTTATAAAAAAGAAAAATATAGGAAAATAGTTCTGTGAACTAAAAAAAAAAATATCATGAAGGATTAAACAGCCGCACTGGTACTGAAAAAAAACACTTTTCGAATCGTTGCTTTTAATAAAGATTATAAGCCAGGTCTGATCCGTATACGAAACGCAGCCAAAATTTACAACGAGAAACTTAGTCTTCCCTGAATTTTGATCCAACATAAAAAGTTGTTTCTGTTCGTTTCATATGATACCATCTCTTTTAACTTTTGGGCGTCAACTTGTGAAAATAACTCATAACTCCAGTATCGGTAATTTCATCAAAACAAGTCGAGCTACAGTTCTTTCCTCTTGATAATGTGAAGAAAAAAAATTATCTTTTTTTTTTTATTAATTTCTCACGGAAAACATTATTACATTTCATGTAGCCTTGGATGTATTGAGAAAAAAAGGCACACATATCACGTGATTTGACTGTTAAACCAACATTTAATTCACAGAGTGTCACAAGGCCAAGCCTAACGAATCAATAATTAGAATGGGGGAAAAAAACGAGCAACCTTTTGGCTATGTATTGTTGTCGCTAATATTTTTTTCTCAGTCCGTAAATTAGATCAGGTTTTGAATCGCTCTCTTTTATCAGAGGCATGTATGTTTTTTCATTGTTTTCGTTTAACAGAGAGCGCAACACCATTGAAACATGCGTGGATACTGCTAGGTTTGACTTGCATCATTAACATAAACGGCTGTAATAACGACTACCCACCGAGTTATCTTCCTTAGAGTTGTCGTAAATTTAGTCAGTGGTTAATATTAGAACAGGTTTTTTCTTAATTCATTGGTTTGGATATAGTTTTAGTATGATTCGATGTTAAAACAAAAATCATAAACCATAATAGTTCATTGTTGAGTTTATCATGGTCAAGATGCAACTAAATTCATTATAAATAAGTAGAAGCGAAAATTTTTGTAAATTTCCGATTCAACTATTAGGCTGAAGTTTTCTACGTCCTTATTAAAATTGAACAATTTAACAACATTATAAATAACTCGTTATAGTTAAAAATTCATCAATAATAATGTAATTCGTTAATGTTCATATCATAAGTTGGGTGCAACACAGAAGAAATTACTTGATGAAACTCTTGCTAATTTCTCCCAGTTTTCACTTCTAGTACTGACCGTTACTTGCTGAAATTTGCCATTATTCTCACAGTTTATTTCGAAATAAATTAATGATCTTTTCAAAACAATCTATTTAGCTCATCCTTCACTTGAGTTTTATTGGCTACCTGCACTCATACGTTGAGAATGGTGGTTTCTTGAACTATTGCGCGTACACTTCCGACCTCCGTTGAAGTCAGAGATGTTTTTATTAACCACGTACTAATGTAATGAACTCCAACGGGTAACGTCTATATTATTCATCGTCACTCCACACACGTGTAATACGAGAGGTAGTGTTACTTTAGCTATATATATAGAACGTACGCGCTGTTACGAATTGAACAGAACTGCTTGCGCGACGCGCAAAGAACGTATTTGGAATGATAACTTTCAGATTCTTTCAAGTTTCAACTGATTCGGATTTTTAATTAAAGGTAAGTGTAACAGACGACTTTCGTTAATATAATTTAAGTTTTCATTTTTTGGAAACGTAGTGTTTTGCTAGACGTTCAAGCCTATGTGATTGCTGGTTTATTTTTATCGATGCATTTGGGGATATCTTGAGACAACTTTTTGTTTTTGGCTTGCTTTGATTTTAGTTCACCGAAATGGCCCTAAGATTGATTTCAGAAATGAAGTCATAAAAATGTACATAAAATTTATGGGACACAAAATTTCCCATATCGGATTTAACGGTTTGATAAACCTCAAATTAATTAACTATGACCATCGTCTTAACTAAGATAATCACATCATATAATTCATGGTTATATTGAGGGATATTCCATTATGAAAAAATTAAATGATTGTATACAAACAACTCAGAATGTATCTTTAATCATGATTTCTATACTGAAAATACAGAAAACATTGGATATTACAGTGTTTCGTGATGGCTTTGATATAAGTCAGCTTGTACAAATTACCATTATCATGTATTATCAATAAGGAGTCACGAACTACCCACTGAGTTACCTCTGCTGGACTAGTCTAGAATTAGATGTGGTTAGGACGTCTGTAGTCACATATCTCAACGTAATATTGATCTCAAGTAGGGTGTGGTTGGGGGGGGGGGGGTGGGTTGGTATCCCGTTATGTATAATGATTATCACGTGGTCATCCATTAGGGACAAATGTCGCCAGTAGGTCCTTTCGTGTGATTGTTCGAAGTTCTAGCACTGACAGTATGAGCAGTATGAATACCCTGTCTCTATCAGATAACAGGTGAGGAACTGTTCATACTGTCAGTATGAGTGCTTTGAAGCATGACATAAGAGGACAGTATAGCGTGGTACTAGCATTAGAATCAGATTACAGGTGAGGAACTGTTCACACTGTCAGTATGAGTGCTTTGGTATGGGAGGACAGTATAGAGTGGTATTAGCATAATTGCCATAATTGTTCCAACTGGGTTGCATCTTGCTTAGGGACAATGAACCAATGTTTATAAAAAAAGCTCAATATGCAGAGTGAAACAATAAGACAAATGTCTCCTGTGAATGCTTCAGTTGGCACCTGCCAGTTAGTAGAACATCAGTCCTTACGTAGTCCATTAGGTGCACTGAAACATTATAAGATCCATGTATTATAAGAAACTGTGCCGGAGTATCGAATAGGCAGATGAGGAGAGTACATTCTCGTCCACCTATATCGACGTATCACTCCTTGTAGACGTTAACTGAAAGGAGAACAAACTAAAAACATAGTTTCTTTTCGTTTTAGTTAATCTCTGAAAAAGATCCTGCTAGGATTGAAGCGCCATGCCCCCTAACTATTACATATTCTGCTGTACTGTTAACTTTACTGTGTTGCAAAGGTGAGTTTACGGAGTATTTTTTTAAGCAAAATATGACGAAACATAGAAGAAAGAGATTTATTTACACAGAGATTTTGTCCCATGAAGTTTTATTAATAATAATTCATAAACTGCTGAGTAATTGAAGATTGAGAAATGTAAACCTCGAATCAGTGATGTTCTGAGAAACGACTTACGACGTCATTATTCAAATATTTTTTTGATGAAATGTTTAAATTAACGAAATTTGTCGTTACGTTCCACGATCTGAGAATATAAAGAACAAAACTGGGGGAAGTCACATTAATGGAGTCATGTATATATTAGGGGTGTTTGGACAATAAAAAAGCAAAATAATATTTAAAAAATATTCATTTTAATAAATTTACTGATTTCGAGACAAAACTGATTTCGTGAATACTTCAAAGAAAAAAAAAGGTTCTATCATCTGGGAAAACCCCTCATTAGTTTTTTTAGTTCACCGAAATGGCACTAAGATTGATTTCAGAAATGAAATCATAAACATGTACATAAAATTTATGGGACACAAAATTTCCCATATCGGATTTAACGGTTTGATAAACCTCAAATTAATTAACTATGACCATCGTCTTAACTAATGTAATCACATCATATAATTCATGGTTATATTGAGGGATATTCCATTATGAAAAAAATTACATGATTGTATACAAACAACTCAGAATATATCTTTATTCATGATTTCTATACTGAAAATACAGAAAACATTGGATCTTACAGTGTCTCGTGATGGCTTTGATATAAGTCAGCTTGTACAAATTACCATTATCATGTATTATCAATAAGGAGTCACGAACTACCCACTGAGTTACCTCTGCTGGACTAGTCTAGAATTAGATGTGGTTAGGACGTCTGTAGTCACATATCTCAACGTAATATTGATCTCAAGTAGGGTGTGGTTGGGGGGGGGGTGGGTTGGTATCCCGTTATGTATAATGATTATCACGTGGTCATCCATTAGGGACAAATGTCGCCAGTAGGTCCTTTCGTGTGATTGTTCGAAGTTCTAGCACTGACAGTATGAGCAGTATGAATACCCTGTCTCTATCAGATAACAGGTGAGGAACTGTTCATACTGTCAGTATGAGTGCTTTGAAGCATGACATAAGAGGACAGTATAGCGTGGTACTAGCATTAGAATCAGATTACAGGTGAGGAACTGTTCACACTGTCAGTATGAGTGCTTTGGTATGGGAGGACAGTATAAAGTGGTATTAGCATAATTGCCATAATTGTTCCAACTGGGTTGCATCTTGCTTACTATAGGGACAATGAACCAATGTTTATGAAATAACTCAATATGTAGAGTGAAACAATAAGACAAATGTCTCCTGTGAATGCTTCAGTTGGCACACTTGCCAGTTATTAGAACATCAGTCCTTACGTAGTCCATTAGGTGCACTGAAACATTATAAGATCCATGTATTATAAGAAACTGTGCCGGAGTATCGAATAGGCAGATGAGGAGAGTACATGAGAGTACATCCTCGTCCAACTCTATCGACGTATCGCTCCTTGTAGACGTTAACTGAAAGGAGAACACACTAAAAACATAGTTTCTTTTCGTTTTAGTTAATCTCTGAAAAAGATCCTGCTAGGATTGAAGCGCCACGCCCCCTAACTATTACATATTCTGCTGTAATGTTAACTTTACTGCGTCATAAAGATGGTTTTTTAGAATAATTTTGAGAGCTAATTTTTTAAGCAAAATACGACGAAACATAGAAAAAAGGGATTTTTATTTTACACAGAGATTGTGTCCCATGAAGTTTTATTAATAACATTTCATAAACTGCTGAGTAATTGAAGTTTGAGAAATGTAAACCTCGAATCATTGATGTTCTGAGAAACGATTAATGACGTCATAATTCAAATATTTTTTTGATGAAATGTGTAAATTAACGAAATTTGTCATTACGTTCCACGACCTGAGAATATAAAGAACAAGGCTGGGGGAAGTCACATTAATGGAGTTATGAATATATTAGGGGTTTTTGGACAATAAAAAATAAAAATATTCATTTTAATAAATTTACTGATTTCGAGACAAAACTGATTTCGTGAATACTTCAAAGAAGAAAGAAAGATTTTATCATCTGGGAAAACCCCTTTCTAAACTAAACACACGGAAAACGTGCTAGCAAGATATGTTTATGGGAGTGTGCTGACCGTTTTTACATATTAGTAAATAATTATTTGCTCCTAAAAATTCACATTATGCTTGATTTTCTTGTTGTGAGAAATGAAGGTAATCTGAGCAGACAACATGTAGGCCAGGGATTTTCAACTATACTTTATACGAGGCTCACAGTAATAGGATAGGTTGGAGAGCACTTGTTCAAATATATTCAAAAACTCGCTATAGGCCGATTAAACGATTTACAGGGTTTAGGGTGCTCAGGCCTAAAGGCTTAAGGGCGCCGCCTATTGGAAAACCCTGACATATGTAAGATTGATAAACAGATCATTTACAATGAAAGACTTTTTAGAGCCGGTGCGTACTATGTTAGTAATTTTTTTAATGAGGATGGTACCATACTACAGTATAGGGACTTCATGGAAAAGCACGACATTGAACATTTTTCCTATCTTAATTACTGTAGTATTGTTTCGGCAATCCCGAGGTATTGGAGAAATAATTTGGGTGATGATGCTAATTTAAATATTAATGGTCAACGTATGACAAAGTTCATATTCGCACCGAAAAGCAATAGATGTGTATACGAGAACTTAGTTAAAGATACGGTTACTACCCCTAGGGCAAAACTAAAATGGGAAGAAAAATATCGCACAGTCGACTGGAATTGGCAACGAATATTTTCTTTAATATATACGGCTGTCAGGGATCCCAAAATTCGGTATTTTCAGTTCCGATTCTTGCATCGAATTCTTGGTGTTAATCAGTACATGCATAGAATCGGAATTGCTAACACCCCAACTTGTAGTTTTTGCAACAATTTTGATGAGACTCTGGAGCATTTATTTTGGTTTTGCAATTATGTTGATTCATTTTGGAAGGAAGTTGTTAGAAAATGGTGGAAATGTAGTTTTGAGCTTTCTCCCTATATTATATCTTTCGGATGTATCAATGATGAATTAAACCCGATAAATTTCTTAATTTTCAATGCCAAATATTATATTTTCTTTTGTAAGGTACAGAACAAGATTCCGACAGCTGAGGAGTTTTCAGTGAAATTTCGATTTCAATTATCAGTTGAAAAGTTTCTTCTGCAAAAAGAGAAAAAGGAGCATAAATTGATTAAGTTCGATAATTGTTTTGAAAATGTTTAGGAGCATGTATTGTATTGGAGTATTATAATTTGATACAAAGGTGCTGCGACACCGTGCTGTTTTATATTGTGTTGAGAAGAGAAATAAAATACGGATGGAAAAAATTATTATTATTATTATTATTATTATTATTATTATTATTATTATTATTATTATTATTCAATTATTTGGGTGTTGTGTCAGATTTTATATGGATACGAAATCTGAAATACGTTTAATTACGTAATCAATAAGTTTAATTATAGATAAAACAGTAATTCTTTTAGCATAAACTATAACATTGAGACATGTGTTACCAAACGTTTGGTTTGATACATACGTCGCCATATATAGCTAAAAAGCAAAAGTAATGTTTCTACATAAACCGGGGACCACTTTGTTACAATACATCTCTTATTGACGACGTGCTTACGTCATCACTGACAATGAGTTATACAATCAAGAAGCCTCAGTTATTTAATGTGAAACGTGAATTGATCTATACCCATTCATGCACGTTAATCATTGAGTCGCGTGTTTCTATTTCAGGAAAATTGATTTATTATTATTAAAAGACCATGTTCAAACTGTGTTTGTTTTCTCTATTCTGGTTGTTTGTTCTCTGTGGTAGGTTGTGCATCGTAGAGCTTGGTGAATCAATATAGATTTTGGTAACAAAACCGCCACAGATAATATTTGACCGGATATTCAAGTTTCAATGCAATTGTTAACCGTAACGGGTAGAATCTCTGACAATTCGTGATTCTTTCATCTAAACAAAAACTCTCTTGCAGTATTGGTAACAATGATAAGAAAGCGTTAAATTAAATGTCGGCTCCAGGTGGCTTACAAAAATGAAGGATTTCAGATATCTTTCTTCCGTACTTCCTTCGAGAGTACAATTGCCCAGTGCTTAGAATAAGCTTATACGCAAACTAAACAAAGCTACCGGTCGTTCAAAATATTATAGGTGAAGTTATAATAATGATATTTGATTTTTATACAGCGCTTTACACCAGCGATAGGTCTCAAAGCGCTTTACAGACGTTATATTACCCCTGGTCAATGATAACCTTATAAGCAATGATATATGCATATATTGTAAAAGGAATGTAGGCCGGATACTAACTGTTATATTAGATATTAAGCCCTTGCGAGTTTCTCCCACATTTGTGGTCGCTTAAGTGTCGTAAAAATAACTGCTGATTATTATTATTATAACATATGGTTTATATAAAAGTGCAAAGAACTAAGAACAGAGTTATTTATTTAGATTCTTACCGAGGTAAATGCAAATAAATGATATTTTTTACAATAGCACGATGCGTTGATATTGATCTAAAGACATAGATGTTATAACGCAGCTAGCTGTTTTTATTTTAAATAATTTTAAAATAAAGAAGAGTAAAATATTCCACACTGTTAGTTGAAAACCCGGTCTCAATATCTTGTCCCTATAGCTCAATATATGTAACATATTTTGATTTGCTACCTCCCCCCCTGCACCCATACCCTCCCTTACCCCTGGAAGTGGACCACAACAGGGATATGTGATGTCCAGGGCGGATCAAGGATTTGAAAAGAAGGGTGTGCGGCCGTGACTTATTTGAAGTCAACCCCCTAAGTACGTGTAAAGAGAAGAAAAAATTGTAAGTGAAATGTTGCATTCTAATACATATTTAGGGTATAAATTGACTAGTTTTACACGCACGTTTATGCAAATGAATAATTCTACCCTTTTTTTGAGGGGGGGGGGGTTGAAAAGGGGTGGGTGTCCACCCTCACACCGCCTGAATCTGGATTAAACTTGAAACATTAGTGTTAAATTATCAAAGAATTACATATCGATTGATTAGAATCTCAGAAACTCTATTTAGGGACATGAATGTTACTAGAGCAGCATGAAGGATATAAGTGACTTTCAAAACTAATTCATCTACAGACGATGAATTATAATTTCGTGAAAGCTTTCGTCAATTGTTTTCAAGGAGAATGGGGTCATTGGCAAACGGTTCGTTATTCTCACACATTTTGTAATGTCATAGTAGGGAAGCCTAAATCCATCTACATTAATCCATGTACTGTGAGAACATGAGTTCCGTGAGCAGAAGACTGTAACTAATAAAAAAATCCGGTGAAAATCAAAGTTATACCATACTGAAATCTTTCGATCAATAACGCGCAGAGCAAATAAGAAAACTCGTGCTCTTTATTGTAACTCTCCTCCGCAAAGAAAGTACTTATATCCAATGATGACAATCACCACGGCGTGTAATGGTATGGAATGTTTGATCTTTCGCCGACCATTTGTAAAGTTCTGGAATAATGCCATATGTATATTTATAAGTATATCGTCTAGTGGCTGAAGCTCTTTGCGTCGCAAAATGGATAAACGTCTTCCGCATCTTTAGGTTAAATTAAACCACATCCTTTTAGCTTTATGTACCGCGAAGATACCTTATTTATATATTTTTTTTATTTCGTGATATTTTTTAAATGTATGCTACTGGCAACAGCACAATAATGTCATCGGGACATTGGTGTCATCAGGAAAACCAAGCGATTTTTTTTTTGGTAATTTTTTTTTTATAATTTGAATTTTAAAAATTGCTCTAATATCCCTTCCGAGAAGAAAAATAAGATTTTCATGGCGGATCCAGGGTTGTACAAAGGATGGGTCGTAGCCTTGGGGTCCTTGAAGTCGATTCACACTTAGGAGGAGGGGGGGGGGGTCTGTGGGTCTTCTCCAGAAAAAGTAACTCGTAGACATGACATTGTGCATTCTGAGACATATTTTGGATTTAATTAAAGGCATATCATTCGGTCTATACAAGCAAGGTTGTGCTATTAACTGCATCTCGATTTAGAGTCAAGATAATGAAATGGATTTCAACTAAAAGCGACGTATCCCCTTTAAGTCTCTCCCCATCAGCAAACGGTTTGTTTCTAGCAGCTGTTTTTGTGAACAGGAAGCCAACAAATGTAGCGTATTTAACTCTGTTTTTGTGCTAATTCGATAATCTTTCTTTTTTTCTCCATTCTTTCTTGTCAGCCAAAGTTTGAAAATAATTATGTCACAGTGACCTTTCTTCACTCTTGAAGTACTCGGTAAAAATATTTGGTATTTGGAATCTTACATATTCATGATTGATATAGTGTCATCGTTATGCAACGCCGGTGTTTTTCAACGCGACGCTGCAAATCAAATGAAAAACCTCTTTTCGGATTTGAAACGTCGGCGGATAACGCAATCAAATCGAGTGTTCATTTATATACAAACAAATTCAAATATATATAATAGAAAGCCGTGATTTGTTCACCAAAATTTAATCTTAAAACGAAAAAATATATGAAAACCAAGAGAAGACTTTGGTAAATGTAAATCTGTCTTAAAAGGTCAGCAAACACACTATGTAAACGTGCAATTCATCAACACGGTGTGTAGCTCAGTATTAAATAACATCCTAAACAACGGGCTTCGATTCCTCTGTTTGCGCAAGATTAATTTGAAATCTATTTTGTTCCCAAAGGAATCAATATTCTTGAGGATAAGAGAAAAGAATAAAGGCCAATTTTTTGGCGAAAAAAACTTTAGTTCAAGACGTGTCTTATGGGAAAGTTTCGGTACAATGGCCAATATATATATATATATATATATATATATATATATATATATATATATATATATATATATATATATATATATATATATAAAAATATATATATGTATATATATATATATATATATATATGTATATATATATATAATATATATTTTCCCGTTTCCTTTTCCCTCCCTCCCCTCCCCCACCCCCCCCATCTCAAAGTAACAATGTTAATAATGCTTTAATGATGTCTAATTTACATTTGCATTGATGAGTCTTCATTAGACAACCGAGTCCACCAACAAAAACCAAAAATATGAAATCAGTCTAGATTTAGACTTGTGTGAACAATTACAGCCGTTCATACACAGTCGTTATTTCGTCTCGTTTCTGAAACCACCTCAATACACAGCTGACAACCTTGGACTGTAAAAAAAAATTGTCCATATTCCTTCCTACCATCTACTCTAGAAGTTCTTACTTGATAACATATGTTATAATTATCTTTATTATCATTTCAGACAAATGCCCCATTGCAACTCATCACGTACGCTCGTTGGTAGATGCGACCGTTACAAGGTCTTTTATCCAATGACCTACTGTAGAAAGGACAAGGCGAAATTACATACCATGAGTTAAGCAAGATACTCGCCACTACTAGAAATATAACCAACAAAAGAAGATAAAAAAAAATACTAATAACACGAAAATGGAATCTGGTTAGCCAGGCTTAGATAACAAACATTCATTACACATGTACATGGATCGAACCAAAAAGCTGAATCAACACACGTCAGATGTAGAAGGGTTTCTGTCTTTCTGATAATCTGTTTCTCTCTATTCTGCAGTTTTGTTGCTCTTGTTACAACACAGAAGTGACATTCGATACGGTTATACACCACCGCCCGCGCAATTCGTTTATCAAATCTCGAATTTTGATAGTTTTGAACCGCAGTTATACCGCGTGATATTTCCCATGGAATGCTGTTCTATGTTTTCCCGATCTCTGTGGTTTAGCGTATAATAATACGCGCGTGGGTCTTCTGCTATAGTTTTGTCATTTTTCAGTGGATTTTTAATTATTCGTGGATTAGTCATCTGAAGGATGACAATATTGGATAGAAAAGCGATTTTCTTTGTAATGGAGTTTCATAATGTAGAATTAAGCGTCAATGGGAAATATAACTACGTGTGTATCTTACAGTCAATATCACCATAGGAACGGAAACGGCAACTTATGAAAATGATCTTGTAACGGTAAATTGCTATTACTCGCGAGTTTACTGCAGACAACCTCTTTTACGGACCATGATTGGTGACTTAGGATATGATGTCACAGCGAAGACAACTTGAAAGCCTACTTGTCAATTAATTTGAAGATCGTACACCATGAACTGGCTGTGTTATAGCTGCTATTTGATAGTGCTATTTTGATAGTGATAGTGATTAGCTGATTTGCAGATGTTATCTAAGTAGGTTGAAACGAGTTTAATATCCATCCATCGCTAATTCTGCTTCAACACAAAATGGACTCATCAAGATCATTACAGATTATATACATAGTTTATATATCTTGATCTGAAAATAAAATAGTCAAGCTAGTATCGTAAGTACTATCTGTTGTGTCGGAATGACTTCTGAAAATTTCATATTTTTAAAAATTGGAAAAAAAAAAATCCATTTTGCTATTATTGTATTGGCTTACTTGACTGGCTCAGTCAGGTATATCGGTCACAGAAGCAAGAAGGATACAAATCTTGTTTGATGCTTTTTAAAGGAAAATAGCTTTGATCAGAACGGATTTCAACTTAATCTTAATAAGATTTGTTATCTGTTGGAAATAATCATCGCATTGATAAGAAGAAGAACAAAAAACATTCAAGAAAATGGTTCGTAACTATTTGCGAATATAATATTTTCTACATGGAGGTGAATTTTAAATGGATTGCTTATTTTCTACTCTTTTTGAGGTTTGTGAACGCTACCATCATTTCTAATTTATCGGTGGACTTTGTCAACCGAAACAGTCGAACTCGTATCACTTTACAGAGTAACAATACGTTAAAAGTCAGGCAATTCCTGACGAGCTTACCAGCCATGTTGGAAGCAGAAATTGATGGAATTGGGACAGAGAAATATAGGAATGCAGCAGATGAAATGGACATTAAGAAACAGCTCGGTGATAAAGTAGTACAATACCCACACAGATCATCGGAACTGACGTCATCAATTGGACAAGAACACCGACCGTCTAAAGTGACGTCATCAATTGGAGAAGCACACCGATCGTCTGGACTGACGTCATCCGTTGGAGAAACAAACGCAAAACTGGTGAAAGTGAAAGACAACTCGGTCGCAAATCAGACCTTGAAGAGGCCATTGGATACAGCTATGCCCGCAAGCGTTAGGGGCAGTTCCACGAACGATACGATACTGTTTCGTTTAATTATGTCACTTTTGGCGATCGATGATATTCAATTAGGAAACCAGAGTTTCTTACCATTTTACAAACATCTTATAATAGATTCGGACAAAACTGATGTGCCTTTTGCTAATTATTACAAATATTTCCGACGTATTTTTGGGAGAAAGATATTATTAACTCGAGGGGGATATGTTGCAGACACATCAACGTTCGGAAATAATGATAGAAAGTCGAATGCCAGTTTTCAATCTCGTTTATTCTCTAGACAAAGCCTACCATCGACCCTCCAGAAGCTTAGACAAACAAACGTCGAGATATTTCGGGTATCTTCTCGACTACTAATGGATGAATCTATCGAAGCTAGCATTAACAGGACGAATAAATCCCATGGGATAGAGATGAGATCGTTAAAAGCTGAACAAGCAAAAAGCTCAATTAGAGAAAATGATACATCGAACAAAAATGAATCTTCTAATACACTGTACCACAGCCACCGCCAATTAAGGCTGGGAGAAGAACCATCTGTCGGTAATAAAGTTATCTATCCGATACGGTTACCTAGCAACAGCCAAGATCAAGGCCACCTGATGAGAAAGTGGGTGGGAGAGAGACTGCGAATGGATAATAAACGCAAAGTGAAACGCTTGTTTGAAAATGAGGACAAGAAAACAGATAAAGATACGGTGTTTGACGGTAAGGTTCAATTACACCGTCAAGCGGTTAATAGAACGGAGAAAGCACACCACGGTGATGAAGGAGTTGTAAAGATGACATTGAAAGATGCAGAAGATGTGATAGGTGAGATAACGCCTCCACAAACAGTCAGCCCTGATAAGGTTCTGTCTAAGGATGACGCATCCCCAAATGTTGATATTAAATATGACGAGAAATTAGTGATACATCAAACGGAAGAGGACACCGAGGGGAGGGCAACGGGGGCGTCCTTTCAAATCGTAAACAGAAATCGGGCCATCCGTACTTCCTTAAATTATAGGTCAAGGAAGTTGATGATTGTTAAAGGGAAAATGAAAACTAAAACTAGATCAGAACTACTGAATCCAGAAAGACCAACAGTGACAAATAGCAGAAGGAAACTTTCTAAAGTAGGTTTAAAGAGACCGAAAACTTCCAAGGGCTTTTCTAAGAGAAAGAATTTTCAGAATCGTTTGAGGTCGGGAAAGGACAGAACAATGTTTGTCAATGGGGTTGGAGTTCTTGGTAACTTGACCGAGGGCAGAATTCTTATATCAACTCAGCGAGAAGATTACAAACTGAGTAATTCTCACCAAAGATCTTTCAGAAGCAATGAAGATCATAACGTCACAATAACTGATGACGATGTCATAGTGGCTAATGATAACCAAACCAAGAAATCGTTCAATCAACCAAACACTTTATCTAACCTTGAAAATATGATGGAAATGAATATTTCGGATGAAAATTCTAAAATACTCAAATTTCAAAGATATTTGCCTTCGGGTAGGACGGAAGAAGTAGGTCAACTACAGAATAACAGAGTAATTCGCAGAAAACGGCGGGATTTGAACGATCCTTCTACGCAACCACCAGAAACCACGTTCCTTGAAAACGTAACTGCAAATACGGTTGTCATAGATACAGTGACAAACCAATCCATGGAAACAGATATGATGATGGTTTCAGACGATAAGTTTACCCAACGGGAGAAGACCACGACTATTGGCGAATATTTGCTCCCTGATACAACAACAGGTAAATTTTAAAAAAAAAATTGAGGATTTTGAACCTGCTTTTTTTTTGTGCTCATTTTATGCTATTGTTTTTCGCTATTGTTTCATGCTATTGGTTTTATGCTATTATTATTATACCACTGTTGCCATCCTTTCTCACATTCAAGGTCGCAGGTAATTACATTAAGATCAATGTCAGATCAGCCTCTAAACTGAATTTCCAGTGCAACATAAATAAGTGTCCATGAGGAGTCATATACTCACATGCAGGTGACACTACACACCACTTAGCACGATATTCTATGAACAATTATGGCACGCCATTTGGGACAAACACCGCATAATATATCCGCGTATTAATTTGAATATATACGCGTATTAATTCGAATATATACGCGTATTAATTCGAATATATACGCGTATTAATTTGAATATATACGCGTATTAATTCGAATATATACGCGTATTAATTTGAATATATACGCGTATTAATTCGAATATATACGCGTATTAATTCGAATATATACGCGTATTAATTCGAATATATACGCATATATATATCATCAGCCAAATCATCAGGCTTAAATACATCCGGGTATTAACTCGATTCAATGTATACACGTATTAAATCCAATAATTCCGTGCGTTAATTCGATTACATATGAGGATTAAATCCAATAAATGCACGGGTTATAATTCGAATATACACGCAAACATATTTCCGTTCTTGCTGTGTACATATATCTGCGATAAATGTTTTGGCGGGCTCGCGAAATTACTCTCAAATATTGTGCCTTGTCTGTTGGACGAGCCATGCTTGTTGTCTAAATCAAGTACGCTTGGCCCGTGTGTACGTCAATAGATAATAACTTTTCAATCTCGGCCTTTATTGCACTGGCGAGGCTACAGTGTGTTAACTCTCGAAACTCGTTTGTGAAAGCTATAAGGCATGCTATAGTTATTGTCTGATTTAATACGTGTATATAGATTCAAATTAATACGAAGATATATTGGATTTAGTACGTGTATATAGTCCTGCATATCTGATAGGCTGAAATAATCCGCCTATAAATTCGAATTAATCCGCATATATATTCGATTTAATTCACGTTTATATTCCCACTAATTACGCGGATATATTGGACTTAATACGCGTATGTACTCGAATTAATATGTGTATATATTCGAATTAATACGCAGATATATTTAAGCCCATTGATTGGCTAATAATATATACACGTACATATTCGAATGAATACGCGTATATATTCGTATTAATACGCTCATGGCTTACCGTAAACGATACCTTAATGCTATTTACACCACTGAATACAGTGTTTTAATTTAACCATATACTACACGCAGACGACTCCACTGAGCACAGTGTATAAATCATAACCCGGTCATAATTCAAAGTGCACATGCGCACATGAACCCGGAAGCTCTCATGAAAGGCCTCAGCCTCCTTTCAAAACAGCAAAGTGGACTAAATTTCCTCTATATTTATAACTGTTGGTGAAAGTAATTTGTTAATTCACGGATTTCCTTGATAGCGTCGGATATCCAACTGTTTTGCTTCTTCCATCCTCCGATATTTTGATACTTTTCAAGGTCAATCGATTGATTTTTGAAATGTTGCCATGGTAATTATAATATCTCTATGCTGAAAGTGTGAAAGCCATTTAGAACTCCATACATATACATCAACAAGACCTGATTACACACACGCTGCATCGACATGAATATGCTATATATATATATATATATATATATATATATATATATATATATATATATATCCCCCCTATATATATATAGGGGGATATATATATATATATATATATCCCCCCTATATATATATAGGGGGGGGAGTTAAATGCAAGTCCCATATATATATTCTGACGTTGCCTAGCGAGTGACATTAGAATGTCGTCTGTGCTACGGTCCTTGTCATTTCACAACTTGGACATATATTTATACTTATTCGATTAACTTCAATTCTTCCCTTCTCATGTTGAAATTTACAATACATAACACTAACATGATATGCCCATCACTCTAACTCGTAACACAAAGACAGGGAGACATCCAATTATTCAATTGATACAACAGACTGTTAACGACGTGGGTGTCTGATGTGTTCTTTGTCGAGTTATAATTGAATTTTTACAATCGTGATAACATTCAAAAGAAAAAGCAAAACCAAATATAGCAGAGTTTTGAAGACACAGGTATAATGTCTGTTTTGTTAAGTTTAAACGTGTATGCATTTGATTAGTCACCATGTATTCCTACAAACATAAAGGAGCTAAAAGTAGAAGACGGTCTTCCGTAATAATCATAATCTAATCTGAGTTGCGAACATTATCCGAAGGAACTATGATAAACAACCTGTCTTTTTCATGATTGCCCTTGAAACAGTTAATCAAGCATATTTTCCACGCATGCCAAACGATGGGTTCTTGGAAGGATTGTATTGTGAGAAGGAGACGGGTGGGGTATACGTGGATAGAGGTCGATAGCGAGGATACACTATTGATTTGGTAATTGAATTCTACGCATTCGCGCGTCAAAACTATGCGCGCATAATTATATACACGCACCCGATACTGTGCGGCGCTCTGGGTAGCGCAGTGTAGTGTAGTGAATACAATAATGAGGAATAGTCCGAATATTTGAACACCTGAAAGAAAAGAATATCATTAATTTTAAGATGACTGCGTGACGTTACGTAATAATTTTATGCAGCGCACCAGTGGACTGTATGAAATATTGTCACTGTTATTAATTTCATTGATATGGTTACTCATGTATCGCGTACATCATGTGTGTCAAGCCATAATAAATACTACATAAGATCAACTAGGAAAGGATTGTGTAAAGTCAAGGAAGGAATAGTGAACCAAAATACTTTCATGACTTTAAGCAAGATACTTTCTTGCATTCACTTTGCAGAAGGCTTTTCATATCAAATGTACTTTGGATTTTGTCTATAGTGGGGCTAAATATTGACGGTTTCACTTCTTTAATATAAACACACAATATTTACAAGAAATATTGGAATTGTTTACCTAAATTTACCCCCCCCCCCCTAGTCGTATAAAAAAAAAACTCTCATGTTTTGGAATTTACTTGTAAGGGAAAATATTTTGATATTTTTACACCGTAGTTAACACGGGTCTATTTGGTCATGTGAGTTATTGCAAATTCATGTTTTTACCTTCCTACGATAAAATAATTATGCATATCATAATAATATGATCAGAAGTGATATAGATCCAACCATTAATGGAGGGGGGGGGGAGGACATATATCTTTGCACGTCGATTCAGCTTCCGGCTTGGAAGCGGTCGTTCTGCTCTTGTGATCTTCCTTAAGGTCAAACTATACGCAAGGATGTTTTCATTAAAACCACAGATTTATTTACCTCCTAATATTTTTCTTTATAATTATGACAAAATTCCTCTTTTTCCTCAACATAGCTGAAATCAATTTCTTAGCGATATGTGGGTGGGGATAATCTTCCGCTATGTAATTGATCTTTGCATTCAAGGCGAAATGTAATCTGTTACTATAAATGACGCGGAAAATACACTCCCATATAGTCACACTGGTAAAACCTATTATCATTGCTGTAAATGTCTCAAATGTGCCATCTCAGTATATGCTTTCTTTTACGGTTAAAATGACGTAATAGGAGTACGAATAGGAAGCACTATAAAACTCAAGTTTTCGATTAAAATTGGTGAATCACGTAAATATAAAACAAAATTATTTTAAGCAAGTATAGACAGTTTATGAAGAATAGAGGCCAGCTGCATGAATATTCAACGATAAAATACGAAATATATAGATATATATATATATATATATATATATATATATATACCTACAATGATTGAATCAACTCCATTTTATTCCATTGAGGCAGCTATAACACCAATATAATACGTATCTAGCTTACAGTTCCTTTGACCATACTGTTTATTGCTTGGTTAGCCAGACGTACCTAAAAACCGGTTTCTATCCCCTCCTTTTATTGAAATCTTATTTGCTCGGTTAATTGACCTTAATGAACGCAATCGTAGCTCTCATTTGTGATGTTGTCAATTACAATGCAACTGTTACTTCATCTTTCTTCACAGATGTCTTCTCTGTATTATAGACTGAGGCGATGTAATTACAGTTTTAATTGTTTGGACAGCTTGAAATTAATTTGGTCGGTATATTGACGATACGAACCAGAGAATCAATGTGTCGTGCCCTTTCTTTAATAAGGGAATTTTGAATGACTGGAATATCTAGTAGGCTAGGTTAATCGGAATCAATCTAGGGGTGAACATTTGCCACGCAATTCGCTCGCGTAATATTCTTACTGCCCCGTCTCACTGGTTGCTAAAACCATGAAGCTATAAACAGATAGCTCCATGCTAAAACGCACAACGGTATTTCTGGCTAACTATACGCACAGACACCAATTCTGACGCATGCGCATGTAGCGGTTAATATGTGACTATTTATTTCTCTGCGCTGTTGTTTTTATCAATATCTTGGAAGCTCGAGTTGACCGAAGGTAGAGTAAAAGTTTTCTTAAACAGTTGCAGGCAAGCAAAATTATATTAGTTGAACAAATTGGAAACAGAACGCAAAATAATTACAAGATTAAAAAAAAAAGGAAAAAGGAAGCCGAACCTAAGATGCTGACGTCACCGGATAGGGGATAACCCCAGATCTGGGCAAGCACCATCCTGGAAACAGCTGAAATATGATTCATTCATTCGTTTGTTTTGTCTTAACTATTGTTTATTTAATACTGCTGTAAGGTCCTGTTGTTTAATATTTGGACAGTTTGTCAACAAATTTAAAGTGATATCCGACGTGTACAATTTCCCTTGATATAAGTACACGAGTACAACAGCATGATACAATAACAAGTAGAAATTCCTCTTGATATGAGTACACGAGTATAACAGAATGAGTACAATAACAAGAAGAATTCCCCTTGATATGAGTACACGGGTATAACAGCATGAATACAATTACAAGTAGAATTCACCTTGATATGAGTACACGATTACAACAGCATGAATACAATTACAAGTAGAATTCACCTTGATATGAGTACACGAGTATAACAGCATGAGTACAATAACAAGTAGAATTCACCTTGATATGAGTACACGAGTATAACAGAATGAGTACAATTACAAGTAGGATTCCTCTTGATATGAGTACTCGAGTACAACAGCATGAGTACAATAACAAGTAGAATTTCCCTTGATATGAGTACACGAGTACAACAGCATGAGTACAATAACAAGTAGAATTCACCTTGATATGAGTACACGAGTATAACAGCATGAGTACAATTACAAGTAGGATTCCTCTTGATATGAGTACTCGAGTACAACAGCATGAGTACAATAACAAGTAGAATTTCCCTTGATATGAGTACACGAGTACAACAGCATGAGTACAATTACAAGTAGAATTCCCCTTGATATGAGTACGAGTATTACAGCATGAGTACAATTACAAGTAGAATTCCCCTTGATATGAGTACACGAGTATAACAGCATGAGTACAATTACAAGTAGGATTCCTCTTGATATGAGTACTCGAGTACAACAGCATGAGTACAATAACAAGTAGAATTCCCCTTGATATGAGTACATAAATACAGCAACATGAGTACAATAACAAGTAGGATTCCCCTTGATATGAGTATACAAGTATAACAGCATGAGTACAATAACAAGTAGAATTCACCTTGATATGAGTACACGAGTACAACAGCATGAGTACAATTACAAGTAGAATTCCCCTTGATATGAGTACACGAGTATAACAGAATGAGTACAATTACAAGTAGAATTCCCCTTGATATGAGTACACGAGTATAACAGAATGAGTACAATTACAAGTAGAATTTCCCTTGATATGAGTAAACGAGTACAACAGCATGAGTACAATAACAAGTAGAATTCCCCTTGATATGAGTACACGAGTATAACAGAATGAGTACAATTACAAGTAGAATTCCCCTTGATATGAGTAAACGAGTACAACAGCATGAGTACAATAACAAGTAGAATTCCCCTTGATATGAGTACACGGGTATAACAGCATGAGTACAATTACGAGTAGAATTTCCCTTGATATGAGTACACGAGTACAACAGCATGAGTACAATTGCCAGTAGAATTCCCCTTGATATGAGTACACGAGTACAACAGCATGGGTACAATTACAAGTAGAAATTCCCCTTGATATGAGTACACGAGTACAACAGCATCGGTACAATTACAAGTAGAATTCCCCTTGATATGAGTACACGAGTACAACAGCATCGGTACAATTACAAGTAGAAATCCCCTTGATATGAGTACACAAGTGCAACAGCATGAGTACAATTACAAGTAGAATCCCCCTTGATATGAGTACACGAGTACAACAGCATGAGTACAATAACAAGTCATTCCCATTGATATGAGTACACGAGTACAACAGCATGAGAACAATTACCAGTAGAAATTCCCCAAGATATGACAAGGCTGTTATCGGGTGTACGAGTCCTTAATCTTACACTAGTACCGCTACTAGACGTCAAAAAGTATCCCGAGTACGAACGGTGCTAGTACAAATCGGTGAAAGCAAGTACGCGAACAAAAAATGCATTGGAATGTGCGTATCAATTCGGACTAGGACTCATAACAAGTCTGCCTTATACAGAACGGGCTGGACACAAAGAATAAGTAGCCGATTTACACAGAGATTACAGTAACTACTGGAAATCTTAAAGTTTTTTACCACAGTAAAAACTGGATCGTGCTGACAAATCTGATAAATCGGTAGCATGTGCTATAAGGATTACAGTAAGAACTTAGGATATGTGTAATCCCAACAAATCCCAACAACTTGATTTATTGGAATTACACATATCCTCAGTTCTTACTGTAATCCTTATTGCACATGCTACCGATTTATATCACGATCCAGTATTTACTGCGATAAAAAACTTTAAAATTTACAGTATTAACTGTGTTCTCTGTGTGTATCGGGTGGAATAAAGGGTAATGCGAACAAACTCACTGCGCTGACTGCTTCAGTGCGGACAATATTAGCGACATACAAAGAGGGAATTGACAGAGATTATGTGTGTCACAAAGCCACTGCACACAGTTTATGGAGGTTAACTCAACTGGAAATTCTAAATTTAGCCAAAATAACGTCAAGTCTATTTCTAAGAAATAGCTAATAAAACGAATTACCATGCTCAGGCTTACACTTCGCCTCCAATTTTTGTTTATGCCTGTTTAAGCAAATGCACACACACACACACACATATATATATATATATATATAT
This sequence comes from Apostichopus japonicus, assembly GCF_037975245.1. NCBI lineage: Eukaryota > Metazoa > Echinodermata > Holothuroidea > Aspidochirotida > Stichopodidae > Apostichopus > Apostichopus japonicus. The sequence goes on from NC_092572.1 coordinate 4,343,254, forward strand.
ATATATATATATATATATATATATATATATATATATATATATATACATATATATATATATATATATACATATATATATATACATATACATATATATATATATATATATATATATATATATATATATATATATATATATATATATATATATATATATATATATATATATATATATATATATATATATATATATATATATATATATATATATATATATATATAGAGTGAAGTCGAAGGATATAAAACCGATGTCTTTGTCCTAAAAATCGAGATTTAACATTTGCGTGTGAAATGATGCACACCTGTCATCTCGAGTCTGCCCGATCTGTTTCTCGAAGATTTTAAGAAAAGATAGTTTCGTCAACCAACCGTTCTTTTCAATTAGAAATGTAACCTTTTTCTTTCAATGACAATGACAAAGACAATATAATATAGCAAGATAAAACGTAAGAAATATTGCCTTAGGGTGTTAAAGGCAGCTTGATAACTGGATAAACTTAGTTGGTATTCACAACAACAAGAACACATCCTTAGTTTCTTTTAACATAATGTTCATCGATTAAAACCTGCTATGCTATGGCAGGTTCGGGCGACCTTTTTACCATTATTTCGACCTTCCAAATGCCCTGAGAAATTCTCGTAGGCTGTTCTCTGTGGTCCCCCTCCTCCCTCTCTAAAGGCCCATTGCGGACGGTTAGAGTTGGGAGTGGAGGAACAATGCGAGTGTATGAATTAAAATTTCAAGTAAATATCTAGTTTGTCTCGAATAAACGCAATCGATTCTTTTTTAAAGAGATTTTGCGAAGTGTTGTTTAGACTGTAAGGGTCAGTATATATGTTTCACTGGCGACTCAAAATGTCAATTTTGTTTGTGAAATGCGACCGACCATTAAGAGAAAAGGCCTCAACATGAGAGAGCAAAATTCGTTGTTAATATTATTCTTATATCAAGTGTTTCATTTGATATATTGAGTATTTTTTTCATTAAGATTTCAGTTAATGAAATTCTGAAGCAACAGTTTGAAACAGCACAAATTACTCTATTTTTTTAATATATATATATTTTTAATTAGGTTAAAGATATGGTTTGGCAGGGAACAATGACCAAGGCTATGACGTAAACACGACACACCCAAAGCTATAAGTAATGAAAACGAGGTTTATATATAAAGAAGGGTGAAATAAAATATATATACATTTTGTTAACGCGTAATATTGAAATGAAGAAGTTACTATGGTAACGATCAGTAACTGCAAATTCAATCCATTTCGTGACGAATAATGTTTCATTAGTAAAACAAATAATGATTCCATCAATGTATAAAAGTATCACTCCCAACAATATTTGTATATATATATATATATATATATATATATATATATATATATATATATATATATATATATATATATATATATATATATATATATATATATATATATATATATATATATATATATATATATATATATATATATGTAAATAAATATATATATATTTAGGGGATAAATACGAGGGGAACCGGGTACCCTCGTTTTTATCCCCATTCATAAATGACCCTCACGAATGTTAGAAAACGGCATTTTTTCGCTAATTTTTGCTGATCTGTATTCTCCTTATGCCTCCCTTGATCTTTTTTTCCGGAATGACGTAATAGTCACCTCATGTAAAACGAACATTAAGAGTGAAAAAATACGAATGAAGCAGTATCGTTTGGTCTTAAATTTTGGTAGTGTAATCAATTCAAACACTCAAAAATGGAGGGAAATGACAATTAAATAAGAACAAATGAACAAATTTCTAAAGATAACATTTTAAAACTTATTTTTGACCTACCAGGTCAAATTGCGCAATAAACAGATGCTGAGTTGTGTGTGTTCTGGAAATTCCTTAAACGCTACAACAGTTAGGCTATAGCAACGTTGCCTGTTGCTAACATTCTTTTGAGTAGAACTCGTCTATCCCTAGTCGGTAGATGAACCGTTCAAATAAACGTTTACTGGGCCTGAGAATGAGCAGTTTTTTGAAGAGGTTCCGAGCCCCATTGTATGATTGTTCGACAGGTTTGGACTTGTAGTAACCGCAGTGTTATTGCGAGTCTGAAAGATCGCTAGGCCTAGTCCCTGGTCAGTCATGTCGTTACTGCTAGAATTAGTAGTAGGCCTAGTGCTTACGATATTGCTAGGCTTAGCGACAATGTTTCTTCTGTTATAGTGTCAACATTGGACGCGTTACGCTTCGGTTCTTCGTTGAAGCACCTCGATAAGGTTGCTGACATTGACTCTAGCTCAAAATTAAGCTCAAAATTAATCCCTAAGTCATTCATGTTACTCGAAGTATTTAGCTGGATGATTTAAGAAGTACGTACAGTGTGTAGGCTATTGAGACTCGGTGTGTGTGAAAACATATACAGTACTACTGCTGTAACTAATTGCAAGTAGGCTATATATACTGTACAGTATTCTTTTGCAATTTGAAACATTTCTTTGCCCATAAACATATTTGCTTATACTCATGGCAATGTACACCATGTCTTCATTTCTTTTAATTATGACTTCATGATTGCCACGGCAACAAACCAGTGTTTGTCTAACATTTCGATCCTGAAGCAATTCTCCTCTCTATACACTTCTCCTCTCTATACACTGACTATATATATATATATATATTTATATTTATATATATATATACATATCACCAATATAAACATATATATATATATATATATATATATATATATATATATATATATATATTTATATTTATATTTATATATATTTATATAAATATATATATATATATATATATATATATATATATATATATATATATATATATATATATATATATATATATATATATGTTTATATTGTTGACAAGCAAGATAATGAAATACAGAACACTTCATTCGACGTTCCTTCAGCTTGGTGGTATCATATTCCACTGGGGTGGGGTGGCATGTGAGCGAGGTCCCATGTATGTATAAATATTACAACCCCGACCCCAATGGCAGGTTTGAGGAATAGTGGCGCGGGTCAGGAGTTAAAACCATTGTACAGTTATTGAAATCACTGCCTATGGCGGCACCATTCCCGCGTGAAAAACGTTTTAAAGCTATTGCGGGCGGAAGGACTGTCCCACCCCTCCCACCCCTCCCGGGGAACGTTCGCTTGGTAAGAATGATGCATATTACACAGCTCGACGCGCAAGACACCCACACCTTTAACTATCCTCACTTTGACATGGTTTGTCCTTTCTCCTTTTGTGTATTTGTATTATTCCTGTTAATTAAAGGTGGGATCGCTCGTAATTTCCTCGTAAATTCTGTCCTTCACACCACCCGATTCAAAAATAATATCAATACTACCCTCTATCGGATCGTCGCTGTTGTCTCGTAATTTCTCAGCAATCCCGTATTTACGGCTAGTAAGCAATAAACGGGTTCGGTTACTTGAACGGTGGCCTTGGCGAAATTCCTGCATAGTTTCTTGTCTGTGGCAGTACAGGGAGTTGTTATGGAACAACTCCCTGGTCAGTAGTATGCGGTATTACGCCGCGTTTTCGTGTGTGTTGTGTGATACAAAACTCAGTGCTTTGTTTTACGTTCAGAACTTTTCACAACTAATGGGCTGTACAGTATAGGTTACGGTCGAGCTTTGCATCAGGCGTAATAGTTCGACCAGGGAGCTGCAACTCTAGCAGTTCCCTGCTTTTACTCTTTTAGGCCTACATGGTGAGCAGTCGAAGTCAAGAAACAGCTCAAGAAACTAATAGTTATGAACTTTATGTCTGATTCACGCTGACTGGTGTCACAAAAAGACAAACGCGAATGAGTGAAAAAATTGACTGAAGTGATTACAAACTATTGGGTATCAAACGTAAAGTCAAGTCCGTCATGTGTGAACAATTGGTATTTCAGCCAATTTAGGTATTAATTATACATAGACTGAGTCACAGCTTACATTGTATTTTATATATAAATTTTAGTTATATATCAGGAGGGAAAGACAAAGCATTTTATGTCATATACCATATACAGATAAATATGTATATTTAATTATTTTTGGACTCCTGGCAACGGGCCCTTTAGGCGATCACAGAGCACTTGCCCTAGCTGCACCCCGTCCTCCTAACCGGTGCACTTAAACCCTGTCCTTGCACCCCTTTGACCCGAATTAAAAAATAACGAAACTTGAACGGAAAAGGAAAGGAAAATACGTTGCCATAAGGGGCGGCTCCACCCTCTTTAGAAAGGATTGGCAAAAAGGGAATAAGTACATGAACAATAAACTAATAGTTATTTCCATTGAAAAGTGTCTCGCTGAGCATCGGCCGTCAAAGCAAAAAACTTTTTTTTTTTCTAAATCACGTCAGTGTATTGCTTTCCAGCGTACTGTACTCCCAGAATTGACTATCCTGTTTCTTGTTCCGAACGGCTCCCAACGAAATGCCAAAAAGTCGGCAACGGGGTTGGGGTGGGTTACCCAGCTCCACCATGGGGCACCTCATCACGACTGACTCGAATTACAACTCGTAACTTTAACTGAAATTGGATTGAATTTAAAAAAATATATACTAGATGTCTGCATGGATCATACTTATCTATACTATTGTGTGACCATATAGGCGAACGGGCTCTATATAGTCAACCAGGAGAGACTGGGGGGAAACTTTTTTTCTTGCCACAGAAAATTAAACATTGCCCGGAAGTTCCTAGCACGATTAATTCATTTCAAACTTCGACGGCAATGAAGGACAAAGAGAACCGTATAGGCCTATGCCTGACTATAAGATCATTGAACCATCACGAACAACTCCGAATAATCTTCCATTTGCCGATTCATGACACTGGGAAGTAAGGGGTGGGGGGGGTGGGGCTTTCCATTTGATCCGCAAGTATATTGAACGGTCACCACAACAAGGGTGTATAGCTTGGGACTAGCACGGGGAGACTTGTCAACCTTGTGAACTTTTTTGGGGGTGGGATGCGGGGGGGGGGGGGATTCGCAAACTAAAACATACAGGGTAAACAGAGGGGAGGAAAGAGGTCAAGAAAGAAAGCGTGAAAGACAGATGAAGGGATGGAGGAAGAAAGTAAAGAAAATGTGGAGATGGAGGCTAGGGGTAGAGATAGATATGATATGAAAGTACAGAGAGAAAAAAACCAAGAGCAGAAAAATGGAGATCACTGGGATACTGTCAAATACACAAGAAGAATATACAATCTAAATACTGGAATTAAATAATGCACCACATAAATACAGCTTTATGACATCAAGAAATCAAAGGGGAAGGATATAATGTTTCAAGGATGCTGGAAAATAAGACACAACAGAGAAGATGATTATGGTTTCTGATCTATTAGGCTTCTTCTCTCTACTGCTACCAGGATGTAAGAGACCACAGGGACTCGCACAACTCTTTAAGTTGTGATGACCTCTGACCCTTACTATGCCTAACTGTTATCTTGCCAGGAAATAAATACACCAGTGCATGAGAGGAGGTGAGAGACAGGACTGATTGATCGTGTCGATAGGGGTACATGTGATTCAAGAAGATAGATGTAAAGATTAGCATCGTTTGGACACTTCAAATGGGACCCCCTCCCCACCCCCCCACACCCTCCCCCACGTTCAAATCATATCCCCTCCTGGCAACGGAAATGAACACCAGTATAAATAAACCGATACAGATATTTATACACGCTGTGCGTGTAGGCCTATATACAATAATATAAAGCTGGCCATTCTCTGATTGTTACTCCTTGATTGAATTTCCCCAACCTTGCCCACCTTGACTTAGAGGGTGGCCAAGCTCCTGATTCACAGTCATAGCTACTATCGAACAAAATGGACGAAAGCAATTTATCTCAATCTGGTGATGCAGATGTATCATTAGCTGCTAATCCAACATTTGTGAATGTCGCACAACCTGTCAACAAAAGTCTGGGAAAAGTGCTTGCCCCTGCCATATGTATGATCTCTTTTGTTCAGGATCATGTAAATGTGGCAATGTGTATTCGTATAGTCTGAGGTTTTTCTCCCATGCTGCTCCATATCTAATCCTACTGGTAACATTGGACAGAACATTGGCAGATGGCTTCTTGAGAGGTGTTGAAGTAACTGGATCAGGAGTATCTGTAGAGATTACATAAAACAAGAGTTACTAGATTGCAAGTATCCTGCTATAGCTTCTATGGCTGTGACTAAAAATATACCTTTTGTTTAGAACTTATCACACTTATGCAGCACTGGAAACTGATATTTCAATTTAAATGGTGTCATTGAGTTTAGAGGACATTGAAGTTACAAGTATGTTGGTGAAACCAAGACCACCCTCAAGAAGCAGTTCTAGTCACAAGTCAATACCATGAAAATGGAGACTCCAGTAGGGGAACACTTTCAGCTGCCCAATCATACCATTAAAGACATGTCCCAACAGGTAACTGAATTCGTAGAGCGGTGAGGTGGCAGAACGGGAGAGTGCACGTCTGCAGTACCTGAGGTCCCTGGTTCAAACCTCGGTGTCGACACTGACACCAATTTTCACCCCGCTCCTTTCTCGTGGTAGGAAAGTGGCTACACGTGGAAGCGGTACTCACGTCCTTCGGAGGGGACGTTAAAATTGCGGTCCCGGGAGCAGGATTACACACCCCTGCCTCGTTACTTCAGGGCACTATTCGAAAAGAGAAGGCGAAATTCGCCGGTGTCCTTCCACGCACAAAAAACATGGAGCCTCAATAATTACCGACTAAGGATTTCCTTAGTTTGCTGAAGCACCTTCGGGTGGAAGCAGAACACGAGGTGTATCGTATCGTATCGTACTGAATTCGTAGACTAACCATCTCAGACATAGTACACCACAGCAGAGATAAAGTGAGTGGACGGAATGCCCTAGCACCATTCAACTGAATAGGCTCAATATACAGGAAGGACATGACTAACTTTATCCTGCTCCATCTCTGTATTCTGCTATAGTTTATTCGCCCTCTCTCCTTACTTAATCCTCGCTTTGTACTCCACAGTTTATCTAAATACCTCTGCTTTCACTGACTCCTTTTGTTCAATACACCATTAACTTCTTTCTTTGTGTTCACCATGTCCTCTCTGTTCCAGGCTCTATTGTGTCTCTTGAATTTACTGTTACTAGTCAGTTTGCCTCTAAAGAAGATCCTGATAATATCAGGCCCACTTACTTTTATAAATTTTCATACACATGTATGCTTTTTAGTGGATGAGCAATATGCTACCATTTTTTTCTTTTCTTTTGGAATTAAATGAGAATGAAATTGTATTATTTTTCTGATCACATCAGATCAGATAAGATTAGCACTGCTCTTCCAGTCTGTAATTCATGCAAGGATAAACATATAAATTTACCTTCTCCTTTCTGAGTGTCAACTGATCTTTCTGTGGTGACAGCTGCTGAGAATGCCTCTGTTTGACTTTCAGCATCTTTCCGGAAAAGATGCATTTGAAACCTATACAATGAAACCAAAAAAATTGTCCGTAAATCATATAACTGAAATAGTAATTTTACTGTACACCCCAAGCTTAATTGTATGCATAATGAATCTGGTAATGACCAAATCATTACAAACATACATGTTTTTATCATACCTACCCAAGAAAAAATATGAAAGAGAAAAGTAACAAACAAACACTTAGGCATATTTCAATAATAACATATTGTTAACCCACATTGATTTAAACCCAGATAAGGATGAGATATTCTTTCATACTCTTCTTCAACATATCCATAAACCGCGGTACCTTTCAAGAATTGTAAGGATAATTTTGTGTTGCCCAACTGCTTGCCCAACAACTTGAGCTCACATGTCAATGTAAAATTTACTATGTAAACTTCCTGTCTTAGTGAACTGATTGGTTTCATATCGCTAAAAGATGTCCAGTCTTTTGATGAGAGTTTGATGTACACTCATTATTTACCTACTGTGTAAACTTCCTGTTTATGTGAGCAGTTGGTTTCATGAGTGAGAATTGAGATGCTACTGTAGCTTACACCATGACATAAGCCCACCATTGTGAAAAATTCCTGTTTACACATGAATAGCTTGATTTCAGACTACCATTAATTTAACGCTAGATTACTCTCCACAAGAGATAGTTTCGGCCACCAAATTTAATAGATATTATAATTTTTGAACACTAAACATCAGATCATTCACAAGAAGCTGAACAAAAACAAGCATAGTATATACTGACTATATATAAAAAATATGATAACTTAGCACAGCATCATAAAGTATGAGCATCAGGCCTACACGCAAAAAAAAACTGGTACTTTCTTACCTCCAGGCATGGCTATATAAAGGTTTATATAGGTATAGCTATATGTACTAATATGGTCCCTCAATTTGTGAGGCTAATTTACCTAACTTCTTGCATAGCAGTTGGGTTCCTTCAAAAATCCCAAACACAGATATGTACACATGATTGCTGGAATATTGGACAGACAGTCAGTAGATAACAGTATAACACCCTGTTGCCCAAATGAACCATTAAAACTTGATTGCATATATGCTGGCTGTGGCTGACCTTAGAAAAACCTAAGGTCTAGTTGCATACGCAGCGGTGTGAAAACATGTGAATCAGTTAGGAGTGATTCTAAATTATTTATGTAGATGTATTATTTTTATAGGAAAAATTGCAGGTCCATGTGGTTGTACTTGTACAGCACAGTAGGCCTTCCTCACTGGTGTATATTACAAAATTAGGGAATACAGTTACTATGAACACTAAATTCTGATTACTTATTACTAATACTATAGGCCTTACTCCTATGTTATATGCCCAGTTAATTTTGACTGGGCATAGGTGAGGCTTTTCTTTCAAATGCTCATTCACAAGAATTATTCTTCAAACAAGGACAGCTGATAACAATTTAGAACCTGGAGGGGGTGGGGATGAACAGATCACCTAGGCCTAGTGGTTAGAAAATATATTTCCATCAATTTGTTGAGGCAAAAACAGTTTACTTTTTGGTGATGAGAAGGCCCAGCTTTCCATGGCATAAATATGAGGAGTGAAACTAAAGACCCCCAGTCCCTGTGAGTCTTCTTTAGGAAGGATATTTTAATTTTTAACTGTATACAGTACAAAGTGGCTATTCTTACAACTAGTCGTAAGAATAATTTCCGACTACGCATGGGCAGTTGCTATTTTTATGATTAGGAGTACTAATTTTACGACGATGAGTAACAATAACTTCCGGTTAGGGTTAGGGTTATGTTTAGGGTTACCTCTACTACATGCGCAGTTGCTTTATTTACTGCACTTGAATTTGCCTTTGTCGTAAGAATAGTTTATAATTGTTACGACTAGTCGTAAGAAACGGCCTATACAGTATCCTCATGACAAGCATTCACAAACAGTGATGATGATGACTCAGTAATACAACTTACTGCTATTTTGTGCTAGGATAAGTATGATAAGGTTAGCATACGCTAGGTCCATTGGAAAAATAATGAATGATAGGCCTAGTTACAAAGCCTAGGCTCATCAAATCATGTATGTTACAAATACAATAGCATAGACACTGCGAAGTTCGAACACCTAAGCCTTAAAATACCCCAAAAACTATCTTCATTTTATTGACAGATATGTACGTACATACTTGCGCACGGGTCATTTTGGAGAGGAAATAACTGTAGCTTCCTAGTTTTTAGTGATATTGGCTTTCGCTTGTAGGTTATCATGGTGAAATCGTGTATTTCTTAGGGGTGTCCGAACTTTGCAGTTTTCTGTACTTCGCAATACTGACAGTTACCTAGGACAATACCCTGTAGTACTACTATGTACTAGTATTACCCTATACAGTTTTAGCCTAGCTTAGCAAATCATTACCTTTTTGTGTGATCCTGAAGCAAATGTTCTGCGAAATCTGCGTTGCTAACAGAAGTCAAATCGTGGACATGTTTGTAGAGTTCTTTCTCCATTTGCCAGTTTACGTAGGAACGTAGAAGATAGATCTTCGTGGCATCTCTTCGTCGCTGTTGTTCCTTTGCACTGCTGTTTTTGTCAGGTCCATGCAACAATGGCTTTCCTCCACTTGAACCTATACGCTCGTTCCAGGATAAGGTCGTTTTCTTTCGCCCGATTCTCCTTGCCCTGATCCCTTTTCCATGATTGTCACTATACTCTAGTCTAATCGAATGTATTTGTACGAAAATCGTACAGTATTCTTTACTCAAAAGGCATACAAACAACAAACTATCGCGTACGAAAATCCTTTGCGGTAAACAGTACAATAATCTGAAATGCTGTGCTATAACATTATGTGTGCATGGGTACGGGCTTGTTACGCATACGCTTGCCTGTGCTATTCACTGATCTAAATTTGCCACCGAGGTCACGTGAGTTTTAGGGGTCCCATTAAAGTAGAACGATAGTGACAGAAAAAAAATCTCTCATTTTCATATATAATGTAGTTTATATGTTACCAAGCAACATATTTTTTTAATTTTCCAAATAGCACACCGGAAAGTTATGAAAAAGGGAATTGAAACATCGTTTTTTCGTCTCCGTAATTTAGGAATTTGCAAACACTGCAACGACCTTGAACAGCCCTCAGGTCAGTGAATGACGTCACTGTGATGATCTTTTCTGTTGTGAACTGTTCAGTACGGAGCTGTGCGTGCATTTCGTGTCAGCATAACTGTTATTTTCCGGCGTAATGTTCAAGACATAAATAGATACTGAATATAATGGTGTTTCTTGATTTCTTCACCACGTGTTTACAAGTTTTTTTTACGAAATTTGCGGCGATTTCGCAACGATTTCCCAATATCTGAAGAGGTAACTCGCAAGCTGACCCAAAGTAACGTAAATCTCAAGATCACGTTTTTGGCGGGTTTTATACAGAGTGATGTATGAATGTGCTCACTTACCAGTCAAACTGGCACAATAACAAAAGTGATGATCATGATAGTCTCAAACATAGTTTAGTATAACATCCGAAAGAAAATCCAAAGTTCTAAACAAAGTATATTCGCTTGTATGCACTAGGCCTACTGTAAAACATAAACGTTCCTTGTTCCGTGCGTCATTAAATCCAACAGAAAGGTTTCATTGAGCTTGAAATACAACCGCATTTGAACTCAATCGAGTAGTTAGTCTAGCTCGAACAATTTTCTCACTACATGCAATGCCTATTGCGTTTATTCACATGCATGCCTCGTGGTTTGGGCTTCAGGAGGAATTGTATTCTAGCCCAACTTCACGTAGGTCCGCAAACGGTACTTTCACACTGTGCAAACAGAAGTGACAGTGTGCGCTACCGTAAGCAGTGGCGTCTCCAAGGGGGGGGGGGGGCAGGGGGGCACGTGCCCCCCTGGAAAACCTAGTGCCCCCCGAGTGCCCCCCCCCCATCTGAGATTTGGGTTGGTAAAAAAATATATATATATATATTTTGTTATATTCAACTCCCATCATCTGAGTTGGTTTTTCATAAGGACAAAGAAGCACAGTAATTCGTATTTTCTTCAAATGAGCTGCGAAAAAATGAAAAAGTTTATCCTTGACCGTCGGGTATCGAAGTCGTAACCCGCGCCATCACAACTCGTGAATTGGATGCCTGTGAAATGCCGAAAATTCGGACCTGCTGTGAGAAGGGAGGGTACTGCAGTATGTTGCCTTAGTCTGAGGTTGACAGGTTAGGAGCTGACGAAATGTGAGAATGTGAGGGTCCGCAGGCACCATACTTGCCTATATTTGTAGACCCATATATTAACCCTGTTGTGTAGGGGGTGCAGAGGTCATTTGAGGTCAGATGCTTGTAGGAACAAATGGCGAATGTTCACACCTGCATACTGAGCTATACTCGATGTGTGATCAAACTTTGGATTGCATGGTGAGATCCCTGATAGGAGCCAATAACGATGCTGGAACCTGTTACATCTTAATAGACAAGAGCATCAATGATGCAGTATCTCAATACTGGAAGTTTTAATTTTGATTCCTAATTTCAAATCTTTGCTCTGTCTCTACAATTATCAATATCAATCATGGTACAACAAATATATAACTTGCATTTTTGCTACTTTGCCACGAATAGTCTCTGCAGGTTACACTTTATCCTGCTAGTCTTGCCTTTAGCGCTTATTGCCTGTTAGTCGAAAGAACGACGTTGCAAGGTTTAGTAATGTCATAGAATATTTAAGAACTTGTTTTTCATGTGGTACCCTTCATCTTAGGTCAGTCTCTGTTGGACTTTTTGGTCATATAGTTTGATGTCAATGACAACAGCCAAATTAGAAGAGGCGAACAACTCGACCATATTCTTGATGCCTGCCTTGAGAGCTAGGCCTATTGACCTACTGTATGTTAATGTAGACTGTAGTGGTGACTACCATCAAAACTGTGTCCACTTCTAGATATCAAAACAACCCACGTTTTTCCATCTCAATTTTTCGGACATGAAGATTTCATGGATTTATGACTTGGAAAAAATAATGTAAAAGAAGATTACAAGTTTTTATATGCAAGTGATGGGTGGCCTCCTCTTCCCCTAATAGCCACCTCAGTTCCTCTCCATTTTGTTATTTTATTTTAATTCTTTGTACATTTGATGTCAAACATTACAGGTTCAAAAGAAAGCTAAACATACTTCTTATAACCTTATACATCTTAGGCCTATATCCTTATAAATAAAACATAACCTTATACAATTTTTATTGTCTTATCAAAGTTGTGATGCTATGGCCGGCTCCTCTTTTATACGTACCCATCAAACAAACTTACCCTGGTCCTTCCTAGGAAAAGCTGTCTGAACACCAGTACAATGCTAATGTGGCTATCACTGAAAGCCTAATAGGCCTAGTGGCCTATATATATATATATTTTTTTTTTAAATTGCACTAGGCCTACAGTAAATAGCCTTCAGAAATACAAGAATGTGTATACGTAATTATACAAAATACATGAAGGGCAATCAAACAAACTTATCATGGCCCTTGCTCTGAAAAGCTACCTGAACACCATTATAGTGTTCAACCGATTATGCATAACAGAAAATACCGATTACTGATTATTTTTTCATAATCGTACCGATTCCGATTATTTGAAAATGAGAAAATATCCCGTTTATACGAAATCGGCAATAAAGTTTGACAGAAACAATTATTGTTGTGATTTTCCCCAGTTTCCTTTTGCTTCGTTGTTATACAAGGCTCTAAGGTACCATTTTGTATGTACCAAATTACCTCTGGAGTTTCTCGGAAAGAATTTTTTTTTTTTTTAAATTTCCAAAATACGGAGATATGACATCCTACCTAGTCAGCACTGTGCTAAGCGAATGGCCTAACCACCTCGACGTAAATGTCACCTGTTAATGGCTTGAAATGGGCTACGAATAGTTACTCAAAATATCCATCTCAAAAAGTATCTCAGACAAACCATCCATCTGCAATCTTTACCAAAGTGTAAATTTTAATGACATATTGCCTTCATTCCGACAATATTTTGCACTTATTTTCAGTATTATACCGTTTATGAACAAATAGAAATGTTACGAACTTGAAGTTAAACATACCTATTCGTTACCTATGTAACTCCATTCAGGTTCAATAAGAATGTGTAAGCTTAGGCCAATCAAACTGAAAAGCAAATTGTACCATCGTAACTTGTTTAAAATTACTCTAAAATGTAATACCAGATTGATGTAAAGAAATAATAACAACTAGAAACTACTCCAATATAAAATATAACATTCCCTCTATAAGACATATCACTTACATTACCTTCCAAACAAATGCCGATTTCCAGCAAATTGAAAGTTGTAAACTAAGCTACGCAATTTTTTTTTTTTTTTTTTTTTTTGCAAACCGATGGTTAGGCTACATTTCCCATTGACTTAGTGTGGTTGTTAGGCTAACATGTGGTCGAAGATTGCAGTTTCCGTGGATATTTTTAGTTTTTATTTGCGACACAACTAGAGCGAATAAACAGATGTCAAGTTTAGATTTCCATGCAGTTGATTTAGTGTGAAGTAAGGCTACTATGTGGTCGGAGATTTGTGAGGATTTTAGGTTATTTTCGCTGATACTGCAGGCCGTAATTTACCACGGGAAGTTCCCGGAGATTGTGCGCGACCCTCTCGCACTGCTTCAAATTTTGATGCGGGGTGAGAAAACTGCGCGATTCGCGATGCAACTGCAATTCCTAGCTAAAGCAAACGCATGTCACAATTAATTTTACACAGACACCTGATATAAAGAGGGCGATTTTTTCATATTTCATTTTTCTTTTTCGCACTCGTAATTGTGCTTTAGGAGGGCTTTTTAGCACTTGCGAGGGCGAATCGCCCGTTGCCCCCGCTTATTTCCTACCCTGTCCAGCACATTCCTGAATTCGCGAAATTGCTATTGCTGCTATGCTTACTGTGCCAAGAAATATGCAGCCAATAACCACGAAGGAAGCAAAATCGGCGACCCTGGCAGCCTAATTTGATGAAAGTATACACTGTGAAAGACGTATAGGGGGTGCCTTTTTTTTAATATTTCGTAGTAAAAGAACAAACCTAATTCATCAGTTGATATTTTCAACTTCCATATGTTTTTGAATAATCGGTATGACATAACTGGTATTCCACGTAATTTTTACCGATTCCGATTATGTACCGATTATGCAATATTCGTACCGATTCCGATTCCGATTAGGTTAATCGGTTGAACACTACACCAGTACTATCCTTAAATGGATGTTACGTAGAATTCAGCAGTACAGAATGTAATTAGCATGCAATACACTAACACCTCGCGTACCTAACTACAGAACAGAAAATTGTTCGCGAGGGTAGCCATTTTCGTATATCTAACATGTAGCTGTTATGAGTCATAGCCAATCTACTACAAAACAGACTTAGGGGCGGGGCTTAATCATCAAAAACGGACCTTTTTACTAAAAGTAGGGGCGGCAGCTCAGTGTTGTTTTAAGAGAGAAAAATCATTTAAACATCAAATAAAGCAAATAAAAGCCATTAAATGTCATATACATGTAGTAAAATTCTTATTAATACCTACCTGTAAACAACAAATGGAAGTTTAAAATTTTAATAAAATATATAATACATAGGACCCTATCTTAGACGATACCACTGTTGAAAGACAGTTCTATTCTATTCTCTTTCATAAAACATAAGTTTTGGAGCGTGTGCAAAACAGGTGTGACAAAGTGTGTTTTCAGTCCAAATTGGCCCGATTTGGACATAAATCGGTGAAAAAGTCACAGAATGAGATACAATTCTGGAATAAAAAATAGTAACTTTTGTTGGTCTATATGATATATTCTTGCTCTGGAAATTCCAGAGAAAAAGAACTTTGTTTGAAGACGCTGAAAAATTTTTAAGAGAAGAGAAAGTCCCACTTACTGTTACAATATCTCTATACATGTAATGTATTGAGATAATAATGGGAGAAAACGAGGACAAGAAAGGAGTCGGGGGTCATGCACACATTAATTCAACAAATGCAGGTTCTATTGATAGGGTTAGGCATAATATCGACAGCATGTGGTTCATATCCTCTGCAAAATTCTGCGCATTGTTTAAATCATTACCTCAAAAATAGCAATTTCTGGAGATATCTTCAGATCGAATTTAGCATCAAATGTGGCACCATTTTGCATCTAGCCCATCCTCCGTATGCGACCCCTCCCCTTAGACCCCTCCCCAGGACGGCGATCCGTATCCACCTACACGGGAAAAAAACACGCGTTTAAATCGCCGTTTTCGGTCTGTAATTGCGACGTAAATTCCGAGTTCCAGCCTGTTTCAGTTACGTTTCCACTCCTGAAACTAGTGATTAAGGTAAGCTTACGACCCAACTTAAACGCGTGAGTTTTCCGCGTTCGCGATGACTTATTTACCGAGTACGCGGTGACCGTAAACGCCAAGTGTCATCCAAATACGGTGAAGCTCACTTAATCGTGCGGTTTCAGGGAAGGGTAATCTTTACGTTTCCGGTCGCAATTACAACAGATTCGCTACCTTAAACATGACCGTTAATCTGGAGTTTACGTTTGAATCCAGCAGTAAACTTCTCGCATTGATCATCGTAAACGCCATGATTACACCAATATATACGGAGAAACGTGGTCATCGTAAACACATTACTTACGACCAATACAGGGGCTGGGCTTATTCGCCACGTTTAGGGAGTCTTAATCGGGTTGATTAGGCTGAGAAATACACGGACCACCTCTATCAAATTACATTTGATTTAAAGAAAATTAAAAATAATAAACATAAAATCATACTCGTTTGATTTTCCACTTTTTTATTTATATATTTGCACCTCATATCGCATCGTAAACGTTTATTTGTTATTTTTACACTTATACAAAGTTTAAATCTCGAGAAGCCATTTTCCTTTTCAATTTTCAAAACATGCATTATTGTCCGGAGAATGTTTTTTGATGCCCAAATATTACTCTACTTACATTGTGGCAATTATATACACATGCAACGATTTTAATGCCAGGTGAAAGAAGGAAAAAAACAAGTAAATATGGAATGTTTCTATTTTTAGTTACTAGTTTGCAAATCAAAACCTCTGAAAACCAGCTACCCACTTGAAGTAACTTAACATATCAGCAGTTAAATTGAACCAAACAAATTTATGTTTAAAATTCGGTGTGTTTATCCTCAGATGATATAAACGCCTAGGCACTTCTTCCATGATGTTTATCGGCCCCTCGACCCCCCCCCCTCCACCCAGACCCGGAAACGGTACCAGCCTCTTTTATGTGGAACGAACTTGACACAGAACACCACTTCCTGCCTCATTCCGTAGCACGCTTAATATTTTGTTGCTGCTTTAAATTTTATTGTAATTAACATATATTTTGATATAAAATGCAATGATAGCCCAAACAAGATCTCTAAATTTTTTACCCTGAAAGTCTGGAATTAACCATGCATGAATAATGAAAGACAAACGTACAAGTACAACAACATTTCGACGACAAGTTATTAGGCCTATGCTCTATGTCTTATTTTAAAATATGATTTACTAAATGATTCATTAACAATTAATAGAATCATGCTTTTTTCTAGGCTTTTGTTTCCTGAAAATATTTTAAGGATAACTTAATCCTTAACATTTAATCCCTTGATGGAATATATTAGCTGTGAAGGGAAATTAAAAAAAGGCTTCCATTAAAGCAAAAGACTAACAAGAAATAATAATTAATCTGACATTATTATGGGCATATTCTTTCTTCCTTGTTGCATTTATCTCAGGCAGGATTTCGTTTTAAAGGTATCATGTAATTACACCAAATGTTAAATTAGAGAAAACTCTTCTTTATTATACAAAATCGTCAACTGCAACTTGTTTGTATCCGAAACAACGGCGTTTGCTGTTTGTTCCTGGTGCCTCATAATCAACAAATGCTCAGGACAGGATTATCCACGTGCAACAGGGGCACGAGTTTAAACGTTGGGTAAAAAATTCAAAGAAATATTGTTATAAAGTTACATTATTCTACGCTGTATATGGTACAAAAAGTTCAAAGAAGTCAAACGAAATGGACTTCGATATGCAGTCTTTACGCTGTTGATCAATGACTGTTTTTATGTGATGTAATAACGTATCATAACCACCGTGGGCAAATATATGTCTTTTGTGAGCTATACATCCGGCGTTATCCGGTACCAATGTATCTCTATGGGAGCTCAAATAAACTGTTTGCCACGGGCCTCCCACAAGCTTAATCCGGCACATCAAACAATGACCATTTTCACCATTTGGAGGGGGGTCATACCTTCATTGTTATTGTTCAACCTAATTAACAGCCCAAGTTGGGGCGTCAGTCGGTACGCATGTTAAAGATACGTCTCCTTTCCTAACGGTGGGTATCCTTTTTTCTGGACTTTTCGCTAAGGAGAACGTCCTTATAAAAAAATGAGTCCAGCCTCATTTTGTTCAGTCTTTCCGACTCCCAAGTGAACTCCTGCACTACGGTACCCTAGCTCGTTCGCTCTCCATGTCAGATTCCTCGGATGACATATACTCAGTTGACATCACTGTACAGTCTGTCTTTTCTCTCCTCTGACCAGTCTATGTTCTTCATTGCGCTCAATCTACACTGAAGTTTCTGTAAACAAAGACACAAGAATAGGTATGAATTAGACATATATAAAGATCAGTTGGCATATAGTTTACTTTTGTCGAAAAATATACTAGCTCCAACTGGCAATATCTCCAGCCCCCCCCCCAGTGAAAAATGTGGAGGCGCGGATGTATCATTCCGCCCCCCCCCCCCGCTTCGCAAGTCAGAAAAAAACCCTTTTTCATTTCCAAATGAGAACAAAAATATCTCATTTGGAGCACCAAATTGCATCTAAGGCCAGGTGAAAATACAAACTTAAGTTTACAAAATGGGGTGGGTGTTGAAGTGTGCTTTATTGCACCAAATTGCATCTGAGGCCACCTGGAAATGCAAAAACTCCCCTTAGACCCCTCCCCCGGGACGGCCATCAGTCTTCAACCCCCCTACTCAAATGTACCTTCCTACGCCACTGTATGTTTCAACGGTTTACAAAGCAGATTTGTTTATGGGTTGGGGGAGGTAGGGGGTACGTGGTCGGGTGACGTTCACCATCACAAAGTTAGAACGTGAATGTATCAATAACAGTATACCCTGGAAAATTGTGCATGAAACATTTTACAGATATCTAAAAGGAGATTATTATATTATTTCTCTCACTGTCATATTTTAACTCTTTTAATTTATCGTTTTTAAAGGAGCGAATTCCTGTACAGGTCTAGGGTTTATATAACGGTGACTTTTAGTGATTGAAAAATTACATTAATAAGTCTTGGCCTAGTGTTACGTACCGAACAATCCAGTAGCACAGAGAACTTCGTTTTCGTTTTTTTTTCGAAAGAAGTTGTTCCTTCTCAGCCAGTAGTGCTCGGAGTGCCTTTAATTCTTCCTTCAAATGTTTGCACCAAGCTTTCTGTCACAACATGTGCATACTGCCGCGGTAGTTCCAACTGTCGCTGCTTCTAAATGTTTTTTCTTTTTCCAATACACGTATGACATTTTCCTGCGGAACATCATTAAAAACCAGCGACGGATCGAATTGAAAGTGTACTTTTATAAACTGGCAACCTTGCTTCCACGGAGCTTTCTGTTACTTCTGCAATAAACCACGAAGCCGGAATCGTCCATTTTGAATGCTCTTTGCAATGTAGAACTCGATTGAGGATCAAGTGCGGTGTGAATCAAACCAACGTGTTGCTACTTGTGATACCGCCTTTTACTGATTTCAAATTGCCCGCTTTCTAGTAAGCCCAGGCTGTGACGTAATTAACTATACTGAATACGTTATTGTTACTAACCAACTGGAGTAGCCAACCAGTGAACTGCAAAGTGACAGACAGTAAACTTTATCATTGTGATGTGACCGGAAATTTCACTTGCTTATCTGGAAATGGTATTTATAGTAAGTGAGCAGTATACTTTTCTGTTTCGTACATATATTGCGGTGGGTATTTGTGCGTTTCATCGCTTTACGTGCATGATATAGTCCTTGAATATACTTCTTCGAATATCACTTGACGGCATATTGAGAGAAATCGGCAGAGCAAAAAACGGAGTGTTGAAATCTATCTCGACTAATCTATGAAAAAGGACATGGACAATGGGAATCGTAAGAGGAGCATTTAAAACGGGGGGAGGGGAGGGGAGGGGCAGGGGGAGGGGCAGGGGCAGGGGGGCATGTGGTAGGAGGTTGGAGGTTGGAAAAAGTTTCGCACAAAATTTAAGCAAAAATTACTTAAATCTCAAATATGGATTTGCCCCGCTATGACCGACAAAGTTTAGCCGAGGTTTTTGAAGCCTGACACTGAGTACCGATTGTTCGATATCCCAGTTCCGAGGCTTGTGCCCCCCCCCCCTCACCCACCCACCCTGTCCCCGTTTTTAAATAAATGCCCTAAATAGCTATTCTGGACCCGACCATTTCTAAAGCCGCAAAAACGGCATCACCAAAGAACCGGCTAATTATATTTTAATTTCTATCTCAGGACTAAACTCGAAGGGGGTACATATAGTTGGATAGAAGGAGACATCCACAAATATCCAAAATATGACTCATTTGTAATATTAGATGAATTCTACGACCATTCTGGATCAGTTTAGGGGAAAATGTTGTATCCATGAGATGTCAATGTGTTCCTCGATCACCTAACTTTCCAATTAAAATAAACGGATTACATTCTATAACAAAGGCATATGCAATTAAACAGGTTCATAATAAAATTAAGAACGATTCTTTGCATTAACAGTTAAGTTTACCACACATTGGGGAACCTGACGAGGGGGGGGGGGGGGCGAGTGGGTGGGTGCACCACATGGTTGCATTGGGTCCCCAATATAGCGTTAAAGGAGGCAAGGGCGGCGGAACCGGGGGGCACAAGGGGCACGTGCCCCCCACTTTTCCTCAGGTTAAAAATGTGCCCTTTTTCTACCAAAACATTTCTAAATAAAAAAAGAGTTAACCAAGCGAAACCCACGTCGAATGAAATATTTCGGGAATTTTTAAATGTTTACTACCACAGGCGTAGGAGCCCAATTTGAATTGGGGAGGCTGTAACGACTTGCCCGAAAAATATTACCAAAATTTTTCGCGCGCTATGCGCGCGTACAACATCTTAATGTGCATATCATATAGGCATGCGTTGGTTATTACATCGCATGCCAATAACATACAATCATTTGTCGTGTTATAACCCTTCCAAATTGGTTAGAATTATTCGGAAAGTCGTTACAATAATAATCATCATAATAATATCAGTTTAACCATTGAAAAACACATAGAAAATTATTTTTCTTTCAGTATTTTGACATATTTCATTTGCTGTCATGCATGTATCGATCGCGTGTGCAGGGACTTGGACTTTATAATGATTTCACCTCATTTTGTCTTTTTCCTTGTTTCCCAATTTGCACATTAGATATTGCAGTGCTAATATGCATTGTTTCCTTGAGGGGGGGGGGTGGTGGCGTTGATGGAGTGATGTGTATACGCAAATAAGATAATACGATAAGAGTTATAAAGGGTACTAAAATTGTCAGGCTGCATCAGTCCAATCGAATTTCTGCTAAGTGCCCTTCGACGTTGGTGCCCCCCCCCCCAGATTGAAAGTGCTTCCGCCGCCCTTGAAAGGAGGTCTAATTAAAGTACCCTAATTATTGTAAATGCTCATTTAAACGTCGCGGGTTCTCGGAAGCTAACTTGGCGAAAACAGCAAAGGGAAAACTCGATTGGATTTCAAGTGACAAAAATTGTGCGATGCTATGTACTCAGTGTGAATCCTCCAAGCCATAGTTTTTTGTTTTTTCTTTGTCTTGTCTTCGAAAAGTCTTCAACGCAAAGCGATTCTTTTCACAATATCAGTTCAAGGAAACTGCAATTATTATATTATCATTATGTTCTACTAGTCCATAAATTTGTTAGTACAATCATGGAGGTAAAAACCTCCATCATACAATGGTACAGTGTCCTTTCTACGCTTCTGTAGCTCCGTAGTTAGCATCCAACATTGATATTTCCGAATTCTACGGTCCAGCAACAATAGGCAGCTAAATTCAAATCTGTATGGAAGCCGTGAACTGCCGCTTCTAAAACTTGTTGACGATCTCGTGAACTTATGTTAAAGACGGAGGAAACTTAATATAGCAGTTTGTCGATCATTTAACCATGCTTTGACTCAGTGATCATATAGAAGCTGGAATCTTACAATAAACAATTAAACAATGTGAAGCGTGTCACAGTGACAATAACATTTGATATTTACATGTTATTCAGTATATCACGCCTTTTTGACAGTAATCACAAACACATTCTTGCTATATTTTTCAGAGACCCACGAGTTATCATTTTAAAGGTTTGAAATTCTGGCACTCTTCAAAATGCGGCAGTATTTAATTTTTAATTTTATTCAGTTCCATATCAACAGCGTAATGATATAGCTACATTCCATTTTTGACATTCAACATATTAAATATCACTTGTGTATTTAACGTTACTTGATCGAGATGAAGTTTGCAATAATTTTCAGGAAAATTCGTTTCATATATATAACTATTGGAGAATAAAACCATTACCTTGATCCGGCACATGCATATGGATTTCGCTGTGTGTACTACGTATTGTAATGTAGGCGCTCTATTTTTGCCTTTATACGGCACTTATGTATGTTTATTTACTATATATATATATATATATATATATATATATATATATATATATATATATATATATATGTATATATATATATATATATATATATATATGTATATATATATATATATATATATATATGTATATATATATATATATATATATATATATATATATATATATATATATATATATATATATATATATATATATATATGAAAATCGTAATGAGTTTGTAAATCAAGAACAGTGAAACAAACTTTCAGCCTCCACCAGGATTCGAGCCACGGGCCTCCCGCTCTGTACGCGGACACCCTAACCACTAGGCTATATGGACGCTGATTGTATGTCCAGAGGTTCGAAACCGGTAAGGAAGGTCTATATGTTTGGGACTTGCTATTCTGTTTATTTAAGACTTGCATGTGTCTCAATCATGAATGTATTACGGTACCCTCACAGGATAATACTTCCGTGTCTCAGGTATGCATTTCTTTAATGGAATTATATAACGGACACAGGACAATCTAGGCTATTATATATTTGCATATAGGTGCGTGATTTTTACAAACACCACACGTGAATATGCCAATTTTTTGGCATAATGCTTATTTTCTCAAGCGATATAAATTATTTTCGACATTTCCGTAAAAACTAAACAGTAATGAACGTCGTTTACGTATTATACACAGGGACGTAGCTAAGGCCTGATGATTGAGAGTGGGTAGGGGGGGGGGGGAGAGATGTAGTGGCTGAAATTCCAACTGGATGGGATTTGGAGTCAGAAAATTCCGACTGCTGCCTTGTAACCCGCAGCCCCCCCCCCCCCCCACACCCTACTCGTCAACGATACAGTCAGTGTCAGTCAGTCAGTCAGACACTCCATCTTTCGCGACTGCACTTTTGTTTTTTCGGTACATTTGTACCACTGGCCCTCACTTCACAAATTTATTAATCACTCTGGTTAGCGAGTAAGCAATGAGTATAAGTTATCTGCTTGATAGGCTACATAGACTACCAACTAAAAAGCCATTTGGCATAATGCTTATTTTCTCAAGCGATATAAATTATTTTCGACATTTCCGTAAAAACTAAACAGTAATGAACGTCGTTTACATATTATACACAGGGACGTAGCTAAGGCCTGATGATTGAGAGTGGGTAGGGGGAGGGGGAGAGATGTAGTGGCTGAAATTCCAACTGGATGGGATTTGGAGCCAGAAAATTCCGACTGCTGCCTTGTAACCCGCAGCCCCCCCCCCCCCACACCCTACTCGTCAACAATACAGTCAGTCAGTCAGTCAGTCAGTCAGACACTCCATCTTTCGCGACTGCACTTTTGTTTTTTCGGTACATTTGTACCACTGGCCCTCAGTTCACAAATTTATTAATCACTCTGGTTAGCGAGTAAGCAATGAGTATAAGTTATCTGCTTGATAGGCTACATAGACTACCAACTAAAAAAGCTATGTTAATGTAACAAAGGGGAAAACTTTTCTTTTTCAACAAATTATATTCGACGACATAGTGAACTACCCCAAAATACAGTGCTTTTTCCTAGCGCGCTTAATATTATTTTTTTTGGGGGGGGGGCTATTTATCACTCACATGAAAAAATTAAATTGTTCACTTCATTCCAACTGAGCATTGGGAATGAAGTGAACAGTTAAACATTTTGCAGAAAAATGTTGAGTTGACGAGATACGATAAGTTGCCAATTAAACATTTTGCAGAAAATTTTACAATTGCTCAATTGGGATGAAGTGAACAATTGAACATTTTGCCAAAAACCCGTCCAATTAACGAGATAAGATAAGTTGTCAATTGAACATTTTGCAGAAAATTTTTCCATTGCTCAGATGGAAGGAAGTGAACAAGTGAACAATTTGCAGCAAAATGTCCAATACACGAGATAAGTTGTCAATAAAACATTTTTCAAAAATTGTTCAATTGCTCAGTTTAAGCAACTAAGCAATCCAACATTTTTCTGTTTTTTTTGTTTTTTGGATAAGATTTTATCTTGTTATTTTAACAATTTACTGAAAAATTTCACTTTATGGGCAAAGTTTTTCTTATGTTCATGGCCATTTTAAGCTTCCGTAGAATAACATTGCGCGTTTTAATTGTATACGTTGTACAGTAGTTTATTAGGCATTTTTTTAGAGTATTCAAAATCACACGAAGTTTTGTATGGTGGAGTATAAGAACCGCGAGATACAGTTTCTTAATATGACAAGGAAAACGTGGTAAATATGACTGATTAAAGGTCAAGTTTGACCGAAAATTGTAGGTCACTCACAAATAGCATGAATTTATGAAAAATAGAGTGCCACAGTCGGAAAAATTAGAGTGCCACAGTCGGAAATTCCGTACTCATAAGCGTACGTATACAATTTTAATCTAAGGCTGATGGGTACAGTTTCTTCCTCGTTATGTTTCAGTTGATATATGTAATCAACATATTATGTTAAATAAAAAGTAAGTATAGGTATCATCAAACTATATATGAAATTGATCGCAGAGTCAATCAGGCGTAATAGATTTAGGGAGGGGAAATTGATCGTGGGGTGAGGGGCTTCGAGTTCAAATACGTATACTCATCAAAAGTAGTCTGTAATGGCCCCAAATTACGGCATGCTGTAATTGCTGGAAGTTTTCAAAAAAGTCCTTTCCTGAAGGTGTTCACTCTCCATATGGTTCCTGACATTATAAACACACACAACAAGATGACTAAATTTCCCAGTTAGGTAAATTTCCTCCAAGGTGGTTAATAAAACAGTTTAAGAATTTAACATAAGGTGACCATATTTTAAATATGTAGCATATATGGGACCAATAAATCATACTTAGTATGATAGTAATATTTAGTAGTGTAGGGTCTACTCGTTTGTATTGGGCTTTAACCTAGTGAAGTTGCATATAACAAGGTTTGAACCTAACTGGAGACCAAAACTTCCCGGTATGTAACACCTTCGAAAAATAAATGAAGAGGCGCGGGAGGGGGGGGGGGGTGGGGGTCGGGGGTCGGACAGAGGATTCAAGAAATTATGTAATATATTGGCTTCTTAAATAGTGCAGTTCCTAAAGGGTCTACTCGTTTGTATTGGGTTTTAATGCCTTCTAAATCGCTTAATTTTCGAACAGTTTCTGTGAAGACTACTATATTTCAGTCATACTTTCCCAAGCGTGGGCACAATTCCCCTAAGCGTGGGCACAATAAAGTTACTGTTACACATGCATGTTAACAATATGTATATGTGTATATATGTATATGTGTCGGGGGGGGGGGGGTCGGGTGTCGGAAAGAGGATTCAAGAAAGTATGTAATATATTGGCTTCTAAATAGTGCAGTTCCTAAAGGGTCTACTCGTTTGTATTGGGTTTTAATGCTTTCTAAATCGCTTAATTTTCGAACAGATTCTGTGAAGACTACTATATTTCAGTCATACTTTCCCAAGCGTGGGCACAATTCTCCTAAGCGTGGGCACAATAAAGTTACTGTCACACATGCATGTTAACAATATGTATATGTGTAGGGGGGGGGGGGGGTGGGTCGGGGGTCGGAAAGAGGATTCAAGAAAGTATGTAATATATTGGCTTCTTAAATAGTGCAGTTCCTAAAGGGTCTACTCGTTTGTATTGGGTTTTAATGCCATCTAAATTGCTTAATTTTCAAATGGTTTCTGTGAAGACTACTATATTTCAGTGATACTTTCCCAAGCGTGGGCACAATTCCCCTAAGCGTGGGCACAATAAAGTTACTGTCACAAATGCATGTTAACCAAAATGTGTATATATGTATATGTGCCGGGGGGGGGGGGGTGGTCGGGTGGGAAAGAGGACTCAAGAAAGTATGTAATATATAGGCTTCTTAAATAGTGCAGTTCCTAAAGGGTCTACTCGTTTGTATTGGGTTTTAATGCTTTCTAAATCGCTTAATTTTCGAACAGTTTCTGTGAAGACTACTATATTTCAGTCATACTTTCCCAAGCGTGGGCACAATTCTCCTAAGCGTGGGCACAATAAAGTTACTGTCACACATGCATGTTAACCAATATGTATATGTGTATATATGTATATGTGTCAGGGGGGGGGGGGGTGGGTCGGGTGTCGGAAAGAGGATTCTAATATAAAGGCTTCTTTAATAGTGCAAAGCGTGGGCACAATAAAGTTACTGTCACACATGCATGTTAACCAATATGTATATGTGTAGTGTATGCGGCTGCGTACATTATGTTGTCTATGTATATATGTTAATCGTACATATGTCTGTATCTGAGACTTTATCTGTGGACTGTATTGGCCGCAAATTAAGCAACTTGCAATAATTGCTAGGAATGTTCAAAAAAATACTTTCCTTGGAGGGCTTCGCTCTCCAAATTGTTCTCAGACATTCTTAATGAACACAAAAGATGACTGAATGTCTAGTGAGGTAATTTTTCTTCCAACGAGGTAATATAACCGTTTAAGAATATTGACCAGAGGTGAGGTGACCATTTTTGAATATATGGCATATATTGGCCAATACAGCATACTTTAATCCTTCTACATAATCTATATTAGTTGCATATAACAAGTTTTAACCTAACTGGACACCCAAACTTCTCCCGTAGCAACGTAAACACCTTCGAAAATTAAACGGGTGAGAGGGGGGGGGGGGGTCGGAGTGTTTGAAAGAGAATATAAGAAAGTACATGATGTATAGGCTTTTGTCTCACTTGCATTTTTTTCATGGGGCCTTCTCGTTTGTACATGGTGTAATGCCTTCCAAATTGTTAAATTTAAGAACAGGTTTTATGACAACTAGCCTAATATATTTCCATCATACTTTCCCAAGCGTGGGCACAATTCCCTAAGCGTGGCACAATACGGATCATATGTATATATGTGTGTGTATAGTGTACGCGGCTGCGTGCAGTACACGTTGTATATGTTCATTTTAATCGTTACGTCTGTATCTAGCCGGTAAGCAATAGGCCCTACCTACGAGTTGTTTTTCATTCTATATACTAATCTTCGTGGCATTGTTCCACTAATTTTGAGGTGAATGTTTGTAAAACGTTTCCATGTTTGAATTCAGAGTTCAATAACATTATCTACAATAGAAAATTTTCAATAGAAATGAATGTGGAACACATTTCTGGCGTCATCATGTGTCATTTATTTACACTTGCTTTCTATCGCTGCAACAGAAACATTTGCAGCAATGAATAAGAGAGGAAAGGGAGAGCAAAATCGTTATTAAGTTGTCGCATTCCTGCAGTAAAGAGTGCACCGTCTTAACTACAAATTTATAAATATATACTTTGTACCTCGTAAAACGTGTTTGGTAAAGTATGTTCTTTACTTTGAATCTTTTACTTGCAATTGTTTAGATTTTACACCCCAATACAAAACCAGTATATCCCGCTCCAAAGGTTTGCTGTTTTGGCCCCTAATATGCCAGGTATTCAAATATGGTCACCTTTGATACAATAAAAAATATTGTATTTGTATTACCACCCTTGAGGAAATTAACATTCAGCCATTTTATGTCTTTAATTTAGAAAGTATGAGAACAATTTGGAAAGTAAAGACCTCCTGGAAGGTAATTTTTGTAAACTTCTGGCAGTTATATATAGCGTGCTATAATTTGTGGCATATGCAGACTACCTTTCATCCATTTAGCCACCGACAAATTGCTCAACGGGCAAGTATTAGCTTTGAAGTTATGTTTTCAGGATCACCGCCCTATAAGTGTGTTATACATGTGCACATAATGGTAGCAGTGTTATACATATGAGCTGTTAATGTTACCCTAAAACTGTGGCTTTCTAGGCATTAACCCATCATTTCATGCTCACGACCCGACCTATAGCCAGATTGTTTAACAGGTGAGTTACAACTCCCTGATTTAACTAGTAGTTAGCTAGGAAGCACATTAACGCAGGAGGATCGCCATCCTTTTGGAAATTTTCCAGTTCATATACTCCCTTAATGGGGTATAAGAGAATGTATAGCAAACGCTGATACGTGTGCGAAAATTATCAAAGGAGAAAACAACCTCCCCGTGTGAAAAGAAAACAAAGAACAATAAGAAAGCAGACGTTAATTCAGTAAGAGTATACTATTACTTTCAAACGTATATAGTATCAGCAGGGAGTTGTTATGCAACTCCCTGGTATTAGTCAGCCATACATTTCGTACGCTATTCGCGGTCACATTATTAACCCTCCTGTTGTCATGTAAGCAGCTTTGACCGCGTTTGAAAACAAGCGCGTTTTTTCATGCTGGTTTTGCTGTCGTTTGATTGGAGGATGAACAGCGACTGATCAGGGAGGTCTAAAATATCACCTCCCTGATCAACAGATGAGGGTTGTTCATTGCGGTTTCACAAATTCTCTACAATAAACCAATTGGATGCACTGTTCTGTTTGATACAGTATAAGGCAAGCCGTATCGTGTATTTTCATTGTTGTATCTGCATGCATATGCATCAAGAAGCAGATAAACCAAACACGTACCATACTAATCGGACATAAATAATAATAATAAATAATAAAAAACGTCAGGCCAACTTACTTTAACACATAAAAAATTATACATAAAAAAGTTAGACAGACAGATGAGGAGATCCGTGTATGTGTCTTCTCATTTGTTTTCTCATGATTCCAGCGGTAAGAATATCGATCAGCCATGCCATAGCGCCAAACTTAATTCTTTGTAAGGGCGAGCTGTTTGTTGAGGTATTATGATCGAGGGCCCGCAATGGGAATTACGTAACTTACCAAAATGAGCAACCACGAGGAAATTTGCTGATACTCTCATAGAATTAGCTTGAGGAGTTTTGTTGGTTTGACGGCTGCATATATATGTATATATATATATATATATATATATATATATATATATATATATATATATATATATATATATATATATATATATATATATATATATATATATATATATTATAACTGAACAAAGTATGAGAAATACATTGTGAGGTACATATGGTTGTATGTATGTGCAAGCCATGCACATTCACGTTGAAATATATATGCTGTATTAGATCAATGTCACATATTCAAATATGGTCATCTTTGGTCAAATCCTTAAATTTTTTATATTACCACGTGCACCCTGAAGGAAATTTACCTCACTGGACATTCAGTCATCTTGTATGTCCATTTACTAGAATTTCAAGAGAACACTTTGGAAGAGTTAAAACCTCTCTTTTTGAAAACTTCTAGCAAGTACTTTAGTATGCTATAATTACAGACGAACATATAATGAACCGAATAGGCAGATGATTGTCTCGGTAAAAATTACCCGTGGGTATAAATTAAATGTGACGTATATGGGCGTTGTAATCATACCGTAATCACGTTCTGTGTATTTTTTGAAATTTACGACGCTTAAGTTAATATTAATCATCTCTTAAATTCCGAATCTTTATTGAGTCAACGTAAGCGAAGTTGATGTAATCATGTTGTACTGACACTCGTGGTATGTGTATGCTCTGCGCTCGACGCGTAAGTGAATCGTAATCTTCCCGTAAATTCCGAATTCAGTGGAGAATACATTCAACGTAAACGCAATGCGTAAGTTGGTGTAATCATGCTGTAATCCCGTGGTGTGCATGCTTCGGAATTTCCGACGTGTATATCCTAAACATGCCGTACTGTGCCTGTTTCAGGTGAACGAAAATAACTTAAACTTGACTTTAAGGATTTCGTAATCAATACGTAAACGCTGAAATGAACGTATTTGGGTATTTGTAAGTTAATTGTAAATATACAGTAAATTTTTAACTGCACTCGTTTCAGCCAACGTAAATGTTGAAATTTTGTTCATGAGATGCAGTCACAGGGTAATATCATTATCGGAAAGATTGACATGAGAATTGTGTCCAGTGTTTTATTTCATGGAACAATCAACGTTAACGCCATGCTTAAGTTTGGCGTAAGTTTGTTGTAAACGCGTTGCATCTATGCTACGAGTTTCCGATGTGTAAGATAATCGTAATCCTGTCGTAAATTTCTTCGTGGCGAGATTAAGGTAAACGTAAACGTGAAGAAGAAATAAGTTTTAATAAATATGAAAGTAATTATTAACTTCCGATATGTAAGTTGTCATAAACGTAACGGAAATCTGTTGTTCCGTGTTTACAATGTTTACGGATGCGTAATCACATCGTAAACGCGTTGTTCCAAAATGTACGGGTTTCCTATGTTTAAGGTGACCGTAAGCAAGACGTAAACATACAATGACTGTGCTTACGATAACTTAAATGCGTGTCTTTTTCCCGTGCTAAGTGCCCCCCATCAAATTCTGGTGCCCCCCTGTGCCCCCCAGACTGAAAAGTCTGGTGACGCCACTGACCGTAAGTACTTACACGATGTTTTGTTTCGCTCGAGCATACATACATTTCCTATTCGTATTACATTTAAAGTGGTTTGGAGGGTATGAACACATCTCTGCCCAAAAAAACTCTGCCTAAGCGACGTCCATGCCCCAATTGAAATTTGCACGTGGATTCTCTCCTCACATAGTCATTGGGTTGTTCACGTCTGACATGTCTTCCAGTTCCAACACTTACTGTTGCATTTATCGGGATATATATAAATAATGCGGCATAAAAGCATCAATCTTTCAAACTTTTGTTACTTTAGTGACCTTGCCACACGCAAATTTCAATTGGGCCCGAGATGGCTCTATCAAGGGCGTAGGAACCGGGGGGGCTGGGGGGCGCCAGCCCCCCAGTCAAAAATATGGGGGGGCGGAAGTATCATTCCGCCCCCCCCCCCCCCGCTCCGCGAGTCAGAAAACCCCTTTTTCATTTCCAAATGAGAAAAAAATCTCATTTGGAGCACCAAATTGCATCTATAAGGCCAGGTGAAAATGCAAAATTATTTACAAAATGGATTGGGTGTTGAAGTGTGCTATATTGCACCAAATTGCATCTGGGGCCACCTGGAAATGCAAAAAAAAAATCCAAAGGGGAGGGGGACACCCCTCCCCTTAGACCCAGTGGCGTCGCCAAGGGGGGCCAGGGGGCACGTGCCCCCTGGAAAACCGAGTGCCCCCCATCTGAGATTTGGGTTGGTAAAAAAAATATATATATTTTGTTATATTCAACTCCCATCATCTGAGTTGGTTTTTCATAAGGACAAAGAAGCACAGTAATTCGTATTTTCGGATAATGGGAGAAAACGAGAAGGACAAGAAAGGAGTCGGGGGTCATGCACACATTAATTCAACAAATGTAGGTTTTATTGATAGGGTTAGGCATAATATCGACAGCATGTGGTTCATATCCTCTGTAAAATTCTGCGCGTTGTTAAAATCATTACCTCAAAAATAGCAATTTCTGGAGATATCTTCAGATCGAATTTAGCATCAAATGTGGCACCATTTTGCATCTAGCCCATCCTCCGTATGCGAAAATTTTCCAAAGGGGAGGGGGGCACCCCCTCCCCTTAGACCCCTCCCCCAGGACGGCGATCCGTATCCACCTAAGTGCCCCCCCTCAAATGCTGCTGCCCCCCTGTGCCCCCCAGACTGAAAAGTCTGGTGACGCCACTGCTTAGACCCCTCCCCCAGGCCAGCCATCAGTCTTCAGCCCCCCACTCAAAAGTACCTTCCTACGCCACTGGGCTCTATGACCGATTATTCCGTAATTTACATTGGGGCAGTCGGTTTCACTAAAACGACAAGAAAAAGCAGGAACAATAACACCTTATTAAAATTAGACCGTTAAATGTCTCACGCAGTGTATCAAATCTCCTCTCTGGTTTAGGTTGTTTGTCGAGTCCAATATAGCGTAGGTTGCAACTAAACTTACACACTAAGTGCACACAGCTGAAGTACATTACGCCGAGCTCACTTTGTTATCATCATAATGACGTCACATGTCACTGTAGATCACGTGATCATCATATCGCTGTTCGCGAAAAGCCCAATTTTTGTTTAAAAAATCAACGAGTTTAGGAATTTTTTTTAAGCCTTTCCCAACATCGGATTGACTTGAATTTTCACATGTGTAATATGGAAACCAACTAGAATACTCTTGAATAAAATCGTATTTTTTCGTCGACGCTGAAAAATCACTATCGTTCATCTTTAAACCTCGCTGAAACCTCGATAATGCCAGCGCCCTCAAAAAAAAGTCTACGAGCGATATCGCCTTTAATTTCATTTTGACACACTCCCTTGGGTATCGGGCCACCTGAAGCTACCATACATTTAGGTAAAGCTAATTGTATGATGTAATCTATCAATGTGTGTATGTACTGATTAGGATGATTACTCGGAGTAATTTGCAACACCTGAGCCTAAGACAATTACATTCTTTTAACCTGAATAAATAGTTCGATTCAATCATGAATACTTGTCGAAGGCATAATGAAATCTATGCGATGATGAATGAATGATGATGACCTAACGTGTGCGTGTGTATGCGTTTGTTTTGCTATCTGACCGAGGACTTGAACAAAAGAATTCCAGGTCCTCGGTTGTGATTTCTAAAGAATCACCACGTCCTCGGAAGAATTCTATTGTATGGGGTATTGTTAAGGTTAGGGTACATGGATTTGAACAATGGAAAATGCAATGGGGTCCTCGGTCTGAATGTAATACAAACATGTGAGTGTGGGTGTGTGTGTGGGGGGGAGGAGGGTGGGGCGGAGGGAGGATGAGGAGATTTAGGCGGGGTGAAGAAATGGAGTTGGGGATGCTATAATATCGTAACAATATTTCTAATGCAAACCATTGCTACGGAAGATTCGCCGTCAATCGCCTGTGACATCCCTGCTTGTAACTACAACACACGAAACGGAAGATTTCATTCAATTTCAAATACAACAGGTATCTCTTTCACCACACCAACACATCCTGTGTTATCTGCACGTCATAGCTACTGTAATTACATTAAAATTTCTTGAAATTGTTCGGGCTCGTTTTGAGAGGAATTATTAACAATTTCACGATCACCATTTGTCTGTCTTTACCTGAGAGTCGAAGAGATTAAATAATTTGTTTTCATGAACTGAATTTTTCATACTTCCCTTTTTCATGCCACACATGTTCCACTTCGCGGGCTGATAACATTTAATATCACAAATATGTCAATCTTTAATATCCAGGTAAATATGTGGCAGGCAACAGTATAGACCGTGAAAATGAAGATTTTTTTTCATTATAATGTGTAGCAGTCAATTATCCAAGATAGAAGACAGTATCACCGTCACAAAAAGATAGCAATGCGATGACGTCATGAATAGAAAATATAAATGAATATAGTTTTTCATATTTCCAAAGAGTAAGCCTGGAAACAAACTGAATGTTATTTGAAACCTTTCCATGTGTTGGTCGTGAACACCATATAGCCTATATTTACAAATAAGCAAACATGTTCTTGCAAATGTGTTAATTTGTAAAGAGAATTTAACAAGATTATAATTCAGTAAAGTTACCATTATGAAGACCCTTTGCACTGGATGATATCACAGATAAACGAAGGAGTTAAAAATAGAAATATGTTATCATCAAACAGCGACATTAATAGTTATCAACAAGGTACTAGCTGAGGTATTTGCAGTTAGCATTGGAAGATATTGTCATCGGTTTATCTATTTATAATTAGCCTACCGTTCATTGTGTCACATTTGAATTGGAATCGCAGTTCACATTTAAATATTTTCAATAAATGTACCTACGTCTGTATTGGGCGGACACTTGGCCTAACGGACTTCCGCGCTACCCACCGCGTATAATCCACACAGAGATGCCTCCCCCCCCCCCCCCACCACACACACACACTAAACAATGAAGACAAACTTGTCTGCTTGTGTTTTACTGCTAAGGAATTTTGAAATGAAAAGCGACCATCAAAGAGAAGTAGAGTGTTTGGAAAATATGATACCGTTATGTAACCTATTACATAATGATTCAATTTCTGACAGAAGCAATGAGAAGCAATGAGAAATACATTTCCATTGCCCAATTATTTTGATTCTATTACATGCAGAGGGTGCAAGGGAGGGTGGAGGGGAGGGTGGAGGATGTGGTCTAAACGTAAAACATTTTATGATGTTTTGCGGTTACATGGTGGATGGTCATTGAGAAAATGGTCATGGAAAATACGTCTACCCTGCCTCACCCCCATGCCCGGCCACCCCTTCTTTTCCCCTTCCCCCCCCCACCATAAACACGGGCGAAAACTGGCCATGGCAATGCACTTACATATAAAACGATTGTGTATTATCTAACTATGAACACGGAGAAGGTTAATACAGCGTTAGATATCCATACCTCCCACGTCCTAAAGGTCAAGATATAATAAGAGGGACAAATTATAAGAACGCCTCGTTTTATTTCCATTTTCATAAGTAATTTCGCTTTTTTAAATTACTTTTTACTTTTATCGTTAATGCTTTCCAAAGAAATCAAGCAATGAAACATATAATGACGCCATCCGGCTCTGTATAGCTTAAGGCTGATCACTTATTTACAGACGATTTGTCGACAATTTGTGGTTATTTATCCGGCTCATTACAGCTTCAGATAATAATGTCAAAGCCACTCTTTCCTTTTAAAGCAACTGATTTTTTTATTTCGAAGCATAATCATCATAAATATCCCGTTATATGGTCTTTAGCTCGAATATTTTACTTCAAATGTCTTGACAGGCCTAAACATGTGAAATTTTGCAAATCCCTCTTGACATATGATTAACAGGGGAAGGATAAATGGGGGGGGGGTAAGGAGGGGTGTGACCCAGAGTTCGTTGAAGCCGCCCCGTGTACGAGAGCCTTGAAACCAAGACAAATATTATCATGAAGATTGTTACTAAGTACTTTTCAATTCTTTGTCAGGTTGAAATGGATTGGATACACCCCAACCACCTCCCCCCTCACCTTCCCACCCCCCACCCCCGACATACACATGCTGATTAATAATAATATGAGGTTCGAGGCCGGTCTAGGTGAGAGCTTGTCGTTAGGTGCGTCTAGGTGTACGCTCAATCAATATATCGTAGATGAACTTAGTGAAATATGCAAATAAGATATGAATAAACATTATTATGAAACTATATGACTTTATGCATTCTACCCATTTTACTAACATACAAAAGGTTTGTGGGCGACGACAAAATGTTGAACATCGAAACCAACAAAATTCCTTTCAAATCCTAGTTTGAGTACTATACTTAAAAAGTTGATTTTACGAAAATGACAACCGAACATACATGGCTGCTTTAAGGTGAAAATTTCCAATATAGAGTAATCAAAAAAAGTTGCATTCCCCATCTTGGGTTTAACATTTAAATGAATATAATTATAAAAAGGCTGGAATCTCTCAATAATTATATTTAGGTTATTTTGAACTTTGAAAGGAAGGTATAACATAACAAAAAAACTAGACATAATTTAAGGAAACGAGTGCGTGCAATTTTTATTATTATTATCATTATATGTACTTTCGTTTGTCAGTCAAAAAATGTATAAATATCGCTAAAGGGAATAGGAAATTTAATGTCAATTGCCTGAGTTTCTCAATAAATCATTTAAGTATGCCAAATTGCGCAAGTTCAAACTGAACTAGTGGCAAGACTGCAAGAAATTTAAAATGAAAATAAACTTCGCCTAGATGTAGCTTAAATTTTTACCGGAGTGAAATGGGGCAAAACATGTTTTCTAACTGAAACAGACCGGAATCAAAAAAGCAAAACTGATTACCACTATTACCTTGATGAAACTGAGGTTGGGTGAAACGTCCAACAAATTGCTAACGACAGCTTTAGAAACAAAAATATAATTGCTAAAAACAGATTAATTTTTACCTTCACAAACACAAGGCCGAAGACTTGATCCAGTCACATATGACGTCATCAATCTACGTGCGCTGCATACAATTATGGTTATTTGGCTCGAGCGAGATGAGTCAGTTTGTAAATGTTGAATCTAACACATTGAACCACTTTGACAGGATCTTATCATTATATTGGTTTTTAAGTGTCGACATTGTTAACATTCTACTGTATACCTTGAAAGTATGAAAAGCAAACCACATAGAAAGTGTAAGGGTTGAAATCCTATAGTGACACTGTGATATCACATGTTAACTAAACTGATAGCTCCTATAGTGACACTGTGATATCACAGATAAACTAAACTGATAGCTCATATAGTGACACTGTGATATCACAGATTTACTAAACTGATAGCTCCTATAGTGACACTGTGATATCACAGATTAACTAACCTGATAGCTCCTTTAGTGACACTGTGATATCACAGATAAACTAAACTGATAGCCCCTTTAGTGACACTGTGATATCACAGATTTACTAAACTGATAGCTCCTATGGTGACACTGTGACATCACAGATAAACTAAACTGATAGCTCCTTTAGTGACACTGTGATATCATAGATAAACTAAACTGATAGCTCCTATAGTGACACTGT
This sequence comes from Apostichopus japonicus, assembly GCF_037975245.1. NCBI lineage: Eukaryota > Metazoa > Echinodermata > Holothuroidea > Aspidochirotida > Stichopodidae > Apostichopus > Apostichopus japonicus. The sequence goes on from NC_092572.1 coordinate 4,379,915, forward strand.
GATATCACAGATTAACTAAATTGATAGCTCCTATGGTGACACTGTGATATCACAAATTTACTAAACTGATAGCTCCTATAGTGACACAGTGATATCACAGATTTGCTAAACTGGTAGCTCCTATAATGACACTGTGACATCACAGATTTACTAAACTGATAGCTCCTTAAGTGACACTGTGACATCACAGATAAACTAAACTGATAGCTCCATTAGTGACACTGTGATATCACAGATTTACTTAACTGATAGAAACTGATACTAAACTGAAGTTATATCCTCTCCAAAACGGAACAATATTTTTTCCTATCTGTTTGGGTTAGGTTGTGCACCATACTAAAGATCCCTGTCACGTATTAAGCTGAAGAATATGCCCTCGGCTGTGTCTCCATTAAAAGGTTACCTATGTTGAAGGTGATTTTGAGTGTAAAACGTATTTATTTCGGGACTTTTCCCGTGTTTTTTTATATTATTTTTTCCTTTTTGTTTTGTTTATACTCCATGACTGGTAATAGAAGCTCTTCTTTATCAAGGCGACCTGCTTTTTCTTTTTCCAAAGTTATTCTCAGCACGCCTGCCTCTCTTTTTTTTACTGGATTAGTTCATTCATCTTTTCTTTTCACATCTCTGTTTTCTTCTCCTTCTTCGATGTCGTTTATTTCGAGATAAATTGTTTCCATTCTTTATAAGCCCTGGGGGAAACCTCTTAGGTTGGTGATTTTTGGTCATTGTATATTCTTAACCTAAAAGGCGTTAGGAACAAAATACGTCTCCAAGGGAAATAAACTCATCATGAATTTATCAGAGTACTTGGTTGTTGAATTTTAGATCGATATAACCGTAATGACAAATCCCGAGTCGACCTCTGCAGGTCCAAGAAAATTGAGTATGCCAAAATAACTTCGATGATATAACAGTGTCCATTAACCGTAAAATAATCCCTCGAGTCGTGCTACTGATTTGTAATGTGGGTGTGCAAGTGTGACGTAATAGTGACGTATAATTCAATATTCTCCGGAGGTAAAATTGGGCCGGAAGAGGTAAAAAAATGAGTTATAGAGCGAGACGATGACAACAGCTTCTAGCATTTGGTGATTATGGAGGGGGGGGGGGGGGCGGGGGAGGTTCGGTGTTACCGAAAATGAATTGCTTGAAAAAGGCTAAATTCACCATATAAACATTGACGTCCGCTTAATCTTATAATGAATAATTAGTCAGTAATTAATGTCATTTCTCTGCAGTTTTGCAACAAGTATTAGACATTCTGCTGTTTTTAACTCCGTACAAGAGAATATAATGATGACGTAAATAAACTAAAGCCTTATATTAAGAGTTATATAAATTAGGTACTAGATGGTCTCATCATCACATTATTTTGATGGACTACATTAATACTTATTTAAGCATTTAAGTTGAGTGATATCAAACTGTTCGAGGTTTTGTCAACCTTAGTAAACACGTGTAGAAATTGTAGTCTCGTGTCCCCGTTTTCACATATGATTTGACTGTGACTGTCCGTTAAGTGCCATATAGAATAATAAAATTAGGTGTAAAAGTGTATAGGCACTTCTTTTCTTTATCTTTCCTTTTATTATAATTATTATTATTATTATTAATAATAATATTATTATTATTATTATTATTATTATTATCATTATTATTAGTATTATTATTAGTATTATTATTATTATTATTATTATTATTATTATTATTATTATTTTTTTATTTTTTTTTTATTTTTTTTTTTTATTATGATGATGATGATGATGCTGATAATGATGATGATGATGTTGATGATGATGATAGTAGTATTAGTAGTAGTATTGTTATTGTTATTGTTGTTGTTATAATTATTATTATTATTATTGTTTTTGTTTTTGTAAAGAAAACTATTTATACTGGCAGAAACTAGTAAGGTTCATATTACTATCTGAATTTATGGACCACACTTGCTAATCATTTCAATTGACTAATCCCTCAAACTGCACAGGAAACGCTCAATCCTTAAATATTGCGATTTTAGGGACGTAAAGTCCAGTATTGTGTAGTAATCTCCATATACAGTGAGAACTTTCTACACCATATATAATTAAAATAAATAGTAAATAATTAAATAATTAAAATTTATACTATAGTTAACAACATCTAATCGGATAGAATATTCAGGGGGGGGGGGGGGTTAAATTACTTGTTGCTACAGTAGGTACATACAGCCAACTAATAGCATAACATAGAACCCTTATTGGCAGTGTGAATATATACCGTATGATACTTTTTAAGCAAAAGTCACCCAGGAAAGAACCTGGGCACGAAAACCAAACTACCAAACGACTGATCCGCTCTCAGCCCCAGTCCCCTTGCATCGGGACTGTGACTGTGTGATCATCGTCAGGTGTGCATCACCATTCCCGAAAAGAACAGATACTACACATGATCTTAGCCAAAAGGCCGAGAAGCGATACCGTGTGATATACAACTTATGTTACATGGATTACAACCAGTGTTACATGAATCTTCACCCCGTGTTACACGGATGTTTACCCATGCTATATGCAGATGTTTACCCCGTGTTACACGCATGTTTACCTTATGTTATGCACATGTTCACCCAATGTTACATGGATTTACACCACGTGTTACAAGGATTGGTTTGTTTTGCATGGAAGTGCACCTCCATCGTGTCGCGGCTGTAAGCTACACTTGGTTCTAAAATCATCACTGTATGTCCTAGTTCTGTGGTAAAGATAACTTCAAGTATGTCTGTCTGTCTGAGTTTCTCACTAATTCAAAGCAGAGAAAGGCCTACTGGTATTTGCTAATTGAATTTAACTGCTCATGGTGCACGTTCCAGTCTGTTTACAAGTGTGAATTTATAAATTATACTGCCGGTTCCTGTAGGCGATGTTATTCTAATAACTTTAATTTATTCTGAAAAGCGATTAATTTTTCTGGAAATTTTAGCATGTATATGCTAACATCAAACCGGGAAAGGTATTTTTACATAAGAAGAAATTATTGCATGTCATTTCTTATATTTAAGTTAATAAATCATTTTATTTTCCATCAGTTTCACTAAAATATCATTTTTTTGGGGGGGGGTGGGGTTGCATGAATATTTTCCCAACCGCAATAGCTTGCAGATGATGTAAACACTCGTTCTTGTATCGAGTTGTTTCTTATATGGTCTTGGGCATTCGTAAACGTGTGAAAGATTTTCCTTGAACGTATACAGTATTTTGTATATTTTCAGCTTGAAACTTGAAATTTGTATATAATGTTCGGACTTTGCCCGTTAGTCCCATTAGGCTTTGACTGATTACATCAATCTTGCTTATCGTCGGGTCTTTTGAGAAGAAGAGATTGCAGAAGATAAACTGAGGAGAAACTATGCAGATGAGCCTAACATAGAGAATAGGCTATGCAAATTTGTGTCTATCTTACAATAATTTAACTTTCTGTTGTTTCTTTATTTCTTTTAGCAGATGACACTGTCTCCTCTGGCGGTTCAAACAAATTCGGACCACCCTTCAACATATTGATCTCCGTACAAAGTAACTCTTCCATTCTTTACATTATGCCTTCATTCATGCTACTAACACTACTTGGGCTGATCGTTGCCGGGGTCCGAAGGTGGCTCGCAATTAAGAGGGCCCACTCACGTGATCAGCTGCTACCACCGGCCCGAGGTAAAGATGGCGAGTACTCCATGGATAACCCTCTAGCAATTGAGTAAGTTAACAACGTCACTCCACTTTCATGGCCAGGAGTTTATATATAAAAGTTGTCTAAGTCCACCACATGGTTTGTTAATTGCGTCTATCTTTGCCAACTCAGAAGAGTGACCACAAGAGAACCATGTACAAATACAAGTTAACTTTTAGACAGAAAAGTGTGAATACCAAGAACCATTATGTGTTCAATTTTGGGGAAATATAGAAACATGATTTATCACGATTATTTCCATAAACACATGGATTTATCTTTCTCTCTATTTTTCCCCTGTTCTTTTTCTTCTTTTTTCTCTATTTATTGCAAAGATGTATAATTTTAGCCATCTTTGAGCTGTACACGTCATTCGGCTTCTAACCAATGACTAGAATAACGTCATGTCTTACAGTACAATAACTCACTGTCATCGTAACCATAAGCTGCTTTATTGGGTTTGAGACTTGATTCGGCAACTTAAGTCATTATCAGTGATCCTCGATTTAAGATAAAAGACATATATAATCCCTCTGATATGTACTCACGGTAATGAAGGTAATTCGCAGATTATTAACTGTGATATTTTTAGCAATTGATGGGAAAAACATTGATAAAAAAAAATGTATTGATAATAGTAGCAATATATCGCAATATGTTGAATTTTTTAACCATTATCAGTATCACAATCTGTGACAACCGTGTGGGTGAGAAGATTGCCATAAAGGGATTTTCATTAGATATTTTGATCGTTCACATTTTGTATGTGTGTATGTATGTATATTAGATCCTCCTGCAAGCAGGAACTCACGAAGAAGCCTCATTGGCTTATCAAGCCGCAAACTGACCGAAGTCAGTCTCTTACATTCATATTTAACGTCCAAGATTATGAATTGTCAATTGTCACTGAATTTATCATAAAAACGTATTCTTTTTGGACTGACGTATAATAACGTAGGTTTAATCTAGTTTCTGCACTTCCTGTTGATTGGAATTATTTTCAAGAATGATTGATGGATGCCCATTTTTGTGTGTGTAATTGAGCTACATAGAAACTACGAGTGTCATGCTGTACATATAAAGGAGACACAAATCCAATAATCATATTGGGTGTAGTTGAGAGGGATCTTTGTGAAAAACCAACTCCCCAAAAACAGCTAAGAAATATCTTGATCCGTTTCGGAGATAACGTAGTTTAAATGCCGTGTCTGAGGAGGGAGCTGCCATTTTGCTAGATCATGTAAACAACTTCAAAACCCATATCCGTTACAGAAAATAAACGTTGCAATGAATAAAGGTAAATTTCTGAAGCACACGATATCAATGATGTCACACTTTGACTCGTGAGCCTTGTGCGGGAAGGAATATTATATCTCCCAAACTTGGAATGATCATATTTTACTTATTTGCTATTTTGGGGTAAGTTGTTCATGACAGTTGTCTTTGACACACACACAAAGAAAAACAGTTTTGATGATACCTTTTAGGAAAGTTACCCAATATAGAACCAGTGTACGAAAGCCAAACTAGTTAACTGATCCACTCTTAACCCCAGTCCCCTTGCATCGAGACAGTGACTGTGTGATCATCGTCAAATGTGTGTCACGAGTTCCTTAGAACGGGAATAGATACCAGACATAATCTTAGCCAAATGATGATGGTACTTTTTAAGAAAAGTCACCCAGGGTAAAACTTGGGCACGAAAAACCAAAACACGAACCGACTGATCCGCTCTCAACCCCAGACTCCGTGCATCGAGACTGTGATTGTGTGATCATTATCAAGTGTGTATCACGACTCAACTAGAAGGGGGACACAATGCTACAAATGAGCTACTTTTTGAGAACAGTCATCCAGGAAAGACCCTGGGCATGAAAAACCAAACAACCGAACCGACTGATCCGCCCTCAACCCCAGTCCCCTTGCATCGAGACTGTGACTGTGTGATCATCGTCAAGTGTGTATCACGACTCCCCTATAGAAGGGGAACACAATGCTACAAATTAGTTTCTTTTTGAGAAAAGTCACTCAGGAAAGAATCTGGGCATGAAAAACCAACCAACCGAACGACTGGTACACTCTCAACCCCAGTGCCCTTGCATCGAGACCGTGACTGTGTGGTCGTCGTCCCCTATAGGGGGAACATTGTGCTACACATGGTCTTATAGCCAACAGGCCGGTGGTTGGTTTATTTTGTCTCCTTTAATGTTGCTTACACGATTACTTACATTTCTCACTCTATTTTTCCCTCTTCATCAGCATTGACGCACCTTCCACCAGTAAGGGATTACCAGGCACTTCGTCGGATAACTCCGGCAGTCCTGAAAATGACGGAGGTCTCTTCACCGTCAGTAAGAGTGGCGGATCTCCCCCCTTTAACACATTTCCACACCGATCGAGACGAATGACGCAGGACCGTAGTTCCTCGTTCGATAGCAGTCGCCAATGTTGTTGTTCGTGGTGTCTAATTCAAAACAACGACGTCCAAACGACACGTCTCTGACACGACAAACCCCTACCGGTACGTCAACGATACGTCACAACGTCAATCACCTTCGATATTCAACCATTTCAGGTAGGATTTTGAGACGTCATTATGCTTATGGACCTTGAGCATGTCAGCATAGGAACACTTCTCATATCACGACTACATCAATAACGCGATTCAAGAATGTGTTAGATGAGAAGTCAGAAGGGCAAATAAGAATGATAATGTACGAAGGAAATTATTCGTTTTGATGCAAGGAATACGCAAAAAATCCAGATCGGTGTTGTAGCAGACAATGGCTTATGCCTTCCAGATGCGAGATATGGAAGGATGTCGGATGTTAATATTTTCCTCAGCGCGAGTTGACTCGTGGGCGGCCTTGCTGATATGTTGTATAGCACCATAATTATAATTATTATTTCTTTAATATGATATTAATCTGATACTAGATTCTATGAGGAATATCTAAAATATTGCATTAAAGGGCAAGTGCCTATTCAGTCTCGTCTGCGGTAGCGTCCGTGTCTGTGGAAAGCCGTTTGTTTACTTTCATATAAGATAATAAGTGGCCTTGATTTGGGTCAATATCTAGAGCAAAGCATTGTCTTCTGCCAGGCTCAGTTCATAATAGAGATGGGAAGATGACTGAATTTGAGAAACCAGTCAATCTAAATTATTTAATTGCAAACGACTTAGTCAATCATAGCATTGTAATCGAAAGGTCTTTAGTGGTTTAACGACACGGGGTTGGGATACAGCCCATTGGCTCAGGGGGTCATTACGAGGGCCGAAAAATAGTTTATTCTCATCTTTATGATATACTTCTTGAGGAAAACTTGAAGACTTCAAAAAGGAGACCGTATATGACATATATTTTTCCGGGGCCTCCACTCTGCGCTGACTCTTGAAACGACCACTGCCAATATTTAAAGGGGTTGTTCCGGGAGTAGACGATGCAACCGGCTATTTTATTTTTACTTGTTGTTTGAATCTCTTTCGATCTATTTGTTCTGTTAGGAAGACAACCATATAGCTTTAGGTCAATAGAGTCTATGTGATTGGTAACGAATAATTCACGAACATGCTGGCGAGCATCGTCTGGTGTTTAATTGGGGCCTAAGCATTATCTTATGTTGCCCCGATTATCTGAATTATTTGATTTAGTTTATTTACGGTAACTCTTGTATGTAACATCGCTCACCAAATAACGATATAATTATTCATTTAAGGTCTCCTTTCTAGCCTTTGTTCCTTTTTAATTTCATCAATAAATTTTACTAAATCAGTTTCTAAATCGTTTAAAACGAATCTAATTATGTATTTGTTTATATTGTATATTTATCTTCTTCTTTTTTTTCTCTTCTGAAGTTTGAAAAACGATTTATTGTTTTATTTGTATTTATATATATGTATATATATATATATATATATATATATATATATATATATATATATATATATATATATATATATATATATATATATATATATATATATATATATATATATATATATATATATATATATATATTGTGGATGATATATTAAGGGGCTATTGTGTGATGTGCCTTAAATCAAATTCATACATGAATTAACTTTATTATATTGAGTAAAGATTAAATAATATTCAAGTAACCTTCATTATTTAATAGTGGCTTAAAAAGTATCAGATTTGTCTCATATTATATATATTTGAAAACAAAAAGCAAAGAAATGATGATATGGAGTGGGATTCTTAAAATCACGTGACTTCCGAAATACTGTATTCTACCGAATGAGTTATCCAACGCTAACATTATGGTTATTTTAAGTGCTTACTGAGTAAACATATGAAATGAGTTTATCGACATTATGAAGATGAACCTAATATCAACGGTGTATATATATATATATATATATAAATATATATATATATATATATATATATATATATATATATATTATATATATATATATATATATATATATATATATATATATATATATATATATATATATATATATATATATATATATATATATTAATGGCATACAGATGATGACGACGACGACGATGACGATGACGATCATGACGAAAATATATGGCAGGTGTCTTACTGATATAATGTCCAAATATAAGTTTAGCTCTAATGTAAGGGTATCTATTTGCATAGGTATTTGCTCACATATATGTATGGTGACATATTATACACTTCTAAATGTATTGCATTGTTTAATCAAATTAAGCTTTCGCAATAATTAAAGGCCATTCTCGCTCTCTTTATATATTAAGTGAATTAGTAATGACATAGCTGTGTTACATGATTCACAAATAATGTAACGTATGTTGTGATATTGTCAGCTGGAAATATTACTAATGTAGTTGTGTGAGGTAAACCGCACGCTCAAATATTACGCACGAAGCAGCACATCCTTGCAGGACATCCTTGGCTGAATGAAAACTGTTTCGCCGAGGTAAATATTTAACAAGAAAGAGAATCAATAATAAGCCAACAGTTAACGTTCATGTCATGAGCAATCATTCAGAACCGTACATTAGCTATATTGAGTAGTTTCATATGGTGTTTCTCAAGGATCATGATATATATATATATATATGTCTGTTCAAAGTATCTCTTTCGAGATCCGGCTTTAGGAATCACAAATGATTTTCGAGTTGGATAGCATCATGTTTGATCTCTAGAGTAGGGCAAAATATGTCACCAAAAACAGAACTGTATTGTTCGATATAGGTGACAAACGCCTACAGTGGAATACGATCTTCCTTACCGGTTTCGAACCTCTGGACATACAATCAGCGTCCATAGCCTAGTGGTTAGGGTGTCCGCGTACATAGCGGGAGGCCCGTGGTTCGAATCCCGGTGGAGGCTGAAAGTTTTTTCACTGTTCTTGATTTTCCAACTCATTACGATTTTCATTTATATATATTCATTTGCCTTTGTCGTTTACCTCCATTGCATATATATATATATATATATATATATATATATATATATATATATATATATATATATATATATATATATATACATATATTGAATTATCAAGTTATATTAATACATCAGATTGACAACAATGTTTTCGTGAAATGGTCGATATTCAGTGGTATATATATTAAACTTGACACGCTTGTTTGATTGTCAAAGTGCACGTGACACAGGATGTGATATCTTGACAAACACTGTCACATCAGTTGTCGAGAAATGTTATTTACTAACCACAACTGAAACTTGTTTGTCCCTTCAAATTATAATAACTGTAGTGCGCGTGCGCGCTACAGTATTGGCATCACTGACCAAGTAAACGATATCTACATGACTGGACATTGAAACTTAAAGTTTCTTATAGTCTCTGTACATTTGCAGTTTCAGAGGCTAGCTGCGCAGCCAACTTATTATGAGGCTGTCACGGCGCTCACATGCGCCCTCACTTTGTAGTTACCTACATGAATATGTACTCCCTGGTGTGTTGTCTGCCCAAGCAATAACACCAAGAACAACCGAAAAGTTCTTCCTAATACTCATGCAAGCCCTCCACGCGCACTACAATACTGCGTATTTGCAGGCAAATACAGAAGTCTAGTTTCCTTTCCGGTTCAATTCGGTTCGGAAAAGTTGTTGGAAAATTGGGGGAATGCGACTTCTTAGATTGCAGTCTCGTATAGTATTAACTTGTTTTTTTTTTGTAATTATGCCACGATTAAACGCAATTTTTATTGTAATCCATAGAATAATGTAATAAATAAACAAATTAAAATAATCTAGAAAACAAGAGAGACTTTGTTGATTTCTTTTTTCTCGTTTCAAAGATTTCCAGAGGCGCGTTTTGCTCTCTTAATTTTTAGAGATCAATATTAGCATAAATTTTGTGACAGTTGATTTCACAAAGAAATTATGAATTCGATGTACGTTATTCTAATCTATAAGGTTGGAAAAGTAGAAGAAAGACCAGTCGCCGCCACCGTTGCATTTGACCATGTTGTTATTAGTATTGTTGTTATTATTATTATTATTATTGTTGCTGTTTGTTATTGCTGCTGTTGTTGTTATATTTGACTAATATTGCGTAATATTAAGGTCAAAAGATTGACCTTCACCTTCAGCATGTTAAACTTGCTCAAATTTGCCACAAACACACACAAAATAATCCTGGCTACTCTGAACTATTAATTATTCTGAAGTATTAAAGAGGAATTTTAATAAAAGGAGAAAATTATCTTCGTTTTTTTGTTTCATGTTTCATGTTTGATTTTTTTTTCTATCTTATTTTGTTCAAGCAGATTTATTGGCAATAGTGGTGACTCACATATGGAACGTGCTGCAAATAACATTCTAAAGTCATTTTCAAGCACAACCATAAAAACAATTTCATCACTTCCATTGATTGGGTTATGGTAACATTTATTGATCTGTGAGGGTTCACGGTTTTGTTTCATTAACAACATGGTCGAGAAACCCTGTTCATATGTACACAATGACATAGAGATGTGAATAAGCGATGTCTACGTCACAAGCTACTTATCGTAGCTTAGCAACCGTGAAGGAAGAAATTCGCGGAATTGGTACCGACAATAATATCCTTGGTCAATTAAGAACACGCTCGGATGAATACTTGATGATCTCGTGTTCTAAATTACACATATTCTTTTGATACTGAGTCACATAGACCAGGATGATCGCGTGCTATCATTTAGTCTCCTCGGTGTTTCTTCTTTTCCCTATTTTCGTTTTTATTCAGTACTTTTAGGCAGATAAATTTTATCACCAAGTAAACATATTTCGTACCTGGCACTCATTAAACCATACCTGTTTATTCCTCTGTTCTAAGCCAAAACTGAGTAGTGCGATGCAAACAGATGCGGCAAGCACCGGACTGTACGAAAGTAGTAAAGTACATAAACTAAAATGTCCTTTCATGTCTGCCAGCATTGGAATGTAATAATAAATATGAATTATGGCTTTTATCCAGTTGGAAATTACTGCTCCGAAGCGCTGTAGGATCAAGGTACAAAGTAAAAAAAAAAACCTTACAGTTATCATACCATGAAGTTCACATGCTGTGATATAAATATTTACAAATAAGAAACACCTTTGTGTCAACTTGTCGATATACGTACACTAGTAAGAATGTGACACCCTGCAGTGCTGCATTAGCAAAAAACACACAAATCTATCGAGTAAATTATGTAATGTATTTCAACAGAAATACATGAGAAACTCAAGCACATGTGGTTCGATGATGTAAAATTTAGACTTGCTAAAGTCTCCAGTCTTGTCAATAAATTCGTTAATTTTAAGGGGACTGGGGTGAGAGTGGATCAAGGTGTTTAGTTTTCTTGCTCAGATTCTATCTTCATGGGTGATTTTTCTTAAAGAAGTATTCGTACAAGCTTCAATTCGGGATAAAGACATTTTCTTAGATTTTTTCTTTACAAGGGTCTTTATCGCAGAAACCGATATGATGAGGATTTGGTTAGCCTGTCTTTTTCACTCATGTTTTTGTTCTTTTTATTTACAAAAAAAAAGAAAAGGGAAAAAAGAGGATGGCGTTAACTTCAAGAATAATTTATCCATGACAAAAAAATAATTGTTCGGCGTTATTACCGCGACAGGGTGCAAAGGGGTTATTACTATATTCATAGAGTTTATGATAATATATAGCACAAAAGGAAATAAAATTAATCCAGGAAATTTACCTGTCCCAGCTCAAAAATTAACATTAACAGTCGCTAGATTGATAAACCCAAATCGAACAATTCGATATGAAATATGTAACTTTGAAACAGGGAGATATATCAATGAATAAATGATTAATTATTTGTAAATTATGTCATTTGTCAAATTTTGACAAATCGCGGCAATGCCATACTCTGAGTCACAATTCCCTGAAAACACACGGAATTAATACAATAATTTCCGTTCATTAGACGTAACGCACGCTTGACTCATCTATACGCATGGGTACAGCATATAGTTTCACAGCGAGTAACCTGTCATAGGTCTTTACGCGTGTTATGCGGACGCCCAATACTCATACTGCAGAAACCATTTTCCACGTGAGTACTGCCTTTGATCATTCCAATCCCCACCCACCCACCCTCCTCGCCCACCAAACCCTCACTTGGACTAATAATTAATTTCTCAAGTTGCTCAGGTAGAAATTTAAAAAAAAAAGAAGAGGAAATTGTTTTACTAAGGGACTACGTTGTTTCATATATGAATAATATGAAAATGAAGGAGAAATAAAACCAATTTTGAGGAGGCGCCACTCACATTGCGCCTTAACTACACGCTCATCCACTGCCGCCTCCGCGCCTCATATATAAAACACTTCCGGTTTGTTCACCTTTTCTTATCACATATCTAGTAAATATGAAGAAAAATCTTTTACTAATTCTTATACGTGAAGTCACCTCTAAAAGAAAGTGGCAATTTTTTTTTCCTTCTCTTCCTACTCTATTAAGGAGACACAATTCACAACTATCATATTTAGGTTATATGATATCGAGGAGTATCCCATGGCTAACGTGAGGGCCCCCCAACAGATAAGAAAACTCTTGCTGAGTTTGGGAGGTATCTTAGATTATTTTAGATTTCATCTTCTGGAGCTGCCATATTTTTTTAAATCTGTGATGTCATAGCTCCTGTAGCATGTGAAATTTACTACGATCTTTGCTTTGCTTTTCATATTTTCAAGGTTTTGTAGACTATTAACAGTGTTATGATGGATAAGAGGTTAAATATTTGACAGTTAGCATTTGCAAACTACATGTCCATTACAGGAAATAAAGCACTTGGAAGCACTTGTAGCTCGATGACGTCATATTAGACTTGCTCAAGTCTTCGGCGTTGGTTGTGAAGGAACATAAAGTTTGTACCATCCAGATGGTCAAGTGTACAACCAAGGAATGAATTGATTAAACATCTCGTTTTGCATATAATTGGATATTTAACAATAACTCGAATAATTGGTTAAGAAATCTGTAAATAGGCCGTAATAAATATCTCGACCGAGACCTTATGTAACACTTAACGTTTGAAGAAACCCAAAGAGTTTATGTAAGAATAACATCTTGTACCTTTGTGTAGAGAATAAACATTTTGAAGTTGGACTTAAATTACGGTAGGTATAACAATCCGATTTTTTGCTCACCAGCGGTGCTTTGGAGGTATAGATTCCCTCATATATCACAATAATTATATACTTAACACAGAATGAATTAAGAAATAAAATGCTCACCAATAACATGAAATATGTTTTTGTTTTCCCTCAATTTATAAGAAAATACCTGCAAATAAAATCGATATCGTTTAGTTCGGTGAAGAAAATTAACTAAATTTAGTCTTCCGTGCCTGAGGAAAGAAATGTGGTATGAATAATGGAACTTATATTTGACTATTGTCATGGTGTTGGTAAATTTGTAACTCGCGAACGGAGGAGTAGTGATTTCCGGTTGTCACTTTAATATACTAAAATAAAAAGTCGTGAAACCAAGGCTTTATACCCTGATGTGACGTACAGTGGGGGGGGGGGGGGGATTGGAAAAGGAGGAGGGGAGGGAGAGTGGAGAAAAGGGCGAACGGGGCAGAGTGCTCTGTTTAGAAATCTTTCGACCAACTACAATTTTCCACGAGTGAAATTCCAAACAACTCCACTGTCCTACTAAGGTTTCTTGCACGGCTTCCACGTTCAGTTTTATCGCGTATATACATACAATGGTGTATATGTTATCTGACCTCCTTAAAGGCATTGAAGACTCGCCCCAAACCGCGTGCCGCCCTTTGAAAAAAGGTTAACTTTCCGTTGCTTGCAAGTGAAGTTTTCTTCTTGTCGCTACAAAATGCAGACAGTAATGAAACGTGATATCTTGTTATCTTTTATCTAGACCTGAGGTCAGGGAGTTCCATAACAAGTCCCTCGAGAGATCCATCGCTGCTATGTACACTGTGCTGTCGGCATTGACCGTAGCTGCATGTATTGACTGTACACTATAGTGTCTAATAACCGACGGTATAGCAAGCTGTGTGTGCATTTCTGGGATTGATGGTGGTGTCCTACACTTCTGTTACACCTCATTCGAAACTAGGTCAGATTACCGGCATCAGACGTTTCTTTGTGCGCGAGTCTTCACTCCCTTTAACGCTGATAGTAAGGGATTTGAATAATGTGTTAGACTGTTGTCCTGGCTCCAGGAGATATTTTCCAAATCTGTTTTAAATATTTCGCAATACAGTTTCTTGTTTCAGAGCTCAATTGTTAATCAAGTTCAGCAGATAGGGGACATAACTTTCAGAAGATAGAAAGACAAACTAACCAACGAAACAGTTTCAAATGAACATCTAATTTAATTCCGTTTTCCACATAAATTTGATACAAAAAGAAGCATGGAACACGAACATGAGTCAAACAACAGATATTTCAGCACAAAATTGCATCAACCCAAGTTTCCCTCCACCGTTGAGTATCTATAATTACTAACACAATATAATAACAACAATAACAACAACATAAACAAACAACAAAAAGCTAAAAGTGATAACAAAATAAACTCTTGGGAAAAAACTGTACATCAAGAAAATATTACATAGAACAAAACGAATGATTTACTCATTCTACGATTCTATTAGCGTAACTATGTGAACTGTTCAAGAGTCAGTAATGGACTCGACAGTGACGTCACAAAAGTCCACTATATCGTCTGTATGTGGTCAGGCCAGCTGGCTACCGGGGGTTGATACTAACGTAAGGGACATAAGACAAGTGCTAATGAAGAGGTAATATTATAAGAGAAATATTTCAATTTGAAAGTATTGGCCAAATAATGAAAGAGAAGAAAGGGCTGAAGTTCCTCGTCTCCTATTTACAGCTAATACAACTCTTTTGATATAATTGAAAAGTTATTGTACAATTACCAACAAAGTTGTAAGTTAATCTAATTAAATGATGGCACACAATCCTATGCTTAACTGAGGCTCATTAACATAATTTCAGATCTTCCGTTGTCCCATTTTGTGGCACGTATTTACCATGATATATCACCACCCCATCCCCCCCTCCCGTCCCCTCACTCACACACACATTTACCCTTGTATGTTGCTTGTATTCAAATGAACATTGATTGACACACTTGTCTCTAATTTTAATTCTCCAATTTCTATTGTCACCAAACGCAACTTTTTCTCTTTTTCTTTCTTTGAAATACTTTCCATTCTTCATATTTCCTCGAGCGGAAACATCCAGCTTACATAACAAAACTCTTATACAAGAAATATGACATATTTTTACTTAGTTAATAAACATTATTTCTTAAAATCTTCTTATAGACAAATAGTTATATGTTTTTTTTTCTTTACATCAAGTTGATCACGTGTAAACCCAAAAAGGAATTCGATCTTGTTTCATATAAGGCCTAAACGGAAATTTGAAAATAATGTTTACCTATTATACTACCTTATACACCTCTAATTCCCAAAAATAAAAATAATAATAATAAAGGTTCTGGACCGTAACCCTGGCAACAATATTTCAACCTTGTTTGCAGAGCGCAATTGTCGAGCTGACATCTAGTATATGAATATCACACAGAAGCGAGTTTCTGTAATCTTACTTTGCAGATAAAAACAGTGTTTGTTAAATTCTTCTTTTAGACCAAAACTAAGATTTCTTTCTCTTTGTAAAGTTTGTACTGTGCAGATGGTCACGTACGTGTACAGCCAAGGAATGAATTGATCAAAACATCTCCTTTTTCATATAATTGGATAACTCGAATAATTGGATAATAAACTTCTGAACCTTAAGTATATAATAGGCCGTAATGGATATCACGACCGCGACCTTAGGTAACACTTAACGTTTGAAGAAACTCCAAAGAGTTTTAAGTAAGAATAACATCTTGTACCTTAGTGTATAGCATAACATTTTCAAATTTGAATGAACGTTAGGTATAACAAACGT
This sequence comes from Apostichopus japonicus, assembly GCF_037975245.1. Lineage (NCBI taxonomy): Eukaryota > Metazoa > Echinodermata > Holothuroidea > Aspidochirotida > Stichopodidae > Apostichopus > Apostichopus japonicus. The sequence goes on from NC_092572.1 coordinate 4,396,059, forward strand.
TCCTCCTCCTTCCCGGAGATGATTTTACAACTATTTAAAGATCTACATTGAAATAGACATAAAAAAACAGACCACAAAAATGTGCTTCACTAGTTCTACCAGTGAAACTATGATTGCAATTAGGAAGGTAACAAATCGAAGAGTTTGAAAGTCTTACATTTGGCTTTTAAAATTTGCGTAATAGTAATGTGGAACGTGGAACGTGGACGGAACAGGGTCTTAGGGATGATCCCTCCCCATCCCCCTTTCCCAACAAGAAAGTTCAGACCAAATAGCTACCACATTTGACATAATAACATAAGTTTAAAAAAAAAAACTGAAAGCTTTAGCTATACACAACTGTAATTAAAGTGATGAAATATGATAACACCAATTTGCATCTAAACCGGACACCGGCCAACATTTGTGCCCCCGCACAATTCCAAATTCAAACTCTGGCTACGGGACTGACGTGGGCGTCGATAAGTTAAAGAATGAAATGAATTATTTTATTTTATAAGTCATTCCATTTAGTTATCTTGTGAACAAAATTGAGAGGGTTTCTATGTGTGACCTATCGTAATCTTACTTTGCGTAATAAATGGTAAATTTGGCAAATTTGTCTAACAAATTCAAAAGACTCCTTGACTAAAACGTCTACGATTTCATTAGAGAAGTTGTTGACAATGATGACAGACAAAATAAACCGCTGACATTTGGAAACTGATTCAAAGCCCAATTGGGATGATTGGAATATTGCAAAGCCTCATTTAAGAATAATAAAAAACGTCCCCTGTATATAGACCTACCACACATGTATCAATAAAACTTTTGATTGATTTAGCAATGAAAAACTAGTATATGAAATGATTTGCTCAAAAGTTGAAGTTGTAATTTAAAGCCAAGTTATAAATAATTCTTACATTACTGATAATATATCAAACTTTACTTATAATGTTTAGTCTATACTATTTCTCATAACACTTATATTTGTCAAAGAGAATGTTCTTCGTTTATAATTTTTTTTTCTCGTCTTCAAGATTTTTTTAAAGGAATTGGTCTTTTGCTCAAGGTGAAAAACTACTTATCTTTTATTGCTACGTGACATTGTTTTTTTTTTGTCTTCTTTATTTGATTACTGAATTGCGATAACTTGTTTTTGTATTTTCATTACAGAAACTTACCAAATGCCAATTTACTTACTTAACTTGGAAAAATCCAAAGGCGAATAGCGCTGTAACAATTGTAAATAAGAGCCACAGATAAGATCACCAAGCCAATGCCGCCGACCCCCCCACCCCGTGTTTTCACCTCTCCTCCCCCTTCCCCACTCATATTCAATCTGGTCCCTGCTTGCTGTTCTTTGCATTCAGACACAACAATTCAGCCATTTCATAGAAAAATTAAAATAATGTTTCTTTTTTTCGAAAAATAAGTAATAAATAAATGGGAATGAAGGCACATTTCTAATAAAAGTTTGGAATGCATTAGAAAATGAAATTGACGAAAGACACGTGCAGTATTGTAACATAACAATATTTAAATTAATTATTTACAAATATCAAATAAACCTAAAAATGTGGCAACACGCATTATTCACAATCTGTGACAATGATATTTCTTAAAATGCTATCGTATGTGTAATTATCAAGTGTCAGTTTACTAGAAAAAGGCACAATCGTGTTGTAGAAGTGATCACATGATGTGTATTTTTTCACAACTATTTATTTCCGAAAGTACAGTTCACCCTTTTGTTTGTTTTTTTTTCTATTTTTTTTTCTTTCTTTTCTTCCTCACAGAGTGGTAATTATTGTTTCGCTGAGAAGATCAATTTTATACCAGAAATTTATTGGTAATCAAACCAAGTTTTCTTTGCGTGTATCATTCATTAGACTGGGACGTTTACTGACCAAAGATTAGGCAAAAAGGTGGCGCTCTGCTAAAATTGTGCTTTCAATCGCTTTGAGTTGCAATGATACTCACCCTTCAAGCAACATTCTAATAGTGATCGTCGAGTTATTCAGTTACTTGTCGCTTTTCTCTGTTATATCCCTGTTCCCCTGTTATCCTAAACTCATGGTTACATTACAACCGAATCACAGGTAGAATTTCTCGATCTTATCATTCGTAAGTGTATGTGTGTGTGTGTCTGTATGTGTACTGGCGAAAACAAAACGACACACATAAGGGCTGATACAGAGTGCTGCATCTATATAATCTAAATGTAAGACCAACACCGCTATAGCTGACTAAAAATGGCAAGTATCTTTCGTCGATTGCTAAATCTCCCATTTTGAAGACGTATCTTGTAATCTTTAATAATGAATCGTAGTCCCGTTTGTCTTCTTAACTTAACAGTGGAATCTGAATTGTTAAACCACATAAACCTACAAGAGAAAGAAAGAGACCTATATCTCCTTGCTAGATATCATGTCATTCATCTGGTGATCCTCTTATAGAACCTGTTGTAGAACTTGTTTCCGATTCGTCGCTGGCGTGATCCATTGCTAAGCTAGAATTGCTGTCATCACTAAAACTACAAGAGGGTGATTGTGCTGCGACTAATCTTCGAAATTGTATCTTGTCCTGATGTTTGCGAAGTTCTGAACTGTCCGGATGTTGGTCCTTAATATGTTGGTAATGATCGTCAGCCATTTGACTGACGTTACCACATTCCTCACAAACGAAGACTTTCGATCGGCGTTCCTTATAGCCGTAACCATGTTTGTTGCCATGTACCTTGGACGAATGACTCTCAAGAGAGCAACGCTGGGTGAAGGATTTGCCGCACTGTGAACATTTGTAAGGTCGTACACCTGTAAAAAAAATCATAAAGATAAACACCATAAAGCGTAAAAATCAACAATCCAAAATTAAAGTACGTTGTCTTGTAGTCCATGTAGTAAGGTGAACAGGAAACAGTTTTTATTTCTAAAACAACGCCATCTTTTAAAAAACAAATTGTGGGATTGAGCTGAGGAATTAATCATCCCCATGAAAATGTGATAAGTGTATAACTTGTTGTAAATTTTGAATAGAAATCTGACACCCAAAAAAATGAGATATTCGAGAAAACAAATGTCGAAGATGTCACTATTCCCATTTCCCTTATGTTGCTTGTATGAATTCAGGGTTCCCTGCATCAAGGTGGGGGGGGGGGGGCGTGGGCCCACCTAATTCAATGGTAAATCCAGCCTTGTTTTATACATATTAATGTATTTGCTTCGACGCTCACCGTCTTTATCAAATCGGCCACAGTACCGGTATTATAAAATCATCTTTCAATCACTTCACTTTAAATTATTCGCCTTTCTCAACAATTATTATTGTAAACATCATACTTTCACCCAATATGCCAATGTGATAGGATGTACTTACCAGTATGCGTCCTAACGTGTCGCTTCAGATCAAAGGTGTCGTTGAACCCTTTCTGACAAAACACGCAGCTGTATCTCTTGATGGTGCTGTGGCATTTCATGTGCCTGTTGAGAAGTCGTTGTAGCGGAAAGACCTTGTTACAGATCTCACAGAGGAAGCTTGAGTCACCGACTGGAAGACCACGAGAAACATGGTTGGTCATTCTGCCCCTCCCCGGTGCTCTCTTTAAAGGGGCTATGTCCTCCACCGATTGGTCATTGCCTCTGACCGCTTGTAAGAGAAGAGCGACATTTGAGCCTGACGTCAGAGGCGGTAAAGATGGTGTGTTTTCTTTCAGAGCCGGAGGGACCATCGGCAAAACTGGCATTGGCACCTCTGGGGTGACTACTACTGGTGACCCTCCTGAAGTCCCGTTGGTTCTGGCATCTGGCATTATTGTCATAAAATTGTTCAACGAAGTTGCCGTGCTTTGATCATGATTTCTTTCCAAGACCTCGGAACGATCGGTAAATGACGGACGTGGATGCTGGCTTTGCAAAGGTGTAACACCGTTTCCAAAAGGAGGAAGGGTCGGACCGACTTTGGACACATTGGCTTTTTCAGTCAAACTAGGGAGAGAAAATGAACCATTCCTCAAATCTGTAGGAAAACGGGCTGAAGCAAATGGCTGTGCAAGAATAGGAGGAGGTTGCTCCAAAAGAGGTAAAATTGGCATGGTGGTTCGGTCATTGGCAAGTACATATCTTGGACGGGCAATTTGCAACGGCATGAAGTTAACAAGAGACATAGGTGGTAACAAACTTTGGTGTATAGTACGTTGATCTGATAAATTCGAACGAACAATCTGCGGATCGACGCGACCTGCAGAGAATGGTATGCCACTGTGATTTATTATTGGTGGGACGCTACTTTGGTTGACGGAAACAAATTGGTTTGGTTGAAAGTGTCTTTGAGTCACCGGAGACGCTGAAACTTCTTCGAAGTGTCCATGTTCTCTGCCAAAGCTTCTAGTGTAAATCGACGCTGGTAGCCTTGTCATCGGTGCAGCTAAACGAGGGAAAAATTCGTTGGTTCTATACAAATGACGGAGATTTGGGTTGAAGTTAGTACTGATAACATCTGGCATGGTTGTAACGGATTTTGCCATAGTGTAGACACTTGACAACGCAGGGGATTGCGTAGGTGAAATAGTCTCGGTAGACATGGGTAACTTCATTGAAACTTGCTCACGTGTAACCTCATGGGAATCACGTTCTTTTGGTGCTGTCGTTGAAGGAATATTGATGAGTTTGGATACACTGTTAATTCTTGATGCTTTGTTTTCACTAGATTGATAAGTCTTAGATACATTTGGTTCTTCATCGTCATTAATACGAAGAGAGTTACTCAGCTCTGTGCACTCCTCTGCTAGTGGATAAACAAGTGTCTTGTCGGAATCGCTGCTATCGTTTTCCAACGAACTCAGTTCCTGAGTAGGAGACTTAAGCTCATCTCGTGATTTTTCCAGGCTCTCTGATAAACTAACTTTGTCAAGCTTGTCACCAGAAATTCCATTTTGTACAGAATCAACCCGGAATGAAGTAGTTGGCACGTCTTGAATCAGCTCCACAGGAGACCAAACCGTACGTCTAACACTGTTTGCTTTGGGGTGAGAAGGGTCCCCATTGGAAGTTTGAGGCACATTGTTGGGAAGTTTTGGAAGAAGTTCGGACTCCGTTGATGTATTATTATTATTACGGAGATATGAAGCTGCTATTTTGTGTCTCTTTCGAGGAGGAAGCGCTTCTATTGGAAGGGAAGCCAAATTTTGGAAAGACCGCACAGGAACTGGAGGAAGCTTTCGACATTCTGCTAAACCTGTTTGCACATCGTTCACTTTTTCTGTTTGCTTTTCAACCGTTTTATGGTTCACTGGTGATGTCTGAATCAAGGACATTTTAAACGAAGCGGCATCATCGTTCGATTTTCGAAGCAGCCACAGCTGTGGTTCGTGGTTATTACCATTCACCTTGTTTCGAGTCGACTTTTTCTCTTTAATTTTTCTCTCCGAGATGTGTTTGCTGGGGGATGAATTGCATGAGGATCCATTGGAAATTACACCATTGGCAGAGGGAGGTTGGCTTCTCTTGTCTCTTTGGACGCATGTTTTCAAACCATTTTTATGACCATTCAAGAGAAGATGTGTTTTTTCTCCAACCTTTTCATCATTATCACTATTCTTTCCGTTGATGGAAACTTCATGTTCTGGTTCACGCGGGTAATCTGCGCAGAGGTCAGGCAATGCAATTACACCATTGGCAGAGGGACTTCGAGTTCTTGATTCCCTTTGGACGCATGTTTCCAATCCACTTTTATGACCATTCAAGATGGGGGATAGTTTTCCTCCAACTGTTTCATCGTGACAACTATTCCTTCCGTTGGTTGAACCATTATGTTCGGGTACCCGTGGGCGATCTGCGCAGATGTCAGCCAAGGCATACAACAGTGGTTTGGCATTACCAGAACTATTCCTATCTCCAGCATTCAGGGTATTTGAACCCAAAGATCTACCATTTTGTTCTAAGATAACTTTCAAAATGCCGTGTGTTGGTTTCGTTGAAAAGGAATTGGCTGAAATATGCGATTGGTTTGTTTGTAATTTAGCTTTTGCGTGGTTTGTTATGAATCCGTTCGTCATTGAGAGATCTGAATGTGAAAAGTTGATAACAGTAGACCGTGTTGCGTTATTTGTTCCCGGAAAACCTGTCGAAACGATAGAAAACGATAAAACAATTTGATGCAAAGAACTTAAAATTTGTAATTTGTTTCTCTTTGAAACCTGAACTAGTCTAATAATTTACTTAAGAAATCAATTAATGAATCAGTTAATAAACAAATAATATTTTATTAAGTGGCTCTCTCAAGTCAAACAATTTTCACTTTTGGTAAGTAGAAATGAAATTATCAGGAGCATAATTCAGTGTTTTAATCTCTCCTTATATTTTGTTTCAGTCATACGAGGTGAGGTAACTTGCATAATTGGTGTCAATTTATTTAATTTACGAGGCCTTTATTCCGAAGCAAAGGAACAATCATATTGTTATTTTGTGTGCTTTTTCTGTTTCCTTCTTATTGTAATTCTTGCGGAATCAAGCCCTCATTCCCGAATAAAAAGTTAACGCGCAATTTGATTTGTGTTCATAACATTCAATTTAGGTTGGTCTGACGAGGGGAGGATGGAGGTCACAGTCATAGAGCATAGAGAACCCGAGTCAATTTGGACTCCGGAAAATTTGAGAGAAAAGGAAGAGACTAAGAGCCCTTAAAAACATAGTTATTCATTGGACCCGATCTGACTCTCCACGCTTCTGAAGATTTTCGCGGAACAGGTTCCATACGTGCATGCTCTAAGAGGATGTTAGTACAATTAAGGATCAAACTGTAACACAAGTTCCGTCACGCGTGAACGAGTTTGCAAACTCGATAGGGAATTTTGTGAGGTTCGAAGAAAGTCTGATGGTTCGTTATCATTCTCTGTGCATCAACTGCACAATCCACCACGTTGCAAATTTAGAGGGCACTCTACCAATCCCACATCGTTCTTTTAAATTTATGTAACCATCCTGAGTGCGCGTATTAACTTGGATTAGTTTTATCAATGTTGTAACTTTTATATTTGAGTTTATTTAGCTCCCTGGAGAGTTTGAGACATCCATTGATATATTGCTCAAATTCTTGTGACGTAGTTTTTAGTGTCTAATCTCCTAAACTAAACAAAGACAATGCATACGGTCTTTCATGCAAGGAAGAATTACTTTTAGGGATAGAGGGCGCTCGGTGACAAAACGTTAAATATGGAGATACATGTTATTGTAAGCTATGTGGTGAATGACAATGTCACAGCAATGCAGAGATATGCTCATGTAAATTTCGGTTAAAAGTGAAATAAAGGCCAAGTATGCTTGTTCACAGCAACAACGAAAAGAAAAATGTCTGAAGCGTTAATGTTTGACTTACTCTCAAATTGTTACAACATTAACAACATCAAACGTTTAACTGGTTTAATCATTTCCGTTCGTATAACCGATGAATTTCCGGGTTTGACAAGGATAATTTAATGGCCTACCAGAAAGAAACGATGGTTCTTAATTTTCTGTTTGAGTGTAAGTTATCAAATTGTGGCAAAACATATGACTGTAATCTTTATCATCGCTGAAGAACATTTACGTGATGACAACATTATATCGAAAGTGTCAAGTCTGTACTTGTAACAGTTGTAATAATCTTATTTTCCAAATCTCAAATTACACCCATGCAGGAAGATGAAACCACCTCCCCCATCCCAACTCCAACCTACCCCCCTCCCCCACACAATATGTTGTTTAATTTGACCAATCATTGCGCATGACTCTGGTATTCTCTGTCACGTCCGAAAAAGACGTGTCTTACAAAAAACAAAAAGTTAATGAGCTTGGGGGGGGGGGGGGGTCTTTTGTAAAACTGCTGAAGGTTTTAGTCATCATTAATTCGTTTATAAATACAACTTTTGTAAAGTTAAGTTTCATATTTAAATCTACATTTTGAAGGATTTAAGTAAAACACTTTCAATACTTTGCTCAAATGTATAACGTTCGTATAGGACTATATAATGCACTGTACTATGTCCAAACACCCTGTATTTTGTATAGGTTCGCATACTTGTACTGTATATGGGACGGTGAGAAATCAAAGAATTTGCTGTGGCGACCCGACGTGACCTTTCTACACGAAATGCATATGTAATAGACTAAGCAAGAATCTTTATATCGACGTGGCTCATAATCGGATAATAAGCCATATTGCTGACGAAATGGTCCCTCCTTTTTGCAAAATTGTTGTAAGATTCAAGACGTTTTTCGCGCAAAATATGTTTGGTACAAGTTTGGAGTAGCGTAAGGATCACAGTTAATGGTATGAAGGCGTCACTTTGGGATGATATTTCAGCACAATAAGCCGCTTTAATGGTTAGGGCGAACTAGTAAGAAAAAGAAATGACCATTATAACATCCATATAACTATCATTCAAGTTTGTTTGATGGCAGTTCGTAGAGTTCAAATGATGACGTAATAGAAACCGCTAATAGAAAACGACTATTATTCTCTCAACCACACTTGAACCAGTCATCCAAGCTCTTACCTTCTGAAGAGAGAGATTTACTTGGCGTAACAGATTTCCAAGAAGTTTATCAAATAATTCTTCTGAACTGTTTGTTTGTTAAATAGCCTAGGGTATAACTTAACACTGAGTTTAGCTGTAAATGGATTCTTATGATATGTGTAGCCAGGGGTGTCTCCAATGCATTATACATGGATGGGGGAGGGGGGGGGGTCTAGTGGTAGTGTCATGTTTTTCCGACTAAAGAGAAGAAAAACACCAATAGGAAGTTATGATAAACAAAGTGCGAGTACAACGGGGTAGGGTCCAGTGGGCAGGGGTCCGCTGAAGCCTAAGGGTCCCCTATATGTGGATGTCCAGGCCCACTGAAAATGCAAAAATGACGCTAAAATGCAACCTGTACTATGGCAGATGAGTTGTAATGGAAATATGGTGTTGTATACAGACTACATATACATTCCAATCTCCTAACTTCCCTGCAACCCCCCCCCCCCCTTTCCAACCGTTTGTCTGTCGCTCTCTCTGTGTTAATGGTGTACCTAGACTAGCTGGCACTCGGGCGGATCCTTCCTTTGTCACCCCGTGCGGGGTATGCCGTCCCTGGGGGAGGGGTCTAAATGCTAATGGGAGGGGGTGACCTCCTTTGAGTAAGTTTTGTTGGGTAAGGTGGCTTGGATGCGAAACGGTGGTATCTTTGGCTATGCTTTGAACTGCAGGATTATATTTTAGGAATTCCATTCTTTAGTGAATGCTTTTTAACTTTTTGACTTAAATTTTGACGGTTGCATGGGTGCATGGGGTGTCACATCACCACCCCCACCCCTTCCCCCTCTAGCTACGTCCCTACGTAAAACTCGAATGCGTATCACTCGTCCTTTTGATAAACACCATGAAGTGCTATCGATATTAGTACTCATTTACATCCAATTTTAATCATGATTATGTATAGTGTATCATTATAATCTCCAATCATAACTCATTGGTCGAAAACGTAGGGCTTCAGCTTTCTGAAGTCACATGTATAGACCTAGCTAATGCATATTCAACGTGCTCCTGCTTATCTACGCCATAGATACAGTTAGGCATAAATTCAAGGCTACTTCCGGTGGAAGATCCACTTCTTAACAAAAGGAAGCACTTATATTGCAATCATATGTCGTTCACATTAAAGATCTTTTCTCATGGATATATGATAGCGGAATGTAGATAATTAACGGGATGTAAAGGTCATTGATTTATTAAATAACAGCGGAAACATTGCTGGACATCAAGCTATAAGTGTCGGACTATGACTAAGTCTGAATCGCGGGCGCCCGGGCCTAAAAATATAGAGGACGCCAGTGGTTTAAGGCTGTTCTCTGCACTGAACGAAGCTCCACCCACACTCTGCAAGGCCGAGCACCGACCAATAGGCAAGGAGTTGATAATTAATTAATGGACGACAAGGGTGTTGATGGGTCATGTTGTAAAGTCTTATCCAACAATATATTGTTGTAACGTTGAACAGAAAACCCAAAATGGGAGATAATATGTTTTATTTGCGTAGGCGTATAAGAAGCTTACTTGCGTTTGATCTCGTATACGGAGGGCTCAAACAATTAACGAGAAAACATTCAGCAAGTTCTGAAGGGAAGATCCTCAAAAATTGAGATTATTTCCTGGTTAGTTAGAATATTGCATACTGTAGTTAGACACCCACACTACGTTCCCCAATTCGTTCCTTATTTAACCCCACGCCCCCCACCCCCCCCCCCCCAACCATAAAAAGTGTCTACTGCCTATGTATGACCTGAAGATTCACACGATAGAACAATCTGTAACGTTAACCCTCCCCCCCACCTTTTTCAAACAATAGCCCCCTAATAAAGCCTAATATACAGGTATACGTCTCATGTTAATCAATCAATATACAAATCAATGAACTCTTCACGATGAAAATAATGATGATTTAATTACTTAAATCGCTATTATTACTGTTGTTTTTAAATTATAGGTCCGATTTCTGTGACTGACTAGCAATAACAACATTACCCAGCATACAGCTAAGTCTAGCATTTGTTTCCCCCCATTCAGTTAAAACACAATTTGTTTTTTGAGTAGACTCGATTTAAACTTTATTTCTATTCGTGGTTTACTACGACTGCTTTCAAGTTAAGTTTTTTTTTTTTTTTTACTTTACTTTACTAAGTCTTTCTATCTTTCTCTGTTTATTTCACTTTGAATTAATTATCTCGCAAAGCAACACACCGCTTTAAACATTTCACAGTTAAGCTTTGAAGAAATATTATAATCTCCAACTGTGGTAATGCTATAATGTTTTCCTTTACAGGATTTTAATCTCTTTTCATTACTGCTACATTCTTCTGCTACATTGTTTTTCTTGTACTTTTGTTTTATTTACCTTCATTTTGAGTTTAAGATACCGCCTAAACACTCCCAAGATAAGATTCTGTCCAGATATACTTAAAAATCGACAAATACATTGCTACATTGTTTAATCAGATATATATATATATATATATATATATATATATATATATATATATATATATATATATATATATATATATATATATATATTGCCTATACTACTTTAAAGCCGGCGTGGTTCCCATCCCTTCCCTCACTAAGCTGCCCCTTTGTCAGTACATCCCATAATCCAAAGACTACGGGATAAACTTCTTTATTGTGAGTATAATATACAGCGTACGATAACTCATATGCATTACCAGGACCTCGGATCTATTTTCAAACGGACGCCCGTTTCAAGGAAATCAGTTACGTAATCATTCATTTGGGTTCCTGTAAATATTGATACAGGTGATCGATTAAGGAGTCGGTCAAAGTCAAGATCTTTTATCTATTTAGGCCCGTTCTTCCTGCCTATTATTATTACAGGACATTGAAAACTGTTGACCGAGAGAGTTTCCTTTATAATGCTGGTTGTGTTATAATGTACAATTCTTAACTGTTGTTTTCCTATGCTAAGTACGGTAACTTTTTTTTGCAGGGCGTTGAACTTGTGAAAAGACATGTTACGTAACATTACTAACCTACATGCATCAGTGCTTACTACGTGTTTACCAGCTTGAAACACATTGAGTACTATGTACATGTTATATATATATATATATATATATATATATATATATATATATATATATATATATATACGCTTAAAGTTTAATTTGTCCATATGCCAGTTCGCCCCGATTTCCCAGTTCGGCCCAATTACAAACCAGGTCAAATCCCATACGTCTTTTGTGTATACTTTCCTGTTTGTGGTCAGACTACAACGAAAACCCCTGTAGGTAAGGAGTGTGGGGGGGGGGTACACATTACAGCGCTATGAACACATCTGTCCCTCTACAGACATAGTCAGTCCTCTATAAACATCTCTGTTGGAGATGGAATTTTCATGATAATTGAAAATATTTTTATGTTGATATATGATACTAGAGAAAAGTTAAGAGTTTGTGTTAATAGTTCGTTGCGTGCACTTTCCATATGACTTATTGAGATGAAAATGTTAATTGGTATCTCTATGAAATTAAGCAGGGACGAGTACAGGGAGGGGACGGGGGGGGGGGGTTGTGGACACTACACGCTTTATGGCACGGGCATTTCTTAACTTTTACCGATGTTTTCTAATGTACCGCAAATTTGGTATGAATTTCAATATCTACCAATACTTGTTTCCAAGGTTCCCTCATTCAATCAACCAGCCTAGCCGGCTTCTGATGATCACGTGAACACATTGTACCCGATTGTACCATAAAGAGCGGTTGGCAGAAGTAGGGGCAATGGGGGAGGGGAGCGGTAAACTTGATGAAAATAAAATTGTTCTTTAAAAAGAACCGTCCATACCTGCTATTTTCTTTTCCTGACCGTTTTCGATGACACCATTTCCCCTAGAAGTGATCGGTGAGATAGGTCCAGCCATGGCTAACGGTGCATCCCGCTGGGATCCCCTGCGCTGATTTCACCACCCGGTAAATATATTTCCTTCGAAAATCCTTTTTGATCTTATTTTATTGTATATTTAATTATTATTTGCGCAGATAATTCTCGACCATAAACGTATTCCTGGATCTGAAAAAAAAATCATTCGTTCTGATGTGATGTGTTTCTCTTCAAATATATTTCCAAGAAAAATTCCGTTCGATTGATTTTGAATCGATGCCCCAATTCACCGATGTTTTTTTTTTTTTTGTTATATATCTTTGGACACAGTATAACAATGAGTTATGGCTCACATAGCATTTCCGCGAATGTTACTACAACTGCATACAGCTAAGTAGCATACCATGTGCGACATGGACCTCAGCCACAAGACCAAAGATTGTATTTGCTCTTAACTTCAACTCCTTCGAAGAAAAAATTAGACAATGAAAAGGTCACGGATGGAAATCAATAACAGGAGATCTCACTGTATACCGTTGAAGTTAATTCCAGACCTGAGCTACAGAGATAAATGGAACATTAACAATTGGCGAAGAAACCATCCCATCCATGAGTTAGGACAATAGTAAGCAGCAGGTCTTAGTGAAGAAGTGCGACTCCGTTACGCTTGATTCGGTATTGTGTGTGCTATACTTTTACCCACACACAAACCATCGCAAACCTCATCAATGGCCTTATTTCCAGGAATATCCGACCGCTAACTTTTAAAGACTTTTACCGTACACTGCTCTAACTGTCTCAGTTAGAAGAAGAATCTTTGAAACATTCTTCCTTTTTGCAATGGAGGAGGAAAGCAAAGTTTATGTTCGAAAACTTAAGAAGAAGAAAAAACGAAATGTAACTTTGAAAAGTGGTGTAACGAAACCTGTAAAAAGTTAAAAGAAGTCCGAGATATTTTTAAAAGTATAAGAAAAGGGTAAGCTCCTTTAATTAGCAAATGTTGTCTGTTTTCTTGACCCTTTCATCTATTACGTAATAGCAATAGAGGAGTGCGGTGTTGCAAGACAAACAAGTATATGCGCTTGCTCACAGAAGGAAGTCAACTACGCATGTTCAATGTTGATTACAATGATTCAAGACTGAAACTTTCCGGAACTGTCAATAAAATATTGACTGGAACAGCATAACACTTAGTATTGACTATACATGAAATAGTTTACAGAGGATAAGATGGAGTAGTGAAAATGTGGATTTTAGACAAGCCCGTCACTAGGCTGGAACACGGAGAAGTCCCGACCTTCGTGCAGGTTACTGTGTACCCCCTCCCCCCCCCCCCTCGATATATGCCACCACCTTTGTTAAATTGTTCGTGCCCCACGGTCTAAGGAGACGTGGATTAGGGCTTGTGTAATGTAGGTGGTGTTGAATGTGCTTACAAAATTTAGGAGAAAGTGCATGCCGATAGGCAATGGTGAAATTAGTAGAACTGGCCTGGGGTAAACTAGGAGGTTCGGGAAAATACGGGAAGAATAATATCGTATTTGCATTTACATGTGATACTAAAGATTTTTTGTTTCACAAAAAAATGACCAGGCGTTATAAAGATCCTCGGGCCGACCTGGTTGTCGATAATGTCGTAATGAAATACACACTCACATATATCTCCATCGTCCGTCTCCCTCCCCTCCTCCCACCCACCTATCCCTCCCATACATCTCATTTCGTTAATCTAGAGACTGCATCTATTTGCATAATCAAACTGATTTGCTTCATCGCCATATCTACAAGTTGACTTGCTGTGACAGTGACACATGTTATGATTTTTAGTCGCCCCCACCCCATTTTTTTCTGGTAGAGCGTAGTCATAGGAGTGGGGTGAACCATTTAAACTGGGCACCAATACCAAACATTGCTACACCATTGCGTGTGCCATTCTCCCTTCATCTTCCTTGAATCAAAGATATTACATGTGACCGTGATTATGTCTAAATGAAGGTAAAGTGAAGTATGTGCAAAGTAAGGGTTTTGGAGGAGGCAAAGGAAGGGTGAGATTAGGCTTCGAGAAGCATTTTATTTAATTATCTTGTGTTATATGTGTTTTTCTTATCCCAAAAATTCAGTTATAATAGTCATTTATCAAAAGTTCAAAGTGTCGTTTAGTTCGATATGGTATATGCATTTGAGTATTAATACTATAGGATGAAATAAAAACTAATAAGCAACAGTGGGTGACGGGTGCGGGGAGGGGTCGGGTGGGGGTTAAGGGAACAAAAGTGAAATTGGTCCCTAAATGACCATACTGGAAAATCTCCATGGAATATGCCATTTATGACTGACCCTTGCCGGTGAATCCCATGGCAGCCTATCATTACTAAATTGTTGTGCTATTATGGTTGATTTTATAATAATAACGAAGATTTATAATGCGCACGTGTCCACATAGAAAAGGGCGCTCAAGGTACAAGGGCGCTCGTAGTCTTGGCCAAGTCGTTTTTAATACTCTTTTGCTCGCGTGCATACATGCCTCAGAGTCCGTTTCTGCCTATCACGAATGTGCTTGCCCACTGTAATCTACATGCCCGAGGATCTGTCCCGTTACAAACCTAGTATCAATCGAAAGCGTAGCCGGGGTCTTTCTCTGGGCTACAAATATAAACGGGTAAATAGCTTTGTGAAAAAGAGAAGTACACAAGACTTTTCATACTAGGGTCTTGACAAGACTCGGGTGCTCAAGGCGCAAGGGCGTGCAAGGCGAAAGGGCGTGCAAGGCGCAAGGGCGCTCAAGGCGCAAAAGCCAAACTGTTGTAATTATAGAAGGGGCAAGACAGAGCTGATGTGAAGCTGCTTGTAAGGCGCACTTTCTCGAGCTTTATATTTTATTTTCATGTTTGCTGTCGTTTGGTATCCTTTACTGTTTTTCACTCTTCCGTGGAAGAAGAAAGGAAATAACAGAGAGAATTCTCCCTGTATAAGAAAATCTTTTAGCGGACACCAGCCAGTAATTAAGAACAACAACAACAACAACAACAACAACGGTAAAATGCGCTTATGCTAATCAAACACTCCATTCAATCCACCACACATTTTGATCACTTCAGTTAAGTTACCAAATAATTGATTTTTTGTTTTTTCGCTTTCATCAGTCGAAGAGAATCTCTTTCAAGAATGTTTTGAGCGCTAGAGGGTCTTTGTTCCTTTGTTGATGGCGTACCCGCTTATATCTGTGAGCTTGTTAACTGTCTTTAACCCTCAAAAAATATTTAAGCTCAATGTCTACTCAAAGCACAAAACCTTCCCAAAGCACAATACCTTTAAATCTTAGCAGTCTTTGACGAAAATTCGATGGGTTGTTCCATTTATCAAGAGGGGAAACTATACTTACCCTTTTCTATATTGACAACAATTTTCAGAGTATTTTGAAAGATATTCTTATAAATAATTTCATTTGAATTGTCATAAATATACATCAATTCACATTGGGGCTAAGAATTAAGAAACAAACCAAAATCCTTGTGGCTTTTTGAAAAAAGTTGAAAAACGCTGACAAAGGATTAAACTCCCCCCTATTTACCCATTCTCACTTTCCGTTACCACAAATCAGATATGACGCCGGTTTACTGTTACGCGTTTTATCATTTTCACACCTTATGCAAATTAGTTGATCAATATACTGGTAAATAAGATACTATGGAAACTAGATAAACGTGGTACCGCTTGACCACGGTAACTGCGTGTATTTATGTTATATGTAATTTACAATGTAATTGGAATACCCTTTCACCTCTCTCGTGATCTCTCACCTTAATCGCCGTTCGAATTCTCAATTCCTTAAGGACAGGGGGAGCCCGTGGGGATGGGGGGGAGGTAGTGGGAGGCATTGGTGTCAGATGTGTTTTCTTGTACGTCTTTCTTCGTAATGGTAGTGTAAACATATCATATAATATATCCTATAAAAAGATCCTATAAAATATAAATGACATTTTGAAACCATTTTATATCTCGTAAGAAAGATTTCAAGAGATAGTTTGATAAATAAAGGAAACTTAATTACGAAGGGCCTTAACTAGATATAGATTCTGTTTGTGGGTTTAATTATTTTAGCAGTCGCGATATATCCAGAATATTTAATTCTCACTCTGACAATGGAGAGAGGTGGTGTGGGGATGAGGATTAGTGAAGAAGCTAGGTGTGAAGAAGAGGAATGAGGAGATGTCTGGATAAGAAAGCTGGGCCAAGGGAG
The DNA here is from genome assembly GCF_037975245.1 of Apostichopus japonicus. Taxonomy (NCBI): domain Eukaryota; kingdom Metazoa; phylum Echinodermata; class Holothuroidea; order Aspidochirotida; family Stichopodidae; genus Apostichopus; species Apostichopus japonicus. The sequence continues at coordinate 4,412,693 of NC_092572.1, forward strand.
CGTGGAAGACATGCCCCGGTTAGGGAACGGGGACTGGTGAGTGGCGAGAATGTATTTGACCATGAAATAACCGTTTACAGTTTCCTTGCTACAAGAAGTATTTTAACGTGGACGCACAAAGGTTCACGATACTAGAAGTATAGCAATGAAGTGACGTATATTACGATGGTGTTATACAACGGAGGGGAGGTGTGGGGGGGGGGGGGTACTGCGGTTGAGTACGGAGTCAAAGAGGAGGCATCTCCTTCGGATATAGTCCCTTCTCAGTATACATTGTTGATTTTAGTCGGAATGAGTCATCACAGAGCTTCCATAGATCCGTGTCTCCACTGATTCACATCCCTGTCTCGCTATCATCTGAACACTTATCGAAAAGAGACGGCTTAAAATCAGCCGGTGTTCATCCAAGATCTAACACGCGGATACCGGGGTCTCAAATAAGTTACGGCTTCCTGATCCTTGGGTCTCTAAACTAAATTAATGCTGGACTGTCTGTTTTGTTCATCCCAAGCTGTATAATACGGTCGACACCGTCACCTTACATTATTTATTTGCGACCCTTGTTTTATGTACCGTTAGCGGACAATGCTTGCTCCGAACAGACATGTGGGTTGGACAGCCGATAGAGGTGTAAATAGAGGGCGGTAGATATTCGAGATCGTGAGTGTAATGAAAAGAGATACCCGACTGTCTTGAACAAAACTATGTCACTTCATCCTACTCCATCCCATCTCACAGTATCACTTACGTTACAATGAACAAGAAAAGCGTAAGACACGTCCTATTATAGACGTACATCTGAAGGCGAGGAAGAGGGCTGGAAACATACGTTTACAGGGCGGGCGGATACCAATTCCCCCCCATGCTCTGTGCTACAGTCTTGCCCCCCCCCCCAATTAATTCAAGTGATGTATTCAAAATACTTCTTTTTTACATTTTTCCGAGTTCTAATCACAAGTATTTATACCTCAGGGCTCATGTTAATACTTCATATAAGGTCAGAACTTGGTAATCAGACAGAGATATTACACATTTTGGGGCTTCATCATAACCACATACGGAGACCGTTGATCAATATCGTCCTACCGAATAAGCGCCAATAATTTCTTGGTAATTCCTACCATCAACCATCACGGGGTTGCCCCCCTTAAGAAAAATCTTGCCCCCCCCCCTAACAATAGAATGCTGGCTACGCCACTGACGGATACAGGATTCTGTTGTAGTAAAAATGATGGAAATGATAGCACCATTTTGCATTTAGGCGCTCTTACCGAGACAAAAATTGCTCAACAAGGGAAGGGTAATCGCCTCCCATTTGACCTCTCTCCCTCGAACCATATTAAGCCAACCACGTGTACGCCTGGGGGACTTTTAACTCCCAGAAGAAAAAAGTTATGTTATGGTATAGAAACATATAACATGTATATGCTGTACAACATACACAGTCGAAAATTCTTCAAACTTGGCAAAATATAGCACCATTTTACTTCTAAGCACTCTCCGTTCTTACAAATTGTTTAAAGGGGATGGGGGCACCACAAAGGAAGGGGTGTGCCCCGGGGATAGAGCCTAATCGTGACGTGCAAATTGATCAATAAAAGCGTTAATTAAACCTAGTTCTCTGATTCTTAAAATGGGGCCAAATTTCGCTACGCGCCTAACCCAATCCTCTCTTCCACTGTCTCGGCGTAAACAATAACTGCTCAGTTAATTAGGGATGAATCAACGGTCTACGGTTCGTTTATCGCAGGATGATGCTCGCACGGAGGTATGACTCCAGTGATGCACGGGGCCGTAGGCCGAGTGCATCCAGCGATAGGCCTAGGTAATATCCTCGTGCGTGCACTTAATACACATTAATTGTCACCTCAGAATGTTACAATATCATAAGAAACTTTAAAAAAAAAATAGCCAACAATTGTCTCGAAAGGGTACCCCGTTTTTCTTAACTCTTTATTATAGTTAAAAGTCTCAATACAATGTAAATGCGCAAAGAAAATAACAACAGATGACAATAATTAGGGGCTACATTGAACAACTGTACTTAGTACAGCATAACGATGTGACACAAGGGCAGACTGCGCATGCGTGTAGTGTGCCTAGCAACACGAACCGTTGTGTTCAGCGATCAAGAGAACTAACCTAACAGTAATTGTGCATAACTGCAAATAACGTACTTAGTATAGTACTATCATTTGGTGAAGGTTTACATCGAGGGGCTCGTTGTCATGCATACTTGATCTGATTCGTGTCACAGGAGAAATGCAATTCATTGCTTTTTAATTATCTTTGGCAGCTAGCCGGGATT